>NC_086283.1:0-701250 GCF_021018805.1 Prinia subflava | reverse complement strand
TGTCTGCAGTCTCACCCTACACATGATAAAAAAAATTGGGTTTTTTTATGATGAATCTTTCTCCGAGGCCTCTTTATTTTGTTATTTGGGCTTTGATGTTCCTATGTGAACAAAACTCAAAACAGACTCCTCAGGAAATTGTGCCTTTGCTTATAAAGCAATTTAATATAAAAGTAATCTAAAATTTGTTCTATTCACTAATTATATGTAGCTGCCTTGTGGTGAGTCAGAACAAGACTGAATTGCTAGGCAAAAGTCCCATCAGTGTGAGTGACGACAATGTATTTAAGGTTGCCACTGTGTATATCTATTTGTCCTTTATGAATACCAGGATGAACTTTAAATTCAGGTTCTAATAATGTAGTAGCTACAAAAGAAGTGAGGAATGACAACAAAATGGAGAAGAAGGAAAAAAAACCAACTTTCATTAACACTATTCAAGAATGTCGGAGGTGTTTTTGGTTTGAAATGGCAGGTTGGCAATCTGTAGTTCATTGCTGACAAGCAGCTTTGCTAGTGTTTTAAAAATAGGCAGGTTTTGATATCGTTGATTCTGTCCAAAACTCAGTCTGGTTTGTTTGTAGCACTGAATAAATTCATTATTTACTGCTAAAGCAATGTAGACTGACATTTATTTTTATCCAAGAAAACTACATCAGAGAAATTGAGTGTTACCCTTACCATCTGGCTTCTTAAATACTGGAAAGTAAGAGCTACAATAAATGCCCTACAGGAAAAATCAGGATTTTTTTTAATGGCTCAGGGGATAGTAGGTGTAATCTGAATTGTAGGGTATAGTAAGAGAGGAGAATTGAAGACTGAGGGTTAGCAATGGTGTTTTGTGGCACTGCCTGTTGACAGATGCTTTAGGGCAGAAGAAGGAGGTCATTGATCTAAAGGTCAGCCTGAAATAAGAATGTCTGTATTTTTCTATAACTTGCTTGTGCAAGATCTGGAACTTTCCTTCTCTTGCCTCCTAGCAGAAGTCAATACCCAACATAGATATAATTAAGAATATATATTTAATAAATATAAATTTAAATATAAATCCAAACAGCTGTTGATTCAAATATTGCTTTACATAGGATATGTAATAAAACTATCAGAGATATGTATGTATAATAATCAAACTACAAATGTTTTTTTATTTACCTGAGTTAATTAGAGGACAATGGAATTTGCTACTTAGGTTCCTTTAAAAAAGGATATCTATTAGTTTATTGTTGTTACATGATTATTTATGTGACAATTTATTGGCTTTTAGTTCTTGGTGCAGTGATCACATGAAGACTTTTATCTCTGCCTCCTTCTGTGATCTGAGATTAGAAGCAAGAGGAGAATGAAGCATACATGAAGGTAACCTGTGGGACAGGTGTCAATAAAATTGAAGTGATGCTATTTGCTGTAAAGGCTGATAGAAAGAGCATGGATAAAATTTATGATTTTTTAGTTCATATTCTGAGGACCAAAAAGAGTGATTTCATCCAAAAAAGAAGTAAAAAGAAGATAAAATTAAATGATTTTGAGACATTGTATGTAGAAATTTGTCTCGAAATAATTGACGCCAATTTTAAAAGCTCTGAGAAAAAAAGAAAAACTAAAGGAGCATAGTCTTTCTGGCTCAGAATCAATAAATTTCTTTTGGTTTTTGATTTTGTCAAAATGACACTGGTAACTGGTACATGGTCAGCTTTCTGTTCACCCTGTGGGCTGCCCTGAGATTGCTCCTTCCTTCTTTCAGGCTTTGCAGTAAGTACGCATCTGTTCCTTAGTTGCATCTTCCCTGGGGCAGCTCTTGAATTATATGGAAGCAGAAGAATTTCTAAGCTCCAGAGCTTCATGGAATGTCTGTTTTGTATTTTCCTGCTCTACCCATGCAACTATTGAATCTGTGTTCTGGGATGTGCAGAGACTCATGACTTGTTTCTGCATTGAATTTACATATTTTGTTTTAGGAATGCAACTTCCTGGAAGATGCACATTAAAAAAAAAAAAAAAAAAAAAAAAATCTGGGAAATTAATGTTTTTGTTGTTAATCTTTGTGAATTAAACTGGCTCATCATTGATGAAGGAAAGTAAGTGGCATGATCCATTAGTAAGACTATTTAAAACTTGTAGAATCACACCTGTTCTTTACTTACCCCATTGACTTTTACAATCTTAAATTCATGCTACTCTGACACCTTTGAATATCATTCTCCCAGTCAAGAGTATGGAGATCAAAGATTATGGATATATGAGCCACAGCACCCCACTATTTTTATCTCAGTTTCCCTCTTCCCTCTTCATCACTGGCTGGCAATGTTTCCTGCTTGTTTTCGATCACACCCTATAGCCCAGACTTGATGGGTGAGAAAATTTTACTAGATCATGTGAGCTTTCTTCATAGATGTTTTGGCAAAACAATTGTTTTGTCCTTCTACCTAGTAAAAATACATAGTGAAATTTTTGTGATGGTGGTATGAGCAACAATTAAGTATCTTAAAACCTAGTACTCTCATATTGTTTCACTGTCACTGAGATCAGCTATTTTTCTTGTATCACCTGGGTTTTTTTCTAGATAGAGGCTTCAAAAATCTCCATATTAAAGGGCAAGAAAAATTATTAATCAAAATGCTTTCTCATATTCAGTACCTTCAAAACTCTAGCAACCCTTTTATTGACCCCCAAAACCTGGAACCTGAGTAACAGTGAAGAAGAAAGTAGGTCATACTGTACACTCCTTTTGTTTCGTTAGCAGGTATGTTTTGTACCTCAATAATATGAGTACATGTTGTTGTCTGCTGCTACTGCTAATGATATGTGATGGGTCACAACATCCTTTCAGTGTAACTGAAGCTGATGAGGAATAGCTTTGGATGCTGAATTTTACACTCCTATTTCAAATTCTTTTAAAGTTAGTCAATAGATTAAATCACTGTTCTGAGGTGAGCTGAATGACAGACATTCATACAGAGGTAAGAGAAACACATGCCTGTGGAGTCTGTGGGCTGCACAAGCCTTTGTTCCACAGGCTATCATAGTAAAAATGAATTGCATGCATAAGAATATTGTGAATGACTGTTGTTCAGCTCTCAAAATACAGCAGTATATTATTCCATGAGCAGCAACAGCAACTCAGGAACTAAAGAGGCTTTTTAAAAAAAAAGGTCATCAAAAAACTGGACTGAATTTCAAAGTCCAGTGTATCAGCAAAAAGCAGATCTTTTACGCTTACTTTTCTCTGAGAAAGAGATCCCACTGTTGTAGGATAAAAGGGACATGTGTAGGTGACCTTACCTCCTGGGACAAGGAATTTGTTTGTAGTCTCTTGTGTCTGTGGCAGCTTCTTTGTACCCACTTGTCCCCTGGCTGGGCACTTGCTGTACTGAGTGGTGCACCATGGCCCTGCTGCAGAGGGTTCAGTAGCAGCCTAAGCTCAACTGATGTGTTGGTTTCACTGCTCCCCTGCTTTCATGGTTGGCAAATGAGTAAGTCCAGTGCAGCTGTCCTGCCAACATCACACATAGGATATGACTTCAAATTAAGATTGATGTGAGGATTGGTGGAACTTTGCTTCATTTTTTTTAGTTCTCACACATTCAAGTATTTTTACTGGGACAAAACCCCGCTTTTCATTGTGAATATAATCTGATGATCCAAATGGGCCCAATTGGTTTTGGTAGTTAAAGCAGCAGCTGCTTTATTTCTGTATGTTGTGCAAATGTCATAGGTATTAAATCTACAGCCAGCTTCTTGGGCCTCTGGCTGTTACCAAACTGAGGTTCCACTTGAGCTTTAATTTCCCTGCAGCAGAGGTAGATATTGTGTCCAGTAAATGTGATGAGCTGGCAGCAGAAACAGGTGGTCTAGTTACCTGTCAGGATCTGGAATGCCAGAAGGCCTGTGTTTCCTCATTGTCAGTTGTCATTCCAGCTTCTGGAGAAAGGGCAGCTTTAGCAATATCAGCTGCTAAGATTGTTGCTGAGTGGCGTCAGCCTTGCACATAAACTAAAGTTAACTAAACAAAAAGTTTGGTACTTTTTTTCCTACTAAAATTCCGCTTAAACAAAGGAGAACTAGTGTCATCCACGTTCATCACCTCCATGCAGTCCAGTGTTTTAATCAGAGCGTATGAGCAGCAATTTTGAGTATGATGTTTGATGAAGGCAATTTCCCACACTTAACTATCAATCTTGAGACTTTTTTTTACTTCTTTTCCAGTGTTTTCAGCTGACATGCAGGTCTGAATGTTTAGCTGAAGGTGTGACTATCAGTTCTTTGCTGGCCTTTAGAGCAAGAGTTGAATTCCAAGTAGGTATTTTTGCAACCAAAACAATATGTCAGAGCAACAGACAAATAAATGCATATGTGGATTGGTTTTTCTAAGGGGAGAGGGAATAAAAAGTTTATTCAGTACCTGCAAAATGTTGTCCTACTCCCAAGAAATTTTGACATTTTACTTTTTTTCCCTCTAATTGAATGAGAAGCCTGAAATTTTTGAGTGGAGAAATATTATTAACTGGGGAAGGTAGAGAGATTAAATTGGGCTTTGGGACTTCAGAAAAGAATTATTTTATTTAAAAAAAATTTAAAAAAATATTGCCTTTCTGGAAACAGTGCAATTTACCATTTGGAGACAGATAGCAGAACTATACCTCTAGAAGAGAAAGTACAACTCTGGAAAGGTAGTTGATTAATTTCAGACTTCTGAGCCACTTCAACCATTCTATCACATTTTTATTACTAAATAAACTACTTTTTAAAGCATATTGCTGTCAAACACAGTATATCCAGTTAACTTCTGCAATCATGAACTATTATACCAAAGCCCTTGAGGTGTAAATCTTTATGCCACTGATGGGAAATCTTGTTCTAAGAAATCATTATTAATGTTTTGTTTCACTCATAAAGAAAAGGCCAATAAAAGTAAATAGGACTCAAATTATAAAAGGCTGTCTGGCATCATTTGAACATTATATTCACCACGAAGAGAAATTTCTGAAAGGCTTATCTAACATGATGATAGTAAATAATCTAGCTTGCTGTTATCTGCTTTATATTTTATTCAGTGAGCCAGACCCTATAGGAACAGTGAACAGTGTCAACAAGTCATGGATCTCAGCCCAACCGTATAATTAAAAAAATCGGTTGAATAGAAAATCATCCGTCTTGATTGTGTGAATAAGAATAGCTTACTGAAATCAGTGAAATTGCAACATAGAATTCTTAAATTTATGGTAGAAGGATGACATTTCCACACATATATATACAATAAAGGAAAATTCAATATAATTAAAAAAATATTACCCAAGTGTGTAAGTAATGGTGTTAACTCCAAGTAAAAATCTACTCACAACTAACTGAAAAAAACCCCTCATCATAATATCTGGGCATTTTCACACCAAACAAAAACCCCAAACCAAACTAACTAAACAAAAACAACCAAAAAAACCGTAAACAAAAGAGAGAGTCTCCTAGTCTTATTTGACAATATCATTACAGAAGCATGTATTTTAAGAATTTTTCATGACAGAACATAAAAAGGTAGAGAAAAAGGAGGGAAAAAGTAAGGGTGATGCAGATTTACCAATAGACTGGAAACATAATATGGACTATAAAAGAATGATGAAGCGAATAGTGACATTTTAAAAGCTAAATTTTAGTGGCAATCTGTAAAGAATAAACAGAACACTGATTAGTATTACTGATGCTTTTAAGAGCATATTTGTTCAAGTGTTTTGGATTTCTGTGTGTGCTGCCTGTAACAGATTCAAGGAATATAATGAGGCAGGTGCTGCAAGTACAACCACAAATAATATTAGGTTGAAAGAACATAAATGTGTTTGTTACTCAAGAAAATAGGCCCCATTTTACCAAAGGATTTTGGACTTTATCAGTTTTATGACACAACATGGATACTACTCTAGTGTATTTGTTGATCTTTAAATCCAAGTTATGAAAATGAATGTAAAAATGCAGTCAGCTATTCTTCTGCAAACCTCTTCTGAAATCCAAGTTACATTAAGATTTATGTCATTGTAGTGAATATTTACTACAATAAGAGAACTGATGTGTTTCTTCTCAGAGATTTGCAAATGTTAGCATTTTACTTAAATTATCATATGAGCAATTGTACATTGAATTAAATCACCTCTATAGAAGGATCAAAAAATAATTGAGTTATGGCTGACTTACACCCTTATTGTCTTGGTAAGGAATGTTCTCAGAATTACAGATCACTGAAAAGTAGCAGCATAAAGGAAAAATGTTGATCTTAAGCACAGCAGTAAAACAGAAAAAAATCTCACTTTGACTACACTGAACACAGCTGATCTATTGGCCATTATTGTTATTATTATTATGCATTATTATGATGATAATTACTAATATACACTTTGCAGTCAGAATGTTTCTGCAGCCTATAAAAAACTTATTCCTTTTCATTAACGTTTCCTTTTACTGTAAGAAATACTGCAAAATTTTTTGTCTGAAGTCAGGTATGTTATGTAAACCTATCTGAATTTGTTCTCATAAAGCTAGAATGCAGAATCCTGCAAATAACACCATAAACATTGCTTGTCATGTTTCAGACATTTTTATTTAACCAAACACGTGCCAGGATATATATTCCTTTTTGACTCAAAGAACTCTCTCACACATTTGTGTGTTGGTTTGTGTGACAGTGTTTTGGTCTGTTTTTTTTTCATTTTTTCGTCTTTCTTTTTTCTTGTGAGATTTTATTTCAAATAATGTTCTGGAAAGAATGTATCCAATTAAGAACAGAAAAAAAAGAGGATCTAAAAATAGTTTATAAGCTGACTGATTCTACTAGCTTAAATCTGCTGTGGTTAAGGATATAAAACCCCTGCATCTTCTGTGTGTGAGTGTATTCCATCGTGATATGTTTACAGAAGTGATTAAGAGTAAACTACTTTTACATTGGTTTTACTGTAGCAACATGAGAGAGTTTACTGATAATACTATTACTTTTTAAAAAAGACCTTAAACAATCTAATTACACTGACACTTTTCTGTGCTAATTTACTGCCTCTACAGGCATGAAATTGTTCTTCTAGTTGTTATCTTTGGATTTTTTTTTGTGACTTTGGGAGCAGTAGTATTGGTGGTCACATCAGAGGAGATCACTTTACAAGACAATACAGTGTCATTACAGACTCTTTAATAAAATGCTAGTAGAGTGCCTTAGACATTTACTGAATGTTATCTACACTGCAAGGTCAGCAATATCTCTTACTGATTGCTGTAGCTGATCTCTGGAAAACATGGTGCAATAAAGTTGTCTCTATTTCCAATTATGTTATGCATTTGGTGTTATTTCTGTATCTTCATCTGCTGATCATTACAATTAAAATTGCATTTTTGTACTGGCCTTTCTTCTCTGCATATTACAATTTAATATTGGCATTTTTTCTGATATAGGCTCACCAAATTGATAGAAAACATTATTGTTACTTAGCTTTAAAGAGGGGTTGCTTGGTAACTTCCTCAATCATGCTTCATATTTTTTCTGAGACATATTTTATGTGTTTTTCTGCCAGATTAAATACTAATAAGAATGTTTTTAGTAAGAAGAATTTGTACTCAGAGTACGTTCTTTACTTTTCATACATTTCAACATACTGAAAGTCCTATTTGAGGAAAGAAAGATAATATTAAAAAGACTAGTGGTAATACATACTTGAATAGTGAAAAAAAAATCAAGCATTTTTTTATATTTTATGCATCAAACTTTTCTGATATTACTATACAGTATTAAAGATGCCTATTTTGCCTTAACTAAGATTTCTGAATGGGACAGAATTCCAGATTTTGGGAGTATATATATATTTTTAATTGCTGTTCTGCCTTTAATACCTGAAGGTATCTCACCAAGAAAGAACGATTGTTTCTCTTTTCATTGGTTTATTGGAGGCAAGCTCAAGAGGCAAACATTTCCAACCTACTGTACTTAAGTGGGCTTTGTATGGTACTGAGGAAATCCATTTGCATTCTGAGATAATGTGTCTGAGTTTTACAGAGAGGCACATGAATGAGCACTTGAGAATACAGCTAAAGGAAGGATCTCGTGTTCAAGGTGAGAATAGTAAAAACAACTTTTCACGTTATATTAAAAGGCCTCCAAGAAGAAAACTAATTTTCCAAGAGAATACTACATAATAAGTAAAATAAGTAATAGAGACTGAGTCAGGCAGCAATTTGTGTATTGTGTTATAAGTTCTGGAGATGTGAAGAGGAACTGCTAGCTTATTTCAGTTTCTTCTTTTATTTTTTTCAGTGGTTTGAGAGAAAGTCATTCAATAAATAAGATGTTAGTTATTCTCATAATTTTGATGCACCACAACTAAGTGGAAAAGAAAATTTTTCTTAGCTACTTGGGACATTCAGTTGCATAAAGTAACTTTTAATTGCCTGGGATGGTCAGCTCCAGAGTCAATCTTGATTTGATTAACTGTATAGGTAGAAAATTGTCCAGTTTAATGTCGAGAGCTAGTTAATACAATCACGAAGGGTGCAGTAGATACAGGGAAAAAATTTTGGCATCTCAGTATTTTTTCTTTTTCCATGGCATCAGGAGTATACTCTAAAAATAGTAAGACTCCATCTGTCCCTGTGAGCCATGAACTTTGGCAAAAATTATGGCATAATTATTTTCTGGCTTTAATTTATAATGTCAGGCAGTATGGTAATTTACTTTGCTTCAGCCAGGTGGTTTAAGGTCTGTGGCTCTCTCATGTGCAAAGATTCTGATGTTTTCAATGAGTATGGGAGAGACATTCAATGCACTGTTTTGGACATCACACAGGTGCTGCAGTGTCTGAACATAAAGTATTCTGAACTTTGATCTGGTTTGGAATGTCAGTCTTTAGAACTGGTGAGATTCAAAGTTCATTTGTTTTTTTGTTTTAGTGAAAACTTGAGACCCCAAAGCAGATCTGTGGCTGTTACCACAGAACATTTACTCAATCAGCAGACTCGACAAACAAGCTGATTGGAAACTGGGAACTCTTTGGGGCAGGCTGCCAGGCCACTGACTGTACTGCAGTGACTTGTGAGTTACTGTCCTCCTATCTGTGAGACTCCAATTAAAATGAAAGTCATCTTGACAAAGGTGTACTACCAATCTCATATCTTAATTCTTTTCTGCTTTGTGACCATGTTTTCATCACAAATACTTCTGCCACACTTAGCTTTGCCTCTCTTAATCGAATAAACCTCAATAATTTGTGGAAGTAGAAAGTGCTCCACTCAAGTACTGGAATACCGAAATACAAAAAAAGTCACTGTTATACCCTTGACCTGAATTCTTTGTTCATTCAATTCTAGTCATCTAGATGAAGTCTAGACAGCAGCTGCTGGAGTAATCAGAAAAGTTGGGAGTTCATTTTACCAGAGTGCTGAAAAACACTGTCTTTTTCCATCTAGGTCATAGATCATATAATTGCTTGCTAGAAATTTATCAAAAGAAAAAACAATGCTGGTCCAATGCCACAGAGAAATTGTCCCAGTCAAAGAGCAAATACACATGAATCAAAAGACCAAAGACAATAGAAACAAATACAGCAAATGTTAGAAGAGTAGGAATCTGGTAGCCATAAAAAGAATTAGATTTTGAACTAGGCATTCTTTTAAGTCTGTTTTGGCTATGTTGTCTAACCAATTTGATAAGAGAGCACTTCTGAAAGGGACTGGGTTGTATGATACACATTGTGTCAGAAAACAAGGAGTTAGACACAATGAAAGTTGTCTTCATTGGTTTATTTGTAAAATAGTAGCTTAAGCACCTTGTAGCATGCCTGGTTATTATTTACAGGTGGCTGCTTTGATTCTCTTTCAGCTCAAATATATGGCATGCCTTATATACAGAAAAATTCTAGACATTGTCGGTGTGGTTGCATTATATTGCTTTGGGGCTTATCTTGCTCCAAAAGCTTGTAATTCAGGCTGGTACATTCAGAATGGCTGTAGGGTTTGGGTGTCTAAATCACACTGATGTCAGACATAAATAATTATCAGGAGTTAGATATATTGGTCTGAAGTCTGCACTCCTTAGCTGTGAATAGATTTGTGACTTAACAGTGCAGTTTGGTATTTTGAAAATTGGCTTTCCAATCTTAGTTCTGTATTTCAGTTATATTTCAATGTATTTATTAGAATTGCCTATTAATTAAGTAAATGATGTATAATCACACTGATCTTACTCCTTTTCCTGTAAACTAAGGTGTTTGTTCATGATTTTGTCACATTTCAGCAAGAGGAAACAAGTTTTCCCCAGAAGCTGTTCCAGCTAATTGACATGAAATTGTCAAGATTTAATACATTAGCTCTTTGTGATTTTTGTGACCTTTCCTTCTGCTTTTTTTCACATTTCATGTCTATAAGATCTCGTTTCATTTTAAGATAGTCTAAATTTAAGATGGTGTTTCTGGTATAAAGCATATAAAACCTAAAAGTACATATTTACCAGTATTAGTTTCTTACAAAAATAATCTCTTTGACTTGAATAAGACTATTTCATTGAATGAATGCTACTTATAATCAGTAACATGGATCACTGTAATTCTATTTTCCAGGGAAATATGCTGTTATCATGGAAAGTTGCTATGGTCTTATAAAGAAAATGTTTAACAACTCCTTGTTTTATATTTACTGCTTTTCACATTTGCGCAGAGAAAAAGTGAGATGAAAAATCTGACAACTAGAATAAGAGGTGTCTGCTCACATGAGAGAGAATTCTTTTTCAAGGAAGTGTGTCTCCTAGTTCCAATTAACTTTAATTTCAGTATTGGTTCTTTAAAGTGTGTTATTTTCTAATGTCAAAAGGGGTTAATGAACAGTAATTTCACTAAAGTTAATTGCTCTTTTGTACAGTTTTTGAACACTTTGATGCAAAAGAATTCAGGATGAGTCCCTGCACTTAGCAGGTAAAAGAGTAGAGATCCTGGTCATCATTATTTTATTCTTGTAAATTAATTTGTCTGGAAGAATTTCCGTCTGTGCAGCATTTAGGCTGAAGCTAGTTGTAAGAGTCTCTAATTGATCTTCCTGTAAAGACTAAAAATTACTTTTCTCTCTCTGTTTCCTAAAGAAGAATGTATTTATCCCCTTGCCATTCTCTGTGCCCACATTTAAGATGTTTTTCTACAGCTTTTTCACTTGGTGAAAGTTCTACCTCCTCCACATGTGCTCAGTGGTAGGGTGGATCATGCTGGTTTGGCAGAGAGCAGCTCCAGCTGCCCTTTCCTCTGTGCTTCTTACCCAGGCCAGTGTGGACCCCTTGGCAAGTCCTGTCTTTTTGCAAACCTTTGTTTCTCCCACCATTTCATCAGTGCAGTTTTTCATATTTAGTTCTGCTTCATGGATAAACATTTCACATAGTTTTTGGAATTGATCCATAGTTAATGCATACTTAGTGTGGTTAGCAATGGAGAAGTGCACCTATAGCCACAATTGATTAATATAGCTGATTAAGGCTGGTTTTAATAAATTAACATGTGCTTTCAATGTATTCTACACAGCTGCTTTGGATTCGGTGGTGCATGATACTTCTTAGCCAGGCAGCTATCAGAATTTACATGACTTACAATAGGGTGTTTGTTATATGGGCCTTTCTTTTCTTTTCTTGTAGTCTTTTGCAGATACTCAGACCTTCAGGGATTTAGCTGCTGTTGCGCCAATATTCCTTAGATTTTTCTACTCTACTATGACCAGCAAAGAATATGTTGTTACTGTTATAGTGATCATCTTTGTGATTTTACTTATAAATAAAACCAATCACAGTTTTGAACCAAAAAGCTTTCTTTTTCCTCAGGAAACAGCACTGAAAGTAAAGGTTTATAAAACCTCACCTCCATTATTTTTGCCCATGTAAATAAAATATAATTCTGGATGAACTCTTTTTTTAAAGCACTGAGAATCCTGTTATGCCTATGTGATATAAGCCAAAATACAGTAACATTGCAATTGGCAGTGCAAGAGGCAGTGATAAAGGATCTGAAAGTGGCAAAGGTAAAAAGCTCATCAAGATGCATAACTTTCCTGTCATTCTCTGGAAACATCTATATATATTTCTGCCTGTGTTACTGTATTTCTTTATGTGTGACTGTATATACATGAATATCTGTATGTGTGCAAGAGTACTAAATATCCTACAATTTGTTTTTCTTTTTTTCCCTTTTACTTACACAGAACTTTCAGATTATTTTATCCATTTTCTCTCCTCAGTTTCCTGTTTGATTATGCCACAAATCTTTCAAATGATCTACTTCTTGCTCTTTTAATAACTGCTGGCAAAGCAAAGCTTCACTGAGAACATTAAAGTGCTATCAAATAATCCAAAAGAAAGAAGAAATCAGAATAACTTTAGAATAGCTCTACATATGTGTGGTTGTGAAAATGTTTCTCAGGTAAGCAACAATTCTTTTGCTGTTGTTAATTCTTGGTAGTTCCTGTGGATAAATTTGAGCTACATCAACTAAACCCACATTCACCTATGATTCACTTTAGTCAGAAGTCTGGATTTAAGTTGTCTTAGAGAGAACAAATAGCATCTAATCCAGATGATGATCCAGCAGATAAAAAATGTAGAAATGTCTGAGCAATTATTAGGTTATAAATGATTTGCACTAGCTCACTATATTGGAATAATTTCTTCTTAGAATCAATCATTTTTTGGTAGATGAAATAATCTAGGAAACAGAAATGGCATTAGAATTTATTTTACTTCTAATATACAATAGATTACTGACAAGATCAAGTTTGGAAAACAGATTATATTATTCATGTGACAACACAGGCAATGTGCATTTGAGTGAAAGCCAAAGTGCTGGGTACTGGAAATATAATATTCATGTTTCTCTTCAAAGTGAAGAATTGAATAGAAGTTTTATACAGTCTTAGCAATTTTTCCATTATTGTTGTGTAAATAAGATCGAAATCTAGAAATTCTTGTTTGCTTTAGCAATGTATGATTTTGCAATTAATATTATAAAAATGAAAGACTTGTAACATACCCTAATTGAAGGAACTGCCTTCTAGACATCATTGCTTCCTTGGCTATTGTTTAAAAGCTGATCAAAAAAAAAAAAATCCAAAGCCTCTGTTAGAAATATTTTTATACTGAATTTGCACTTTAAAAAACAAAATATTTCTCTAAATCCTCAAAATATTGCATTTCTGCCTCTAATTGTTAAAACAATTTCTTATAGAAACAAAAAGTAAATCTTGAGTTTTCATTTATCACAATGAAAGTTTATTATGAAAATGTTATATGTAAACTTGGAAAAGTTTGAAGAGGATTTATACAGGACTGAGGCTTTTTTCCTATTTAAATAAGGTTGCAAAACCAGAGTAGAGCTAAAGAATTTTTAATATTATGAACCACTTAATACTGGAGTTCATAAAATTTCTTGAGTCAAAACACTATAGTTGAAAGACTATAGTCTGAGAAACTAATACAAAGAGTCACACATCTAAGTCTGAAGGAAAATAACTAGAAACATCAAAAGGCCTCAAAAAAAAAGACAATTACATGAGAGCAGTAGAAGAGCATAGGATAGCCATGGTTTATTCCTAACGAATGCTGAGGGCAATACAAATTTGGCAACATTTAGGCAGTTGTACAGGAACAAAAGAAGCCTTCCATATTTGTGTAGCTCCAGAAAGAATCTGATTTCTGGCTTGAATGTTAGAATAATGCATTAATTGCCATGAGATATTTGTAAAACTACAGTCTTACTGTGGCAGAAGATGTAAATGCATTTGTGTGGTAAAGTGAAGCACAGTTATATTTTCTGGATAGGCTGGAAACAATTCCTTGTGGTTCAAGACAGTAAGGCAAATATTTTTAAAGAAATATTCTCTTAAGAACTTATCATGTATGCTTATCCAGTATGAATAAATCTTGTGCTTCTTTTGCTACACTTAGTACTGACTACTGCTGAAGGCAGACCACCAAATTAGAAAGTCATTGTGGCTAATGTATCCTTAATGTGCCCATTACGCAGCTTTTTTCTGCAAAGACATTTATGTTGTTACACAGAAACCAGTCTTGATTATAATCTAGAACACAGAAGAAAGGAAAAAAAAAAAGAAGAAAGATTTCCTTCATATGATTGTACAAACTGTATATAGCTATTTATTAATTTTACAAGTTGCTCCTTCAAAGAAGAGTGTGGAAGAAATTGCTCTAGTATTTTAAGTGATTTACTTTTACTGATCCTGGTAAGGTCCATTAAATACTAGAAAAAAAAATCAACCTGATTCATTAGGTTAAATTTCTGTAAATGTAATTAAGTCCTGTCCTAGATTTGTTCATGTATCAGTAAACTAATTCCATTTAGTCAAACATTTGCTTTGCGTCTGAACAGAATTAAATTAATTTACCTAGCTGTGAACTATAGGAAAGCAACATATATGGTCAATTGTTCAAGCACTGAGATTATTGACTTAAAAAGCAGAGCTAAAGCAGAAATGCTGATATATTCAGGAAAAGGAGTCATTAGAAGAATTACATTTAATTTGAGGGATAATTAATTTTTGGTTATATATAACAAAGTAGAAGAATAAAAGAATTCTTAGCAAAGGTTTAGTTCCTTCTGCCTCTTGGAGTTTTATTTAAAAACTTGAGTTTTCTCCTCAAATTTCACAGTACAGTTGATGGGGTGAGACTAAAATGAATCAGAATTTGACAGAAAAAAGACATCCCTTTCGCCACTGTATGAGTGGAAAAATTTAAATTTCCAAGCATCTAAGAGGACTGGGACAAGCACTGTTGCCTACACAGGAAAAAGGTTTCAGATAGCTGTCATATGAATGTTCAAAGGTCTTGACTCCCCAGGGGTTTGTGAATAGAGAAGAACAAATAAAAATATTTGGAACAGATTTTGAGCACAATACTGTTCCACTTTTACAGGACAAGTTATATCTGCAGTCTCCTGTTCTCCTTCTTCTCTGAGCCAAGAAGAGGACCAATGAACAAGCCCAGTGCAGAGCTGACCTTGCCCTGTAGTTGCTTCCCAGGGGCACGAGCTCAGCGCTGCTGGGTGGTGGGTCCCAGCTCCACATGGACTATATTCGGTAGAATTTCTGTCTGGGACTGAGTGAGCTTGATAAAGGTGAAAGAATGCACAGTACAGAAATGTCAGAGAGGCTCGTGTCTGATTTCATGATTAAGACATTCATTAAGAGATAATGATTCTAGGGCCATTTTAATTACTGATATAATGTTGTAAAAAGACACTGAGAACATCAGCTTCCTCTGAGTACCCTGCACTTGTGAAAGCCTAAACTCAGATACTTCCCCTCTGCATGGACTAATTTTTGAGGTCCTGTGACAGCCATTCTCCTTCTTGTAATGTGAATCTCACCCCTCTATTCCATTGATTTGCCTACAAGTGAGTTAGAAGCTAAAAAAATCAGGGAGCAACTCAGAAATTATTAATCTTGATATGATATCAGGTGAATCTTTTTAAACTACTGCACCAAAAAAACAATTTTTCATCCAACTATATTTTAGTGAAGTGCAAAGAATATCTGGCTAAGTTTTTGAACTAAAGGAACACTTATTCTCCCTGAGTCTCTGATCTGAGTCCTTTAAGATTTAATCATAATTTCCTATTACTTTGAATAAAAGGGATACACTTGTGAATGCTAGACATGAATATAGAATTCATTTTCAAAATGCAGGTACATCCTTACTCAATTTATCTTTAAACTACTTTATTACTAGTATCCTCAGGCTGGCTCCTTCACACTTCTTGTTCTTGCATGTATGGGGAGTTTAATATTCACAGCACCCATTCAACTAACTATAATCACAGAAAGACTGCCAGCATCACCACTATTGTTCAGTTCTGTGGACATTTATTTGCAACAAATCATAGAATAAAATATGGGGGAACACCTCAGAACTAAACTCTATGTGTGTAAAGTTTAAAGGAAACCTTGTAAGCGAGATTAACTGTAGAACAATGTCCAGTTTAGAACATCATATAAAACACTAAGAAGCCTGTGAATATCTGGCTGATATGCAGAATCACTGGTAGACTAAAGAGAAGTGGGAAAAAAAAGAGTACATTTATCACAACACATTGTCTTTTGGCACCTACTAAATGGATCATCACACAAGTACTGAACGTCTTACTTGAAATGGTAATTTAAAGAACATGCTGGAACAAGTTTTTACTTGTGAAAGTTCAAAGTTGTAACTGATTATGAAGTACAGTAAATCATACTTGTAGAATTCATACAAGGTTTAGAGTCTGTCAGTTTATTTGCATCAGTACTATACAAGTCATACTTATTTAAGCTGTATAATTTATGATACAAAAAGTAAATAGTTGATTCACACCTAGATGAAAAAAATACATGTAAAATTGATATCCATAAAGAAAAAAGTAATTTACTTATGTACATCAATTTACATTGGTCACTGCTGTGTTTTTTAGACACAAATTCAATTTTATATATTACAACATAAATTAGTAAGAATAAAGGGCTTTTCTTTTACCAGAACCAGACCATCCAGTTCAGCTGTAGGTATATTTAATTTGTTTTGCCTGCACTGCCCTGTTTTTTCACCCTACACATCCTAGGACAGAACTCTTGAGAAGCTGTTTCCTTGTAGTTTAACTGGTGACTACTGTGTTAATAGACTTAATCTGTATCAGCTAAAAATTATTTTTTTACCCATTTAGTATGGATTTAAACAGTCTGTTTATATATATGCACAACTGTAAAAAAAGTGGTATGAAGAAAATCAAATCCTAGAAGGAAAACCAGTATCCTCTACCAATTTTATTAATTTATATTCTGTTTGTTTTTTCTTTCTCAGTAAAGGGGAAGAGTAAGCCAACTATTCTTGTTCAGAAAGATAAAATGCTTTCAGTAAGACTTGAAAAGCCACAAGAAATATAGAAACCAAGCCAGAAAGGACAGAATGACAGGAAAAAAAAACAAAACAGAACTCTAGTAGCCTGAGAACAGAATGTGTGAATGAGGCTATGAGGTGAAAGATGTAGCTGAGGCTGTAAGTACTGTAGAGAGTCTGCTGAAGTTAGCTTTGCATAAAATATACAGCAAATATAAAATGGAAAAAAATAGCTGAGAAAAGGGTCATCATAGAATCTGTTTTGCAAATTCTGAGACCAAGCAACTAAATGAAAACAGCATTGAAGTGAAGTGGGCTACAAGAAATGTCATTGCAAAAACAATCCTGCCCTCCATCTACTCTACTATTCTGTTTTTAGCAGTGACTCTCAGTGCTATAATGTGTTTTAAAGAAAGCTGGAAGAAGACGTGCTAAGCAATTATAAAATCTGCCCTGAGGAAAAAGATTCTTTCTTCAATCCATCAGTTAAGGGTTTGTTTATGCCTTTAGGCATCAGTTTTATTATTACTTCCAAATACTTTTGTTTAATAAGATTTATAATTTTTTCATAGAATGTTCATTATTATTATTATTATTGCTACTGACCCTCTGGAAGCCAAGGACATCTGCAATGGTAAATTCCACCATATAGTTGTTTATTTATGTGGCAGAAATATACTTTATGACTTTAAAAGGCAGCTGGAATAAGTTTGTGCTTCCAAAGACTTAGAGGTCATCGCTGACAAAACAGAAAGGTGAGAAGAATTAAAAAGGCAAATGGTATTTAAGGGAAGAAATGAGATGGAATGGAAATTGATCAAAAAACAGGAGCTTCAGCAGACAGTTATCATTCATATAGTCCTTGTGACTGTCATAAGTAAGTGTGATAGAAATTATCTATAACCAGTTGTCCCTTAAAATTGTTTAAATTTTATTTACCCAAACTTTCTAAGGGTCAGCAAGACTACCTATTCATCTAAGTTCATTTATACATCCAAGTCTTTGTACACTGTAGTTGTATCTAACATGAAAATAGTCCTATAAAGTGACATTTATGAAGATTTTTTCCACTGGTTTGGGAAACTATATGCACGACAATTCAAAATAGACATTACAGTGCCAATTAGGCACTAAAGATTAAATAAAGCCTCAAAATTTTTCATTTTAAAAAATACAATATGCAAGGATTTGTGTTTCCCTTTCAATACCTGAACTCTTTTGAAGTACTTGAGTTTTTGTAGTAGACAGGAAATGTTCATATTTTCTACTTGTAAAGCGAACAATATGATTAATAGATAACATAAAATATGTGTGTAAAGAACAGAAACCTTCAGGTAAGTATCAAGTCTCACAGGAGTTCTGGAGAAAAACCAAAACAATGTAAGAACAAGTAATTCTAGGGTGACCCACACCCATGTAATATATTCTGAAATACACATTGGTTGCAGAAATCCCTCCAAGCTCAAACCTTCTGGATCTATAAAAAGCAAAAGTGAGAGAAAGAACAGGTAAAAAGAGGATGGATGTTAAAGACAGATCAGAGAACACAGTAATGCAATGACAAATACAGGTCTTATCTGTGGCATTTAACCACAGAACTACAGTGGATGTAATGAAAAGCTATCTCACTTCTGGTCATGCTTAGGGAGCAATTATATAAAGATAACCTTCTTGAGTTCCTGATGCCAAAGAGCTGTGCTGCTGATGTCAGTCTTCTAAATAGCCTGTGGGGCCTCCCAGCTAGTGACCTAAGAAGAAAAACTGCTACTTTGCCTTTTGTCCCCTTTCTGCAGCACTGTCCATCCCCTGGCTCCTCAAAGAAGTCGTCCTTCCTTTATTCTCGAAACCCCATTCAAGATATAAATAGATATCACAGGAGATACTCAGAGGAAGAAGGGCTAAGAAAAAGTTAAAATATTAAGTCACTCTGCATCCTTCCCTCTCAGCTCCCACTTTATCCAGTACTATGTCATCAAAGATACTTCCAATTCTTTTTGCCATTCTATTTTTCCTGTGACAAAATCAGTACTGCAAACTGGCTGGTAAGATCTTGTAGTTTAAGCTGTTGTGATAGGTGAAGGACTTGTTGGTAAACTGATCCTTTTTTCATTTTCACTTACCCTGGTAACAGATAACACTGAAATGTGTGTAGTGTGGGTTCTTTTGTGCCTATTTCTTAATTTTCTATTTTTCACTCTAATGACTGGAGCAGACATTTTCTCCTGATTACATGACAGAATGGAGAATCTGCCATTTTTGTTGTTTGTATAAAATTTCGAAGAACTTCAACAAGCAAGTAACACTTTATTCCTTTAATGTTAGCACTCATTTTACTTGTTAATTATGTATAATTATATATTCATCTGTATAAATATGTAATAATTATATATTCATTATATATTAATTATATGCTCATATATTGATAAAGGTTACTTATCAATTATAATAGATATTAATATGATCTAAGCCTTGCAATGGGTAGACTTTTTGTCTTACCTCACAACATTGGGTTTCACTCTATGAGGCAGATTTGCCAGGAATAGTTTAACTCTGCAAGCAGAGAAAGTGAACAAGACAGGCTATATTCTAAGTCTGATAAATGTCCAATCATGAGCTATTGTCTACTAACTTCAACTAGCATTGAAGCAAGTTCATATCTAATCTTGAGACTTCTTTGGTACCTGCATCTAATGATACCTTTAAGACCCACTTGCAATCAATCTTGTTCTCATAAACATTGGGAAAATACCTTAGTTCAATACAGAACTATACAGGAGGAAGTCAGGACTTTTTCTTACCATGTGTGCCAGCTTTTATCATCCTGCAATAAGCATTTCTCCTATTTGTTTGCAACAATACATATGTAGGTTTTCAGACATATCTGGGTTTCTGGATGCACCAGAATATCTTCCACACCCCCCCCCTTCCCCCCCCCCCCCCCGGTAGGTTGCCTGGGGGAAAATTTTGAATTTATTTTGAATAAAACTGAGTAAAATTTCAGTCAAGCTTTCCCTGAAATGTCAGAGAAAGTTAGATAAATTGGAGAGCTTTGAAACACATTTGTGCTTTCCATATATTGCAGCCTCCCAGCTCAGGTATGAGAACTGACCTCTTGCTGACTGGCTGTAACTCATCTGGCCAATGTAATAATACGGTGGTTTAGGGTTGAAGAGATGTGGAATATTGTAAAGCAATCAGGTCTACGTGCAATAAAATTTCTTATGAGCTTTTAAAAAGAATGCAGAAATTTTTACTTGGACAATGCACACAACACAGAATGGATGACAAGAATATTTTTCAGGTAACACATAGATTTGCAGAACTACAAAAATAAATGCAATCCCATTTTCCAGAGTGGATGAATGGGATTTAGACTGAGAAAATGTGCAGGGCCTGCTGTCTGTGCTATGAGCAGTGTCAATCGAGTGGTAAATCAATGTAACCTTTCTTTTTCAAAACTATAGCAGGAAGTTCTGGGGTGTAGTCCACTTTGATATGTTAGAGCATCTTCTAGTTCTTTGCCCTTCTAGTCTCCTTGGGCATTGTTGCCTCGGGGGTGGACCTGTGACCCTTCTTAAAAGAAGTGATGACATCAACTGCAGTGCTTGTATCAGCTCTCTGAATAAATGGCATTACTCTCATCCCACCCATGTTGTGGATTTCACCACTTACACAATTACCAAGCTTTTTCCTCTCCTTTTGCTAAAGAGACAAATAACAGTGCCTCATAATTTTTTGGCTACTCACATTCTCCACTGAAGCTGTAGAACTTGCTCGTTAACCCTTAATTAAAATCAAGCTGTATTGAACCATTCAGGGATTTTGTCTCCAAATCAGCAGCCTGTTACCACTGTACACATGAATACTCTTAAGGATTATTTTATGTACTAGATTAATAAGAATGGTGTTTCTGAACTTCATTAAAATAATTTTCAGTCAATTTTCAACAAATGCCAGAGATTTTTGAATAGTCATAAATATGGCACATGATTGCCATAAAAACTTGCACATCTCTAGCAACAGGCCTCAGCCTTCCTTGAAATACTGATTTGAAGACTGTGAGAGAGATGTTGTGATTGCAGTAAAAATTGAATTCTGTTTGGGTTTAGGACTGTGTCAATAGTAATGTAATCCACAATGTCTGTAAAGTGCTGCTTATTATGCTACCATCAGCTGCCAATTTGCAGAATACTATTAGAGAGTGATATTTAGTATAAGAAAATATTCTCAGGAAGCACGGTAAGCTGCAAAATAAAATCAATGATAGCTCAATTTCTTTAGATGAGTCCAGTTTTGAGATGCAATTGTATCTATTTTCACTGGAATTAGCTGTGGACAGGGAGCATTCACTGTATATGGTTCTGCCTTAGGATATTGTACAATAAAATATAGTTGGGCTGGAATGCATGAGAATATTGGTACATTGCTTAAACAGATAATAACATTTGCAGATCTATTGGGGCTAGGGTTTAGGTGCTGTATTTGTTTTGCCTATGCAGTAATTTTTGACCACTAGATGGGACTGTGCAACTTCATGCAATTGTATTAACAACAATATTTGAGAATTTTTTTTACTTGCAATTAATACTTTTGTTTCCCCTGCTGAAGAGGGCTTTGTCCCCAGCCTTGAAAGGGATGAAACCAGCAGAACCTCTTGTAAACAAAGATCTCTGTAATTCAAATGAGAACAACAACAACAAAATAACAAATATTACAGTCCATCCAAAGATCTATAAAAAAAATCCAGCACGCATGAAAAACCAGTTTTAAAGTTTCAAGAAATCATCTTATCATTTTGACTCTACACTTCTACCATTACATATTTAATCTTCATCTTCTTTCTCCTTGGTATGCAATTACCTTGGCTGTTAACAGCTGAGCTTGTCTCTCTAAACTATGCCTTATACACATTTCTTTCTAATCTGAGGCTCAGCCAGGGTTCTATGATACTTTATTCAGATTAAGATGCTGTAAGAAGTAAAATAAATGAAAACTAATTATCCCTTTCCCAGCTAATTCATTGTATTTGTCTTTTGTTTCACAGTGATTAGATTCACAGTGATCTGGAGGCTGTAGCAGTAAAGCACTTACTACTTTCATGAACTCAGCAGGTTTTATTTCATTTTGAAACAATATATGACAGATGGAAAACTGATCTTGGTTGTTTATTGTGATTGTAATGTTTCTTTTTCCTTCCAGAATATTTTTGTTGATTTGAGGTTTTTTTCTTTTTTTTTTCACATTTGTTTTGCTTGTTCTTCATCTTAGAATAGTAATTACCCCATGGTTCTTTTCATTTGATGTCTAAAGATGTTGACTTTCATCAGCATAGAATAACACACTTAAATCCCAAGGATATTTTAATCTGGAATGTTCAGGAAAGGTCTTTACCATGTGACAGGGGTTGTTACTGAATTTATTCTTTTTTTCTTGTCAGAAATGTGACTTTCAAACTCTGTGACTGTCTTAAAAAAAACTATATAAAAGGAAACAAAGTGAAATTTTATTTTTTGTTTGTGTGTCTGGAATATTTGATAATGGCATTTGGTGCACACCTAGAGATTTAGGACTAACTAATGATTTTACTCTTCCAGTCCTTTTTGTGGCATATACTATCTAATTTACTCCTATATCCACAATGCTTATCTAATTTGTCTTTCACTGTTTAAGCTCAGGCACTGAAAGCTATCTAATTTTTGGTTTATTGTTCCCCATAGAGAATTTGTACTTTGAAATAACAAACCAAAGGATAAAATTATTCCATTTTACCTAGGCAGCACAGAATAGTACCATTAACATACTGAAACAACATCCAGCGGACATGCACATACATTGTAGAACAGTGGCTCCTCATGAAAATAACATTTTGGTAGATGAACCCACTATGGTTACCAAGATACTCTCGACAAGATGAATTCTCATGTTTCAGTAAATGTCCTTTCCCTCTAGAGTCCAGATGTGTGTCAGAAATGCCTTATAGTTATTAATACAGGGACCCAGAAACAGAGGAGGCAGAATGAGTAGGCCTTTTACCATCGCCAGGAAGACAATAACAATTAATGAGACAATGTAATTAATATGGTTTCTATTTCTTACTGCTGTGTAATTATGTGTGAATGCCTTTATGCCTACCATAGATATCTGGATAAAAATGTGCATTCTGTTTATTTAATGAAAAAATAAGTGTGGTTGCTATATATTCATTTATATTTGAAACTTTTAAAACCTTGACTGATACTCTTGTTTCATTGTGGGGGAGGAAACCTGACTGGCAGGATTCTTTGGCATTTTCAAATATCTACAGGAATGTCTGGCTCAGCAGAATACAAGAGTCCTGTGTATGGAGAACAAAATAAAGGCTGTTCTGATTGCATTGTAGAAGGAGAGCATGGATGGTACATTCACATGGTGTGTGTATAAAAATATTGGTGTGCGTTTGTGTGCACACTTTCATAGGTGCATATTGAAGGCTACTCCTCCTGTCACAGTCCCAGGCGTATTTAGAAAAGTTCCTGGTGTGTCAAATATGCCTTGAAAAACTGACAGAACTCTTCCAGCAGTGGCACCCTTTTGTTGGTCAACTCTGTATATCCTGCTTCATAATTAGCATCGAAGGCTTGCTTTCCAGCCATACCCAAAAATTGGTATGCACCATGGAGAAGAAAGAATATACAACAGCTGCAATTTCCTAAGCAGAGATGCCTGGAATTGCAACAGTGCTTACCCGTTTCCCATTTTCCTATCACTGATTGACAGGGAGGAAGAAGGTCATTTGTATGTGCAAAGAGGCGACTGCAGGGTGAGACTGTTTCACATCTGAACATGGACAGAATCAGGTCTACCTGAACTTCTAAGATGCAAGAAGCCAGACCAGTATCAAGAATATTCTTCAGTCTTTCCCTGAGCTTCATGAAGCAGGTATGTGGGGGGGAAAAAAAAAAAAAAATCATGCTTTTTCACCTTAAAACATTCTTTGTAGAAATTTTTTTGCAGTTCTTTTCTTCAAACAATAGATTGGAGTTTTACAGTTTCCTCCACAGAGAGAGATTATGACTTCTGCTCCTGTTGTTTAACTAAAGTAGAATGCAAGCACTGCTGCTGATTTGGAAATGAGAGACCTATTCCTCCTTATCCTTCATGTTCGCAGGTGTCTGGCTGTTTTATTTAGGCTTATTGCTAGAGAGAAAATTCTGTCTTTAGACAGACCTGCTTTTGCATTGGAAATCTTGATTTTCAGAAAATACATGATTACTGTTGCTTCTTAGAAATCACATATTTTTATGAGTAAAGCTGAAACATTATCTGTTTCCACTTGTGTATACAAGCTTGAGCTTACATGAGATTCTATGCAAATTTTTTTTGATATTACATGACATTCTTGAGTAAGATGAAAGCTGTATTTTGAGTAACCTCCTGCAAATATTCATGTGGAGGTTATTTCACAGGATGAAGTCAGTTGTTATTCCTACTCATCAAATTTATGCAGTATCTAGAGGTATAGCATGGACATTTGAGTAATATCACCTGCAGTATGCTTATGGCATCCAGCTTGTCTCCACTGAGGGAGCTGAGCAGGTATTTTAGTCCATCAGTAGCGTGGGGTATCAATGAGAGCTGACTCCAAATACCAGTACTACAGTCTGAGGGGCCAACAGCTGTAACAATTTCTCTAAGAGAGGTGAGTTACTTACTCATTTTATCTTATGCACAGCAAGCTGATGAAAAGTATTTGATAGCTGTAATTTAGATGACAGTAACAGGGTTAACAAGGTTGGTTCAGCTGTGTAGTGGTTTACACTTTCAAACTTTACCTGACTGTAAGATTTAAATAAGTGTCTAGAAATGTGTATGTGGATTTGGAGAAAGGAAGGAAGAATTTTGAGATTTGTTTGTATTGTAAGTGGATTAACCATGAATTTAATTAATTTTCATAGTTTGAGAACCTGTAAATCTGTGAATCCTATCTGATGGTGTGGATTTTATAGAGAAATACTTATCCGACTTGAGCTACAGGCTAAGTGAAGCAAACATCAATATGTTGTATTCTCTGGGGTGTGTAAAAATTATAAATTGGATACTACTCTCAGAAAGCCCAAAATACTAACCTGTTTCTTCAAGAGGGTAAAAGGGTACATCTTCCCATTAGCTGCCTGAACCTGTTTGGAAGATTGCAGTGAAAGGAAAAAATGGTACCTGGTACCCTGTGTCTGCTAGAAACAACTTTTTCAGGTCCTGCAGGGTTTTTTAAAGTGTTATGTTGTGTAATAGTATCAGGGCTAAAAATATAAGACACTTAAGAGCGCAAAAATGTGTGTGCTCTTACTGGAGACTAAGAAAACTGAAATGGCTGAGGAATTGTTTGAGGATATCCCAGTGGACAAAGAACTTCTGAATTGCGTGTAGCACAGAATCTGTAAAAAGTAAAGTTGAAGTATGATTCATGCCGCCAAAACAGTTCTTTTAATCTTTATACAGAGAAAAAAAACCCTGAACAAACCAACAAAAAACCAAAAAACCTAAAAAGCCCAGAAAAACTAAATCAAAACAAACACAAGACCCAAGAAAACCAAAATAAACCAACACTAAAACATGGATAACTCTGAAAATAATCAATAGCAGAAATGTCAGACAAGATGCATTCTTTGTGGCTTTAGAAAAAACAGATTTTTTAAAAAAATATATTTAAGAATTGGATAAGCACTAACAAGAGGAGAAGACTGATACTGATATGAGGAAAGTTTTGTTTGTTTTGGTGTGGGGTGGTTTTTTTATAGGGGATTGGTTTGGGATTTTTTTGTGGTGATGGTGGTGGTGTTGTTGTGGTTGTTTTATTGTTATTGTGATACCCTTAGGTTTGCAGCAGCTTCCTTTAGGAATAAAGAACTTAGTACATGCTGTCATTCATATAGTCATTCAGTGTGCATTTTAGGAGACACTGTTCTCTCAGGCTACCACTGGTCATGTTAAGGGTCATCCAAGAAAATTCTACAATGTGCAGATGTCTGAATGTGATGGAAGAATGGTAGAAAAGCATGACTCCAGACTCAGTGGAGCTGCGGAAGATGTGGACCTGATAAATTAAAGCATACTAAGAGAAATGTTAAGCAGAAATGAAGATAGCACACTTGAGAAATCCTGTAGAGAAAAGTGAGCAAATGGGCTGCATTTAACAGACCAGCAGGTCTGTAGTTACAGATGTCTTTAAGGAACTTGGTGTGTACAGTCCTTTTCTCACATGAAAACGCTGGATATGTGTGTCCTATGCATCATCATCACTAGGGAAAATTAAGCAGAAAAATGTCTTTGGCCTTAGTCTCTGAGTACAAAAAATAGTATGATTTTTTTTATTTACAGAAGGTTACTGCTGGATAAAACTGACTCTAAGCCACTTACTGCATTCTGAAAGGTGACTGACAAACAGGATCTAGTGAAGAGAAGCATAATTTTCAGCAACAAATGTATGCTTTTCCGTAAAACAGGTTTTGAGGAAAATTTGGGTAATTTGAGATGCAGATTCTAAGGCTGCTTGACAAAGGTGGGTGGGTAGTATTCCAGGTAGTATATTTTTAGGTTCTGTACCTTCCCATCTCATACAAAGCAGGCAAACAGACCTGCCCTGTAAAGGCAAAATGAGGGGTCATTCTAGTACTGTGATGTCTTGTAGGTGTTAAAACAAGATTGTTATCCTGAGGCAATCAAGTTTTTTACTAAAGAGGATTCTGTTGAAAAATACCTGAAAAGCTGCAGAAGATATCATAACAGGGAAAAAACAAGGTGATGCAGAGCTGAAAAATCCTAAAAAAATATATTTTATACACCAAGAAGACTGAGATGAAGGAATTCATAAGGGTTTTTTTCCCCATGCATCAAGAATAGGGAATAGATAAAGTAATTTAAGAACAGCAGTTCTTATAAATGGCTCCAGGAGAGTGAGTGGCTGCTGAAGTAATGCATGCACAGACATTTATACTTAGGAAAAAGACATTAAACATCCCTCTCCACCTTAGATTCATTTTGGGCTACTGTTCTCTCTTCCCTGTTAGAAATATACACTTACATAAATCTGGGCTGTGCAAATCAAATGCATCTTCATCAGACATTAACTATATTATATAACAGTTTATAATGGAGTCAAGTAGTTATGAGATGAACCATTTCCTATCTGGCCTATTCAGAAAAGTGTTCAATTCACCCTTCACTTGTTTTCCTTAGCACTGTGAAGTTATAGAACAACAGAAAAGGGGGACGTGTTGTTACCTGTTGGCAATTTTATCAATCTAAAACTGCAAAGTAGAACACCTTCCCTTGTTAGAAAGTGATATAGAGCACTTAGGGACCTGCAGTTAAAGGTGCAGATAAAGAAGGTATGGAGATACGGAAGCTGCTGAAACAACCTCTCGTGGTCATAGAGCTTATCAATCTAGAAATATGTATACTGAATTCTGTGCTTCCTAGCAGAACTTCTATGGAAGAACCAGATGAATCAGGTACAGAGAGCCTTTTTTTTTTCCTAAATAAAATGGGGGCCTGGTGCTGATGAATTTTTGGTATCTCACAAGCCTTTTGGGATGACCCTTGTGGTTACAAATCCTGAAAGATGGTCTGGACATCCTCTTAGAAGAGTAGCAAGCAGGTGGATTGTTTGCCATGTCTGAGACAAAAAGAGGTACTTATCAAATCTCTAAAAGCTTGTTTACCTATAGCCCCTAAAAAAATGCAGGCTTTTATCTTTGGTAACATAAAGTTTCAGGATTTCTTCCTGCTCTTTCCAAAATGACTGGCTTAGGCTGATAAAATGTTAGTATAAGCTCTTGCAGCTCTCTCTGTAGAGGAGCTGGATAGCTGCTGGAAGACAAGGGTACTCTATTTTAGGATTGCCAGGCTGCAGGGAGCATCCCTAAGGAAGTCTTGAAAAATGATGCACTGTCAAGCATCGTGAGCTTGCCTGTGGTTGTCACGTCTGGGTACTGGTGGATAGCCGAACCAGGCTTCCCAGGGGAAGGCAGTTCTCTCCTCTGGGGAGAGTGCACAGATCACCTGCAACTCACACATCTCTCTAAGGAATCCACAGCAAGACAATTTTGCACTGAATGCCCAGACCATCCAGGAACGGGCTTTGCATAGGGTGATTGATAAACAGAAATTAAGCTGGAAACTGAAGGATGATGGCAAATAAAAAGGGATGTAATTGGCATAGACTACAGGCTTCTGCTGTTTGCATCCCAAAGCCACAAGTAGCCACTGTCCTGGGACAATCCAAAATGACTTTCTGTGTATTTTTCCACGTGTTCACAGCCAGGGCTACACAGTCCTGTGGGAGTACAAAAAGACCAACATGGTCAGAGCTTTCTGACTGATGTCTCAGATACAGGGACATGTGGCTAGGGAAAAGAGCAGCCACAGCCACAGGCTGCAGAGAGGGGGCACATATGCATGCTTCTGGCAAGTGATGTAGGCTGAACCTCATCACAACCAAGTCTGGCCAGGTTGCTGATTTACAGAGGAATATTTTATTTTGGTGACTGAGAAAGCTGGACTTGGGATCTAAGCAGAGGGAAATGTCTGCAGACTTCAAAGAGCTTGGTGAGTCTCTAAGTGCAGGTGTGGCTCCATCTCTGTCATCTTCTGGTTTGAGGTGGGAGGCAAAATGTTGCCGTGCTCATTTTGTGCTATTCTGGCAGTAGGATATGGATAGTGATAACTGGTGTGTGTAGCCATACTGGGCTGTCTGGTGAACTATGTCTTGAAAGGTATAAATAATTCCTAGTGCAGGGAGTGATCAAAGTGCCAGGAGTAGTCCTCCACAGAGTAATTTAAAGGACTAAGTGCTAACTAACATTTGTGCTCAGGCATAACAGGATGCACGAAAGAGCCCAGTGTAGATGAGAGATTTGGCAGTACAGATGCAGCCAGGTTTCATCTAACACAGCAGTACATATGCAAGCTGTAGCAGAGCTACAATGTGAAAAGAGAACTGGCTAGCTGGAACATGTCAGAACCCTGAGTGGTAAAGATTAAAAAAAAAAGTTTGCTTAAATACTTGAATGTTTAAACTGAGTGGCTGCAGTTCCAAGACATTAAACAAAAAATTACACATACTGCCTAGAATTGCTCAGTTATGGCTTTTTTCTAGGAAAGTAGGTGAAATTTATGTGGACTTGATTTATCCTTAGTGTTGCCCAAAGCACAGTATTTCAATCAACCGGTAAACATAATGTTTTCAACAAAGGAAAAGCGAAGCATATTTGTGTTATGAAAAGCTATGCAAAGTTGAAATTATTAATTTGAAAATGCTAACAAAATAGTGTCCCACTTCTTGATTGTTTTTTAAAATTCTGAGACAAAATTATTCATTTGGATAATACTATGGGCATTCTTTCATCTTGTTTAGTTCTGTATATTTTCATGAAAAAAATGAACCAAATATTGAAACTTGCCTGTACATTTATAGAATCATGGAACCATTTAGGTTGGAAACAACTTCTAGGATCATCGAGTCCAACCACAGTCGTGACACAGCCAAACTCACCATTAAACCATGTCACCAGGTGCCACATCTCCACACCTAGGAATGGTGACACTTCCCTGGGCAGTCTGTTTCAATGCTTAGTAACTCTTTCAGTGAAGAATTTTTTCTTAATATCTAACCTAAACCTCCCTGGTGGGACTTGAGGTCATTTCCTCTTGTCTTCTTGCTCTTTACTTGGAGAAGAGACCAACATCCACCTCACCCTAACCTCCTTTTAGGCAGTTGTAGAGACTGATAAATTCTTCCCCGAGCCTCCTTTTCTCCAGGCTAAATAACCCCAGCTGTCTCAGCTGCTCCTCATCAGACTTGTGCTCCAGACACTTCAACAGTTCTGTTGCCCTTCTCTGAACACACATGAACCCCTCAGTGTCTTTCTTGAAGTGAGGGACCCAGAACGGAACGATTTGAGGTGTGACCTCACCAGTGTCAAGCAAATGGGGACAGTCACTGCCCTGTTCCTGCTGGCCAGTTTTGCTGATCCAGGCCAGGATGTCATTGGCCCTCTTGGCCACCTGGGCACACACTGGCTCACGCTCATCTGCTGTTAACCAACACCCTGAGGTCCTTTTCCATTTGGAAACTTTCCACTCTTCCCCTAGCCTGTAGCGTTGCATGGGGTTCTTGTGACCCAAGTACAGAACCTGTCACTTACCTTTTGAACCTCTTGCAACTGGCCTCAGTTCATCAATCCAGCCTGTATAGAACCCTCTGTAAAGCCTTTCTACCATCCAGGACATCAACACTTCCAACTTGGTGTTGCCTGCAAACTGACTGAGAGTGCATTCAATCCCCTTGACCAGATCATTGATAAAGTTATTAAACAGTATCTCCAATACTGAGCCCTGTGGAGCAATGCTAGTAACTGGCCACCATCTGAATCAAATTCTATTTGCCACATCATCATTTGATCCTAGGATCAATTTAAAATTTGAATTTGCATTGCTTAATAACTTGCCTCATCTGTGAAAATTTTGTGTTAAAACTCCTGTGCGGACAAGACTTAACAGGAGACCGAGGCAGCCTTGTATCATGGATGGTGTGCTCCAAGGGTATATATGAAAAAAGAAATGACGATGAAAAGAAAAAAGGATTATTTATTTGTTATACTTTGGTCATCTTGCTTGGTGTAGACAAGTTATATGTATTTTGCTCTGACCTAAAGCAATTTCTTTGGTAATCAACACTGAGAAAAGAGCATAAGGCAACCATGAGCATTGGGTTCATGTGATAGCACAGATGCCGTTCCCAGCAGGCTTTCAGTGAGTGAAAATTCTCCTCATCTTTTATATCCAAGAGCAATCTTCTCTAGCTTTGTCACTCAGATATTTGCTCTCACAGTGTCTTACGTAGCAAAATAGTAACTATGATGGTTAAAAACTGTAATCACAAATTCTCTGCATCATGCAAATTTTTTTTTTGAAGGAGCTTATGCATTTTCTGTTCAATACTGAAACCATAATAACTGCTTTTAAAGAAGTAATTTATCATTGAGAAAAAAATACAGTCTTATTTTTTTAGTGTTTTATGTGTGTTTTTAGTCACAGTTCAGCTCTTACATTTGATGAAAAGCTAATACTTAGCTTCATAATGAAGGTGAAATGACACCTGCTTTTTTGAATGCAGAGAAGTTAGGTTGTTTGGGGAGGATTTAAAATAGAATAGAACGGTTCATTTCTGAAATCAAGAATTTTTCTTTAATGGCTTGATTTAGCCTATGATTACTCCTGGGATAGAATTCTATCATAACTAGGTTTGTCCTTATTATATTCAAACTTCATCAATTTTGCTTAAATGATATTCAAGCATGAATGTTAACTAGTAGAACTGTAGTCTTTGGATTGTTCTAGTTGCTGTGGAATCATGATGAAATAAGGAAGATGAGATCTTTTTATAGTTCTGTCTGCACTGTTCAGCAGGGATGTTGTGCAAATCACTTGGTTAATAGAAGCTAATTCTAAACTAAGTAAAAACAATAGAAAAAGTCTCCCAATGAACCTTTTCAGCATATAGTTTAAAGGAGGGTAGTTTACTTGCTGTGATACTGATTTTTCATTAGCAATATTGTCTCCTCCCTGTCTCTTACATAAAATTGCACAGAATTTGAGGAAGAAACAGAAAGGCTCGAATTGATAGCAAATAGCATAGCTTTATGCTTTTCTCATCAAAGAAGGAACTGTCTCAAGATCAGTCCAGAGAACTGAACTAGCCAGTGCATGGGTTGTTCTCTACATACGGCTTCTTTATGATGTATCTTTGTATATTCACATGACTTGTTATGTATCAGTCATAACTAACTGCAACTGCAGTTAATTCTGTGTACTGTTGTGTGATTTATGTAAGTGGGGCCTTTGTGAAGGATCAGTAGGAAGAACTTCTCTATACTTTGAGCTAGAAAATCTCAAGATTGAATACAATCTCTGCATTTTGACATGTTTTTGCTCTTTTGGGTCATTGACCTTTTCGACTTTGTTTTTTCATAGTTGATAATCTGTTCATAAGCTGTCAGTCTTTTTATTAGACTTTCCCCCCTCTTTTTCAATAGCTTGACCTTATATAGTTTGTAGTTCCAGATACTTTTAAAACAGCTGAGTTCAAAGAGTGCTTCTCTGCATCCCTGCTGCTCTCCTGAGGCACATCTTTTAGTGTGCAAGTCGGCCTGCAGCTTCATTTCCCTTAGTGGTGTGCTGTGGAGGGTGCCAGGTCTGAGGTGCTTTAAGCCTCAGAGACTTGCTTGTTCCCAGGAAAAGAAGTATGTTTGATCAAGAAGGATGATTGCTGAGCTACTTACATTTGAGTTTAAATTATACCATTCAAGGATAGGTTATAATACAGGCTACTTGCTTTCCCTGCAGCAGTTTAGCATCACAGTCTAAATCTTTATTCACTATTAGTTAATGACTGGAAACCAATGCACTGATTATGTTGATACTGAAATATAAAGGCCTCCCTTTTTTTCGTGTAACCTATATAATCTAAATACTTTCCTGACTTGGCTAATACAATTAGGCAGAGCTGTTTGAGTCATGATTTCTGACTAGAAAAAAAATCAGGAAAAAAAGAAAACTACAGGATAGGACATAATATATATATTTTTTTACATTATGTCTTATTGATGACAGAATGGAAATAAAATTATATTGAGAATATTACATTAAAAGTGGAGAACACACACAAAAAAGATCCAATCCCAAATATATAAAGGAGAATTCTGTGAGAAATGATTGAAGATAGTGAAGGAAAGGTCAGGTCTCAATACATAAAGAAAGAAAGAAACCTAAAAAAGGAATTTAGTAATCAGAAGGCTGTAATTTCATTAGGCATTTTCTAAGGAATATAGAACTATATATATGTGTGTGTCTTTTTGTAGTTTTCTCTATGTTGCTCCATTGTCTAGGAATAGCCTTCCAGAGGCCACTGTGTGGACATGAATTGGTAGCTGTATCTTGTTCAGATGTTAGTACGCAAAACAACCCATACTTTAAATGTAGGTGGGGCATATATAAGGAAACAAAGTCCCAGTGATGTTCTGTAATCCAGAGTGGTTGTAGCATTCTTCATTTCTTCCTCCAGGAGGATTCTGGGCAAAGCATGGAAAGGGGAATTGAATTGGCTTGGTTGCCATTGTGAGTTTATATGAGAATTGGCACATAAAAATGAGACTAAATGGTGAAGCAAGGAGATGTCTCTCCTTCTCTCCCTCTCTCTCTCTCTCTTTTTTTTTTTTTTTCAGGGATTTGCCAGGATTAAGAGCTATTTTCTTAATTTTAGCAGATTTGTCAACCATATGCATGTCTTCAGACTTGAAATTTGGGTGCTATCAACTCAACTGACAAGGAAAATCTTATATAAAATTGTTTTTTAAAAATGTGTGGTGGAATGTTTCATTGAAATGAACTATTTTTGAGAAATTCTTGAGAAAGAGTGAAGCTGAAAAGAGAATTCTTTTTTGGGGTATCTACATTCTTGAAATAAAAGCCAAAGAGAAGAAGTTTCCAAACATTTGGTTCTATCAAGCTCAGCACAAGAAGCAGAAAATACAAGAAACCTCGATTTCCCCGCTTTTTCAGTAGGTCCTTGGGATAGTTTCTGCTTTTATTAGAGCTCATATTGCCTTATGTTTCCTGGACAATCCCAAAAAATCTTGAAAAATGTACCCACCTTAAATGCATGTATATGGTTGAATCAGCAATGACTTAAGTCAAGCTGCACTTTAGTAATGCTTAGGAGTGAGCTGTAGCTCTCTCTGGGGTTAAAATTTTAAGTCCCTGGAATTGTACTATTTTCCTAAATTCAAGTGCACAAAATCCCTGCTACAGTTAGCAAAGAGTGTCTGAGCACAGAGACACAATTATTTTATAATATTTTTAGATCCTCATAAACGTATTTATTGATACTGGAAGAGCATTGTCAGAAAGTTTTAATATTCCAGTTCATATTCTACTTGAACTGCTTAGAAAGCTAAAATTTAGCTTTCTGATGAGCTGCTTTCAACTGACTTGTAAAAGAAAGCATGAGAATAGAGAGTAGAGGTTTTAAAGGTTTCAGTAATGGGGAGAATCTGTTCAGTGTTCACAAATTTTCCAGATTTCTAGACAGTGTGTAGAACCTGTAACCAAACCGAAGCAAACTCTTTGTCATGCAAGTTTAAAGTTAGCTTTATCTATGATCCTCCACTGAAAGACATTCCCAATTCCTCACTTCAGTTCCCATGGCAGTCTATGCCAACTCCACGTTAAGAGGTAAAAGTTTTGTGCACAGGCTTTAAATGTGAGTATTCAGCTATGAGATCCTCTTTGTAGTGACTGGCCTTTATTTTGTTACAACTCTAGTGTTCTGAGTTTTCTCAACAGTTACAAGTGTGAGGACTGGACCTATTACATAAAAAGTGAACTTAATAAATAGACATATTCTTTGTATTTTCTTTTTCTCTTTTGGGATTGTATGAAACTTTGGTGTAGTCTTCCAGCCTGCCTCTATGGTAAGATTTTACCAAATTTTTTTCTCCACTTAGAGATTTTCTTTTATCTTAGAACATAATGAAAGGAGTCATGATGTAGTGCAAATGATAGTTCCTTATGTTTAATCAGCTATAATCAAGTAATTCTAGTTGATACCGAGAAACAGACTTAACAGTGATTGCTACGTACTATTCCTAGATAAATACTGAAAAGATATTAAAATCTGAATTCTAACCTTACCATATAAGTAGACTAATTTTGTCGCTTTCTGATTGCCTCTTCTTATGAGCCCATATAATAAACACATGTAACTTGTAAATATAAAATTTGAAGGCACAGACATTTATGGATAGCAAGAGTAAACAAATTTAGCCATCTGCTGAAGAGTTTTTCGAAGACATTAATTTAAAATTGAGTCATCAGTTTCTTGTAAAAGGCCATTGTACCACCAAGTTTGTAATAACTGGGAAGGTGAAATAGAAATTGTCAAATGAATGAAATATATATTTAGACACAGTTTAAAAAAAAATCCAAACTGCTAAAAATGTGTCATTTTACCTGCACTACATAAATCAAAACTATTGATATGTGTCTGATCTTTTACTGCCCTGTGAGCAAGACTCATCTGGATAGCACTTTGGAATTCATAGTGTGCTACTCTCTAAAGAGATCTTATTTCAGAAAATCTAATATGCCTCCTCCATATAAAATGATTTTCATAGCTAATTTTAAGACTCTAATATGACTTCCTGAGATCAGTCTATCAATGGGCTGGTGTCTTAGCTCACCTCAGAAGTGGTAAAATTTCCTAGCACCCAAGTTTTCTGCTATGGTAATTTGAACTTCTCACCTGTTACCACACACCTGAACAGAGAGTGACAGATTCTCAGGCATTAGTTGTAAGCGGTGTAATCCTGTATATTCACACAAGGCATAAGGAAACAGAAAGGAACAGACTTTGGAAAGGAGAACAGGAAGAAATACAAAGGTTCTCCGACCTTATCTTGCAGCTGTGGAGAGAGATGCAAGCAGGGGAAAGCCCTGCAAAGCTATGTGGGGATGTCTGGTTATCCTGTGCATGATTCCCCTAAGATTTATATTTCTTATGGCTGTGTGCTTTACTACTCTAATAAGGAGAAAGTTACTCTGTATAACTTGTTTTGCAGCATGTTAAATACATCACCTTCATGCAGAACTGTCTAAGCATGAGGGAGAAGCTAAAGAAATGTGGCAATAATTCAATTGTCCTTGTCTGCTCTTGGTATTAAGAAGTTTTTATTCAATTCCTCCAAAACTTACTTTCTTTCTTGATTAACTTTTAAGAGCAAATGGTGCAGTAGAACAGCAGTGTCATCACAAAATTTATTCAAACCTTAGGGACTGAAGATAAAGTTTTGATTTTATGGAAATAACTGAAAATGCTCAGCAAATGTTCCATGGACTACAATACTACAATGCTTTTACAGCATAAACAGACTTTAGAATTCATCTTATTTTCTGTGAGAGGAAGAAAATTATCATTCCATTACATACTAGCAAAGAGGAGAATGTAGTAAGGTTCAGTGATGCTGTGTATTTGCTACCAACAAAAATAATGTAGTTGGCCTATTGCAATGTTAACAAAAATGATTATCACAGTTGTGATTTTTAATAGGAACAGTATCTATGTCTTTGATCTGTGTCATGGCATAGAAAATATTGTTGACTTACTCTGCTAGAAAAATTAATAATGCATGTTATGGCACAGCATGTAGTACTGCAGAAAGAAATTATTTTAAGAACCGTTTTGGTCATCTGCTTAAGTCGCTGTGCTTCATGTTTTGATGATCCGCCTACGGCCATGGTCTTCTCTTGTGCTTTCTTACTTGAAAGAATTAAATCTTATTTGCTTTGTTGCTTGTATTTGTCTCTGTCTCTGCTAACCTGATTTTCACAGGCACTATAAATTCGTGCTGTCTGTGGATGGAGGACTCCTTTCTGCATGTCTGCTACCTTGTACCTGTACCCACAGTGATACATGAAGACAGCAGAGCAGTTCTGCAGAAGAGCGCAGAGAGCAGGACTCCACAGTATGCTTCAGGGAGGCATTTCATCTTATATCACACAAGGTCCAGAAAAATCTGCTTCTTAAAATATAGTTCACATTCCCACCAGGACTGCAGAACAAACAGATATTGGAGTGTTTTATTTGCAGAAAACATGTTGAGTACCCAGAGAAATATATATATTTTTTTCTCATAAACTTTATCATGTGCCTAGCATTTTTTCATCATTGTATATTATTCTTCAAACGTTGGGGAAAACTTGTGCACTATTAAGAGAGAAATAAATTCCTTGAAGGCATTCAGATGTTTGTAGCTTCCATTATTGGCAAAAAAGAGCAGGAACAAAACCAGTTCTGTAGATCAGTTTACTGCCCAAGCCCCATGTACAGAGAGGAGTTTTAGACTGAATCTTTGTTTGAGAGGAAAATATTTATACTAACTTCTAGTCTGTAATTCCTATTCCATTTGTTAATCTGGAACTTTACACAGAAGGCCTTCTCTGGGGCATAGGATTGTGTGGTTTACAGGTAAAAATACGTTTGAAAGTAGAGAAAGTGCAGCATAAAGTGTGATTGGGGAAACCTTTTACATTGATTTATAAGCAGTCTCATCTTAATAGCCAATTGTCTCCTGTGTATCAGAGCTCTGAGGAACATAAATTATATCAAATTTTGCCAGGTTGTGCTTGGGAAATCTCAGGCCACCTGGCTGTGGCTCAAAGGTTTTTTAAAGCCACTACTTCAAAAAATTCGGTTTATTGTGATTATTCTTTTAAAGTGATTGTAGCAAGATGATAAAAATATGTAGAAAGTTCTGTCAAAGAAATTATGTGTGTGTTGTTAGTTCTGTGGTGAGAGAAATAATGGTAAATCCAGGTCTGGTCAGATCAAACTGTACTGAAATCAGACTTTGCACAAAGTTTTTGCACATTTCAAAACAACAGGGAGATCATCCAAGTAAGATGTTGGGGCAGGCATAGTCAAAGCATTCACATAATCCATATAATCCATGGAATATTTGCAAAGCATTTTTTCAGTTATTTTGCATAAAAACAAGCCTCCTTCAGATCCTTGAACACCAGCATTTCTGTAACTCTTGTGTTAACACTGCTGCTCTAGTGCTCTCAAAATCTGTATAGTACAGCTTCATGACTGACAAGTGCAAAAGAAAGATGCCAGAGGCATATTTCTTGCCGCTGAAAGAAGAAATTTGTGTTTCCACATTTGAACTGTCAGCCGTGAGCTGTTTAGGGAGCTGAAGAACCAGATCCTGCACTACTGCACGTAGCCTGCTCCTTTGTAGTACTTGAACAGATCATCCTTGGCACATAGCCACTCACACAGGCTTTCAGCTACCAAGGAAGCAACCATACATCACTAGATAAATAACTATATTGGTCAGAAATCGCAATATATTAACATAATTTTTCTAATATTGTAAGCCATAAAAAGTCACCTACTATGAGAAGCTGTTAACCAGCCACATAAGAAGTTTATTTAGATCCACAATGCTTCAAAAAACTTTAGCGAAGAGCCAAAATGAAGGAAGCTTAATTTCTCCAGGGCTTGTGGTTTTGTAATTTTTGTATTTTATATATTTGGTACTAAGTAGAATTCTGGGAACAAGTACAAATCCAACTGAGTATCACTGAGTTCTACCCAGTATCACCAACCAGGATAATTTAAGTTGCTAGCAAACCTTGAGGAATCACCTTTGTCATCTGGGTTGACATGGGTTGTAGGTCTCCTATTTCCTGTAAAATAGAAGGAATGCCAGGGTCAGGAAAACTGTCAAAGCAGTCAAACAGAGAAATAATATTTCAACACCATGAGACAAAATTAAACTTAGAATATACATGTCCCTGTGTTGGCAACTTAGTTTGGCTAGAATTACTCTGTTGCTGTTGGGTACTAAAAAAGGACTTTATCTGACCAGAAATGTTCCCCTTTGTGTTTTACAGTACCAGAGATGTGCATCTAATGTTATTGAGTTCAGTAGCACACAAAATTGATACTGCTGGTATTACATGAGTTAAAGTGAGGCAATGATGTTGCTGTTTAAAATTTTTATTGTTAGAGGACATTGTATTAAAGGACATAGAAAATTATGTGAGTTTTTAATACTGTATTTTATTGATGTTTTATACAGGAAAGAAAAGTGTGGTAACTAAACAGACTTTGTAGAATTAGAAATCTAGCAAGCAGTCTTCCCTTTTTCACTTTTATTTCAGTTCTATATAAGTGGAGAGATTTCAGACCAGCCTAGTGCATTACTCACTGAAGAATCTTTCCAAGAAATAAATTCAATAATAAAGTAGTAGGAAGCCCTGTATATTAACATTCGTAAATGGGAAAAGTATCAGCAAAGGCATGTTGTTATTGATTTTGTAATAAGCTGCACTAATTAACTAACTAATAGGCGAGCTGGAAGTCAAAATGGATTTTTTTCCCCCACAGGTTGAAAGAAGCAACATTACTACTGGATATATTGGAATTTAGTTTATTTCAAGGGCATGCGCTGGAGAAATAAATGAGTCCAAAGGAATCTTGTAGTATGATTTTCCAAAGAGGAAATAAATAAATTGAACCACTACAAAGAAACTTTTCTCTGCAAAAACATACATGTTTCTACCTGAGTTGTCTAAATTAATTTACTTTACTGGGAGTGGCATCCATTATTTTGATATGTTTTATGATGAGTAAGTATCATTGATTACAGCTGCATACCCAAAGAAGGACATTTGCCACTTTTCATTAAAAAAACCCTGTCTTCAGAATATCAGAGACCATTTTAAGGTCATTGCTTGAGAAAGTACTTCAAGAATACTCTAAAATGAGCTTTTTTGGAGATGTAAGCTCTTGAAATACATCTACTAATACTAATACGAATACTAATAATACTGCTACTACTAATAAAATGTATCTCTCTAACCATATTGGAATCGCCTTTTTACAAGTTTTCTTGTAGGCAAATAAGATCTATATTAGTCATTAGTTGTCAAAGCCAGAGTGTCCCCGTAAGTAAGAACACTGGAACATTTGTCACAGAGAAAAATTTACAGGTTACTTCCAAGTAAGATTAATTGGACTGATTTCAGTTTGACTGGTTTCTCATGGACAGAAAAATAGGACACAAGAATAGCTGTTACTTGTTTGGTTCTTTTAACTGAAATTTTGAATACAAAACTAGTGCTCTGAAATAGAGGTACTGAACCTCTGTTACTTTGTAAGTGTGCAGTTTACAAGGCATTTTGGAAAAGTAACAGAAAACATTTTGTATTGTGGTATGCATTTGCATTCTGGAGACCTCAACAAAATTTTAAAAGTTTCTTTATAACTGTTTAGGTGTTTCAGTTCATGAGTTTTGGGGTGAGATGTCAGAATCACCATGGTCATCTTGTTCTGACTTTTCTCTGTTTCTTTGCCACAGAAGCTGTAAAACTTCTGTGAATGATATCTGACTGGAAGATGCAAAGTGTTCAGTAGTCATTGCTCCTAGGGAAAAACCTCAAGCCTTGAAACTCTTATTCACAAAAAATGCTTATTAAGTTATACCAATGGCTAATTTCACTCTGTTATAAAGATGGCAAAATTTTTTTATATTTAAGTTATTAACCTTTAGTCTACAATTTGTACATATCTCATTATATCTTAATTTGAGAAATAGAGGAGATAGATTTTAAAATCTGCTTTCTTTGTCTTTTATATCCAGGTTGTATGCTTCTTTGCAATGTACTACATTGAATTAACATCTTAACTACTCTGTAATTCAAAGATTATGATCCTTTGAATATTCATGGGAGTTTATATTTTTTTTCCCAGTTTATTGATATACTTCCTAAAATCAGATGGTCATACCTGGATATACCCACTTTAATAGTGGTCATATCTAGCACAGTATGCACAGAGATAAGGCAACCTTTCTTTTTCTATCATGGCCTACATGATAATAAAGTGAGTAAATAATCCCAGGATGCAAACTCATCGTGCCACAGCCCTGCAAGTTCACTGTACTATGTGATGTCTTCAGAAGTGAAGAGTTGTGCCTCATAAACCCACTCTCCATTTTTCAGAATATTCACTTATATTCAGGAACCTATGTTAGAGGACACGGAGATATTCCCTGCCTCTGAGACACTTGGATGAATCCTTCAAAATGTCCTGAGCCCCCCTCAAGCTCCCAAGAAATGGTGAGAGCAACAGTTATAGGCAAGTAGCTGATCTTAAGGAAAAAATAGGCTTCCTGGTAACACAGTGCAGAGACCCTCCAAGCTAGTTGGCATTTTGTGCTTCAAGCCAATGAGGTTTTCTCTGTGAGAAAGCCTATGAGCTTTGTCTTCACCTAAATCAACAAAATGTCCTGTGGCAAAATGATCTACTGCTGGTGCCATGCACTGAAGTGGTGCTGTACTTCCAGAGCAGGAGAATTCATATCCAGTCACAGTTCTGCCAGTGATTGCACAGTAGTGTTGGTTTGTTATATTTTGGTTAATTTTTTGTTTGTTTGTTTTTTGTCCTTTTAAAATTTTATTTAAAATTGAAATAGTATAGCCATATCCTATGACACAATATCTCATCAGATGTATTCCATATGTAATCCAAAGCATAGTGAGCTGAATACAAGAGTTTTGAACAGTCTCTAAGACTGACACTTGATTTTCTTAATAAATGTAATTTCTGGACCTCAAAGTTTTTTATAAACCCTATTATTACACCTCAGCATGAAACCAAAACTTGCATGAATGCCAAAAGAATTCAGTCTTTTGACCATGGTTCATAGATTGATAAACTGATTTTACATCTAATAACATACAATTAATTTAATGAATTTAATGTGCTCAGGAACACTCTGACTGTGCTTGTATTTTACAGTGTTGACACATTTTCAGAGGCCTGTTTCTGTGTTAGATTTTGCAATTACTCATCTCATAGCAAGCAACAAACCTCCAGCTGCTGATGATGATTTGTCTGTAATACTTCTGTTGTCTTATTTTGGCTCATGAATGTCATTTTTACATCTACACTTTGCTTCCATTTGACCATACTCTAGATGTAGTGAACTCTGGTTATACTTTTCTGCTGCATGACAGAGCAATATGAAATATATATCAGGAGTAAAAGATGAAGTTTAATTGATTTAAAGGTCAAGACTCTGCATCATACTGTTTGCTTTTATTCCTACTATTTTTGTAAATTCTGTTGGATTTCTACTTTTCTTATTTCTTCTTAATAAGAAGCAAGTGTTGACTTTTGCCTACCAAAATCTCCTATCTTGAAGTCCTGACAATATACTCTGAAAGTGACATAACTGATAATGAAGGAACAGGGAACATATGCCTTCTCTGGCAGAGGTTAATTGAATTTGTCCTTTCTGCTTTGCTCTATCCAGTTCTCAGTGTTGTGTTTCCTTCCTTTTTTCCCCCAGGAGGTATGAGGTTTGTGAGCAAGCTGCAGCGCTGTTCTTTATAATTTTTCAGAGTATGTTTTCATTTCACATGTTACTTCCATCCTGTGTGGTCTTCATGTCCTGCAAGGGTGTGAAATCTTGTCATGCATTTCTGCATACTTCATGTTTCTTGGCAGCAGATTTGTTCTTTATGAACTCTGTTGTAGGCTTTATTGATCCTAATATTTTATCTTCATTATTTCAACTGGAAAATATTAAGAAAGAATGAAAATCACATTATACGCAAACCAGTCCACCCTATCAGGCTTATAGTAAGCTTCTTTCTCAGAAAGTACTTTCAACAAATTTTTTCAGGATTTTTTAGTTTTTGCTTTTTTGTTTGTTTGTTTGTTTTTTGGTAATAAGAATCTTGTTGTTGTTTAAATTTATGGGAGGATCCCCAGGGAGTGCCCCCCGGAGACCCCCGGGGTCTTTTGGGGTCGTGGTGTTCCCGCGCTGGCAGGCAAGGAGACTCAGATGCCGGTGGGATGCTGATGAGGTGAGGGTTTATTCACTGAGGGAGAGGGGAAGGGAAAGGAGGGGGGGGGAAGGGAGGAGAGGGAAAGGGAGCATCAGGAGGCCTCCAGGGGAGAGGGGGAAGAGGGGCAGAGCCTTCTGCCTTGGCATTCTTATCACAGAGGTTCAAAGGGGCGCGGTAACATTCTCCAGCCAATGAGGTTACAGATACAGGATACTGCAGGGAGGTACAGACTTGGGATAAACCATGCATTTTCCAGGGGTGAGCCAGAGCAAACCATTTCCATAAAATGCAATCCCACAAGTCACCCTTTTTTTCTTTAAAATGTGAGAAGAGAAATATGACATATGACAATTAACAATTTAAAAAATGAAACAGTAATTACACAGTTTTGCAGCATGAAACCAAATACAATTGCAGTAAGGATTATGTTATAAGGTGAACAGTTGATCTGACCTTGTAATTGCAGTAGACGGGTTATGTGAGTTTATATTGCAAGATTTGAAACAAGTTAACAAATTTGTTTGAGCCTTTCCAGCGTGACTGGCCTAATAGTGTCTAGTCTTTTCCAACTGGCTTTTCAGACCACCACAGCCCCCAGCTTAGGCTAAGGCGCTGACTTCTGCTCCCATTCCAGGGACAGGAAAACACGTGGAGTTCCCCGGGCTCCACACACGGCCTCAGATTCTCACCCACGGATCTGAGCCAAATCACTCCTTTCACTTTCCAACTGGTTCAACCGCCTAACAAAAGACCCCCAGTTTTAGGTCATCAAAAGAAAAACAAAAGAAAAAAACTACAAAAACCGTCAAATACTTTCTCAGACACTCTATCAGGTTATCAATCACCCTCAGAACTAACTGAGGACAGTATAAACCCAAAAAGCATTATCGATTCAGTAGTCTACTACTGATTCGCGCTTTACAAGAAGACAATCTAAAAACTGCTTCCCTTGGATCCACACTTGTGACCTGAAAAGGCCTCTGCTTTCTAAATTAGAAAACAGGGGAATCTGCAATATGAACACACACAAAAGCTAGAAAGGCATGATTGTAAAAACTACTTCATGGGGATGGGAAGGAAATGGAGGGGTTTGGGACACCCTGCTGTTTGGCCAGAACAGCAAGGGACAGGGGCAGAAAAACAGGGAAAGGGAATCAAAGTAGCATTAACAATTATACAAGGCTGCAAAACTGGTATTACAAATTCACTTTAGCTTTGGGGTTTGGTTTCTTAGCGTTTACCTTGTGGGACTTGAAAAGCGGAAGATGGGACTGAGAGCACGTGGCCATGGTGGCCATGCGGTCACAGCGCAGCACGTGGTGTTAGCTGTGCCGTGCCGGGTTTAGCAGGAAAGGGTTAACTCTCGGGGGTTTGTTAAGGGAAAGGGGGTTAGGGAGAAGGAGCAGCGAGGGGAGGAGGGGGTAAGGGTAAGGAAGGAGGTTACACAATTTACAAAACCGAGTTTTGGAAGGTGCGGGGCTTGGGCACAACTGAAGACTGCTTTTTCCTTCTCTGATGGCTGTCTGGCTGAGTTCCTTTCGCTGCTGTCCAGGGCTGCTTCGCCGCTGTTGCCAGGTGGGGAGAGGGGCACCTGTTCTCCGCTCGGCTTCTCCCGGTGCTGGGGCCCGCGCGCGCTGCGGCGGCGCTGGGGCCACGTGTTGGCTCCGCCGGGACTGCCCCGCGCCGCGGCCGCTGGGCTGGGGCCGCTCCTCCGCCGGTTCGCCACCCGCGCCGCGGCTGCCGCGGGCCAGAGGGTGCCGCGCCGCTGCCGCGCAGCCCGCGCCGCCGAGCCGAGGCGGGCCGGGGCCGCTCCGTTGCCACGTGCCGCAGCCACACGCCGCTGCAGCGGTCCTGCCGCACCGGGGCTCACGCTGGAGCTTTCACGGCGGCAGATCCGCGTCGCCCACGCCGCGCTGCCCGGCAGGGCTGCGCAGCCCGCGCAGCGCCGAGGCGGGCCAAGGCCCCAAGGGGCCGGGACCCGGGCCCGCGCCGGGCTGGTCGGCGGTGGTGGGACGGCCGCGTGGTGGCTCACGAGGTCTCTGCGCGGTGGGGGAGGGGCCGCCCTGGGCCGCGATGGCCCAGAACGGCCGCTCCACCGGAGACGGCACCGAAACGGAGTTACCATGGTCCATCTTGTCTCAGGGTTGCTGATGCTGTTGCCCCACGTTGGTGCGTCATCTGTTGTTGTTTAAATTTATGGGAGGGTCCCCGGGGAGTGCCCCCCGGAGACCCCCGGGGTCTTTTGGGGTCGTGGTGTTCCCGTGCTGGCAGGCAAAGAGACTCAGATGCCGGTGGGATGCTGATGAGGTGAGGGTTTATTCACTGAGGGAGAGGGGAAGGGAAAGGAGGGGGGGGGAAGGGAGGAGAGGGAAAGGGAGCATCAGGAGGCCTCCAGGGGTAGGGGGGCAAGAGGGGGCAGAGCCTTCTGCCTTAGCATTCTTATCACAGAGGTTCAAAGGGGCACGGTAACATTCTCCAGCCAATGAGGTTACAGATACAGGATACTGCAGGGAAGGTACAGACTTGGGATAAACCGTACATTTCCCAGGGGTGAGCCAGAGCAAACCATTTCCATAAAATGCAATCCCACAGAATCTCATAGCTTGAGTTATGAGTATTTTCTTTCTGTGGGAAAATTCATTACTGCGCCAGAGTTTAATTTGGCTTGATTTACAATATTTTGTGATTCCCCTGACCAGAAAATTGGTATACCTACATCTTAGACATGTTTTCAGAGGCATTAATCACCACAGAGGTTTCAATCACTTTTTTTTTTTCAGTTTAGATGTGTTATCACTGTACTTAATTTCATCATGTGTGTAAGCTCAAAACCACTTAGTAGTGCCTCTGAGTAGTTGAAGCAAACCTTCTAAGTGAAGGTTTTCACCTTTCACCTTCTTTCACCTTCTAAAAGTGAAAACCATCAATTTCTTGTAGACAAAACCATTGTGAATTGTCAAAATGGATCTTGCAGTCTTTTAATTAAACTGGTTGTAATCGTATAGGTGTATAGTCCTTAAAAACACTTGGTATCAGTTTTGCTCTTCTTATAACCAGGATGCTAAAGATGCCAAGACTTTTTGAACCAGAGGCTGCACCAAATACCTGTTTGCATGATGCCCAGTTCTCACAGCATCAGCATATTTTACTCACCTGACTCTAGCAATAACCTCACCGTGTATGGTGTCAGTCATTCACCATAGACAGTTTTTAGCAGAAGGGTGAAATGAAACACTGACCCTACTCCCAGCTGCATAAAATCTGGGACAATTCAGATAATTTCCTTGCCTTCTAGCCTTCCTTTCACGTGCAAATTTTATATTTGTTTGCATTCTGTACTAAATAAGTACAACAATAAAAGCTGTCAATGTCTTTAGTCATTATTGTTTCAATATGTCAAATAAAGATTTACAGACCCTGCTGAGTGGCTATAGAATGGCAGTTGGATCATTCATATTCTTAATAATATATAACTTGTCATATTTACTTTTGAAGGTTCAGCCAGTTTTGGTCTGTCTTTTTGCTTTCCTGACTATGTCAGCTCTAACATAGTTCTACATTCTTATGTCACTTTTCATTTTGTTATTCAGCTTTGATGTAATTTATAATGAAAAAGCCCCGCAGTATTGATTGACTGACTTATTGATCTGTTCACCAAATAGTTCAAATGAAGTCATTACCCTATTGACCTCTGCATTTACTATTTGCTTTGCTTTCATTTTACCAGTCTGGATACTGCAGAGTTTTACTTTTAAGAGATGTGAAAACAATGGGGTTTGCAAATTGTAAGCATGCTGTAATTCTTTATGCTTTTTAAAGACTTCTCATTCAAACATTTAAGATTTTTCCTCCCTCCAGGATAGCTATGTTGGAACAGATTGTTGATTTTGTACAGGTGATATAATATCACAGCCCTCCTAGGAATTAGTATCACATCAACTTTGCATGGTGTTCAGCTCCTCTGTAGCAAAAATTTGCATTTCCCTTTCATATCTGCAAAGTTTGCAAAGATGTTTTTTCTTGTTTTTTGTTGGTAGAAAGGTAATAAGGTAAACAATTCTACTTACTCCCCAACAAGGTAAAAAGACTTTTTTTTGTAAAGGAGAAACAAATTTACTCCTTTGTTCTTCACTCATATTTCTCCATCAAGAAATGACCACAAGTCTGAGTTTCCACTACATTTTTTGAGATGAAACTGCATGATAACCTGCAGTTTCTGAGCAAACACACTTTAGAACACCACAAGTAACTAATTGTTCTGCAAATATAGATCAAAATGAGCCAAAATATAGATTTAAATAAGATTCTGTGATTAAAATAAGGAAAAAAAAGGTACCTATTTATTATGAAAGCAGTTTAAAAAAATAAGTCTAATCCTCTGTAAAAAATGGAATAATTTTTAAAACCAATGTGCTTATTAGGGACTTTAACTTGCTTTTTAATATTTTTAAAACATGAATACTGTACTTTTCCTCTTCTATTTTTTGGAATTTATCTCACCTTCAATATTTATAGTAAAATATGTGAAAGAAATACAAATAAGAAACCACAAAGAAACCCCCAAAAAAACCCCTCTATGTTCACAGACGTCAGATACTTTCTGAAGTTTTATTATTCCTTCTTGTCCATTTCACAGGGAGAAAAGGATTTGACAAACTCTTCCATCACATATGTGTCAGTGCCTGGAATTAGATACACAGAGTGTTATTGTGTATCTGAAAATGTTGATACATCTACAAATGCTAGAGAGAACCAGGAAAGATGAATGTAACATTTTGAGGATCTTAGAGCATCCTGTTACGCCTTTCTGGCTGTTCCAGCAGGAATTTTGTTATCAGAAAATTGTCAGAAAGTTTATATTTGGCTTTTACCCCAGTATTATTGCAGCCCTGGGAGAGCTGGATGTAACATGATCATCTGTAAGGAGATAATAATTTTAGTACTTTTCCTCACTGCAACAGACATGAACAACTCCTAAGGTGGTCCATTGGGCTAGCATGTCAGCAATCTTGGATAACCCTTCATAATTTGTAATGAAAGTGATATTTGCCTTAAATCCTGTAAAAGCATTTGGCATTTTCTGGTCACTTATGAACATACATAGGAAAGAATACATGGGTGTTTCTTTTATTTTCTGTTCTCTTAGGTCAATTTTATAATTTTGCAGTGTAATTGACTAAAAAAGAGTTATTTTTTATTTAAGCCAAAGAACAATCAGTGTTGTAATTTTTTTTTTTTTTTTTTTTTTATTATTAGTTTTGGACTTAAGACTTCCTATAACACCCGGATCAACCTGTAAGTGATTTATGCTTGGGTATATACACTGGGGAGAGAAGGTCTTGACATCTTCAGAGGTGATCTCTAGTCTGGAGCTGAATACTGTTGGTAAACATATCTAAGTCTCAGCATTGTCTAAAGTCCTGATGAGACCACTGAGATGATGTGCAAAGTTAATATAGGGCCAACTCAAAATTGCAGCTAAAGTACAGTGGGGAAACTGTGGCTCAAATTTGATTATAATTGGGCATGAGAACACAGCAGGTTTCTCCATGATTTGAAAGGGCAGATAAGAAGGTACAGAAAAAAATTTCCTGGCTGATCACTGTACCAGTTTCCTGCATGTGAGAAACAACACTGAGAGCATACAAAACTCTCCACAGATTAATCCTTTCCCCTTGATCATGTATTCTATTCAAATGCAAGGTGAAATTAGACAATCTGTACAATTTTTGGGCTTTTTTTCTACAGACAGGCTGAAAAGCTGGAAAAGGTGTGATCTGGTTTCAACTAAGGCAGAGTTAAATTCTTCTCTGTAGCTGTTGCATTGCTGTGTTTTGGATTTGAAATGAGATTCATGTTGATAACCACTAGTGTTTGAATTTTTTTTTGTTAAATCATGTTTTTCTTAAATCAAGGACTTTTTCCTTGTCTCATGCCCTGTCAGTGAGGAGGCACAGAAAAAACCCCCAAACCCCAAGAGACCCCAACAAACCAACCAACAACAACAACAAAAAACCCTGAAAAAAACCTCAGGGAGGGTACATGAGTATGTCATATTACCTAAAATGATTAATGGGATATTTCCCACCATCTCCCACCATAACATTCCTGCTATAAACCAGGGGAGTTACCTGGAAGGAGGATCCAATCTGGATTCAGGAAGGGGGGTTTGGCATCAGTCAGAGGGCAGTGAACAATTACATTGTGCATAATTTGGATTTTTTATACATTATTATTATTATTATTATTATTGTTGTTGTTGTTGTTGTTGTTGTTGTTGTTATTATTATTGTTATTATTATTGTATTTTTTCAATCATTGCATTATTTTTAATTATTAATCTGTTCTTATCTCAACATACAAGTTTTACCTTGATTCTCCTCCCCATTCCCCCAGAATGTGGGGAAGAGCTTGGACGAGCCTCTGTGAGTGTTTCGTCTCCAGCTGGGTTTAAATCATGACAGGGAGAAGTATTTTTCTCAGTGCCACAGCTATTGAAATTTATCTAGGTTATCTGCACTGAAAGCAAAAAATCCTGTTTTCCTTTCAGCTTATGCAAGGACTCTGTCTTATGAGTTCTGTTTTGGCAGACTTTTCAATTCTGCCTTTAACAATGCATTATCAGGTGATATCTCATTTCCTACTTAATACTTTCAGCTATGTTTGACAGTGGAAGCAGTTTTAGTACTTATTATATGCATGAATTATACTTTTAGCTGTACCTAGAAATCTAGATGCTTCTTTAATTAAAGTTTCTGCCAGGCTCAGAGCCAAGGTTTGATTTGTATGATTAGTCTGCATCTTAGATGAACATCCTTCATGCCATGCAATCGAATGTACTATCATGAGTTGCTTTCAATCTATTCTTTATATTCCATAAGTAATTAAGTATCCATAGATTCAAAGAGTAGCTCTATGTACCTGGAATATGCCAGAATCAACCAACTCCATACTCTGCTTCAGTGCAGATGCATAAATCTGAGCAGTCCTTTCTTTGGTTTGAAATGAGAGTTTGATCTAAGCAGGAAGCTGTCCACAAAACATTATACTTTTTTTTCTTTTTAATTTGCAATGGTACTGTATTTAGGAAAATTCCACATATCTGTAAATATGGTTGTGCCACACTTGTAATTGTCAGTGATCAATAGCAGTTTTCCTTGGTTTGGTTTTGATGTCATAGATATGCTGACAAAATAATTTGGTTATGTAAAAAATTGCAAGGAAAGAAAATAATGGGGGTATATTCAAATCATCAGTGTGGTTGTTTAAGTTGGGCAGCTCTCCCTATGCTTCCTGCACCACTGGGGCTTGTTCTTCTTTTCTCCAGATGTTCAGGATAGAAGATTCCTTTTTTTTTCCCTCTGAATTGCTTTTCTCCAGGGTCTGTAATCTAGATGTAAGAAGACTCTTATATTAGCTTCAGCCTAAGACAGATTGTTCAGATTAGAATATGTGAATATTCATCATGTCAATGTATAAATTTCTCTTGCTTTCTGTTTCAGTGCCTAGAAAATGGAAGAATTTGAAAGGGGAATCAATGTGTTACACAATTATGGAAGGTAATTACCTAAAAAATTATACTTAAAAATATTTTTTCTTGTTAGGATACTTTTGGTTGATTTTGGGATATTTTCTTGCCCCTCTGTGAGTTGCTGAAATGCAAGAATTGTTTTTATTTGTTATACTTCATTCACCTTGAGTGACTGCTCTTATAAGTAAACAGAATGAAATCCTGTGTCTAATTACATTTTGAGAATCTCTTTCCATTTGGAAAATAGTACTTCATTAGTTTACTCTGAGATAAAAGCAAGATTAAATCCTAATAGGTGTTTCCTTAAAGGGGAAGGTTTTGCAGTCCTATTGAATCTTGAAGTTATATGATAACTCCACATTTCTCAGGCAGAAATAATATTTTCTTTTGCACAGTAGAAGAAATCAAGTTTTTCAAACTCTCAAGTCTGTTCTAGGGTTTCAACTACTGATCAGTGCTGCTGTCATTTTTTTGGAACTATTTCTTTGGATTGTAGGGAGTTCAGGTATAGATGTAGCTTTTTATGTTGAAGATAGTGATGTCTATATGACCTGACAATTTAGAAATTTTTATTTTATAATCATCCAGTCATTAAGACTATGCATAGTCTTGGTCAAAATATAGGCAGTACAGGAGTTAAAACACAAAATTTATTATTGCATGGAAATTAGATTATATTCCATGTCAGAAGATTTGTTATTACACTTACCTATTGAATGACATTTTACTAAGAAAGCAGTAGAAATTTCGTTGGAATCCAACACCAGTGCCACAAACAATTAACAGGCATTCTTCTTATTCCTGTAATTTACTTCATCTGGTGCATTTATCGAGACTCCGTCCTCGTCAAACTTCCTAGGAAAATATTTCTGAGCAGAAGAGGGTTTTATGTGTGCTTGTGTATGTGTGTTGGGATGAATGAGAAGAAGCTAGAGAAGGGGAGACAAGTGAAAATAGATGAGAACATCAGTATGGCTAGGGAATGCTAAAGGATCTCATATCCATTTTTGCACAGTAAATGCTACACTAGAGATTGTAAAAAGCTGCTCTATCTGCAAATACCTTAGCAAATTGTTCCTTGAAATCCACTGTCCTTTGCAGCTCTGCCTTGTTTGTAAGCTCCTATCATTTATCATGGGAGCAGCTGTCATGGCAGGGCTATAGGGCTGAAACAGTCTGTGAGCAAAATGCTGCTGTTGTCCACTTCTGTGAAATTTAGCTTAGATTATTCGTATCTGATCAGGATAGAATCCATTTGGCATGGCAAGTAGTCTTACCATGAGAAACTTTCTGGGAAAAGATCATCAATATATTTGTAAAACAAAGTGAAATGGATTCAGCAAGAACAAGAAGGAAATCAAGACTGTGTAGGAATTGGTGAATGACAGAATGACAGTCTGAGAGGAATTGAATTTGCAAAGAAATTGCCATCTACATTGCCTAGGTTTTACTGGAATTGTCATCCTGATGTACTAAAGGAGGAAAAGTGAGCAATTTTTTGCTTTGCAAAAAACCAGATACTTTTGAAGATTATTACTATCTAAGACCCATCTTAGAAAAATGTAATTCCTAGCATATAAGCAGGGGTGTACTTTCATTGTTGGTTATATGGATTAGAGGAACCCAGAACTTTTTAGACAGCCTCTCTGTAAGGAGACAATTTTGTCATACAAACACTTTGGGTGTAAGTTTTTTCTAGTTGATTCAGGAGAAGTTATCACATCTAGATTCAAATGCTTTTTCTTGAATAAAAGAATTAACATAATAAATTAAGTTCTTTCTTGTAACATGTGTGTCTTTCTCTTTTCATGCTGTTACCTATCTTATGTCCTCTTTGTAAATTGTTTGAGTCAACACTAGAAAATGTGCAGTGGGAAGCAAAAAAAACCTCACAGGGAATAATGTTTATTTTGCAGAGCTTTACTGATTCAAATAGAGTGAAATCTATGCTATTCTTGTTTTCTGGATATGTGCATTTTAAGTTTACCATAAATTAGTTGTTTTAAGACCAATATTTTAGGTCACAGATATGCAGCCAGTGTCATAAAAGATGGACAGCGAGAGGGCTCATGCTTTTCTCCAATTCACCTCACAAGAGTTGGGAAGCAGTCTCCAGTGATGCAATGGCAAGCAATATTTTGGTTGAGGTTGTTTTTATACAAACTCTTTAAAGTCACATGATCTCGCATATAAGCTGGAGATAGTAACTAGGCCTGCTACTTTCAGTAAAATGAAGAAATTGTCATTAGCTAAAAGTTGCATTTTGTGGAAAAAGAAAAAAGAATATAGGAGAAAGAATAGAAGACATAAATCTAGCATATGGATTTTTTGTCGTGTAATAGCCAGAAGTAGTCCAAGACCTGGCAGTCACTAGAGTAGAAGTGAAGTAAATCAAAGAAGATGGTTGAAGTTACTACATTTGCAGTTATTTATAACCCTAGATAATGGAAAACCTAAAATCTTGGCTGGAAACTTAGATGTGTAGCTTGTTTGCATGATGTTCCTCACCTCTGAAATAAATGTTAGCAGCTGTTACTGTAGAATAAAATAATACAGGTGGGAAAAATTTTTGCAATTTTCTGTGCCTAGGCTCTGAATGAACTCTTGTCATATTAAAACTTGTTGTGGGTTAGGTACAACAATACATTTGTATTCATTGCTATATTTCCTTACTACAGGAAAAGTGGTTATTAAACTAAAAAGTTTGATATGTACTCTACTAGGTATAAAATATTTCACTTAACTAAAGTTGGAAAGTTATATTTTTTTAATATTTATTATTAAATATAAAACTTGTACCTTTATAACCAGTTTCATTTGCTTTAAAGAATAGGTTCAAGAATATCTTTGTATGCACTTGGGAGTGTTAGTTTTAAAGCACAGTTAATAGTATTACAAGCTTTTTCAAAGAATCTTCCATGCTTCTGTCACCTACAACCCGAGGGTTGTCTGTTGTGGAGTGCTCAGCAGGAAAGGAAATTTTACCTTGAACTCTGCCTTGCAAAGCCCTTATTTTTTCTGACTGTACTATCTCTCTGCAGGTAAGACTGTATATTTACAAAGCAGAAAAACATGATTTTGTACATCTGAAAGGCTTATAAATTGAATGAATGTCTAACTACACTTGTTCACCATGAATTTTGAATAATTCAAAAGGGCAAGTGATCATTCTCTACTGGCTTTAGTTTGCAGTGTGGCCTTATTGACATCTGAAGCTTCCTATCTAGTAAACACAGACTACATGTTCAGCAGAGGTTTGGAAGAAAAGACTCATTTGAACAGCCGTCTTCCTTGACCAGTTGAGTTCTGGAGGGCTGGCAAATGAGAAAATAATTTATGTAACCAGACTTTTCTAATTGACTTTTACAGCTCTGCCGTGATAGAGGAAGCAGTATGAGGCTCTCATATCATCATTAAAAATAATGGCTCATCCTTCAGAGAAGATGGCTGCAATCTAAACCATCTGTATCTTTTCACATTGCCAAGAGAAGCCAAATCCTAAACCAAGGAGGGCATATGCTCAGTAATCTCACAGGGACAAAATCATCTGCCATTAAGTCAGTGGTGCAACTGTGAGCTTCTTCTGAATGCTATTACCTACTGATAATTTACTAATCTGAATGAGCTGTCAGTGACCAAGGGTAGAGAAAACCAGTATATGAGAAAAGATTTGTTAGGACATAATGTCTTTGATTGTTCTGTTCTGTCTTGCGTCACAAAACTGACAAGAAAGGTATATGTTAAGATGAAATTCTACTGAATGTCTGGGAGATGATTCTGTTTTGCTCTGCTTTGCTCTGGTGAGACCCAGCCTCACCCCTGGATACTGCATCCAGCTCTGGGGTCCCCAGCATAGGACGGAAACTGAACTGTTGGAGCGAGTCCAGAGAAAGGCCAACAAGGGGATGAAGTACCTCTCCTATGAGGAAAAGCTAAGACAATTTAGATTGTTCAGCCTGGAAAAGAGGAAGCTTCAGTGTGACCTTGTTGCAGTCTTCCAGTACCTGAAGGGAGCCTACAGGAAAGATGGAGAGAGAGAATTTGAAGGGTTTGTAGTGACAGGACTAAGGGGAATGTCTTCAAACTGGAAAATAAGAGGTTTAGATTATATATTAGGAAGAAATTCTTTACTGTGAGGATGGTGAGGCTCTGGAACAGTTTGTTCAGAGAAGATATGAAGGTGACCCGAGGTTGGATGAGGTCCTAAGCAACCTGGTTAAGTGAATTATGTCCCTGTGCTTGGCAAAGGGGTTAGAACTAGATGGTCTTTGCAGTCTCTTCCATATCAAGCCATTCTGTGATTCTATGATATATGAGCTATTTATGAAAACATCCTAGCCACATATGAAACAGAAACAGTGGTTTGTATAGTCCTAAATGTATAAACTGCTTGGATATTTTTTCCTTTATTCTTATGTCAGAAAGATATGGTCTTTTGTGATGCAAAAAATTAAAATAGGATAAAGAAAGGGCTTTCAATGAAGTCAAGTAGACCATTGTGATCTACACAGATACTACTGGTGGAAGATATGGCAGAAGAGAAAGACAGGTATGACTTCTGAGTGGCAATGCCTTGTCACAAGTACTGGCGATCACACCTTTGCAGATGGTACTGATGGAGGAGGTTTCTCATGCTTCTAGAGAAGGTGGAGTACACTGTCCTGTATCTAACAGAGGTACTTCTAGTAGTTTAGCTTAAAGCATTAGATTTGTGACAGCATGAGATTCTGTTTTGCCTAATTTTCCTTGCTGAGAAGACAGATGAATCTGAACTCAGTATTGCACTGCAGCTGGTGCACATTGCTAAATAAGACATCGCTGGACTCTCTGCAAGACATCATATGTGCTGTAATCTTGTATTTTCTCTTCATCAGACCTGGGCTGAATAGCTTCCATTTCAATTACCTGCTAGACACTGGATAACATTATTACTGTGTGTGTGCACGTGTGTGCAGATGTGAAAGTACCACTGAGTCGTTCCTTTAATGACTTGTTATAGCTAGAAATGGAATCAGGACAAAAGTACTGCTTCAGCTGAAGCAATTTTTAGTTCAAGGTAATAACATAGATGCTCTTTATTGCAGTATGTTATTCTTAGGTCATTGCATTTAACATTATGTGTGCTCTTCCAGCTATTGTCAAACTTGTCACAGACAATAGTGTATTTCCTTTTCTTCCATTGATGTTGCTCTGCAAACTTTTAACCCAGGATAAGAATGCAATTGGAAGATGTTTTGTCACTGCTGTTGGTGGAATTTTTGAGGGCTTTTGCAAACAGTCTGAAAAATTTGGAATAACAGCACTTTGGGATGCTTGGCCAAAGGTCAAAATTCATTACAATATGTGGCATCCTTATACAGCTCAAAAATGTTAACTACTGCTCCAAGGAAAACATGCTTGTGAGAAAAATTTTGATTGTCTCTTTTCCTAGAATCCCATTTCCACTTTCCACTCCTGGTAGTGTTTTGGGCCTACTTTATGCCCACCTGAGACCTGTAAGGTGAGATCTATAACTTGGTACATAAGGTATTAGATATGCTTATAATCTTAAAAGTCTTACATATATATCAATATAAAAATTTGAAGTACCAATAGCAAAATGAAGTATCATTATTTACTAGGGGAGATGGGAATGTTTTTTATAATGTCTAAATGAAAATAGTACACATTACTTCTTATGAGAATATTGTTGTGCAAACTATAAGAAAGTACCTCTATACTTGAACTGTTATGTGCAGTCTCTGTCCTATAAATATATACATTTTTTTTCCACTATATTCCTGTAATAGGAAAGTAGCAAACTTAACAAATTTTGCATCTTTGGGTGTTTTTTTCAGTTGAATTTGAAATGTGCATTAAAAAGACAAAAGTTTTCACAGAAAATTCCCTTTAAATTCTGGCATAAGGTGAAGGAGTTTCATTCTAATCTCACAGCTCTTAATTGTCTTTAATGGATAAAAGACATGTGGAATTTATATCATATTTAAAATATGTGTATATAAATATACATATAAAAATGCATGAAATCGCGGAAGATAGATGCTAGCTTCACTCAGAAATCCTTGCTAGAGGAGTGGAATGAAATACCACTAAAAATATTTTGCTTGGTCAAACAATTAAATGTCACAATTTAGATGAAGAAAAACAGCTATGCAGGGTGGGATAGCCAGATGTAAACAGGTTAGTGAACATATTTTCTGGGAAGAAACAACAAAATAATTTCCCCAAATAAACAGCTTAATTTTTACTAAGTATGTGCCATTTTATTATTTCCATAATAGCATCAAGAGCAATAATTCTGTCTCCTACCCTGCTTCTTCCTGCAAGCATTTCCTTCAATTTCTACCAAAAGTTATTAATTTTCCAACCTTTATCTGCTCAAACAAATGTGCAGGAAAGGAACTAAGCTAGTAGACAAAAATTACAATTGTTCATAAGGCTCTGGTTTTAGGTGGATTTTCTGTTGGAATACCCAGTGTTTGTCAACTTCCTAGGCTACAAAACATGTTGCATGAGCCAGTTTTCTCTTCATCTGCCCTGGCCAGCTTTAAATTTTCTGGCAGCTATCTATCTTTCCTACCACCTATCTAGCCATCTTGACTAGATAATGTACTATATGGTCTTCAAATAATTTTGTTGAGCTTTTTCTTTCATTATTTCCAGCAAATGAAACACTTTTGAAGAATATTAGGGAGTTACCCAAAGACTGGTTTGCATCCCACGAGAACCAAAAGTCATTTTCTAATGGTATGAATCCAATGCAACTTCCAAAGAAGTGTTTATAATTTCAAGCTCTGGTAACTCTCCCTCTGGAATGGTTAGTAGGAAATAAATGAGTGTCCTTAGTTTTATTTTTTTTTAAAGTGATCTTCAATGTATTTCATGTTATTGTCCTAGTTGGACAATCCACCTCAAACTAAGAAAGAGTTCATCTCTCAGATGAAGGTTAGAACACAAGAAATATCACCCCATAAAATATTAGGAGCCTTCCAGGAAGTGGAGCCTTAAAACTGATGTAAGAAAACTGGAGAATTAGCAAGTAAAGTTCCTAAGCCAGAGGCACAATAATAATTCTTAATAGAGGAAAGGACCAAATAGAATAGTTAAAACAATTTATGATACAATTGTCTATAAAAGAGCCATTAAATCTGAACAAAAAAAAGCTCAGCTCAGAAGCCTGGATCTACCCTAATAGAAGCACTAAATAATGACCTGTTCCACTGAAAAAAATACGTGAACTTTTGGAAAAAGACTAGTACTAAAATGTGATATCATTGCAAATACTTTTGATTTTATTCCTTAATAGTGGTATAAGTCAGACATAAACCATGACAAATGACATTATCAGGAAAACAAAACAGATCATTAACAGGATAGTAACTTTGCCTTGTAAAGGACACTTCAGAAGTCTTTGGTACTGCCTGAACTCCAGCTGACATTGCTGCAGGAACTATTGAAAGGTTTTATGCTCAGTATCATCTATGTTACTAGAAGGAGATGATGGTAGTCAAAGCAATTCTCCTGCTTAGCCAGCCATAAGGACACTTTTTATCCCCTCAAGCCACGTATTTAATGTATGGTCTGATGTTTTTAACTAGTTCCTGTCTTCCACCTTTATACATGCATTTATGAATTGCAGCCTCTGAAAAGACAGAATCATACTGCCATGCCACAAACTTAACCCAGTTATTTTAGTTGATTCAATTCAAATCTCATTAAAAACTCTCCCTAAATTCCGGAAGGACAAATTTTACTTAAGATTTTCAAGCACATGCTAAAAATTTTAAATCCCCAGATGATTAAATTCCTTGTGAGTTCAACTTAGTCCTTAAACCAAGACCTTAATTGTTGTTAAGATCTCCTGGGATCAGGTTCTTTGTATTGAGTAAGGATTAAGATCTGGTTCTTCATGATAGAGCAAAAAAAGCCCAAAAGACTGGAAGAAGATTTACTTCATTCATGTATTTATTTTAGCATAAACATGGAAAATATAGTAACTTCTATACTTCTTCAGTATGCAGTGAGAGTTTTGCTTAAACCTGAATGTAGGAGAAGTGACTGTATAGTGTTTTTGGTTTCAGTGTTTCAGCTAGAGACCAGAAAACAGTCTCTGCTGTAATACGAATTTCTTCTTTGTTCAGTTTTATGTGACATTATTGACACTTTTGTGTAGATGGTCCTGTATTCATGATAATAGAATTATTTAAAGTTTTGCTTTAATTAATTGTGGCTGATATCCAAATACCTTCTCTGCAAGATACTGTCAATCCCTATTGCACCGAAACCCTAAGATACCCACCTTATATAATAAATCTTTCAGCAGTTATCAAAAAAGGCATTTAGTGAAATACAGATCTCAAATTGCTAAATTTATTAGTGGGCCAGAACAAAAGGAATGGGAAAGAAAATGAAGGAGAAGCCAAATTTTGTGAGCAATTGTTGACTCTTGAAAGAAAGAAAGAAAAAAATGGTGTCAAAATTCAAGTATTCAGGGGCTGGATTTGAATACAGTTCCTTTTAATTTTTGTGGGTTAGCACTGTGGACATCAGCTAGGATTAATGGTCTAGAAATCTGCCTGCCCCTCTAGTAACTCTCTCCACTGATCTGACCTCTCTGGAATTAATTTTTATGGTCTAATCAGAAAGATTAAAATAAAACAGAGCTGAGTGTTGAGTGGTATAATTGTTGTAATATAAAAGAGAATGTTTGAGCTCTTTAGTTTCCCTAAACCAGCTACACAAACACAGTTTTAATGGCAAATATGATAGAGGCATTCTGTCCTTTTTGTAAAAGAATTCTCTCCTCCTAATGTAGAACCTTAGTTCATCTGAAGCAAGCCTGAAAGGATTACCTCTTTGAATTTGAAATCTCTTTTTAGAGATGGTTGTTACACAGCTGGCACTGTTATTGCACAGTCCCATTTTAGTAATCTGTAATAGCCATCTGTGCACTCTCAAAACCCTTCCAGATAAAACGCAAACATTTCTACAGTCCAAAGGTGTATACTAATGTTTCAGGGTGGATTTAGGATCAGCATTTAATAGGAACATAAAATTATGCTTTAAGCAGAATATTGGCCTTAGAGGAATTGCTTCTACGTATTGAAAAAAAGATCCAGATCTTCACGTTAACCAATTTGAGCATTTTTTGTCCAAACAAATTTTATTTTGAACTGCTGAAAATCAGCTAATTATTACATTGTAATGGTTTTCTAAGTCTCTTTAGAGAAAAGGCTTTATCATTTCATATGGACTAAGACAATGCACTGGATAATTAATTGACCTTCAAAATACATAATTTCCAGAAGGAAAAGGAAAGTTCGTTCCTCTATGTCTTTTACAAATCTTTCCAAATGGACAGTGAGGCATATAACTGATAATTGTTTACTACAAGTAGTTTAGTTTGTTTTCATTCAGGTGTAAAAGAAGAGTCAGCAACAAGTACTGACTGAACTTACTGTTTAAGGTTTTTTATATATTTTTCTTTTAGCCATTATTTTTCCCTAAACTAAAATGAATTTTAAATTTAAAAATAAAAAAACCCCAGCACATTTTCACAATTCTATCAAGCTTTGTCATTTACCTGTAGGTAGACTAACCCTAACCATAAGACTAAGCCTAAACCTAAGACTAAGCCTAAGCCTAAACCTAAGCCTAAACCTAAGACTAAGCCTAAGCCTAAACCTAAGCCTAAGCCTAAACCTAAGCCTAAGCCTAAGCCTAAACCTAAACCTAAGCCTAAGCCTAAGCCTAAGCCTAAGCCTAAGCCTAAGCCTAACCCTAAGCCTAACCCTAACCCTAACCCTAACCCTAACCCTAACCCTAACCCTAACCCTAACCCTACTGTACACTCAACAAATTTCTATATTCATTTGTTTTGTTTGCAGGATAGTGGTGATAAATGGCATAAGACTGAGTTAGAGATGCTTACTTCTCACCACAAGTTAACATTTGGGATAGAGGACTGTAGTGTTCTAGTTTCTTCTAAATACCAAAAGGCAGCAGAAATTCCATTGCAGATTTAACTTAAACAATTACTGACCCCAATTCTAAATTATGACTTCTGCTTTTATTACTCAGATCAGCAGGTACATCTAAAACTATGTTCCCACTAAAAGCCATCAAAACCAATGAAATGGTTTTAGAACATTTTTCTGCAGTGGATGATGATAGCAAGCTTTGTATAAGCAGTATAAGCAGTAAAGGGAGAGGGCAATTGTCCTTGGCCCTTTCCTGTGTTTTACTACCTCTTTGTCTCAGGCTATTCCAGCACAATAGCAGATTCTGCAGGGTGAGAACAGGATAATGAGGGAAATATGAGGTGTCTTAGTTTCTTCTACACTTGCTCGTAAATGAAGAATTGTGGGATTTTTTCCTCCATACGGGTCCAGAGGTGTTGTTACCTGCTCAAGCCTCTGTTTTCAGTGTGGTCTTTTCTGCATCTTCAGAATAGCAGGCCTTGAGGAAGTCTTTCTGCATGTTACGCAAACAACCCAGTTTATCTGAATCTGAGTAGTTGCTTATTTTTAAGTATCAGTTGATTTCCAGAAATGCTGTAGTTCAGAAAGCAAAATATGATTGCTATATCTGGATGAAGTAGTTGTGAATCCTTTTCCTCCTTTTTTATGTCTTCACATAGTAGTGAACCCAGAGAAGTTACTTTTCAACAGAAATATGTTGCATAACATATTGTGACAGTGTATCATGCATGTATGTTTGCTTCTATGCCTAAAGATCCAGTTGTGTACACATCATAGATGTGACAACTAGGATTTTCATATTCATATCCTCTTCATTTTTCAGAAGTGAAACAAAGGTCAATTCTTAAAATTCTCTTTTCTTGTAGCTTGACCATAAACCCAGAAAAAAACCCTGGCAGCTAAAGGTGTTATTGCAAATAGAAATTACTGAGTCTGTTTTCTGAGCACAGGAAATGTAATTCTTGGGAAAATATTTATGTGGTTTTTTTTTTTTTTAAGAGTAAGGGAATGAAAATGAATCATGGAATAATTCTTGGAGAGGTGTGGTTATAGAGCCTACATCATGCTACTACAGGAAAATAAAAGTGCTTTCTCACAGTCTTGTAGAATTTTATGTTCTACAGGCAATACTTTCTTAACAGAGTAGACATCTCTGTGTAGACAAAACCACACTGGAAGTTCAGGTCAGGGAAAGCCTCAGAGGTGTCTGAGGAGTCTGATTTCTTATGGAAACTCTGATCCTGCCATTAACCCTTTCACATTCTCAAATAATGTGATGTTGCAAAAGCCTTTCTTCCAATCATAATAACGATGTTAGAGTGATAGTAACTTTCTGTGCTAATAAAAAGTCTTGTTTAATTTATTGTTTAATCAGTCATTATGACATATCATTTATTTTAATCCCTCTAAAAGATAATCCTATTTAAGAATTGCAACAGAATTTGAATAATATTCAAAGACAGAGGTGAAAATTCTATTTTATCATAAAATATTTGTTGCAACTCCTATTACACCATTTCAGTACCAAAATTAAAAGGTTACTGTGCTTATACTGGTTTCCTTGATTATAGAGCTTTATGTATTTAAAATGAAATAGAAAAAGAAATTTAACGAGATGAAAATTTCTTAGAGATACACATCTTCATTAAGATTTTTGTATCAAAAGATTTGTGATCCATAGATTCAATAAGAAGCTAGGAAAAATAAATCACACTGTTTTCAGAACATTTTGATTTTACTGTTCTGGGAATTATCGGCCTTATTTATAGGTGGTATTCAATTTGATTTATTAAATTATTCTACAAAGAATGTTTTACAGTGCAATAAAATCATAGAGCTTAACACTAAGGTGACCTTCATCTGGAATATGCATATGAAAATACTCAGTCGTAGGATAACCATTATTATTTTTTAGCTACATTAAATAATGATTTCCATTTATACAGAAGATATTGCTGATCTGCCCCAATAATTTACCCAGTACTTTATCATCTGACTTGGTGATAAAATCTAAACCATGCAATCATTATCAAATGGCTTTAATGATTTGATGAATCAATATTGAAACAGCTGAGAAAAATACTTTCCTATCATTGAGATTGTCTTTCTGAAACTTCTGTCTAATTAAGTTCTTTGTATTACACTGTATTTTGCAATTTCATCTAATTTTTCACTGCCCATTTTGGGCATACTTGGGCATGAATATATGTATCTGGGTTTTTTTTTACATGAATACAGAACAGCAAAATTTATGATACTCAATAACACTGAGAATTCCACTGTCATCCACTCTTCATTCATAAACTAGTAAAGAATGATAAAGAATTTTGTTGGGGATAAAGAGCAGAAATCTTTAGATCAGGTGGTGTAGAGAGTCGGAAAAATGTGACAAAAGTCAGTGCTGTTATGCAACAAAGTAAGTCCCAACAATGAAAAGAGAAAAAAAAGTTGAGAAATGGCATCATAAATTAAAAAAAAAGAGAAAAGTCTATGAAAGAGTAGGGTACATCCTCAAATGTTTTCTCTGGAGCAGCACTGCTCTGAGTATCCTTTTATCTTTTCCTGTGTTCTGAACACACAATGTATCATTGTAGGAACACTCTTCAACTTTAGTTACCCTGAGGCAAATTACACAGCCTGGCAAAGCTGCATGTTTTGTCTTTTACGCTTTATTATTTTAAAATAAAAAGATCAGTTGCTACTATTATTTATATAGGCAAAAAGTAAGTATTGCTTCATTTGCTTTAGAGAAAATGTATCTACAGATGTCCCTTCCAACCCTAACTGTCCTGTGATTCTGTAATATGATGTAATAGGTAATACTTTGATGAAGTCTGTATTTTCCCCCTTTGAAATGTTGATGGATTGACCCTAGAAATAATGACAGTTAATTAATTTTTATAGTGCCTTTTATTTCAAACAAGCCTTTCAAAGTGGAGAGGTGCTGCACACTCTTTGAAAAACACTTACGTTTTCTTTTTGATGGAGACTGTGGAGAGAGTTCAGAATCATAATGTTTTTTTCCAATTCAGTAAGTTGAAATATTTTTTAATGCTAAAGTATAATTTTTTAAATTCTCTATTCTTTTAGAGGCCTGTTTTCACTTAGAATGGATATTCATATTTATATACCTGCATACTTCATTTTCTGATTATATACACTTTTACTCTTTGTGCTAGTTTTCTTACAATATAGTAGTGGCTTTGTAGTTTCATCACATCGATTACAAGAAGATGTCATCATTTCAGATACAAAGTAATTTTTATCAATTATGCCATAAGGAGACTCACCTTGACTCACCATTGTTGGGGGTTAGATTTGGTTTTTTTTTCTTCTCACAGAATTTCTTCCCATAAGTTTCCAAGAAACCTTAATGACTACTTAGTCAGAACAAAAAGGGGTACTTGAGGGATATGGCAGCACGAGGCTACACCTATTGTTTCTGAGTCCCTGGGAGTGTCCCTCAGAGGGGAGAGAGGATGAGCTTTGGGAAAGGCAAAAAGACAGATCTGGGGAAGGGGGAGGCACTCTTGCTCTCAGCGCCGAGGAGGACGGTCAGGCTGCCCTCTGCCTCTGTCTCGTCCTGGGAAATCTATCGTCATCTGCTGTGTACCCGGGAATCCTGAGCTCGCTTTCTCCAGCCTCTCCCCACCGCCGCTGCTTCTTCAGAGCTTTAAAGTTCCCCTGCTACTCTGTAGCCCTGCACTGCCCAGCCCTGCCGGGACACCCCTGCTGCTCCAGCTGCCAGCGCAGAGCTCCTCATCTCATCCACCAGCCCGGGACTTTCCCTTCCTTCCAGTTCGGCCTCTCGGAGTCCTGCAGGGGCGCCGAGATCAAACTGCTCTGGGCTTTTGTAAAAGAAAGCCCTCAAGGTTCTTGATTCTGTTTATTATTGATGCTGTAGTTGTTGTTTGTTTGTCGTTTTGTCATATATACTAGTAAAGAACTGTTATTCCTACCCCCATACCTCTGCCTGAAAGCTCCTTTAATTTTCCTTTTAATTGGAATAATTTGGAGGGAGGGGATTTGAATTCTCCATCTCTAGGGAGGTCCTGCCCCTTCCTAGCAGATATCTGTCTTTCAAACCAAGACAACCATATACAAAGAATCTTTGTTTAGAATTTAACACGAAGATGCTGGGAATGTTTGCCGGATTAAAAAAAAAAAAAAAGGACTCAAGAAACCAAACCAAACCAAACCAAAAAACTTTCAAAACACAGAAAAAATTATTTTTTAGGGAACTGAAACCTCATGTCAGTGGTTCTGAGGGCAAATTCCTGGGCAGCTCCTAGTCAGCATATTGCATATCGTTGGTATACACGGAAGATCATATGGAAGCTCGTTAGTACTACTCCTGTAGTGTAGCATCTACATTCAGGACCCAGCAGAGGCAGAATCCTGGTGTTCTGCTTCTGGGCAGGAGCTGATGCCTTTAAATGATTGAGATTTAGCCTATTTGTGCAGCATGGGTTTATCAGCAAAGAGCCTTCCTTCCAGGTTTCCATTTCTTTCATTCCTTCCCTGCTCTGTAACTACACATGGATTTACAATATAGTTCACAGATGTCTTTCTAGCAAAACTTCCTTTGTGAATAAGATGAACAAGAACTTGTTCATGCAGGGCACAAGGTACAGTAATAAGAGGAGGCAGCTATTTAAAAATTGTAGGGTAGAGAAGGTCTCTTAATCAGTCTAAATATTAATATAGAACCTATTACCCATGCAGTAAGAACCTTCCAGTATCTGTATTCAACCTGGGATGCAAATGGTAGCAACATCATTCAATATTAAAATAAAGTGCTTATTTAATAGTTAATCAACACAGAGCGATTTAACAGGAAACAATGAATCATGCTACAGTCAACACTTTAATATCTCTAATTAATAAATAAATAAAATTGCTAAGTAAGTCAGAATCACTTCCCCCCTTAACCTACTGAAATTCTTTGATTTTTGTGCAGAGAAAAAGAAATAGGTTTACCTTTGATCATACTAATGCAAGAGACAAGGACCCAGTCAACAAGAAGAGTAGATAATAGACCGTTAATAAAAGTAGTGTCAAGCAACAAAAAAATGTAAAGAATAAGAAAGAAATTGCAAAATACTTGTGTAATAAAAGTATTTTCTCTGAAGTAATTATAGGGAAGAAAAATTCTATTAAGCCATGAGTTTTCTTGTGCACCCTGATGTTGCAATAAAAGTGAATATTTTACAATTGGCATGCACATAATCTAAGATACTCTTTCTCTTCTCATAATCTGGTGAAGCCTTATGTGCTCATCTTTTGCTTTTAATTCATTGTATTTGTGTTATTGTGTTATTGTGTAATCCCAAAAAATAATCAATTATGTGATTTTGTGTCTATTATATTTTATTTCCATTTAACACATTTTGGACCTTCTGGTGTCTGACTTTGCCAGCAATAAACTCATTGCTTTGTCTGATTACTTTACTTTTATGAAAATAGTTAAACAAGGATATAGTGCATTCTCTATAGTATTTACTTTACCTTTTACTGAGTTGTTTGGACTTAGATTCAAAGTGCTGCATCTTTGCTTTCTTTGTACAATGATAGAAATTTGAAGAAGTACTGTTAGCAACCTATTTTATTTTAATTAGGGATGACCTTTGCTAACTCAAGTAGGAGTCTATCTACTAGCAAAAGTAGTTTTAGAAATAATATGTATAAGAATAAGCCAATATTAGTTTTCTGTTTATAGGACCTGTCTTAGCATCTCCAAATTCTACTTCTCTTTCAAAGCTAGCTTAAATATCTCACGATGTTGATATAACATAGTCTTATGTGGCCCAAAAATAAACTATATTCTAACAGCCAATGAAAAATGTTGTGTGCAGAGGTATGTCTTAAACCTAAAAAGTCATACCTACACTGCGGCTCATGAAAAGAAAAAATATTTGACAGATATGTGTGTAGATTATGTGAATAGAAAATAGATTAATAGGAAATTTTACAGAACCACTGAGTATTCTGAGATGGAACTTGCAATTACAATTCTCATGTAGTTGCCAGGAATTGGAAAAAGAGAATCTAGGCAAAGCAGCTCAGATACAGTGTCCAAGTCTTTTGACATTAGGGGTTCCCATTCAGGGAGACATTCCCATGGGAGACACTGCCGCTCAGGATTAGGGAAGACTGGAACCATGGGAATAAATGTGGGATAACTACTGGCCCAAATTTGGCCAGTTTAGTCACTGTACCTGTCCAGTGTATGCTAGCTCGTCTTGCTCTTTCTGTGCCAGCAGTACTGTAAACCTGCCAGGAGGTTTTATAGCTGTTTCAAAGACCAAGAACAGCTTTCTTACCCTTGGAAACCAAGGTAAAAAAAGACACATTCAGAATTTTGATGAGTGTTGTTTCTCTTGCCCAACCATGCTGGGCTGTGTTTCAAAATCTTTTATATTAGACATAAATTTAAAATGATCTAGAGGGAAGTCAGCATTTTCATTATATGTTGGCAGATAAGTGTAATTTACTTCTAAGAATGGTTAAAATTTATTTTCAGCAGTTTTTAGCAAACATAAGAATCATTTGCACTAAAATTCATTACCTTTTAATTTAAGTCAGTTAAAATAGACATATGTTGCTTTATAGCTCACATTAAAGACCCTGGAGAAGCAGTTCCTATATGTTGGAAAGCTATCATGTATCTTCAGTTTTACGTTAAAATATTTGTAAGAATGCAGATTCCAGCAGCATGCATCAGATTAAAAAAAAAAAATCAGATTACACATTTCAAGTATGTTAGTAACAAAATATTTTATGTTTTTTGCAGAGTTTCAGAAGTCCAGAAAGTAATCTGGTAGACTATTAAGACCTAGAAGCAGTCAAGCCTAAAATTTTAAACGGACAATCAGAAGAGTTTGTAACAAAAGCCATTTCCTCCATTCTCAAGAACAATAGCGCTTAATATGGGACCTTTATTTGCTGCTGGCATAAAATATTTCAAGTGTGATTATGATCCATGAAGACTTTTTGCCATCAATCCTCCTATGCAGGTAACATAATACCCTGAAATCTTCCTTTCAGAAAAGGAAATGAAATCTTGAAATAAGAGAACAAAGTGTTAAGAAGCACTCTGGCAAGGAGATATGATCAAATAAAATGCAATTGAAAAAAACTCAGAAAATTTGAAAATGGAACAACTACAACCAGATGCACTGAAATGAAATGAGGGGCAGTGAAAAGGACCAAAAAGAAGAAAGGTAAACAAAGAAAGAAGAGAAAAAATTGAAGAAATGAAATGCTAAAAAAAGGAGAAACTTCTGAAACAAAGTGAAAGCAAGAAAAGTGAATGAGATGATAAGAAGTGCAGGGAAATGGACTGAAGCTTGCCCAATTCATCCTCACTGCAATTGCAAGATTTCATTTCATTTCCTGAAAAGAATCACACAAGTGTAGATTCATGTAGATACAAGGACTTGTAAATACACTGGGCTTTCAAAATAAAATACATGAAAAATATAACTCATAGAGATCCCTATGTTGTTGTTTAAATTTTATGGGGGGTCCCCGGGGAGTGCCCCCAGGAGACCCCCGGGGTCTTTATGGGGTCGTGGGGTTCCCGTGCTGGCAGGCAAAGAGACTCAGATGCTGGTGGGGTGCTGATGAGGTGAGGGTTTATTCACTGAGGGAGAGGGGAAGGGAAAGGGAGAGGGGGAAAGGGGGAGAGGGAAAGGGAGCGTCCAGACGCCTCCAGGGGAGAGGGGGAAGAGGGGCAGAGCCTTCTGCCTTAGCATTCTTATCACAGAGGTTCAAAGGGGCGCGGTAACATTCTCCAGCCAATGAGGTTACAGATACAGGATACTGCAGGGAGGGTACAGACTTGGGATAAACCATACATTTTCCAGGGGTGAGACAGAGCAAACCATTTCCATAAAATGCAATCCCACATCCCTATTTCTTTAAATATATGCCTTAGTTTCTAATTATATGTTACAACTCTCTGAACTATTTAATTACAGAATTCTTTCTCAGTCCAAGAACTTGTTTCTATCAGAAAAAGACGCCTTTAACATAATGCCTATGTGAAACGCACTATATTGATTGAAACATTTTTTTTAAAACATGTTGTGCTAAAATAATAATAAATCTCTGTGATTCTTCTGGCAGAAATGACAAAAGGAATATGAAAAATGAGATGCAATTATTCCTTCTTGATTCGTTTAAAGGTGGCTGCAATAACGATCTTCTAGCCATGCTTCTGAGGTAGTTTTATTGCAGTCTGTTTCTGGATTTATTTGCTTTCAGGTTCTAGCTCTGCTGTTATGTTTTTTCTTGTAAACACCTGCAAAACCCTGCAGTTATGAAGTGTTATTTGTTATTCATCCTGTTTTCTGGGGCAAGTGGGAGACAAGAAGGACCATAGGTCACCATAAACCTTTCAGGTCAAGTAGTTTGGATTTCAGAATCCCTCCGAGATGTCACCCTCCTGCTTTCTCAACAGCTAACAGCATATCATAAAATGTCAGTAGTTTTGGTGTCAAGAAAGGAGTAAAAGCAAATCCAGAAAATAAATTTAATTCCTGTTTAATCTGAACAAAGGTCCTAGATATTGTTGCAGTTCTGCAGGAGTTTCTTTAATTTATTATCCAGATGGCCTTAACAACAGTCCCTTAGGATATGTGGGAAGATCCTTGCTGACTAGAGTGCAATACCATCAATATTAAACTAAATCATGATGCAGAGAGTCTACAATATTAAACTAAATCATGATGCAGAGAGTCTATTGCCAGCTTGTATTTCGCCATACATTTTCATTGTATGTTTGTTTGTGAGTAGCATGCTATTCCACCTATTTAGTGACTGTTCTCAAAGTCCACAAAAGCAAGAAAGAAAAGGAAACTGTAATCATTCTGAAAAATATCAAACACTGGATAGACACTTGAAAAGACAAGGTGTAAAAGTAATTTGTAAAGGTAAAAGCCTTCCTGCTGTATCTTCTTCCAGCCTTCATATTGATGTATTTTTTACTACTGTTAAGGACAGAGAGGTTCAACACAGAAAATAAGAATGCAGTATAGAACTCAAAGCTTGTTTATATTGGAGAATTTTTTGAATCTGTCAGTCTTCAAGCAATGTCCCTTTTTTCTGTACACCATTTTCAGCTACATTTTTTACATGATGTCCATGTTAAAGCAGAAGTCTGTGAAACACCAGCTGCTGATATTTTTGCAGTTGCATGGTGGAATTTTTGCCTTTTGTAAGATGTGTCCAGCAGGTAAGAAAATCTGGGGGAGAAAGGATACTTTTGAACAAAAAATGCAGACAACTTACTGTTTTTCATGGCAGCTAACAGAGATCTAGTTTCTTCTACCTTCAAAGGTAAATTCTACTTTAACTAAGCAGAGCAGTAAATTAGTTTCTGGCATTTTGTATACTGGACAGCTGCAATGCTCAGAGCCGCAGAGATGACAATTAGAAATTACATGAATAGTGTGGTAAACTGAAGGGGGAAGAAAGAGTTGTCTTAGTCCAAATCATTTATCCAGGCAAGATTCCATCAGGCTTATGTCAAACAACATTCAAAGGAAATGTGTTTTCTCTTTCCTTGAAACAAACCTGGCTGAATTTTCATCTCTTCTTGGCATATGTGCCCTATGCACTATGTATCTCATCATATCCCATGTTAAGGTAAATTAATTACCATTATTTATAGACTAAGTTAGAAACGTAATTTCTTCTACAGTAAACACTACAAGATCCTATAGCTTCTTGAAAGAGTTTAAAAAGTAATCAAATTATGTGGGTTTTTTTTTTAAGTATCTTTAGGGAAAAGAAAATACTTCCCATACAATTGTATGAACTGCTAATTCTACTATACCCTGAGTTTTTTCATACTCTTTTGGAGAGGAATTTTTGGTTTGAGTTGTGAAACTGTATTATATAAACACTGTTTTTGCATTAGTATTTATTTTCCTCCATTTGCTGTTGGAAAATTAGAAATGCTACTTCATTAGTCTCTAATTGTGAAAAAAGTAATGATTTCAGTACCTTGAATTGACTTCAGTTTGCAATAGACAGAGAATATGCCAAAAAAGAGAATGATTGCTTGGATCTCTTTGGTAATGATTGTAATGAAGAAGTCAGTTATTAGGCCAAACTCAAAAAAACCCCATTTTCCTTTGACTTTCCTTCTGTTTCAGTAAAATTGCACACTATTGCTTTTCAGTGTTTTATGTCTCTCAGTTTCCATAAATTAGTCTGTGCAATCTGTCCCTGTGACCTCAGGAACAAGTCTCCTTCTGTTTGTGTGAGGCATATGAACAGGGATGCTGAGACTGGAAAACTTAGTAGAGCTGATAATTGATTATTTGCCCTGTAAGTAAACATCAGCTGTGCCTAACACTGAGTGGGTAACTTTCTTGTATCACAGCCTCACACACCACCACACAGCAGGAGGGAAGGGAAACTTGTCAGCTGCTCTCAGATTGGAAGGAAAAAAGGGTTTTTTTCTCGTTGTCAGGCTAGTGAACTGTAACAGATTTCCAGCACTGAGCGTGAGATAGAGACTGATGTGTTGGTTCCTTCTGTAGCTTTGACCCTCTAACATCAAACCAAATCTTTGAGAGCACACGTGTATGAGAGGAAGGGTTGGTGATTAACATTACAGGATGTGGATATACAGCTGGGAAAAGAAGAAAAAAAAAGGGTGATATAAAGAGCAAAGATCGAGTGGGCTTCTTCAGGTACTTGAGGCTCTGTTCCCTTCCCTACTTTCACATTTTCACATATATTTATGTTACTTAATATTTACCTCCCCCTCATAACAGTTAATAAAATGCTTTTCAATGCACTTTGATAAACCTGAGATATTTAGGAGGCAAAAGCATCAACTGTAATTTTCAACAAGATTAAAGCAGAAGAGATCAAACATCCAAACAAGAGTTCTGTTCCTGCAAACCTCACCTTTGAGGTAAAAAAGATGGCTAGGAAAGGCTTTTAAGCCCCAGGTTACTGTTTTGTTCCATAATCGCTTGCCAGGTTTTCTCTCATTTGCAAAGAGCATGAGTGCTCCCTCCACACATTAATTTCCATTTTAGAAGTTCAGTCTGTGAAGGCCTGGAAAGCACACTTCTTTCTATTAAGTTATTACAAGAAGAATGTATTTTAGCATGACCATAGACAATTACTTCTCATAACCGAAATAATTCTTCTTTCATCTTAATATTTGTTCCTGTCCCTTCAATATTTGCAGAGTTTATCAGCTTCCCTTTTCTGTTTAACTTCTGTAAACTAAACGAGCCAGGTCCTTTTAATCTATTTTTCGACTAAAGAAAAAATTTTCCAGTCATCTCATCATTGTATTAGTCCTGCGATGGAATCCATTCCAATTTAAATAACCATTTCTTAAAAAAATAATAAAAAGGGACCAGAAATATATGCAATATTCTGAGGTTTTTTCAGTTCAACAACTGATTCTGAGTTAATTTACCTGTGGCTTTAAAACACTAATTTTCTAAGTGAACTTCTTGTATTTGTTAAGTTATAGCATTGCCTTTAATTCCTTTCCTGGCATCTCACATCATAAAAAAGGAACCACAAAAGAATTTGTTTCTCAATTATAATTTATTTTTGTTTTCTTTCATTTTGTGGGGTTTTTTTCCTTCTCATTTATGATTCTAGTAATAATAATAATAAAAACAACTGGTGTTGACTTTGATAAAAGGTGTCATCTTGTGCCATTACAACCAGAGAATATATTATAGTGGTAAAAAGAATAGTGCCATGAGCATAAAGGTGTTATTTGCTTGTCTCATTCTAAATGTTACAAGTAACTTTGGAAATAAAGGTCAAGGTTTCCTATGTCTATAAAATGTCCTAAATGTTACTTATAGACAAAGATGAGACTATGCCACTGTAATAAATTATATCTATGTTTTGTTATCCAAATAGAGAAATGTTATACCAGTGTAATATTTATTTATAAAAAAGTCAATAAAACTGGTATATCAAGTGTTTTCTACTGATCTGATACTGCCTGTGGATTTAAGCATGTTGCCTGTGGCCATTCTGCAGCTTTAGAGGAAAATACCTAGAGGTTATAAAACTGTCTGTTGTCAGTACTGATGCTATACCTTTATTGAGTAAGACTGAGCAAGCAAGAATGGGAAAGAGAAGGTATTTGATCACAGTAAGCTGGATTTCTATTATACTTATTTTCCCTGACAGTTTAAGAATTAACAGGAGAAAAGCAATGTAATGAAAACATGAAAACATAAGGTAACAACATATTCATACACATTCTTGAAAGAAATGATAACACATAACACAATGCAGTTGCAACTACAGTTAGAGAAAATGACAGTATGTATAGAAGAGAAGGTGCAAACTGTAAGCTTAGGCTTTGATCATGTTTCCTTCGGGATCAGCAGTTCATTCCATGGATACAGATACAAGTGGAAATGGGAGGGAGATATAAACCATTTTCAGCTATGAAGTATTTACTAGTCATGATGACATATTTCTAGATGCTACTGACAGGAATGCTTTTCAAGAAATTGCTAACACTTTCCTTTTATTCCCCTGGCAAATACAGAACATGCCTATTTAAGCATTTTGTTTGATCATTGTTGTTGGATGCCCTTGGTCCTAGATTATCCCACTATATAAATTAACATGAAAAGTACTATTTTTATTTTTCATAAAATTATATTTCTAAATATACAGAGAGAGAGAGAGATTGACAGGGGGTGGTGGGGGTGAAGAATTTTCCTTTCTATAGAGAGTTATTAAAAGACTATTTAGATTATAGTGATATTTTGAGAGGAACTCAATCCGTAGACTTGTTGTTAACTGTGCTGAGGTGAATTTTATTTAGACAGAGCAGATCTGGGAAAAAAAGTCAAGAACAACACAGTTTAATATTACAAACCCATATTCAGATGTGATCTATTCAGTAGATCTTTGCTTCTCCAGAAGAATTCCACTGCCTAAAATACCAGGTTAAAATTGTAGTCCAAAGCATTTGAACTGCAGTCTTATTTGTGTCACATCTGTCACAGAATCATAGAATGATTTGTGTTGGAAAGGACCTTAAAAATCATTAAGGACCTTAAAAATCCAGCCCCCCCTACCATGGGCAGAGAGACCTTCCATTAGACCAGGTTCCTTAGCCACCCATTGAAACTGGCCTTGAGCATGTCCAGGGATGCAGCAATTTTCTGCTGCTGTTGTGTTTCATCTTCAGTCAGTTGTGTAACAAAATAAATCCAGAAGTGCTAATTAGCTGAAGTTATGGCAACTGAATATGTCACTAAGCACTGAAATATAGTATGGGAATTTAAAAAAATAATCAATAAATCATCAGACTTTGTTAAATCAAATCAGTCACTATAATAAACCAATGACAGTGCAATGATGTATAAAAAATACTGAGTACAAAATATCATTGTACCCCAGACCATAATTCACCAGCAGTTATGATAGAATGTACTTTAATAAATTCTGTCAGCAGGTGCCATTGTAGTGAGGAAGACTGACTTGACAGAGTCTATGCATCCAGTAAAACTCCTATCACTTCTAGAAGCAATTGAATCTTACGCTGATTGCAGCCTTTTAAGTGGAATTTCCTTCCATTTTTGGAAGGAAAACCCGATGAAAACCAAATTACACAAAAAAAAGAATAGTTTTTTTTTTTTAATATGTTCTCTTGCAAAGATAAAGATACTTTGACTTCTAACTCTGTATTTTTTCTGCTATAGTTTGATAAATAGCTCTTCTTTAGTATTTTCAATTATCAGAATCAAATTTTAGTTGCTCTCCATTAACTGTGAGTTTTACCTATTTGTTTTGCTACTATTTCCTTTTTTTTCCATGTACATAATGAAAAAAATAATTTTGGAAATTGATTTATAACTAATTGCAACCACAATGCTGTAACTAATTTCTTCAGAATGGAATGAATAGCTTCAATATTACTTTTTAATTTATGAGCTGGATGTCCAGGGAGCCCAAGGAAAAAAATGTATTTCAGAAATTAAACTCTAGATGTTTATGAGTACAATAGTAATAGTAAGAAAAGAATTAATAAATCAGGTAAGGCACAGTATAAATACATTTAACCTGAGGATGGTAAGAATATATGTGACATGTCTAAGAATGAAACAGTCTTGCAAGCTGTTACTGCTGTGACAACATAGATTTTGCCAAGAACACGGCCCAACAAGGTGTTGTACACATTCATTAACAGCAAGACAGAACGAAAGTGGCTTACATGCAATGCTGTTTTTTGTGCCGTCTGTAACAGAGTTGGTGTCACCTAGCACTGCCTTGTACACAACAGGAAAGTACATTTGTGACAGAAGATAGAAAGGTGCTCCTGGAATCCTGTGTCCCACAAGGTAAGCCTGTAGTTTGGCCCTTTCCATTTTATCCTTATTTCATGTCTAGGGATTTCTTATATAACAGAAGTGTGTCAGTAATAAAACTGGGTGCATTTTTGTCACCTCTGAAAACCCTGAATTGCTTGAATTCAGTGCAGTGATTAGTTTAAAAACAAACACAGATCTGGCAATGCTGCCCAGCTCTCTGTGGAAATATTTTCATAGGATCTAAAAAAAAGATTTATAGCATTTTCAAATCTCATATTGAGACAGCCAGTGGCATGGCATCGAAGGGCAACTTCTAGCTATGATTTTCCTTCTCAGTGGTCAGTTTAGTTCTGGAGGAATAATGTGTAAACCAACAGTGCTGTCATGCTGTTGGGTACCACCAGTCACTGTGAGCAGTGTTCCCCTTGGATGTGACTTTCAGACAGCACAGAAAATGCTAGAACACAGTTAAACGAGTGTCTGCTTTATGACACCAATGGGAGAGGTTTTTAAGCATTGAACTCTCTTGTTTGAGATAATAGTTTTGATCTGGGAATTCATGTTTTTTCTTGGATTGTCTTAATGCATAAATAACTGTAATGAGAATTCTCTGCTAGATCTTTCTGAAACTTGAAGCTCCTGACCCTTCTTCACTGGATTTATATTGTTTTGTTTAGTTTTGTTTTGTATGTGGTAATCATCCTAAGCAATAATTAGTCTAAATGGTTACTTTGGCAGCTTTTATTAGGTGCCAACTACTATGAAGTTAATGTATAATTTCGTGGTTTGGTGTACTTTGAGTATCCTTGCATCCAATAATGCCTGAAATGACTTTCTATTACTTCTGCAGGAGTGGGTTTCTGTAAATATTCCTAGGAATCTGCCCATGGCATAATTTATCAATGAAAGAAATACACTTTTGTAGACTCTTCCTGCATTTCTTATCCATCCAGACTTTCAAAAGCATGTGCTTTTGGTCAAGTTCAATTCAAGAGAAAGCATGGCTAATATGAGGTATTTTGCTATCCTCGATACCTTAAAAATAGTCACTCCTCTACCTTGACAGCACCAATTTACTGATTAATGGCCCATCATCTTGCCTTTGTATGAAGCAATTGCACTTGGCTCCTGCTGAATTACCAAAGGAGCTGTATAACAGACTGCTGCACACTGTAAATGTTTCTACCATTCAAAACCCACTGAGAAACACCAAATCATATTAGGACAGCAATTCCTGTCTCTTGATGTGTTCCTGAGGCAGTTGACCTATTGTTCCCAATAAGGACAATTTGGTAGCTTGAGACTGTACGCATCACTAGCCTCCACTGGACTGATCCGTGTCCCACTAAAATAGCGTATTCACACATCCAGCTTTCATTTCTGTTGTGGGAGCCCCACTGAGATACCAGCTTAAAAGGATTTTCACAGCTCTTATGCCCTCTTTTTATTTCCGAAACTCAAAGTAGATAGATCTTAACTGGCAAGTAGTTGATTGAGTTGACTTAAATCCGTTGTCTGCAGGCCTGGTGTCAGGGATGGAGAAATTGTGTCTTGGAAATGGAGATGGCAGAACAAAATTCTTGTTGCTACTGAATGACTCCTGACAGCAGGGTGGAAATGTGACGTTCTGGAGGTGTCATATCCTTTCCATACCATTCAATTAGATCTGTAGGGCTCTTGGAAATATATTTATTTTATGGACAAACCATTCACTCATCACCTGAATGACCACAAGGTATAGTTGTTCTTTGGAGCTTATTTTCAAAGAATATTTTGCCCTTTTTTCCCTGCACTTTTTTATGCAGACAGCTTTCAAATGTGCTGGTGCATCTTTCCCACCTGTTTCACTGCAGCTGCCTTGGTTATAAATTCCTCCTTTGATATTTTTCCTTCCTAAATCATAGCAGTTGTGGAGATTATAAGATGCTGCTTTCTATGTCTTCTGCAGTACTGTTTGCAGCCCTGTTCAGTTTTTTAATTCTTCTCATTTGTATTCCGAAGGTAATAACATTTGTTGGGAGGAAAGAATTAAAAGTGGAAGAATGGCAAGGAGGATAGTAGATTTACTCGAGTGACCTTGTAACCAGGAATTCCAAGTCCTGGCAAATAAAGAGTGGGAAACCATATATTAGTGCTGCTTATCCTCTGGTTTGAGAAGTAGAATTCCTGTGTAGAGATAACACAGGTATTTACAGAGACTTGGAGGCCTTCTTCAGGACATGTTTGAGCTTCCTGTCTTGGGAGAGAGGTCAAAGCATAGGTCATAAAAAGCACAGAGAAAACATGGACGTAAATTGTGCATGTGCCAGACCCTTTGATATGTTAAGGCTGGGGAACAGGTCACATGCTTTCTACCCCTGCTAAGATGGAATGAGCTTAGCAGTGTACGTGCCCCAGCATGCTCATGAAATCCTCATGAAAGCCAGCAAGGTGGTGGAATAAATCTATTCTTATCACTTCAGCTGTGGGTCATGGTCACCTTGGTTACTTGCATCTATGTTCACACAGTATTATATTTTAGAATTCATGTTGATAAATTTAATAGAACTTGTGGCTGATATCCAAAACCATCTTTTCTTAAGGCTGGAGCTAGAAATTATCAATTGTCTAGCTAGCTCTCTGGCCCTTAAGTTTGTATTTCTCTCCTGCCAGCACTGTGTTTCTTTTTATATTCACATGTCATAATTTGACATATAGCTTGTGAGGTCTTCAAGATATTATATGTCAACAAATTAATTAATTGAAGAGAAGTTTCATTAACTGAATAAGAACAGATGTGTGCATAAGGTAACTTATTAAAAGAGAATGTGTATGACCTTTGGAGTACTTAAGCCTCAAATAACTGATAGGTAGATGGTATGGAAGATTACCTTCCTTTGAGGATTTTGCACCATTTGATGTTAGTTTATGTTACATATCTCAGTCAGCTAATGCTTAATAGATTTTTGTCATACTGTAGAATGTGTGATAGATTCTGACAGAAACTAGTCGATGTAAATAATATATTTGTTGTAAGTAAATAATTTTCCATACTTAGCTTTTGAAATTTTTGTATGGCATGGAGATTTGCAGGACTCCACTGCTGGAACTATGACCCTAATTAGCTTTTACTAACGCTACCAAATAGAGACTTGGATAAAGAGCAAGAATGAACAAGATTGTTTTTTTGAAATTGTCCTCAGCGACTATTTGGCATTTGATAACTGACTAATGGTGATTTACCTGCCCACTTCCAAGGCCACCTCCCACCAAAACTGCAGATGAACACAGTCCAGTTCTCCATGGACATTTTCTTATTGAGTGTTTGTTGAAGATAACTACAAGTAGGATTGTGTCTTGCAGTGGCAACAGCAAAAGTGCTCACATTGGGATCTGACATTCAAACTAAATTTTTTAGAGATTGCTTTCCTCAGCATCTTTATCTTCTGATCTGCTGTGTTTTCTTTGGTGATACTCAATCAGCACAGACCACGAGGATTCCCCACAATTAACAATCCCCTCAAATAAAATAACTCCAGGCCATTTAGATAACAATATAGAATTTTAGTCTTTCCTTTTTTTCCATTTGCACCCTATGGAGAAGGCCAACGAAAAAGTTTCACACTTTTATCACCCTAGTTAGAGCTAGTCAGAAGACTGTAAGATCAGATATCCTTTTGTCTGTGTGGTAGTGTATCATCATATCCTGTCTTAAATCTTCTTTGAGCTTACCAGCCCAAGAGTTCTGTCAGCTTCAGTTCTCTTGGTTTCTTTCTTGCCCTATGTTAGCCTCATGATCTATAATTAGGTCTTTGAAGTTTCATGCAGATGTAAAAACTAATAATTTTAAAAAGAAAACTCAAAAAAGCAAACACACAGACTGTCAGAGGACTTAATCCTCAAAACCTCTAACATTCATAAATTATTTTTTCCAGCACGTTAATAAGGACAGCAAATACAGTGCTGCTAACAATCTGAAAAACACAATCTAACTCTTTTCTTTCTGCAGTGCTTTAGAATTAATTTCATATTTACAAACACCTATTATTTTCCTCTTGATTTTAAGAATTTACAGAAAGTTATCTCTACTTGATTTGAAGCTTTCTGATAAAAATCTATCTTAAAACCTCTGATACAGATTTTGAGACATATTTGTTATATGTATCTATCTTTTGTGCTTTGAATTTTGCAGTTTAAGTGCTCATCACTCAGATCTGGCCTTGAGTGTGATAAAAAATGTCAACAAAATATCCCTAATCTGGATCCAGTCTAAGTTTTTTATAGAATAAGCATCTCAATTTTCATTCTGTAATCATAAATTTCACTCTAACACATCTTGCACTGTCCTGCTTGAGTATATTCCAGAGAAACTTTTTTCTAATGCTTTCCAAATCTTACCCTAGTTCTGGGAATCACTTGTCCATGCAGGGCTTTAGTTTTGACTGCCAGTAGATCCACAGAAAATTGCTAGGGTTAGTTCAGACAAAGACTACTCCTATCAGTTGGAGAGCTACGTTTCTTTATTTCCTGATTCTGAAGGCAAGGACAATCTCACTCTATACTTCAACTTTACTTACTGTGAACAAGAGGTGATAGAAAATAACAAGCATTCTACATAAAACATTATTTCAGTTGCTATGTACTAGACAAAAAAAGGGATACATGCTGCAGATTTTTTCATTAGAAAATAGTGTTTTAACAGCAGCTTTTCTAGTTGTAGCTCCAAAATTAATCCATTTAGAGTGCATTTATAATAAATAAAAATGTTTTGTAGATGCAATTGTTCGGTTGCATGAAATCACATCCAAATCATTGCTTTTCTGGGTTTAAAGTATTTTGCATACCTGCAGTTGTGTAATGAAATGAAGATTAGTATACTGCATATATGAAACTTGTATTGTAGTTGCAGAAAAAAGTTACTTTCCTTGCATTCAGCCTAACAATTCAGAAAATGTTAGGCCGAATGCAAGGAAAATCACTTGCATGTATGAAGTAAAGCCCAAAACAGAGATAATTTTGCTTTTTGGAAAACGTGAACATAAAACTCAGACATAGAAATTAATTAAGGTGTGCTGTGTTGAAGTTTATCTGGAGAGGCAGAATCAAAATTGCCAGCAAAATGAAGATTTTTTTTATTGGAAATATCACCATTCTAAACTAAAAAGAAAGAACAAAAGAAGTTAAGGAAAGGTTACAGTGGTACTGTCTAGATAAGATAAATATATGGCATAGTTCGGAGATTTGCATCAGTGGGCTAATCTGTTGAGTTTTAGATTGGTTAGAATTATTTAGCACATTGTATTTACCAGAAAAATATTTTAAACTGTCATTAAGCTGATTTTATTACAGAATATGTATTCATTGTTGAATTAATCCTAGGGAACAGAATTGATAATCTTATTTTTTATCTATTTTATATCATATCATCCATCATTAAGCTTCCAAATTCACTTGTTGCAGACAAAGAAATTTCATGTAGATGTTGCTTGTTGATTACTCTGAATCACTTTTTAGTTGAGGAGATAAGAGAACAAGACAGACACTGAAGATAACTTTGAAAACAATCCCCTTACCTGCATAGTCATGTATTGATATTTTATGTGCAAATATCAATTTTAATATGGATTAAAAACTGAGGTTAGGTTTGGGACAGTCCAATAATATTAATATTAATAATATTAAACAGATGCCGGTCAGAGCACAAGTGACCCTAAGGGCAAGGCAGGCCACGAGAGCAGTTAGGATAGAAAAAATGTAGAATGCAGGAGGAAAGTTGCAATTGTAGTTAATCTGCTGAAACTGCCTTAGCGTTAGACTAATTTCACTCCCTGAGAGGTGAGTAGGATTTTTACTTCTGATTTCAGTGGGAACAGTTAAGCAAAGTTGATCAAGACCCTGACTCAGTCCTATTCTGCATCTTACAATTATTTTAACTCAGTGGCAGGCTGATTAGATTTTATGTATAACTTTTTGCTAAACTTTGCCCTGTTCTTTTAGGAGAGTGCCAAGTCAGTGGGAAAATGGTAAGAAAAGTACTTGTAACACTAACTGTTTAAGTTAATAGGCTAGTTTAATGTGATGATTGGAAAATATGTAAAAATCTTGAAGAACAATCACAAAGGTAGCTTGTTACAGTGCTTTGGATTACTGTAATATTGATACTAATTCTTGTACAGAAAAATTGAATAATATTTAATGATGAGTGTCTTGTGTTAACTCCTATAAAAGGCATTATTATAATTTTATAATAACTCATAAAACTCTATCTTCTGTGGTCCACCTTCTTGCTCTAATTGGTGAATCCTTGTACAGACAGCTCCTTTGGGAGCATCCTTTGCACCAGCTTCCAAGTGCTGTCATGACCTGGCACAATAGAGAAAAAGGGCATCTTCTGTGTCCTAGTCCCAGTAAGTAAAGAGAAGGAGTGGATTACAGTAGCTTCTTCATCCCAGTCAGAAGATGGGATTGATAGAAATTACTATGAGCTTTTGATGAAGAACCTCAGCATGTTTCATTCTGATGTCCATTACCTCCTTGGAAAAATGTATCTTCTGATTTTGGTTAATGAGAAAATTGACAAACTCCTATTTCTGAGCTATTTTGCAGCTGTTCTCAAATCTTCAGAAAGTAAGTAGCTGAGGGACACAGATGTATTTTTATTCACCTCCTACAAACAGATCATCAGGTAAGTATTGCCCTCCATTGTTTCCACTCGAGCTGAAATATGGTATAGAAGTCTCAGTTATGTAGTACTTACATCTTGAAAGACCTGTCTCTAAATAATCTATGTTGTCTGTATTCAGGCTGTAATTTCAGTATTTCTAACAATCTCTAAGATAATTGCAATGAATGTAACTGATAAAAGGGAAATGCAAAAGAATGACTGGGTCTTTTCTTAATTACCGCCAAAATAAGAAGCTTTTTTTTTTCAATATAATTACTGGTAATGTTTAAAGATTTTGATTAATTTTGAGATTAACTACAATTATGACTTTCTCAGTGGCCTATGTGGCTTTAGCACACTGGTCACTGTGAAATATACATCCAAAATGCTTAAAATGCATTCATCAGTATCAAAGTATCCAGATGAAAGGAATGATTATTAAGTTCAGGTGAAAGCAAAACTAAAAGAAAACAAAGAAAATTTATTTATTTCATGGAAAGCCAAGCTCTTTTAAATGACAGAGTTTGTAATGTGTTCCTTGCACATAAGAAACAAATGTTAGTGCTTCTGCAGAGAACAGAGATCAGCTTGTGAGATGCATCTAAAATGGTTTTTCCATTGGCAAAAAACCATTTGGGAGTATATTTTTCCAGTTTTGTAATCAAACAGGCTGGTTTCTGGGGAGAAAAAGAAAGAAAAAAGTAATCAAAGTTGTATGTTTCCCTCTGGTAAAACCAGGATAGAAAACCAGAAAGGAAATCAAGAGGTAATTGTTGAGGGTTTTTTAACAAAACCCTGTGCTGATTCAAGTAAATTTTGAATTTATGGCTGAGCAGTGAATAAGGGACTCCATATGATAAAGTTGATTACATTTTTCACATGACTGACAAAACCAAAGGCAGGTCAGTATTGTTCTGCAAGAATGGAGTTGTTAGCACACTATTCCAATTCCAGTTTGGAAAATTCTCCTTACCTAACCTCACCTGCACTTCAAAGTAGATGCAACGTTCAGTTTCTATTATAAAATGTTGTGTAAAATCAATATATCCCCTGAAAACTCACTTTAGAGCTAGCTATGATTCCTGGGCCTGAAAAGTTTCTTGCATGGTGTACACTCAGTTTGGAAAGAACTTTGTGATCCTGGTGAAGTGATGTGCCTATATGAATATATAACATCACTAAATGTTAGGTAAAGTGGGGATTTTTAACTAAAACAAGTCAAATGGTGTAAGGTTAGCCAAACCTTTGATAGGAGGGAATGAATCAATACATTACTCTTTAGATCTTTTTTTCCTCTCCGTTCATTTTTCTGTCAGTTATTTGATCAGAACTTTTTCTGTGGATGGAGATGTGCCATCTCTCCACAATTTTTCTTCTAATGCTGTACCTCCAACTTTTACAAGTGATTTGAAACAGTTGCCAAAATGGCTTTCAATACTGAAAGTTATCATGTAAGTGCTGGTGGTTAAGTCATAATGATATGTAGCTCCCTCAGCACAAAAATGTGCATCACTTAACAAGTTACACTTTTTTGAAAACCTTTACGCCAAGAATCCAAAATAGGATACTGAGACTCTGTTCCATTATCCATTTCATAAAAATAGGTTGGAGGTAATTATTACTAGTTAATCAGTAACTGATCACTCATTGATCCTGATGAGAATCTGAATCTAATTTGCCTTTTTTCTTTCTGAGTGAAATTAATATTCCTTCATCATTATAGAAACTGTCAATACTTTATGGATTTTGTGTATTTTTTTTCTCTTAAAAAAGTGTAAAGGACACTCTTTTATCCATTCCCTATTTCGATCAATGACAACATCATTACTGACTTCAAAACCCTCCAAATCACACTTTTTAAATGTATCTTAAAGGAGTAATTGAGATAATTTTTGAAGACAAGTAACTTATATCAGACATATTGAATTCAACCCATATTCCCCCAAATCAAGCTAAAGAAAACATAAAGATCAGATTTGGTGGTAGGGTTGAAGATATCTCCACAGTAAAAACAGTATTGTACAAAATGAATAGTTTCAAATGGCATATTTAATTTTTTATGAAATATATGTCACCTTTATAAATGTGCATTAAAGAGGTGCTGTCAAGAATTTGAAATTTGCTGGAAAAGCAGATTTTTTTTCTTTCTGTACTGTGCAACCTAGAGAATAATTTTAAAAAAAGTGACATTAAATGCTTTTAATGATCCAACCTGTCAGTAAATGTTATAAATAATCACTAGTTGTATTCATAAAAATGAATGCCAGTTTCAAAACTAGATTATAAATTTGCATGAAGATTATACAATTTGAGTAACAATTATAATGTCTCATTCTTCAGAGATTTCAATATGTGTTACCAACATTTGAAGAACAATTTTCAGAAGACCTTTCTCTAAAATTATAAAATTATAAAAAAAATCTGTTGCTATTAATATCTGCCTGTCCCAAATTTACTTATGTCCATTTAATTATTCCTTGGGGTTAGGAGTCTTTATAGGCATCAGCTATCGAACTAGATGTTATTGACATCTATTGAAACAGCAATTGAAAAGATGTTTCCATTATTTTTTCTTTGCAGGATTTCCCTTTTTAATGATAAATTTGTTTGCTTTTACATCTATGGGTCATTATGGCTGTATGCACTGATTTCTAAAATGGCAGTTTTAGAGGTGCCAAAAGCAAGGGTTGTCTCCTGGCAAAAGACCTGTAAGATTGTGCGTACTGAGCCAAGGAGCACAGTGGAGTGCTCTGTCTCCAGTGTAGTTTAATTTCTTATTTAGGAATTGTCCTCTGGATGTGATTAATATAATCAATAAACTGACTATCTCTAGTAATAGCTGATATACATCTATACTTTCATTTCATAGATAATTTCAAAGATGTTTCCTTTCTGACTTCAATTTTACATGCATTGCAAGAATTTGCTTCTCATCTAACTAATTTTGATCATCAAACTATCTCCAATTTCTTCAGTGAACACTGAAAATGATTGACCCCCAAATCTGTGTACAGCATGCTTTATGGAAAAGAAACCCAATTCCCCAGAAAACAGATTTTTATTTTAAAATACTGTCTGAAGAACTGCTGTATTTCTGCAAAACTTATATACCTTATTTCTAGTGCATCCAATAGTGTATCTCTATGCTTTCATGAAGACATTGAGCTTTCATACAAAAAAACAAAACAAAAAAAAAAAACAAAAAAAACACCAAAACCAAACAAACAAAACCCCCCAAAAACTAGAGAGCAAGGTGTATAATTTACACTATTAGTCTACAATAATTCTATAAAATTTGCGTTATACGTATTACCTATTTATAAAACATCTTACCTTGTATTCATTTAAAAAAATGGTTTCAAAGATCACGTTAGAAGACAAAGCATGGAGTGACACATTTACAGAAAAATTTACTATGAAAACCTATTGTAGTTTTAAATTTAATTCCTCGAGACCCCAAATCTTTGTGCACTGCATTACCATCAAAGATAGTGACATCTATTATTTCTTTCTCATAAGAACATAGTGACCTACTGCTACTTTTTTGCCTTCATAGGCTTTTTTGTAAACTATAGGGTAAAGGAGGGGCAGCTTTTTATATTACTTGGCATGTTTCTTGAAAAGATGAAGATGATACACAATCAGAATAGGGACACTGACAGATGAATTGCAGCAGTGGTGTCTTAAGCAAGCTGGATCAACTTGACTGTAAATTTGCCTCAATCAGCAATTTTGATCATTGCAGTTTGTGAGGCAAACAATGAAATATCAGATGTTCTTATTTATATTCTGATATCATGGTCAGCTAAGCATGATTTCCTTCCTTCCTTTCCTTCCTTTCCTTCCTTTCCTTCCTTTCCTTCCTTTCCTTCCTTTCCTTCCTTTCCTTCCTTTCCTTCCTTTCCTTCCTTTCCTTCCTTTCCTTCCTTTCCTTCCTTTCCTTCCTTTCCTTCCTTTCCTTCCTTTCCTTCCTTTCCTTCCTCCCATTCCCTTTCTTGAAATTGCATTATGGAATGCCATTAGTAATTTTATTAAAGTTCACATTAAAAGCAATTTCACGCTTGGGGTTCCCAGTATTTTGGTAACAAGGCACGTGCTTTGAATTTTCAGAAGGATTTCAGTTCTTCATGCCCAATTTATGGTCATTTTTTTCTTGTGTCACATTATCCTTGACATGAAATGACATTTTTCTCTTTTTGATACAGTGCCTCTTGATATGTCTGCAGAGGGCAATCATACAAAACCTTGGACTTTTGACAGGCTAAAAGTCTGGTTCTTCTCTCTCACAGTATCTATTTCTGTGATATCTATAGAACTTTTCTGTATCTGTAGCACGAATGATCAGATGGTTTGTGAAATTTGAAAGCCCTCTGAGCCTCCTGTGGTCACAGTAATGCTTCTTTCTCTCTGCAGAAGCTGAGAAGCCCTTGCCAAATTTGCTCAGAGGGATCTTGCTCTCTGCGTGTGGTGTGGGAGTGCTTTGGTGCTGAACAAGGTAGGACCTCTGCCATAATCCCAGGGCAAAGAAAATCTTGTCTTCTCTTACACCTGTGATGTAATAACCAATAAGTTTGGGTGTTCATAATCTGTCTCAAGCACGTAGTCAAAGGTGGTTTAGTTTATAACCTCACGATGCTAAGTATTCTGACCTGAAATCCTGCTGGTGTGGGAGCCTCCTGGTGCCTGTTTATTTTTGTGTAACTAAATTGCTTAGTTATAATTTGTAGGAAAATGGGAGTTTTTGAATGAAAATAGAACATAATAAGATGTGATTAATTTTTCATTTTTGTTCTGAGCATATTTCTTTTACAGTTGCAGAAACCTGAGCTGCTTAGGGTCAGGTTATAATTTGAACGGTTCATTCAAGTAGCAACGTGGGTGAAAAATAAGGTCTCAGGAAGGTCTGACAGTGAGGACTGACACTCAAAGACAGAAATACTATTTAAGAAATAGAGATAGGGATCTTTAGAAAGATCTTGAATTAATCTTTGAAATAATTTTCAGTGTAATATGAAAAGTATTGAACAAGTCCAATTTATGCAAATTGCATGTTATCCCACACTGTGCAATATATATGTTACAAGGTTGAAGACCATGGTCTTCAACCACTCAGAAAATTTTGTAACTGATTAGAGTGATCTAAATTCATTTACAGCTATAGTGAGACAATAGATGCTCTCATCCTTTTATTACTTTGTAATCCTCATCATGTGAGCGTGGCCAATTTGAAAGTGACATGCTTATCCGGAGACAATGCAGGGTGGAGTTCTGGATAAATTCAGTGAATGCAATGCAGATTTGTTATGTATCTATGTAAAAATTCTGAAAAATATTGGTAAACAAATATATCTGAATGCAATTTTCCACATTTAATTTTTAGAGCAGCACAGATCATAAAACTTTCAAGATTAATTCCTTTGAAATATTTAATAGTAAAAATTAACATTAAAATACAGTAGTATTTATGAAATGTTCTTGGTTTGCTTTTTTAAAATTTTGTAAGTTAACAGTGAAAAATGAGTGAACACATCTATGTTTCTAATCCTCACTCAAGTCTTTGAGATTGCTTTGCTTGCTCAAAAAAGAAAATTAAAATAGGTCATTATATGCTCTACATTTAGTAATTGATTTATTTATTTAAATCAAAGCTTTATGGTATTTCAATAGGGAAATAAGACAGTGAGGCTGCTTTATCAAACATTCAGAAATTTACCATGAAATAAAGTCAAAACTGTACCCACTTAAATGTTAATGGCATAAAGATTTTGATTATATGTAATAACAACTGCACTGGAAGATTATTTCATTTTAGCTGATTTAAAATAGGATCCATAAAGAGTAAAGCTTCATAACAGTGTTTGCTGCTCTATTTTCTTCTGTGTTTTGGTGGGGGTTTTTTTTGTTTGTTTGTTGTTTTTTTTTTTTTAAGAAAACCAATGGCTTAATTTTATAAGACTTTGCAGAATTAATACTTTGTTCTTCCATTTAAGAAATGAACTGTAATTCAGGAATAATAATAATGATAATGACAACAAATGTTGGGAAATTTGGTGCAGTGGAGCTTATTTTATGTCTTTTTTTAGTAGCAAAACCAATCTGAACATGTGTAAGCCCAATGTACTACAGAAAATAAACTTGTTGAAAACCATATACATTCACAGAATGGGAAGGGTTGGAAGGTACCACAGTGGGTCGGTCTTGTCCAGCCTCCCTGCCCAAGCAGGACCATCCCAGAACACAAGGCACAGGATTGGGTCCAGACATTCTTTAGTATCTCCAGTGAGGGAGACTCCACAGCCTCTCTGGGCAATCTGTTCCAGTGCTGGGTCACCCACCAGTAAAGAAGCTCTTCCTTGTGTTCAGGTGGAACTTCCTGGGCATCAGTTCCTGCCCATTTCCTCTTGTCCTATTGCTCAGCACCACTGAGCAGAGCCTGGAAACCTCCTCTTGGCACCTCCCTGCAGATACTGACAGACATTGGTGAGGTCCCCTCAGTTGTCTCTGAGGCTGAACAGGCTCAGCTCCCTCAGCCTGTCTTGGTAAGAGAGATGGTCCTGTCCCTCAGTTGTCTTTGCTATCCTTCACTGGACCCAGATAAAGAATTAATGATTTAATGGAAAAAGAAATAAAGGGCTATAATGGCCAGGTGAAAAATGCTCTAATGATGTACTAGCACATTAGAAAATAAGACTTTAAATTTACATTTCATTAAAATGAATCAGTGTATAAAAGCACACAATTTTGAAGAGTATGAAAGTAGTGTTTTCAGCTGTCTGGGTAACCTTGTTTATCACAGGTATACTGTAATATCACCCAATGACTGTGGAATTCATGATACTTTATTCTCCTATTCTTCATATTTATTTGGATATAAATTTTGAAAGTGAGGTCATAAATGTTTCCTTAACTTACTAAAAGACACGTTTTTTGTTTTTTATTCAATAACTATGCTTCCATTAAAACAATGAAAAGCCCAATATCTGCAAGGTATATATGAGTATGTACAGTAAGGAATACAGCATGAATAATTTACTAATCATACACCAAGCTGCTTTTTTAGGATAAAGTTTGGATAAAAACAAAGCCAAGGTAAACAGAGAGTATATAATGCATAGGTGAACTCAAATACAGAATAAAGAAATCATCCCAAAACCATTGTACCCCAAGGTGCTAGAATGAAATAACATAAAAAGTATTGCTTACTAAAAAAGTGAAACATCACGTAAGCAAGAAAAAATATAGTTTATTATCTGTATATTTTTGTAGGAGGATTGATTGAGAGATATTGTTGCTATTGATGTATTTCTGTCAAAAGTCACTCATCTATTCTGATAAATTTAACCTCCTTTGTTTTAGGAGTTGTGATACTGGACCGAGTGGATCAGAGGTTTAACTTGCCCAGGATTTTTATTCTGATCTTAAGAAGGATATTATTTATTGTATCTGTGGTAACAGAAAAAAAGATAATTTCTTGGTTGTTTAATTTAGAAAAATTTGCTCTTTTCCTTTCTGTTCCTCTAGGTCTTAAACTTTTGCCAGATGGAAATCTCTCAGCCTTACCCCTGCAGTTTTGTGCATATTCCAGAACAAAGTATATTGACACTTGTAAGAATTCTGGATGTCAATTAGAGATATGTTATTTTTGGATTTCTAAGATTTTGGCCCCAGTAGCTTCAAGGAACAGTGAATTCTATTCTGTTATGTGGAAGAATATCTCCAGTGAAGTAGACTCCTAATACCTAATCAAGGTATTATTATTAATTTAACATCCTTTAATTGAATTCTTTTATGCCTATTTATTACAAAAAATGGAGATGAGAAGCTCCCGACCATTTCCAGACTACCAGTGCATGTGTTTTTATTCTGATGTGCTTACATTAAAGCGAAGAATAACATTTTTGTATCATCTTTTTAAGTGAAATGATTTCAACCTTATTGAGTGTTTCCACCACTTTGTTAATTTCTCTGGATTTTTTTTTCAGAGATTTGAGCCTTCTTTCCTGAACTCTGCCAGTCTCACACTTCTTTTGAAACCCTGTGATCGATCAATGCTGCACATAATATTCTGGAGGAGATGACATTTTAGATGGATATGTGGTAATTTCTTGACTGTGACAGCACATTGAGCAATTGATGCTTTTTATTTCCTTCTTTTCTCTCTCTTCATTGTCAATTAGTTTGGAAGGTACAAACCCTGTATACGAGTACCACACAGAAATTGAAAGGAGATATGATCACTCTTTTTATTCTCTTCCTTTGTATCACTGTTGAATTCAATTACTGCTTTCTTTGAAGTTTTCTGGCTCAGTTAGAAAGAATATCTTCTTCTTCTGTAAGTGATTTGGTTTGGGGAGAAGTACTGGGATGGTGGCTGAGGTAAGGGCTTGTGCTGCTTTCCTCTGAAAAAATGGAGCTACACTGGGAGATGGCAAGGACAGATGCCAGAAAAGTCTCTGAGTGCAGTCACTTTTAGACCCCTTAGAGTCATGCAGCAGGCTGGTGTGACAGTCTCTGGTCCTCTCATGGTGAGGGGTTTACTACTAGAGGATATTCATGTCACTTCCAACACAACCCATTCTATGATTTGAGGGAAAGAAGGAGTTTTCCCTTTTGTCAGAATTTTTTACTTGGTAGTTTTATATATTATCTTGTTCCAGGGAACATTGTGAGGTTTTCATCAGGAAGCTCCCTTCTGTTGCAGAATTTCTAAACAGAGGCAGTATCTTTCATCACTTCAGCCTTCCTCCTCTAGTGTGTTTTCATTTTAAAGGCTTTTGCTCTTTTAAATTCAGGGCTCCATTCTCTGGTCAGATGCTGAGGCATAATTTGTGCATTGAGAGGTGTTTGACATCTTGTGGGTGGGACAGTGAAGAGTTTCACACCATCTGTGTATCAGATGTACTTCTGATTAACTTGGTGGAAGTAGTCTTATAGGAACAGTGCTTTGTACTCTGAATTCCAGTTCCTAGGTGTGTGTGGAAGGAAAAGAGGGAAAAGAGGAAGGGGTCAACATAAGTTATAAGGGAAGAAAGGATTTGGAATGAATGTGAACATAACTACATCCTTAAAGATGGGTGTTTGCTGTATTTAGAAGGTGTGGTCTTAGGCAGGAATGTAGTCTCCAAACCTGTTCATTAATTTTGCTTCAAGTAGTTAGAATATAGACCAAAATTTATCCCTATTGTAGCCTGCCTTCTAGGCAGCAGAGTACCTTTTCCACCATCTAAACCCCTTGCCTTACAAATATTATGTGAAGCTGGCTTCCAGGTATGTTTTGTGATTTTTGTGGGTTTTCAGGCTCCTCTTTCTCTCTATACTTCTTAAGCTGAATTTTAGGAAACTAAGTCAGAGGTTTATACCTCGTTAAAATGAACAAACAAGCAAAATTAGATATTTCAGTGCTCTGGAATTTAAATCTCTCTTAGATTTGGATCTAAAATCTGTCTTAGATATAAAGGTTTTCCATAATAATGAATTCTACATGAACAGTCATAATAAAAAAATAAAAAAGGGAAATTGTCCAAATGCCCAAAAAATGTCCAAATTTCTCTACCATTTCAGACTTATCCTACAAACTTGGAGATTACCTGAAAATGAAGTGTAAACTTTGGGCTGTTACACTGATTCTTTCAAGTTATTTCTTCACTCATCTTTAATGTTTTATGGTATAAGTGACCTTGGAAAATATGTTTCTTTTTCTTTCTCTTTTTGGTATTATTATTTTAACATTTTTTCTTTTTGAAGTACTAAGATTATAATGAATTCTAAAATCTAATCTTCTGTAAGTGTTAGTAATGAGACAGTGGAGCAGAGAGGCATGACTTCTCCCCACAAGGTTTTGTTTTCATAATGAATTAAGTAATATGAACTGTGGAATCTGAGATAAGGCATGAAATTTTTAGATGGTGCCAGCTGGAATAGCTCCATTAAAATCAATGGAAAGACACCAGTTTTCATCACCAGCTTGTGACTCACTCTCAAGGGAAATAAAATGGTTGATATAAATGCTTCACTCATGAGCCTCTTAGAATGAACAATTGACATGGCAAGGACAGATGCTGGTATTCAGAACTGAAGATAATTTGGGATATTATATTCTGGATGTGATAGAATCTGTTGATTTTCTCTCTGTCTCCCAGTATCTCTTTGAACCAGGCTCATATTTGAACTTTTGAGAAAGTAGCTGAATAATGTGAAGAGCTGTGGAGTAAACTGCAGTCTGCTGCACAGCATTAGGATGATTTTTTGCTTTTTATGAAGATTCAAGCAGGGAAGGGGAAAATCAAATCTTTTCCCCTTCATTCCTCACAAGACACATACTGAATTTTACCACCAAGTCCTTTGCAGTGATATGACTATTGACAGATACTGTTACCACTAAATTCAGTAAAACCATATTTATGCTGATAAATATGCATGCCATTTTTTGCCTTTTACTGTGAGGTGGATGTGGGATGCCATTTTCCAAACTGAATGTGACAATAGCAACAGCCAAATCCACGTGTGAGGATGCATGAATGGGCTTGGAAGAAAGGGGAAGCAGCTATGGGATTTTCAAGAACAACTTTCAGGTTTGTAAATTCCTAATGCAACCTCAGGAAGCCCGCAGGCAAATCTAGAATAAGAAGAATAAGAAGCAGAATAAGAAGCAGAAACAGAGATGATTTATCTATTTTAACTTTATTGTGTAATATCACGATGAACACAGAGAAAAAGAAGCAGGTAAGAGGCAAAATAAAAAGGCCCCTTCTCTGAGAAACAGTGATAGACTTTTATGAATCTTGTTTCTACAAGATGTGAAAGCATTTCATTTCGTGGACAGCCTGGTTTCCCCATTTACATTACCCTTGGATCAGTGCACAAGCAAGTTTCTCTCTGCAGAGTTTTATTAACGAGGTTATTGTTAAGCAAGAAAGCTCAACTGCTTTCCTTCCAAATGAAAAAGGAAACATTTCCGTGGGCTAAGATTTGCCCTCCAGCTGGGCTCCTGAAATCCTACCAAGTTAAAACTTATCCTTTACCCATTTTAACTATTACAGTGACGATGAATGGACTTTAAGCAGTTTCAAAATATGCCCCATTAACTTTAATATGTGCTAAGCTTTGTAGTAGAATTTTAATTTTCTGCCTTTCAATACAGCTATGTTTTTCTCTCTGATAAAGCTTTTCTGCTGAAGAGAATATTCGCACTAGAACAATAACAATTTTATTTTTCCTGAATTTTCAAATTATTGAACTCACAAGTTAGGATCATAAGATATTTCAGACTGGAAAGTACCTCAGGAGACATGCTCATGCAATTTCCTGCTCAAAGCACTATCAACTATGAGGTGAGAGCAGGTTACTCAGGGGTTTATCCAACCAGCTCTTGGAAACTGTTTTAACAAATTGTAAGAACAGAATAGAAATAGTAAGAACTTGTAAGTTCTTGATATTGGAGAAATTATAAATTCACAGTTATTAGATTAAAGACATCAGATGGTCCCTTTTTTCTTATTCACTTTAGTACCTGTTTATGGCTCTATTGTCTTTAAATTTGTCTGAGATTTTTTAACCTGCTGCCTCTGAGAGACTCATGAGGCAACAATTTTCAGAAGTTCACTTGCTACTGCAAAAAAAGAAGATATTTTAAAAGCTTTTAACTGATATGATAAATTCATTAAGAGCTAGCTGTTTCTCTTTGGGCTTATTCAATAAATAGTTCTGAGTTCACTCATCCTTGTGATTTTACAGACCTTCAAGCATACCCCATCATCGTTCTCTTTGCATCAAACAACACCAGTCTTTTTCATTTGTCCCTGTTAAAGTTATTACTCCTTCTCCATACTTTCTTAGCTCCAAGATGTTTTTCTTGAGGTGCAGAAGTGCCCACAGTACTGGAGATGTTTGTGTGGAAGTGTCTGCTTAGCCATCCCTCAAAGCCTGAAGTCTGCCAGAGACAGATGTGTAAGCCATAGCTTTTAAATTATATGGCAATGGAACTGACAGGAACTGTACAGCTGTGATGTAAATAAAAAAAGGAAATTCACTGTTAACCTTAATGGTGGTGTTGGATATCCAGTTTATCTGAATGTCTTACTTGCTTTTGGGCTGAGGTTTTTTCCTTGCTGTCTTCCACTGTGTCGAGTGTGGTTGTATTGTGATGACTAATGAGTTTGTAAATGCCTATAAAGGTAAGCAATTAATATTCATGATACTGTTATACTAAGAGTAAGGCAAAAGCTTCAGAAAAAAGAAGTGAAACTAAGAAAAGGTTTTGTATAGATTTCTGGACATCTGAGGATGACCTAGAAATCCACATTCACTGTTTTTTCAGGGGTGCAAACCTAACTGGGGTACACTCGTCAAACTCTTGCACTTGTTTCTGTTCTTGCACAGGAGAGTATAGGCTAGGAGATAAGGCTGGTGCTTGCTTGAGTGGGGTAGGGGCCTGGCAGAGGCTCTCAAGTCTGCTAGAAAAGTGTTCCGTCCTGTCTTGTTCATGCTGCTCAGTTACGTGGCCAGAAGACACTCCTCATAAGAGAAAAAGGTTAGTACACCTGATTAAAATTGCTGATTTAACTGAGCAGTCAGAAATACTCTGTTTCTCCTGCTTCCTTAAGCCATCCAGACAGTTTCCAAAAACTTTGCTAAATGGCTTTTTCTTTGACGCCATCTCTGAGAGTTACTGGTCCCAGCTTTCAAGATTCGTATCATCTCATCAAATAAATTCCTGTGGTACAATAGCTGAACAAAATGTAAAGGAAATGAAATAATATGTAAAAGCATTTTTGAAAGTTTGAAACCAGATTTGATTCATGCAAGTAATACAAGTTTCCTGAGAAAGTAGTGACTTATTTTAACTAGAATTGAAGAATATTGCTTTTTAAAATATAAACTGTCATGTTATATGAAACTTTATTTTCTGATAACAGAGGTGATTTTACTGACAACTGTTCAAAGTGGTTTTATTTTTAACTACATGTTAAGTCATCACAAGACCATTCACTGGAAACAGGGACTGTAATTTTTTGTGATTGCTCACATTTATATTTTGGTCAATGATGGAAATAATAAATTATTTTCATGAAAGATTCATGTCAAAATATGTGTTGTGGAAGCAGAAATGTTTCTTATTCAGATCTCTCTGTATTCCTCTCAGAAAACATCGAATTTTGTAAACTTTCCAGTCAGAAACTTTCCAAGTTGATACAGCTCTAAGCAACGTGCTACTTCGACTAAAAAACAAAATATATAATAACAATATTAAGTCTTCTAGTATCAACAAGTCTACTGTCACAGGCAAATAAAACCAAAAAACGCTGTGAACAAATTCATTACTACATTAAAGTCTTCTACACTAACAGTGGAAATTCAGGAGCTGGGTCACCCTTTCTTGGAAATTTTGCTAAGATTTTCTTCAAATTACATAAGATATGATTCAGTATCTATTAGTGCCTGTTTAACAAACATTTTGTTACTGTATTCACTTATGAAAATTGCTAAAGGGAAGCCTTTAGAGATGCAGTATCTCACTTTCATTTTAGTCCTGAGGGACAAGAAGAAACTCAGGCATAATAACTATAATTTTCATAAAGCAAATGAATTCACACTGCTTGTACATAATAATTGTATACTGAATGTGAAGACATGCAATAAAGATTACCAATTGTTAAAAAATGGACAAGATCCCTGAGAGAGAGATAAAATTTGTTTTTCTAAGCAACATTTTCAAGTTACTCTTTACTTCTTCTTTTAGATGAGTTATGAAATAGTAACATCACTGAGACAGTTGAATGTTATGATACTTAAGCAGATTACAAAAATAAAATGAGAAAACAACCTCTAGATTATTCTGTGTAGTCTAGTGTCCTCTTTGTTCCTGCATGTAAATTACATTTTCATCACTTTTCTAATTCTTTCCTATTTGTAGTGGATACTTTTAATAAGGTGTTTTAAGGACAAAGTTTAAGTAATACCATTTTAGTAAGAGTTATAAGAAGAGCTTACAGTTTTGACTCGGTTCCAGTGTGCTTCTATTCCAAAGTCAAAATAAATTCAGAAACAACTTCAACACATTTTGACTTTATGCAGTAGGGGCAAAGGTTTCATGCCAACCTTCATTTAGCTTTATCTTGGTACCATCTCAGTATGGTCAGTCTCTGAGTGTACCCAAAGTATCATGACACAGGCTGGAAGTCAGCTAGAGTGAAGTGGCACTGTGGCATGTCGCTGCCATCAAGTCTTCACAAAAATTTCATTGCCACAAAGCGGATGTTGTAGTGACATCTCTGCCATCAATCTGTCATTAAGGGATCCCCTTAGCTGCTTATCCAGAGAAGGTTTATAACTCCTTTGCACATTCATATACCGCAGCATATCAGGATAAAGACCATAACGTTTTTCCAAAACAGTGCTTAAGCACTTTAAAATGGGCACTGGATATATTTTCTCTAGTCATTATCTTCCCTTTTGTCACACAATATTGTAGTTCCACTACTGTAATGTAATAGTATTTTATAATGCATATAGTACCTGAAACCCTCTATCAATACATATTTTATGAGAAAAGCTCACATATGTAGCTCTTTTGCCTTGAATCAGCAGGAAAAAACCCTACTTCAACATTTTCAATCTGATTCCTAATCAGTAAATAAAGTGTGTCTCAAAATCCCAACAAAAATAACTTCTGTTACTCTGTAATCTCCTTGCAGCAGGAAAAGAAATCCTCACTTGAAAATACACTAGTCACACAAAGACAAGGAAATCTTTAACAGGAAATTTAAATGTAATCATGTAAATGTGAAAAATATGGGAATGATATGTAGCATGTATGCATGGAAAAATGCTTTCTCAAGCAACAGTTTACTGTTTGCATCAACGCTTGCAACCAACCTTCCTCAAATTCTCAGCAAGAACCTAGCCATAACCTATGTGTCTTAGCAGGTTTTTATTAGAGCCCTAAGTGTCTTCTATCTTCTTTGGACTCACCAGCAAAATTTATTAAATAAATGTGATTAATAAGTTACTAACTACCTGTATGTCCATACAATGAAACGCCTTTTTATTAACAATGAATTTAATAATTTGCAGTAGCACTTTATCAAAATTGTAATGGAATTAAAAGTAAGAATAAGATTGGTGAGATCCAAAGAAATATTAGGACACTAACTAATTATTGATATAACTACAGTAATCAAAGTAAAAGTTTAAATCAAAGATGTTCACAGAGACATTTCAATTTAAGAAAAAAAAAAAAAAAAAAGTTGTTTCATTTGCTGTACTTCTAGGGTTGCTTTAACTGAAAATGAAGAATAAACTGGCCAGAAATTATTTTACTTGCATTATTCCTGCCAGGGCACTAGAATATATATATTTTTGACCATTACCTCTATTGAGCTACTGTGACTTGTTAATTTTGGTGATATTTAGAGTGGGAAAGATGAAAAGTTAACAAAGAAAAGCAAAAATCTGAAAAATGAAGACAAGGAAGACTCATATATAAGGCCTGATAGTGTTCTCAGACTTTGGACTTGACTAGATTTCAAAGCAATGATTTCTCTGTAGAAATAAATATTTAAAAGTCACATTCTTGCATACCCTAAGTACCTAACAATTGTTACCATAAATTTATTTTATCTGATTGAACTGGGCACTAGTCCTGACTGATTTCCCCTGCAAAGAAGGTAAAAATATCTCATTTGTGGCTACTTTCATTTGATGTTATTGGTAATTTAGTGTAGGCTGAAGCAATCCTGAAAGCCTTCTACATAACTCTCCAAAATCTTGACTCTCTTTATGGTTGGGGACCTAAACAACTGCTACAGAGCAACTGTTTTCTTCCTTGTCAGTGCATAAGCCAAACTGTAAATGAAAAGTTGGGCTATGAAATTGCAATTCTTTCTCAGAGTAGCCAGAAGTGTTAAATGTTCAGATTCAGATAATCATTATGTGTATTTTTAAACACAATAAAGCAGATGGCTCAGAACAGAACCAGCCTCTTTTGATTGTTAACTTGCTAAAAGAAAAATGTCTATTGGTATTAGTGCAGGAAAATTTTAGCTGTGAAATTGGCTTCCTTTGTTGCTTTGCTCATCTCTGTAATTAGGAAAATATTTCAAAAATTAAAAAGTTGTTTTGTAAGCTTTCTTGTATTTCAGCCGGCTGATGTGTACTTTGACTCTATGATTAACATCTCCTTGTTTTACTGCAGCACTTGTTTCACAGACTGATATAGAGGATGCTGTGGAGGCTTGTAGCAGCAACAAAGAGAAACAACTGAGGGACTTTTTACTCATTAATGCATCAGGTGAGCTAAGACAGAGGCTCAGGACTTAGTGATTAAATGTGTTAGACTTATTCAGTTATTAACAACCTATGTCTTTGAAAGCTGAGAGATCATCTTACATTTATATTAAAATGTTACATTATATCACAAATGTCTTGTTCTGTGATAGTGAAAGGAAAGTAACTGGAAGAAAATCGCTCATAAAAGAGTATTTCTAAAATATATATATCTGTAACTTCTGCACAGAAGGAAAATCTGGCTATTTAGCAAGGGAGAAAAAGTGGGGAGGGGAAACATACTCCTACAGTGGGAGTTAATAAGTGAAGTTATACAATGGACTGATTTTTATGGCTCAGACATAAACCTTTGAATGTAAAGGCTTATAAAGTAAATGCTGATACTCTCTTAAACATTGTAAAACATTCTATAATGGTATCAGATTCTGGTATTTCTTTATAAATATATATATTTTAATAGCTAAGCCTTTTGAGAAGAAAGTACAGATAATAGTAAGAGCTGCAGATATAGTATCTTTTTCTTTGCTCCAGTATAATAGGTGTCAGTGACTTTCCAGCAACATATTATAAGTAACTGCAGTAAAACTCCTGACCTTCTGCCATTCAGTTAAAACCTTCAATGTGAATTACACTTTTAAAAATATAAGCTACTTACTCAGATGTTTGAAATAATTCTGCTGACTATTGATTTTTTTTTCTCATTATGTTCACACTCTTCACTCACAAGAAATGACTTCTTGGTTCAGAAATGAAATATCCATAAGTGCAGCATTTCTTAAAGATGAGTTTATGTGCTTTAAGATAACTGTAATCATTCCATTCAGGCAGCAAACTTGTAATGTTACTTACAGTTGTAAATTCATAATTTTGAGCCAGAAGTTACAGAAACACTAATTTATTGTTATGAACCTGATTTAATCTCATCTTCTTTGTAAAAAAAAAAAATCTTCTTGGTGATAAGAATTTTAAAATATAAAATCATAATAATTTTTTTTTCTTTTAGGTTGTGCACAATTTTATCTACTAGCATTCTATTATTGCCAAGTCATAATTTAAAATGGTTTTTTATGGATAACCTGTTTTTGTAAAGTTTAAACTGTTTAAACTTGTCCTCAGCTGCAAAGTTGAACCTTTCTAAAGATTATTACTGGGAATTATAATCTATAAAAGGAGCAGCAACTTCTGATTAATGGCAGCTTAAGCCTTTCTACAGGAAATGGGAAATGATTCTGTTTAGAAATAAAGAATTATTATCATCAGCCCTTCCCAGCAATGGCTGATTATACCCAGGCTGGGATGAGCATACAACACCTTTTTAAAAAGCAAGATGCCTCCTTTTAAAAAGGAACTAGAACCTAGTAATTACTGAAGTAGGTATACACTGAAAATGCTTAAGGTGAAAGCTCTGCACGTCTCAAAATGAGATATTTGCCTTCTACTCCAAATCCTGGTGTCATGAGATGGTGGTGTGTAAGTACTGCAATGACTATTTGAGTTTTAGAGGTTTGGAACTTCTGCTCTGACTGTTGGAGGCTGCCCGTTCTCAGGCATCTGGTATCATCAATTCCAGACCATGACTGCCATCAGCCTTTACAGACAAGCCTTACAGACTGTTAAAAGCCTCATGTGATATGAATTCAGCAGCATTTTTGTGCTAGGCTGAACATAGGAAATAGTTTAGGGAGAATATTTTTTGCATTGAATATCAGGGATGCAAGATTTTAGCTATGTTTGTGTGGTACAACATCTAGGAGATGGATAAAGAATGTTGAATAAAAATTAAGGGATTTCTTTCAGTGCTGGTAAATGTTACAAGATTAAGAAATGTTGATCAAAGTTTTGGAGTAGTGGAGAACAAGGTTTTCTAAGATAATGTGTGTTCTAAAAACTTTTGCTGTGTTTGAACCAACGACCTCTTTGGAACTCAGCTCTCTGGAGACACAGAAGAGGAAGCCAGGGAAAATGAGTAAAATCTTTAGTATGGTGTAAAGTTTGAAAAATGCATTTTTAGGGTTTTGAACTGTTTCTAAGGGTCTGCTTTCATAAGAGACATTTGCATGAATCTGTATAGACATTCCATTGTTTTTGTCTGTTAACCAGTTGTGAATGTTTATTCCCACAATTTCCACATCCATAAAAAAAATTGCTTTATTTGTTTTTCCTGTCTTGAAATTTGGTTTTTTACCATTGTTTCCTTATGAAAAGACACTTAGTATGGTTGCAAAGACCCCCAGTGTATTCTGATTTTTCTGGGTTTATTTCACCAAAACCTTTTTTCATCTGATTTTTTCAATTCCTTTTTAAAGTTAAAAAAAATTTAGTTCTAATATTGATTGTCTAATCTAGATTCACTTTTCTATTTCCAAGACAGAAATATGTGCATAAAATATTATTGCAACATTTTCTCCTTATTTAAGCCACATGATACTTTGAGCTGATGTTATTACCAGAGAGAAAATAAAGAGATTTTGTCGTTAATCAGGTGAAGTCCATGAGTACTTTTTGATTTAACTCCTGGAATGTCAGCTTACTCTGTAGGATATATTGAAGTCTAGAGAATAGTCTACAAAGAAAAATAGACACACCCCAAATCTTCTCCTTCTTTTAAGGACTAATCTAACAGAAGTGACACTCTAAAAAACGAGCTATAAATCAAAAGTGAAAATGCATCCCAGTGGCTTGTAACAACAACAATACAAGATTCATTTTGTAGTGTATCAGTTGCAAAATATCTCACCCTTGTTATCTTTGGACTATTTTTATGTCCCTGTAAAAGAAGATGAATCCATCATCTCTTTAAGTCATGTAGAGAAAATTACTGTGTTACAAGGGGATTGCTGTGGGTTTTGTACCTCTTGAAATGTTTTTTCAAAGGCAAATCACATCAGATTCCTTTTCTGCCTTCATAGATTCTTGGCACTATTAAGAAGCAAACCAGGTTACCTATTGCAAAGCAGGCTATGCTTTGTGTTATAGTTTTAATAAGTGCTAAAATACACTCACCAATTAAAACAGTTTATTTTGTTTTTCTATTTGAAATCCTTTTCCAGGTAACAAGGTCATGAATAATAAGGGAGTTTGGAAATTACTGAAATTTGCTTTACTTTTGCAGATCAAAATAATTTTGTGTTGCCACTATTCTTTTTTCCTTAGGCAGAACACTCTCTCATGAGTACTTTATTTCTGGCCATACAAACCAGTGCGTTTGGAGCTTTTTTTACTGTTAATGACTTTTTTTATTTAGCTGTTCTCAACAGCAAATTCTAAAGCAGTAATTAAATCTATAAGCCAAATTCAGTCGGTAACTGCAGGAACCACTTGGAAATTTAAGGCGACTACAGGAATTCTTCTGTGTTCTTTTAGTGTTGTGCTATGAATTCACATTCTGTATTCTGCACTATAACAGTATTCTGAGGAGGATTTTTGTTAAAAAATATTTTATAAATGTAGTATCTATATATATAACACCATGCCGTTTCATTAGACTTGTAGCTGGTGTAGAATTGAAATATCTGGTTGATTGAGGAGAGGCTTGAACTTCTGGAAAAGATGGTCACTCATTCAACCACAGTTAAGCTTCCTCAAGCCACTGAAGATCTGATTTGATAGTTTATTCATTAGCTGCAAGCAAACCTAAAGTCTAATTGTCTCTTCTTTTCATCCTCAAAGTTAAACTTTGAAATAACCTGCCTTTTTCTGTGGCGGTGTGTGAAATTTAGTTTATTAAGTTTGTTATATGTTCCTTTGTTCCCTCCTCATCCACGTGTACCCCTGAGGCAAGTGACGTAACTGTCAGTTTTCTGTCCATCAGAAAGCCCGCGAGTTTTGTATTTCTCCCTGTCCCCTGGTTGGCAAAAATTGAATATTGCACCTGTCTAACGGTCCCTATAACTCCCTCTATTGGTTGTTTCACCTTCGCCCCTCCCTGACACCATCTGTATAAAAGTGTACGCAGAACCGCCCTCGGGGCAGTTGCGAGAGCAGGCGCAGGCGCGGATACCTTGCGCTTGCGGCACAATAAACGCTGCTACCTCAGTGCCTCCCACCCTGCCTCTGCTTGGTCACTTTAACACCGCTGCCAAGGATCTCTCATAACAAGAACCCACAGGAATCAGGATCGTCGCTCGGCGCACGAACTGATCCTCGTCCCGTGTCGCGGTGCCCGGCTGGCCGTGCGTGGAGACGCTGAGGTCTTGAAACACAGCACTGTGATATTTGTCTGTGAGAACAGAAACTAATGTAACATTCAGAAATCTACCCTGTAAGAGAAATTTTTAATTGCTCTAAGTAAAAGATATTTGGAGCTTCCAAACGCCGTTGAAAACATGCTGGAAGGGACATTCATGCCACGTTATTATTATATAAATATAGTTTTATAGATTTATATAATATATATAATATTTTATACATATATCTATATAACTATATTTTACTATATTTATAATATAGTTAATATAAAACCACCAGAGTTCTGACTCAGAGGTTGTCAAGTGCTAGAAAAGTGGAAGAAGCCAGAAGCAAGTACTGGAATTGTCAGAAAAGGTAACCAATTTGTATTTCCTGTATTAATTCAGTCACCTAGGGTGTGGAGGAGAAAGTGAGCATGGGTGGTGGTCTGTGCAAAATGCTGGGGGACAGATTGTTTGCTCCCAAGTTTGCTTGTGGAATACATGTCAGAAACAGTGAAAAGATACAATGTACGCAGATCCAACAACATTTACCTTGCTCAAAATCATGTTGGCATAAATATATTTTCTCATTAACTGAATTGTCGGAAACTTATAATTAGTGTATTCATGTTGGGCTTGGCACTATTTTGTTATTACAGACTGCATAGGTCACATTTATAGGACCAGTTCAGGATCTTTCTGAACAAATCACTGCTGAGCAAAATAAAGATAAGTGGAGCAGAGGAATCATTGCTACTGTTAGTGACCACTGAAAAGGGGAAGAGACAGCTGTATGTGAGATTAATTGTGTTGATTCGGGTAGCTACATATCACTTTCCTAAATATCAGAGTGCTGTGCTCTTATTTTTAATCTCTCATCTTTGATGATATCTGCAGCATAAAAGCAATATCCAATGTCTATACCAACTTCCACCAGAGTTTGCCAGTGTTTTACTTATGTATATGCACACATAGAGAGACAGAAGAGCACATCCTTGTCACCAGGAATTGTTCCTTTAAGAAAACACAAATTTGACAAGTAATTTATATTTGCTTCACAGTTATACCTCTGCAGACTGCAGAATGGCTCCCAAGCTCGGTCTCATCATATCCCACTCCACTTCTCAAATTGTATCTCCTTCCTTTTCCTGAGTTTGTGAAGGCTCTGTGGGTTTCAGCTCACTACACACTAAAAAAGCTTTGTGAAAAACCAAGCAAGAGGTAATATTGTGTGTTGTCTCTGTGGCTTTGGATTAGCCTCCCCAGGAGTGGTTGGCCACGGGGTCTTGAGTTACACTGACAAATAATGAATGATGCTATGCTTTTTATTCAAGTTGTATCTAGGGGCAGAGGCTGTAGATGATGTCCCTTGTCTAATCACTGTCTTGTTTTCCAACAGGCAAGCACTGAAACTTGGTAAAATTGTAAAATGTACTCAGTGAATTTATAAACTCCAGATTTTCCTATAAGCTTCTTTTTAAAAGAATTTATCACTGTTTTTATCACTAGTTTGTAGAGTGAACTACATATTGCTTTGAGTATTGATGTAACTTTCTGAAGTGATGGACAATAGAGCTAAATGAAAACTGCAAATATTTATTGTTAAAATGTCTCTGTTTTAGTTTGGTGGCTTTTGTTGATTTTGTTTTTTTAAATTACAAATCTGAACAAAAGGTCAGCTCATAGACCACATTGTCTCCTGTGGGCTTTCTAGATATTTTAACAACTGATGTGGAATGTTTTAGTTTGTTAGAAATACCTGCAGTGAATGACAATAGCTTTTACTCTAAGCTGCAAGGCTACGAGGCTGCCTGAGAACACCAGGAACCAATTAACCCAGGAGCTGGGAACCTAAAACAAACTGACATCTAGGGCTTGCTTTGGAATTTCTTGCTAAGACACTGACAGTTGACTTGTTTGGAATTCACTGCTAAAAGGGCACTCAGTCACCATCTCAGAAACCCAGTTAATTAATCCTTGTCGGAAGAGCTTTACCCTGAATGCCTAATGTCTAGTTATACTGACCTTTAAAGTAACACTTGCAGCTGAGGTATCTACCTAAGAGCACCTTGTCTGCTGAATGCTGGGTTTCAAAAATGGGCACAGCAGGGTCCTCATTCTTTTTTCCTTTTTTAAAAGACTGTCATACTCGTCCCGCTTTTATTCAAAACTTTTCATCTAGCCATAGTGCAGACACTGCTATGGCTGAGAACACTTGTACTTTTCATGTTCCCTATGGCCTCTTGCAGACACAGCCAATACCTTCTCCAAGGACTTCCCTGTGCCTGTAATTGCATTGTCATCCTTAAAAAGTTTTTTCTGGCTGAAATGAATTTTTCAGTGCTCACAAAACTTTTACCTGTTATAGCAGTTTATAGCTTTAGTCTCATAAAACTGATTCACAAGGCATGCATATAAACAGATCTGTAATTTCTGATTTGTTTTTTAGCTTTTAATACGGACCATTTGTAAGATATAAACATGAGGTTTGGTTTTAGGAGTGGACCATCCAAACATCTCCTATCTACCTTTTATCAGACACTGGCATCCCATTACAAAGCCAGGCAGTGGGTAAGCAACAAGTCAGGTCCCTCAGTAGCTCACACATAAACAAGCTGTCACAAACCTGGCATCATCAAAGTTACCAGGCTTTCTATAAATGCAGCTACTTGGGCATTAAAACCTCTCACAAGGCAGCTTCCTGTGCCCTGGAGTTCAGAGTTTGCTTCTGCAGGCTGCTGCTACCTGCACAGCTGATGAGCCAAATGGTGTGGCTGGGAGCTCTGAGAGTGGGCAGGTCAGTTCTTCAGCAGCATGCTGCTGCTTCTCCTGTTTGGCAGAGGGTGGGAAACACTGGAAGCCATGTGTCCCCAAAACACCATGAACTAAGCTGTTTGGAGTCCATGAAGTCAAGGAGCTCCGTGTTTTGGGACTGTTTCTAGCATGAGGGGGCTGGTGACTGACAAGAAGTGACTGACAGAATCACAGAATTACTAGGTTGGAAAAGACCTTCAAGATCATCAAGCCCAGCCCTAACACCTCAACTAAACCATGGCACCGAGTGCCACATCCAGTCTTTTCTTAAACACATCCAGGGATGGCGACTCCACCGCCTCCCCGGCAGACAATTCCAGTACTTCATCACTCCTTTTGTAAAAAACTTTTTCCTAATATCAAGCCTATATTTCCCTTTGCACAGCTTGAGACCCTGTCCTCTTGTTCTGTCAGTTGCTGTCTGGAGAAAGAGACCAACCCCCACCTGACTGCAGCCACCTTTCAGGATGTTGTAAAGAATGACAAGGTCACTCTGAGTCTCCTTTTCTGCAGGTTAAACACCTCCAGCTCCCTCACAGGCCTTGTGTTCCAAGCCCCTCACCAGCCTCTGGATGTGCTCAAGCGTCTCAACCTCCTTCCCAAACTGAGGGGCCAGAACTGGACACAGCACTCGAGGTGGGGCCTCACCAGTGCCCAGGACAGGAGAAGAGTGACCTCCCTGCTCCTGCTGGCCACACCACTCCTGATCCAGGCCAGGATGCCATTGACTACCAGGACACACTGCTGGCTCACGTTCAGCTGGTGTCACCAGTACCCCCAGCTCCCTTTCCTCCTGGGCACCGTCCAGTCAGTCAGCATTTCCCGCAAAACTATAAATCAGCTGATTACAGTTTTGCTGGATCAGCATTTCCAGAGGAAAGCTGTTACGTCAGAAGATTTTTCCATCTAATATCATGAGCAGAACAGTAAAAGCAGCATGTATTGCAGGAGGGGATTTTGAAAAGGTCATTGGCTAAGTATTCATTTTCCATTGAGGATTATAGGCATACTTTGAGAGCGGAATAATGCCCAAGTGCTAAATTGTCTTTGGAAAGTTACATTTTTTGTCTGTATGGCCCAGTCTGAATGGCTGAATGTCTGCTGCCTACCTAAGGCTGCCCTTTGGAAAACAGTCCCCACATGTGGTTTGTACAATTTGTTTGATAATTTAAAGTTAGCACTTTTTTCCCCTGTCTTTTTTCTCCATAACACTTTAAAATTCTTAAATTACAGTATTTTAGGAAAATAATTTTATGTTATTCTGATTTATATGCAAGCAATAGAGAAAAATCACCACCTTAAAATACTATCTGATTTCTCTAGAGGCATAAATCTAACACTGTCCATCAGAAAATGTGGACTTTCTGCAAAGACACTAGAGTCACCCAGTCACCTGCCTGCACAACTACAAAAAATAGAGAGAGATTTTATAGGTATTTTAAAAACACATTTTACAACTAAACAAGAAAAGTGCACTTCAAAATCCAATGACATTAACAATGCCATTTTATGGTTTCAACAAGGACAGTAATTGTTTCTTAAACAAAGAGACAGAAAGCAGAAAATAGAAACATTGTTTCATCTGAAAAGGAAAAAAAAATAAAGACAGTGACACATTGTGTTTGTGTTCTAATTTGCAGGCATTCTTCCCAGCACACACACATAAATAAGGAAAAATGAATAGAAATAAAAGAATGCAGAAGAACTTGGCTTTGCCTGTTGTATTTTACCCTATTGTATCATGATAATATATAACTAAAACTAAACAAATATTGCTAATGCTAGAGAATGTAAATCAGAGAGCAAGGGTGACAAGAGGTTGGTCATACCTTCCCTGTGGTCCCCGTGCATCCTTTGATAAGAAACATGGTGATGCTTTGTATTGCACTGCTTATCATCACACTTCCTTGATTATTTAAGCCAAAAATAAAAGGAGTCAGCAAACCTGATAAATCAAATATTAAAATGGAAAACAATATAATTCTATTTTCCTTATTGCAGAGTTTGCACTCATCACTGCCTTTTTCTGTATTCAGTTATTGATACCAGATCAGTGAGGTAGACAAGTGATTATCTGCCATTTTGTATTGGACATCCTCTATTCAAAAGCAATAAATGATCTGAAAGGTTTTTACAGTGACAGAAATATCTATTAACCATTATTAAATTATACTGTAGCATGTAGCACAATTTTAATTATAGTTACAATTAAAATTTTTGAAGCATGAATTTCATCTTGGATACTTAAGTAGTTATTTGAGCTATTGCTACTGCAAATGGGATTGTGCTAGGTGCTAGATATAAATGCATTGCATAGTATAGATAGATCTTCAGTGGTGTGATACAAGAATTGTAGTTGTTGAGGGACTTTTCACTGGCATCAAGTGTTTTGTGTGAAGCCTTTTGTTTCTGTGCCTTGGGTATTTTTGGAAACATGCAGTGCTGTATTCTAGGAAGCATTGACAGAGCACTTTCAGTTAGGGAGGAGCAGGGGATGAGATAGGCGTTAGCAGCTTCTTACTCTAGGTGCTAAGATGTACAGTTTATTCTCAGTAGCCTTAAAAAATACTGGGAAAAAACAAGCCAACACTAAGTCAATATTTTGTTTGTTTCATTTTGCAATATGTCTGGGCTCTCTACCCAAACCCAGATAACAGAAGGGTTGCATTTCATGTTTCTGAAAAAGAGAGAGCAACGTGGTGTGGAAGTTGAATTGTTAGAAGCTTTAAAGGGTTATTCTGAAGTGGAGGGTGGAAGCAAAAGGAGTATAAAGATTGTAAATCCCTAGAGACAGATTTATAAAATCATCCACTGGCAATTCTTTATGAAATCTTTCAAGTAAACCAATAGTCTCTGTCTTATGCACTTTCTCACAAAAGCACGTTTTCCAATATCTGTGTCCTTACCGGTATTTTTACGCTTTTGTAGCCACTGTAGTAGCACCAGTGCAGTACAAAAATGAACTGATCTGCACTACTCTTAGTTCCGTATATGGGGGCACAATTTCATTTCTGAAATGATAAAAAGTAACAAGAAGGTGGAGTTTTTAAAGAAGCTGCAGCATGGTTCTATCATTCTATCATACACTCAGCAGAAGAAAACAGCCACCTTTGTCTGATGTGATAGGTGACAGAAGCTGTGAAAGGGATGAGTCTGGAATGAGCTAGTCATAACTAGAGAGAAGTGTCCATTTGGTGGAATGCTCTTTAGGCAAGAAGAATGTGTAGATAGAGAAATATTTTCCATTTGGTTTTGTGATTGTTTTTTCCCTACAGGTAGAGCCGTCAGTGGTTCAGTTAGTAGCTCATAGATCTTAACTCTGTGAACATCTCTGCTTGGTGCTTATAGCAAACACTCTTTACAGCAAATGAATTTATTTATAATTGTTTATAAATTGCAAACTTCTGCTCAGTAGGTAAATGTGCAGTAGCTGGCCTGTCTTTTCATCCTTGACCCTGTATAGGGTGATGAACATTTCTGTATTTAGCAGAAAGATTTGTCTCATCCGAAACTGAAATTCGTAGATGCCTTGTGATATTGGTCTTGTCATGTGAAAACACCAGTCTTGATTCTTAGCTTAGGAAAAAGTAATCTAAATGTTGGTCTTCTAAAAGAATTCACATGGTATCCCTCTTCAAACTGAGTTTTTCCTTAGATGTATGTGTGCATGTGTATACGCCTGAGCATACGTTTTTCTTGAACATGAAACAAGTGGGAGAACCTTTACAGTTTGGAAAAGACAGAAGGTCCAAGATAAGGTTCCTGAGGAGTCATCATCTTTTCTAGGTAGAGCTGTTTTGAGTACTCCAAAAATATTTTTACTACAAAGAAATGTCTCACAAATACCTTTTTAATAGCTGCGCGGATTAACAGATGAGCAAATATTATGCTGTTAAGGTTTGTGAAACATTACTAGTTTATGGTATCATTGTATATATCGCAGTGCTATAAATTTCACGGATCTAGGATTGATTCATCTTGAGCTCAACACCTTCATCTGTTATAAATAACAACCTTTTGATTTTAACCACATCTGTACAGATATTTGTATAGTTGCAAAAAAATAAGAAACAATGAGATACAGAAATTCACCCAAAGCTTAAATATGGTATGGATAATAATAATAATAATAATGAATCTTAAATAATTTGAATTTTAGTTCTGTTCTAGGGCTATTACAATAGAATTTTTCTTCAGAAACAAGATAGTTTAAAAGAAAAACAAAATTAAAAGTTATCTGAGCTGACTGTTTCAATCTATAGTGAACTTCCTCTAATACTTAAAGATAATAAGCCTCATCTAGCCAGAATGGAAGTGAAATTCTTATTGAAAGTATTACTGACTTTCATGTGCTTTTATAATGGCTGAGTTTGATCTTACATAATCCAAACCTAAGGGAAAAGCAGCTTAGTGTAGGATTCTGACTCTTTTATTCTGAACTATAATTTCTGATACAGCACTTTATAAGCTTTCAGTATCATCATACTTATTTAACATGTATCCTAGGCCATTCATCTTGCTAGCCTTTCTCTGCAGAGTTAAGACATGGTTTGGATTCTTTTAAACCCCAAATAAATAAACAATGTCTCTCAGTTTCCACTTAGAAAAATAACTTACACCATAACAGCAAGAAATCCATAGAAAAGCTCATGGGAACAGTGTAACTTGCAGAAACAGGATCAGAAAACACTTATTCAAGGTGATAAAGTGGTACTGCAGTGACCAAAAGGAATGATTGAGCTTCTACAAGGTGAGTTATTTTCAGAGAGCTACAGAAACACTGTTATCAAAAGCCACCAAAAATTCAGAAACATTGCAGTGCATGTGTGACAGATTTTTTAGGAATCTTTTGGCCCAAGTTGTACCAGCTGTGTGATTCTCCCAGATGATTTCTGACAAGCTGAAGTCCCCTGTAAGGACAAGAATAGTTGACTTGGAAGTGTCTCTTGATTCCTCCAAAAATAATTTTTTGACATCATCATCCTGAATTGGAGAGCTGTAGTCGACTACCACTGTGACATCCACATTATTTGTTTGCCCCTTGAGTCTTACCCAGAGGTTCTCAGCTGTGCCAATGCCTACTGTGAGCTCATACATTCTATTCTTTCCTCTACACACAGTGCTGTGCTGCCCATATTCTGTCCTGTGTATCCCTCCAGAAGAGCCTGTAACAATCCAACAGGGCACTCTGATCACAGGACTCACCCCATCAGGTTTCACTTGAGCAGGGGATATCAAATATCTGGTACTGGGCAGAAGCTTTGAGCTTGTCTTGTTTGTTCCTCACTCTGCCTGCATTAGTGTAGGAACATTTCAGGTGGTTCTTTGCAGCCACAACAGCTCCTGAAGCAGATTAAAGGATCCAATTATTGATCATTTCCTCAAGTTTAGCCACAAAATCCCCTTGCTCATTATTGGCAAGCCAGGTATTTTCCCTTTCCCCCTTCCAAGCTAGTTAATGGCACTCCTTCAGCAGAGTTTTTTAGCTTAATCTCATGATTGTTGATTTTTTTTAAACACATATTTTCTCTAAAATGAAGTTACAAGTGAAGATTTTTGTAATGTATAAAAGAATAATTATTTCGGTAATAAAAAAACCTCCTGTGGTAGCCACTGTCTGCACTGTGAATCAATATATTTTATAAAACCTTTCCAAAGTTACAAAAAAGAGAAAACTGAATATCCTATTTCTCACTCATGCCAACAACAAGTCTTTTGCCTTTTCCTAGTTACAACATGGATTGCGTACTTACAAGAATCTTGGCAAGTTCCTGGACCAAGCATAGTTGTTTCTTCTGTAGGGATTCTGAAAAATAGGTTAATTACTAATTTGTTTTTTTCAAAAAGTCCAAATGAATTTGTGTTTACATATGGCACACCAAAGTTCAGTAGATTTTTTTAATAACTGAGAATTATTTAATACATTTAGAAATGACATTTTTTAAACTCTGGGAAGTGTAGTATCTGCTTTAAGTGTTGCTCTTCTCATTCCCATCAGCGTTTTACTTATTCCTAAGGTTTTTGCAAGAACAAGTTTTCAGTTATGCCAAAAGAAAACCAGTGGAGTCCTTTATAAAATATTTTGTTTAAGTGTATATTTCTATGAATTGAAACCCAAAGTTGGATTTCCTTAGAGCGTGAAAGCTGTCACATATTTTTAAATCTAGATATAATTACTCACCCAAATCCTAACCCAAATTACAGCTTTGGTTTGAATGTTATTGTGTGTTTAGTGATACTTCTTACCATGAAGCTGATGTAGCAGCTCATGCTTTGGGAAGAGAGTGGTTTTGTGTTTTGCACAATGAAACAGTTAAAGGAAATGTTCAAATAGGTCTCTGTGTGGGGGCTAAAGCAATTCATGTTGTATTACTGATCATCTTCCATGCTGTGCATTATTACAAATGTGGAAGACAATTTTATTTGTATTTGACTAAATTCCTAATATTTTAATTTACTGTCCATGGAATATAGGTAGCTCAGAGACAGACAGTCATGGTATAAATATGCTGATACTTCTTTCTGTTTTAAAGAAACATGAATTTTAGTTTTCAGGGAAATAATGTTTTTACCAGAAATTTGTCCTTCTGGACCAAGTCCTGTCACAATTATGAAGAGTAGTCCCATTGCATTGAAGAATGAATTCTCAACTATTTCACAGGGCTGTGAAACAATGCAAGAGTTCTTGAGCTGGATCAAAACAATAGTGTCCAATGTAATTTATTTGCAATCCTTCCACCTCTACAGTTTTCAGAAGTAAAAGTGCTCTAAGTTTCAGTCAGTTATTCAAGCGCTGTTGAGAGAACACTCCCTCGAAGTGAAAAGTGAGCAGAAATTTTAAGTAACTCTTTCTAATTTTTACTGAGCTATGAGAATTGGCCAGCTATACAGCATATGGAGGACATAATTTATACAGTATATATAGCACTGAATTGTTCAACTGTACAACACTTCAGCTCCTCTAGACAGCACAGAACCTGGCAAGAGGCTAAAACATTCAAAGGAGTTCATTTGCTAGCATCCTAAAATAAAAATTATTCACTGATGCTTCCATTTGTATCACCTTCTGACCTGGAATGTTCATGAGCCCTGGTACATTCTGCATACAGGCTCAAAACTGTTCTCCTCTGAAGAATGAGATCCATCAATTATCCAAAGCCTGCCAGAGAAGGACTGCAGTAGCTTGAGAAACCAAATCTATTAAGTGTTTTCCAAATGAGATCGAGGCACCAGAAACTGCCACCCAAACTGTGAGTGATGCAGAGTTGTGGTATGGTCCCACCTTGTGGGTGTGCGTGGTGGAGCTGCAGGGTACGGTGCTGCAGAATCTCCTCAGTCAGAAATATGTCAGCAGAGACTCAGCATGGAGCAGTGATTTAATTCAAAGTGAACACAGGCACCACACTTCAAGGCAGGGTAGGTCATTAGATACATGCATGGGTTTATAATTCTCCAATGGTTTGCTCCAGACTGCTTTCCTCCCTTTCTCTTCATGGATAGGGCATAAGGATTACTCTCAGCAGTTGGCTAATTTCTTTCCATGCTGCCTATGGGAAGCCAAGTAGGTCTCTGAGTTCTCTGGCTTAGGATCAGCTAGCATGCTTTTAGTTTTACATGTGTGATCTGTGCTTCAGAAATATAGTTATGCTAAAGGTAAAAGAGGTTTTTTTGAAGAGAATCTGGAGAGTTTATGGTTTAATTACTTGTGATGCTGCATGTCTTTCACTGAGTTGTAGAGAACACCAGTGGTGAGTCTGCTGTTCCCACCCACTGAGAGAATATTTAAATTCTGGTGACAGATTATGAAATAGATACTGAAATTTCTCTAAGGCTAGTGCTTCTGAAAAACAGGAAAAAAAAGAACTTGGAAAATTTAATAAGATAGCAAATGTCTCATGGTTTGCATGCTGTACAATTGGACAGGTGTTTTGTGAAGGACCCCCAGGGAATGTTGCATTGATGTAAACAGGAATGAATTTTCATTTCATGAATCACTCGATTGTCAGTGATGCATTATAGCTTGTCACAGATATTATGGAGCAAAAATGAGGTATTACCCTGAGTTTTATATCCCCATGACTAGAAAATTTTAACCAGGGGATTTGTATATTTTAACTGTAATCATCAATGGCAAATTTTTAACTGCAATTGTAACTATAAGCATTTTTTGAGACACTTCTTCTTTGTAGATTTTGTAACTGTATATAGCAATTAATCCTTTGACATTTTCTCAATGATAGTTCCTCCCTTCAGTCAAAAGCAAAATATGACAGCATTGAATATCAAGAAATTGCTTTGTGAAATAAATACTGTAACACATTAGTATAAAGATTTGTGAGTTGGTCTCTGTGATAGATAGTGATAGATAGTGATAGATAAAATAGCCCTAAAATATACACTGTGTGTAGTGGTAGCTCTACCAGAGAGCCATTTATGAGTGACACTATGAAGCAGGAAACACTTTTGTACCTCTCATCATACTTAACCAAACATGTCAGTAGAAACTGGTGGAGAAAGCTGAGACAGCCAAGGTAATGACATACGCTTACCCTTCCCAACTCAGAGGAGCAGAAGACTAGAGGAATACTCATATAAGGCAGAGACAATAACATTCTTCACCAATGCTCAATACTCCTGTAGAAAGAGTGTGGGATTGTTGGTGCTTGGGTTTTTCCCCCCCATCTTGGTGGTCATTCATCTCACTGAGAGATATATGAGTGACAGATCTACTTGTGCAAGATTTGAGGAAATGGTACTGCACTTTTAAAAAGTAAAATTACATGTGTGGCTATTTGTAAAGTTCTTTCTGGTTTACAATTCTTTTATTTCCCCCCAGAAGTCTCTCACTGAAGACAGTGTGTCAGTCTGGTGCTCACAAGTTTGTACATTACCTTGAACTTTTAAGGATAAACCTGTTGTAAACTTTTTGCTTAGAGTGTTTGTACCACTAGTCAAACATTACTTATCCACTTCTTTAAAATGGTGTATTATTCCTGAATACATTATATAAAATGAATGTGCAAATGAACTTGGAGTTTCACTTTTGTGTAGTAGAATTTCGCCTTTGACTGTTCCCAGCTGTCACCACTTTGTGGGAGTCATTCAGGACAGGCAGAAAACATAGCTGTCACCTTTGCAAAACATATTTTTTACCTTGTAAAATTCCAAAATTTCACTCCATTAATTTGAAAGCTGAGATTTAGTGAAGTGAACATCAAACAATCTGTAGCACTTAATCTACTAATTCAGCAAAATGCCAAATTAATTCAAATTTGAAAAGGCCTCTCCATCTGTAGCAAAAGCATATTCTCAATTACATATTGAATTAAATAAGAGATAGGAATATTTTTGAAAGCTTGAAATTTATGGTTTCATTAGACTGAAAAATTAAACCTAAAAATGTGTAAAAATCCACATTAATAATTTAGTTTTATTGCATAAATGCAAATGGCTTGGAACTGAGCTTCATTTCAGACTGTAAGTGGTAATTTCCTAGTGACACCTCATGAGGTTCATTAGAACACTGCTTTTAATAGAAGTGGGGAGCACTAGGGATCTGCACAAATAAGAGGATTATGGTATTTAATCACCACAAAGTGGTAATGATAAAACTTCATTAGATAGGATTTCCAAATTTGAAATCCAAGAAGACAATCAAATATGAGTGAGCTAAATGATCATTTAAATTTATTTTATTTAGTGAGTTCTCTTTTCTTCTGTTCTTGAATGGATTACTTTGTATGAATTATTTTGTTGCTTGAAACAATAATATTCAACAATTAATAGATGGAAAATTCTTTCTTCCAAAATGTTCATCTTATATAAGGCCAGTCTACAACTAGGTTTAGTTATTCATTTGTATTTTAGTATTTTTTATCCATAATTTTGATATCTAATAACTACTTCTATACAAAATAATTTCTGGTCCACTTCTGGCCTATTAACCACAAGATATATGTTCATATAAAAATATATAAATGAGAATTTATATTTTAGTGGAAGTAATGATACAGAAGGCTCCTCTTGACCAGCTTTTTACATTTGTTTGAATTAGTATTTAAAAGACAAGCACATGGCAGAGGGTTTCAGAGTGCATGGATGCTATATGTAGAGCTGAAATATAAGATTAAAATGATAATGGAAAGAGAAAGATCTAGTTCTCTCTCTGCAAAGCACATTTTAGATAAGAGGAATCTCTTCTCCTGTTCAAGTTTGTATGTGCAATTCCAGTAAGTAAAATGATTAAATAATTTTCTATACTTTCTTTTCTGTCTTACACAGGTGAACTATGGTTCTGTATTTTTGCTGATGTTTTATTTGCAATCACTCCTAAGTATGTTGCAAATACTCTGCCTGTATATGTGTGAGGGCAATTCTTCTGGTGACAGTTTTGGGAGCTTGTCTAGAATCCAACACATTTGGGACCTCATGATCTACTGTGACATTTTATTCAGGTAGAAAAAATATACATCTACTACTCTTACAAAGCACCGAGGCCTTAACTTTTTTTCCATTCTTTGTTTTATGCTCTCCTCATGTTCTTGTACACTTTGTTTTTGTTTATAACATAAAATTTTACCAAGTGTCTTATTCCACTGCTTTGGCGGTTGGCTGTATCTCATGTTGTGGTATCCTCACCACTGCAGCTTTATTATCTGTGAGTTTATAAATACGCCCAGCATTACCCTTCTGGGTTCCTCTTTCATCTGTTCACATGCAGATCCAAATGTTATGTTCTTTTTATTTAGTTGTGAAGAGCTTTTGCTTGTACAAATCGGAAGGTTCACTAAAGAGTGATGTTTAAACAGTTTGGGTAACTTCACAAATGGCCTGCACAAGATGCAATCCAGAAGGTGTAGGTAATTACTGCACATCAGCAATTGTCTTTTTAATCACCCCAAATGTCCAATTGCATGTCTTGAACCTGCTGATCTTTACATTAATTTGATGGTTGAGGGCTGTTTCAGAAGAAAATAATTTTCAAGTTACATCTTTAAAACACATAAGGTCTGCAGCTGGAAATGCCTAAGCAATATTGAAAATCAAGGATGATTCTTGGAGAATGCTTGTTCTGGTTGTGCAGATGGAACTTTATATGATTTCATCTATTCTCTCATTAAAAGCCAGAATTTTAAGTAATTATGCTGCTCCATCAATGTGTAATCTAGATAGTCTCAGCAATAATATGTTTATGAATCTGTTTCAACTTCTGTATTATTTCCTCTTTTACACAAGTTTCACTTTTTTGGTGTTCTGAAGTTCCCATTTTTTCTCTTACACTGTATAACAATTCCTACACTGTGTGGATCTTAACCAGCACATTCAATTTAAAATGCAGTTCTTTACCCAGTAGTCATTACACCACACAGTTATAGCCTTAACAAAGTATTAGTGCTACTGTTTTTCTCATTAAATTTCTCCTAAAGATGGATTTCTTTCATCACAATTGCAGCTTCATTGCATAAAAAAAGTCTTTATTCTTCTATAGTCTTTATATAACTTGTTCCGTAGTTTCTCATTAACCTGTCTTTCCCAGAAAGGTTATAATCACTTCCAATCCTGTTGTGTGTAATTCACAAATGTCTCAGAATGACATTTCTGTAGCATCCAAATTCTTCCTACTTAGACTTGAAGAAAAGTAACATTAAGGTAGAAGTGCTTAGGTCTCTGCTGTCTCATCAGCAACTGACCTCAGAGAAAAAGGCATTTTTATATAATCTGATAGTAGATCGGAGAGATCATAGAAGAGTTTGAGTTGAAAGGGGCCTTTAAAGTTTATCTAAAATAATAGATCCCTGCATCTGAGCAGGAACATCTTCAACTAGATCAGGTTGCTCAGAGCCCTATCCAGTCTTACTTTGAATGTTTCTAGGGTGAAGGCATCTATCATCTCTCTGGGAACCTGTGCCAGTGTTTTACCACCCTCATAGTAAAACTTTTTCTCTTTACTTGCAGCCTGAATCTACGCTGCTTTAGTTTAAAACCATTAACCTTCACAACAGAGTCTGCTGAAATATTTCTACCCATCTCTTTTATGAGCCCCCCATAGATGCTGTAAGCCTGCAATAAGGTCTTCCTGGAACCTTGTCTTCTCTCTCAGCCTCTCCTCATGGGAGAGGTGCTCCATCCCCCTAATCACCTTGATGTTTCTGCTCTGGACTCGCTCCAACACATCCATCCATGTCCTCCCTGTGCTGGGGACCCCAGAGCTGACACAGCCCTGCAGGTGGGGTCTCGCCAGAGCAGAGCAGAGGGGCAGAGTCCCCTCGCTCCCGTGCTGCTCACAGGGCTTTGGATGCAGCCCAGGGAATGGTTGGCTTTCTGGCTGCACAATCCTTCCAGAACAGGAAGAGTGCATGTGCATCCTTTTTCAAGCACTTCAGTCACTCATAAAATCTTTGAAATCAGATTATGTAAAAAAAAAAAAAAGTTGATCTCAAATTTTTTTTGATTTCCTTGAAACCTTTTCTGATTTAACAAAATGTTTACAGGCAGTACTCACACTGAGAGAAAGGAAGAAAACTCTCATTATGTAACAAAGTGGTTCTAATGTCTGTATCTTCTTTGACACTGAGTGGTCTGTAGGTGAATCCAAGCTCATTTATTGCTACAGCAGTTTGTAGGATTGTCCTTAAAATCTGAACCTCTTCTTCATAGGAATTTTTGCTATCTAAGAAGCAGTGCTTCCAGGCTTTCACAAAAAAATTACAGCTGTTTCACTTTTCAACCATATGTCTAGGCTGAAATTTAAAAATTATACAACTTACAGCATCTGTATCATTTAGCACCAGAGCTGTTAATGACTGACGGTCAAAGTGAAAAAACCCCAAAACTTAAAGCTTTTCTGGTTATAAATTACTGTTTAGTTGGAGTCAAACCATATAATGTTGACAATTATGTAATAAAATACTTTTTTAATATTAATGCTTTGGAAATGACTGGTCTTTTCATGTTTGAAGTACAAATATTCAGAAAATATATATGAAACTCGACTGACCCTGGAACTATTTGAAAACAAAAAAGCTAAGTTCATTTAATAATGAATGCCAAACAAATTAATAATTAAAAAGAAAGAAAATAACTGCATTATCTAGTGGGACAGTTATATATTATCTATAATGAACATATGTAACCCTTTGTAATCTTTAGTTGCATATGACAGCTATTTTCAAAATAGCTGACTCATATATTTCTGAGTTTACAGTCAGATGCATTGTTCCAGATGCAGCTCAGCTGGTTAAAAGGTTCGTTCATAGCTTCTTCTAGGACATCATAATCTGTGAGAGTTATCACCACCTGTGAGAGTTACCACTGTTTACTTGCCAATCTAGGAGCACACTTACTCACTACTAATTTGCTTCTGTAAAATTAGCTGGGTTAGAAAACATCCCTACTATCAGCTTAAGCTGGTGTTGAGTGCTGATCCCCAGGTTAAGCCAATAGAGATCAAAGGGGATGTTAATGGGAAGGAAATAGTGACTAGAGTGGAGAACAGTACAATCTTAACCCAGCAGTGCTGCAGCCCAAAAAAGCCTAAAATCAAACTATTGTCTTGTATGATCCCAAGGATATTCTTACACTACACTGTTCCTGTACTTAAACACAATAATGCTTGCTGGCCCATGAGATGCCCAGTTAGTAAAATAACTTGTGAATACATTGCTTAAATAAGATTTATTCTAACATATTGTTGCTTAATTTGCTGATTGGTAGCCAAGAAAAAGATGACCACCACCCCCTCAAAAAAAGAGAAAAGGGTCAGACGCATGTGATCACTTTGGATGGCTGGCATATTTGATCAGAATGATACAGCTTATTTGGATTATTGCTGAGCAATAAGAATAAGCCAGAAGAGATAACATGCAAATTCAATATTTGTAATTAATGACAGTGTACAGATAATTTTAGACATGAATTGAAATATATTGTGTGCCCCAGAAGTAAAATCCATTGAGGTTCTGGGGTAGAAAATATTATTCTATAGATGATGGAGCAGAGTGTAGTGTTTTATGTCTTTTTAATAAATCTCCAAAGTTAAGAAACACTGGACCAAACTTATACTGATTCTAAGATGTAAATCAGATATTTTTTAGCTTGTTTAACCCTATTAGTGTTACCAGGATACTTCTCAGATTGTAGTTATATAAACAAACTCAGAGTGTAAATCAAGAGAATATTTAAAGACATTACCCTTTAGAGCTGCCAACTTCAGGTTCAAAAGAATTTTGCTTACTTTGGAAAGATCTAATTCTATATTTCCAAACAGTTAAAATGCTATTCAGCCTAACACAGTTCTTTTGGAATTATCACAAAAATTAATTCTGTTCAATTTTCTTTTTTAATTTCACTAGCTATGACAATTTAATTCCAACAGAATGTAAGCAGTACCATAAAATGAAAATTCTTGTGATTAATTGTCACTAGAATGACCCTTGGCTTAATAAATATGTAAATATTGGATATTTCTTCAGTATGATGGCTTTTATTCAATATTACAAAAATAATAAGATAAAGATCCGTTTAAACATACATTAGTAGAAAACAAGCAAGTTTTAATGCTTTAATTTGGAAAAGGCAGTGCAATTAAAACCAGACAGCTGTTGTAGAAACCTTAAGGTTTAATGAGAAAAGTTATAAATCATGATTTATAGTGAGAGAATGCAATTTCTTGGGATGGATCAAGCCTGAATTAAACCTGTTCTAAAAGTGCACTTTGTAAGTTTTTTGTATAATTTTATATGATCTCCAAAATGTCACTGAAATGGTAGCCAGAGATATAATTTGTCCTTCCCATGAAAAAACAGAAACAAAATTAAAGCTAAAGAAAGTGTGAAGCAATTGCATGTCCAAGTCATCAATTCATCCTCACAATATCTTTACAAAGTCCCTTTTTACTGCAGCTATTTTTTTTTACACTAGCATTGGACATTTCATTATATTTCTGGGGTCTTTGACCTTCATGGGTTCATAGATCTAGGATGCAATTTGTACCCCAAGCTAGCAAACAACAGAACAGCATTGTTTCAGAGTTCATCTTCAGAGTGAGAATGTACCTGAAGGTACATATAAATGTTAGTGTGGGGGAAAAGCACTTGGTTTTCCAGCACAGATGTAGATTGTCAGCCCCTCCTCTTGAGGGTTGAGTAGCAAGTAGATGTTAGATAGCATGACTGAAGCTATGAATGTGTTAATGACCGAATTGTTAATGACGCCCATTGCACAAATTTTATATAGGGAGAAGCAGAAGTACAGATCATCAATATCTGACCTTGCCCCGCAGGAACGTTAAATTGTTGATGGAATGTCAATGGATGCGATGATCTTGGGCAATTACCTCTTAGCCTTGTCATGCAAAGGTAGAAGCAGAACTTCTGATAGATTTTGTATTTCCTGAAGCTTTCAGTGTCCTGTTGGATGGCAGTGTGTTTTCATTTCTAGAAGGCCCAAGGTCTTCAGCACCTCCTTTTTCTTCCACTTTCCTGGAGTAAGAAGGATATTCAACAATGCCACAGAGATAATTTTCTCTTGTGTATTCCAGAAATGGTGATAACCAGCAGAGGAGACTGAGATTGGTACCTGTATCTTCTTCAGTTGCCAGTGGCTTCACAAAAGGTAAGCTATTACTCAAAAGGGCAGCTTACACAAGTAAGAAAATATCCATTCTATTGGAAATTATTGTTTAAGTCAAAACAAAGCTGCATGTTGTTTTCAGTGTCAGTTGTCTGTGTTGAAATCTGATTGAACAAGCCTATTGTGGGATTTATTTTGATACTGACAGACATGCCAGTATTACCACTGGTGCTACAGAAGGGAGCATAAGGCACATGGGTGCTGCCATTTTCAGAGCTATTAGCATTCCAGGAACGGAGAAAGCACAGAAAATAACCCAAAATGTGTGAACACATAAAAATGATTCAAACTCGTGAAATTATTTAAACAAACAAGCAACAGAAGTAGAAAACAGAGACCAAATGTTGAGCAGCATACTCGGTTTCCTAATCTATTTTCATAGCCTATTAGGCCTGTAAATTCACAGTAGGAGACACACAAACATGCACATTTTAAGATTTAGTTACGCTAGGTTAGAATTGTAGTATTCCACAGAATGGATAAACTCATAAATGTTACAGTTTTTATTCTCATTTTCTGAGCTGTAAAATGATAAGTATGGAAAGATGCTGTTTAACTACTGTTTCATAATTTTAGGAAATTGAAGCATTCTGGTTGTGTTTAGAAAATGGAGACTGTTGATTGTTTAAATGAAGATTCGAGTCTTCGTTTAGAAATGATTATCAGATCCATGGATGGGTGGAACCTGTGAGTGAAAGCATGTGTGCATATATATATATATATATATATATACATATACCAGAAAGTTATATTTAAGAAAGACAAATGGCTCATTTAGTTTCACTTTTTTTGTAAACCAAATATTTGTATCATGCTTTTCTGTGCATTCTGACTTTCTTGCAGCGCATTGTGCTGGGTTGGCCCTGGCTAACAGTCAAACACCTACCCGGCTGTTGGCTTGTTCCCTGTGCTCAGCAGGGTAGAGGGGAGAAAAGAGCAAGAACAGTAGGGAGAAAGTTCATGGGTCAAGATAAAGGCAGGGAGATGGCTTATCAGCTACTGTCACAAGCAAAACAGGCTCAGCTGGGAAAAGACAATGTAATCTCCTCCTAATTAAAATAGGTATTTATTAATTTGGGTAGCGGAAAACAGAAAGACAAATGTTAAAGCAACACCTTTCCCACAGTTCTGCCCTGCCCACCTTTCCTATGCTCTACGTCATTCTTTCATTTCTGACTCCTCTAACCCTGCTCCGAGTGGTGCAGGAGTTTGCAGTCAGTATCTGGCAGTTTCTTTGCTTCTGTGCACTGCTCCTTCCTCCCCACACTTCTGTGCTCCAGCGTGGACACTTCACAAGCTGCAGGAGGAACCTCAGTCCTTCCATGGAGCTCCTCCTTCTCTGACGTCGGTTTTGTCTCTCCTTTCTCACTCCTTTTCCCCCCTCCTCCTATCTCTATCTGGCCTTTTATAATTTTTTTAAAATATGTTCTCATGGAGTAGTCATGAGCTTGGCTGATGTGTTCACTTGTGTCCTGTTGTGGGTTCATTGGATCTGATAGCACCTGGTTGTGTCCAGCACTGAGCAGCCCCTGGCTTCTCCTGTGCAGACCTTCTACAACCCCACCTGGTTACCACCTTGCCAAGAGCTGGAAATTTTTGCAAAATTTTAACCATTTAGAGAATCCAGTTGTTTTCCTTATTTTATTTTTCTTTTTTTTTTTTTCTCTCTGATGTACATCACAGGAGACCACTTACACAGGAGAATTGAGTATGAAAATTGAAACTTGCAAAACCATTGGTTAAAAATTAAAAAATATGGTCCAGAATACTACCTGTATAACTAAGCCTTTGCTTTCAGAAAACATAATTTCTTTTATTCCTTAGCACTGATAAATTACCCATTTCCCTCTCCCCACCGTAATAATTCTGAAATCTAGCACTGAGTAAGAAGAAAAGGTATATCACCTATCAAAAATTTAACGTTAAAACTTCTAATTTTCATTAACTGAGGGGCAATTAACCAACTACTTTTATTGTCTGATTCTCAGACTTTAACACCTTTTAAAAATGCTGTTATAAACATCAGTTGTTTATGAACCTGCAGTTGTAAGACAATGCTATTTGCAGCTTGGCAGGTATTTAATCCCTGGTGTCTGTGAGACAGGTCATTTATCTCAGCCTGAAAGCTCTTTGGTAGTATTTTGTATTTCCTGCCATCAGCTGCAGGTCTAGTCACATCCATTTGGGCATAGCAGTCTTTTCTTCTAGTTCACCTTTGTGGCTGCTATTAGAATAAAAAATATCTTGGATTTCAGTCAGTACACTAAGAATTTTTTGAGGATTAGTAATCACAGTTCTGGCATGCTAACAAGAACAACAGAAAGACTGAAAGGCTGGGTGTTTGGCCTTTTATGACAGGAACTTGCAAATCATACCGTTACAAGATTTGCTTGCCTACAGCTTCAAAGTAAATAGCTACAAAATGTTCTGCTATAGTGCTGAACTATTTAAAAAATTAGCGGAGAGAGATTCAACTGTTGACAAAAGAGAAAATACTTCACAAAGAAGACATAGAGAAAAGCAAAGCACAGAAAAGAAGCAATAAGAGAGGAAAGATAAAGCAGGAATGAAGTAAAAGGAGTACTTTATGTGCTGAATATGATAAAGGCTGGACAAAGCAAATTAAACACCTTCATTCAAGTAGCCTACTTTTTAATGAAGTGCAAAGCTGTCAACAAAAGAGAAAATGTCATCAAATGTCAGGAATAGAATAAGCACAATATAAATCAGAACATATGCCTTAAGATAAAAGTTGCATAAACTCCATGAAACTTTTCCAATCAAGTTCTAAAAGAAGGGGAAAAAATCTTTACAGAGAAAATGTCAATGCTAATCGTCAAACAGAAAACAACACTATTGGAACAAAAGGAAAAATAAAATTATCTCAAGTGACATCAAACTACAGGATGACCTGAATGAATGGCCTTGTACATGAGCCTCCAATTTTAGAGAAAATAAAAATTTTGTAATAGAACACAAGGCAGTGACTTGTTTTATGAAAAATTAAATGTTTTATGGTAGTGTATAAGTGAGTTCTGTGTAGTGTAACATAGGTTCTTAGTAGTGTTCTCTTCTTCTACTGTAAAGAAATGGTGCCCTTTGGCATTTTCCCTGCATTTAGATGCTTTAGTTCTTCTTTGGCAATTAAGAATAAGTTCAGTCATTTAATAGAGAAAGAGAATCTTGGTCTCCTAGAGAGCATAACCTTGTTTTCTATTTTCCACTGCCTAAAGAAAATTTTCACCCTCTTCTATTTTTTCCAAACCACTCTTGTGTGCTTAGGGAAAAGTGTCCTTGTTACCATATGCTGACATCTTTGTCCTTTGTATGAAGTGAAGACCTGTTAGTACAAACTATGAAACATTCATAATCTATAATGGATAATCAACATATGGATAATTTTGTGGTTTATTTATACTATATATGCTGTACACACTAGAAGGAAGGAGGGAGGAAACCAGGGAGGGAACAAGGGAAGGAAGGAGGGAAGGAAGGAGGGAAGGAAGGAGGGAAGGAGGGAAGGAGGGAAGGAGGGAAGGAGGGAAGGAGGGAAGGAGGGAAGGAGGGAAGGAGGGAAGGAGGGAAGGAGGGAAGGAAGGAAGGAAGGAAGGAAGGAAGGAAGGAAGGAAGGAAGGAAGGAAGGAAGGAAGGAAGGAAGGAAGGAAGGAAGGAAGGAAGAAAGGAAGGAAGGAAGGAAGGAAGGAAGGAAGGAAGGAAGGAAGGAAGGAAGGAAGGAAGGAAGGAAGGAAGGAAGGAAGGAAGGAAGGAAGGAAGGAAGGAAGGAAGGAAGGAAGGAAGGAAGGAAGGAAGGAAGGAAGGAAGGAAGGAAGGAAGGAAGGAAGGAAGGAAGGAAGGAAGGAAGGAAGGAAGGAAGGAAGGAAGGAAGGAAGGAAGGAAGGAAGGAAGGAAGGAAGGAAGGAAGGAAGGAAGGAAGGAAGGAAGGAAGGAAGGAAGGAAGGAAGGAAGGAAGGAAGGAAGGAAGGAAGGAAGGAAGATGTAGGTAAATGGGAATTTGGTAGAAGAAATATATTACCTTGAAACATGCAAGGTTTTGTTTCTATCGAAAAGGAAAGAAAACAATGCCGATAAATGAAATTAGGTGTAATGCTACTGCCACAGAAACAATGGAAAGATCACAAGCCTCTAGGCTTTAGGTCTACTAGGAGTTTAGTTTCCTGCAGCATCATCAACATCTAAACAATGCATTATGTGCTTTTGCTGGCTCTGCAAATGCCTAATTTGGCATTTGGTTCTGAGGATTTACAAAAAAAGAGAAGATGTAAGAAAAAGAAAGAGAAGTAGAGAAAGTGAGAACAAAGAGCCCTGCATCAATGTAATTCTTGAAACAGGAAGTATCTATATTTTCCTACCAGTCATTACAGCAGGACTAACTAACCTGAAATTTCACAACTGCTTTTACTGAATTGGCTGAGACAGAGTTAAATTTCTTCATAATAGCCAACATGAAATTGTGTTTTAGGTCTGTGATTAAAATGGACAATAGTGTTTTAGTTATTGGAAACTGTGCTTACTGTTATATTCCCTACACTTGAAAGAGTGTTTGTCTCCTCCTCTTTTGCCTCCTGGGCTGCTGTTTGCTGCAAGAGAAGGGCTCCACTAGGCCCTCTGCTGCCCAGTGTGGTAGCTCAAAAAGTCACTAATGGAATGGCAGGTATTCAAACAGAACAAAACTGACAAAATCATCTCTCTCTCTCTCTATCTCTATATATCTCTCTATATATCTCTATATCTCTATATCTATCTATCTATCTATCTATCTATCTATCTATCTATCTATCTATCTATCTACATATATATACCTACACATGCAGGAAATCCTTTAAAATAAAAGAAGCTTCAGCAAAGACTATCTTGGAAGCAAAAAAAGCTTAGGGAATGCATGAGGTTCTTTGTTCAAGAAGTACTTTAATGTCTGAAAAAAAGTCTACATTATTTTATAGAAACCAGTTGCTACTGATTAGTGGGCTGATTTAGATATCTCAAGAGATATAACACTGTTTTTCACTCATCACTTCCTCCTGATCAGTCTGACACTGGGTTTTCTGATACCTGTTCCTAGAATTTGTCTCTGTAAACTGAAGAGTTTAGATGGATCATGTGGGACTGTGAATGCTACAAGATGACAAAGTACTTAAACCCAAGTCACTAGCACCTCTCAACCTTCCTCTCCCCAAGCTTTATGTGTGTATAGACGATGAACAGTGACATCACAAGTGAACAATTGGCCTCCCCATTATTTCCCCTGTCTTTGACTGCTGAAAGATGCATTTCTCAAAGACTTATGTTCTGTGAGTATAGTCCCACTGAATTCAACAGCAGAATTTATGTTTGCATTTTTTCAGTATATGGCCGCTTCAGGCTTTTCATCCATAGACAAATGCAGCCAAATAAAAACAATCAGAATCACAGGGGTCATGCTCTCTGTGGCAGTTTTCTGTGGTGATTTTTTTATTCCAGCTCTCCCATTTTTGTTTTATTTCCATTGAAATTACTTGGTAATTTAAGGGGTGCATTTAAGGCCTGTTATGCATTGTGAGATTAGTGTGGACATTCAGACTCAGATCAACAAAGTACTCACCTAGGGATATAGGAAAGTTTATGAGCTCTAAGGATCTTGTTCACGAGATGGGAGGAATGTTGGCTGGTGGTACAGTAATTAATGGTTAAATTATCCTTGGGTAGTAGGTAGTAGGTAGCATAACTTTGCAATCTGGTAGCTTTAAATTTCACGACTAATTGTAGCAGTGGGAGTTAGAATGCAGGTTGAAGACGTAATGAAATTACCATAGGGAGGAACAGACTAATGAAATGAAGTCCAACAAAAGTTATGGCTACATTACTGTCAGCTTGAAAATCTGTAAATAACAACTTTGAAAACCATTGAGGGCACTAGACAATGGATTTTATGTGTATATAAGTATGAAATGTGGATTGGGAGGAATAATTGAGTTTGCTAGATTGTCAAGTATGTACTTGGAAAAAAAATCACTTGGTCATCATTTAATCTTCTTTGCACACCTTTTTCATCTTATTTGCATTTTTAATGCAAACCCCCACAGAATATCTCTTCAATCATACTGAATTGGTTTGTGTCAAGCAGTTAATGCATATACAACTTTGCAAGTCTTTTAATTCTTCAGCAAAAAACTTAGAGGAAAGCATAATAAAATCTTTATGTTTTTGGTACTTGGAATTTCAAAGTCAAACTTTCCCAGTTTTATTAAGAATTCTGAAATCTTGGTTTATTGGGTAGTAATTCTAAACCAGCTTTTTAATGAACTTGACTGTTTCAAACTAAATTATTTTCAGTTTATAAATAATAAATACAGATGAGTGAAATCAGTGCTTTAGGAAATGTGACTAAAAAATGATCCCTATGGATGTCTTTTCTTCCAGGTATTTTAATTCAAATTTATAGGTTTATTTTTAAAGTTCCTGTTCTGTGGAAATGCCATATGAAAATCAGATATGTTGCTTTACCTGCTGCAGAAGTTTGACAGAATGGCGTTTGGCTTTCCAAAAGATGTCACAGCCTGTACTTGTTGTAGAAGCCTAAACACATTTGATGAGACTCTACATCTCTAACACCATTTTCCTGTGTATCATGAGGTTTTATCATGGATTATCACTTGTATCAGCTATATCAGCTCTATCAGTTTCACCTATATCAACAATATTATTTTCAGTTTTATGCAGACCTGGGTATTGCCTAGCCTGTGAATTGTTCCAGTAGTGGAAATTCCATTAGTTTACTGATCAACCTATGCCATCTGATCAGTCCTTCTAGTCTAAATTATTTCCTAATATCCTGTCTTTTCTATTGTGAGACCTGTTTATTCTTGTCCTGTATGTCACTGTATTGCAGGAATAACTTATTCTCCCTTTGTTACACATCTTTTAACATAATAAAATCTATCTTACACCCACATTCAGTTTTGTCTGTATGTTAAAAATATGTCCAGTCTTGTCTTTCTGTGTTTTCTATACCTCTGACCACCTATTGATTATCTCTCTAAACAGTATCCAGCTAATTCCCATTTTTCTTAGACTTCAGTAACCAAGCCTGCTCTATTCATGAAGATGTGCCCCTGATAATTAGACAGGGAACAGGTATTTAGATTCAGATCTGCTACCTAGGTGTTTCTTTTGGATCCTGTCCCCTTTATCCTGTATCTATTTGGCTGCTGTTGGGCAGCTGGAGTATCTTGCACCAGTTTCCAGTTTTTCACCTGCACACTGCTCTGCAATTTAGATGCCATCTCCCTTGCCTTCATGCAGGTTTGTAAGCATCCTCTGCCCCACTACCCATGCCAGACGTCACTGAATGGATCCTAACTAATTATAGGCTTCTGTACATCCCCCCAAGCCCTCTGAATTTCATGATGCTAACTGCTCTCCAGCTACAGTTGTCGATGATTATCCAAGGTGTTTTGCACCTACCACCTAGAAATTAAATCAATTTGAGTTTTCTGGCTTCTTATGGGCCTGTATTATGACATTGAAGTATATGATCCATATTGCCTCTGCAGGATATTTGTAAATGGTTTGCTCAGAACTAAGCACAAGTTGGTTATATTTCTTTAGTTCCATTTTGCTTGATTTTTATTTTTTTTTCTATAAAACCTATACTTTCTACATTTAATAACACAATTTTTATTAATTTCTCCTCTTTTGGTGTTTATCTCCTCCTTGATGATTTCACAAATAAAATGATTCAATGAGTTTTCAGATCATCCTTAAAGTATCTTGGGTAGAAGTCTATCGTGTCTTAAGGTTTTGAAAATTTGCAATGTAGATGTTACCTTGTAAACTTTTCTTTCTCTTTTCTAGGCTGACACCATACTACTTTCTTTGTTGCCCTTGATTAAACTAACTTTAACAGGCAGTTACATGCTTCTAATCAACTGTTTTTACGAAGACTTATGCAAAAATGTGCAAGAGCTTTCTCAACATCTCCTGTCACTTTTCCTCCACTTATCAAATGAACACTTTCCCTGGGGTTTTGCTACCTATGAATAACTTTAGTAGACTTCTATACATTACAGTATTGCACCACTCATCCCTGAACTCTGTAAAAAGGTTAGTATGACTAGATCTCAAAAAATAATAGCGTAGGTATTATTAATTAGGTATTATTAATTAATAGTGTAGTAGTGTAGTAGTGGTGTGGTGTAGAAGGTACACTAACAATAACACATTACTGTGGTGAGTTATACAAAACATTGTTAATTATTTCTGCTTCATTTTCAGTTTGAGTTTTTCTAATCTGAGGTTCCATTCATTAATCCTCTCACTGATACACCTGTTTTGCTGGATTAACTGCCAGCCTTTTCTTTCAGTAAATGCACTTGTAAGATGCGATCAGTTCAATATGCGTTTCACCTCTGAGAAAACAGTCTGAATTCTCCTTGCAAATGTCTATTTCCAACAGTATACCTATAAACTAATCTGGTTTTATTCACTGTTTCCTACTGATGTATGTCCTAGGATATAAATAATCAGTTCTATGATGGCTGTTAAAGGGGTGATCAAAGTGGTAAAATGTGAATGTACAGGGTTAAAAAGAGCTTCCTAGATAAAGGTATGAGGTTTGGAGATAGAGAGTGCTAAAATGTGAGAGGAAAAATGAGAGGAGTAAGGAAATGGGAATTTCTATGCTGAGTGTAAATAGCGTAAAGCTTTTTTTTCTTTTAGAATATCTAGATTGAATTAATTTTTGATTTTGTAGGTAATACTTGTAAAAAAGTTAAATTTCATTAACATTATAAAGATTTACAAATTAAGTGTTTTCTTGTTTCCCTTTAATTCTCAAAATGTGATTGCGTCTGTCTGAACTTTGTTTTGACATATATCCCTGAAATACAAAAAATATTCCATTTCTGAATTTATGGTTTAATTAATAAAATATATGGAAAGAAAGCATACAGATACAGGTGTCAAGTATACAAAAGCAAAAACTAAGCCTGAAATTTAAGTTCCTACACTTGAAAAATATGATGGTATTATGATTTTAAAGGGATTCTTTTAATCCTCTCCTACAACATTCCTTGTAGCATATACATTTAGGCATGGTGTACAGTTCATATGATGACAATCTTAATTTCCAGTAAATTTAGAAAAAATGTGGGGCTCTAATTCAGGGCCAAGTAAATACCAAGAAATTAGTGAAAATAATGATATTCCCCTCCCCAGCTTATTCATTATCAGTGTCATAGCTGTCTCCAGGTCAGTATTAACTCAAACTATCTATACTTGAATCAGCATCTCAAGTCACCTGAGCTGCAATGCAAGTGGTCAGAGTGCAAAAATTCACATGGAACTGCCACTGATGGTTGGATTGGTAACAGAACAGGGTTCCATCTTGGAGTGCATGGGACTCCTGCGCAGTACTAGGTTAATCAGGAACATGCAGCTGTCATTATTTTCCTGCTGGCAGATCCTTTTTGAATCTAAAGTCCTATTTAACCCGAGGCGGAAACTGATGTATGTACATGAGAATGGAGATCTCAATGAGGTATAATTCTTCCTGTTTCTGAAGCTAGCATTGCACCGAAAACAAGAGCACAAAGCAGTCAAGTACTTCAGTAATGCATCTCCATTGGCCCTCAATTTCCTTTTTATTTTATTCTACCATCAACATTCTTCATACAATAAAATGCATAATCAAAGCCAGGACCTAAGATAAAAGTGGAAAAAAGCACTAGAATCTCCACTTTGTGTAGGTTTTTTTTCCTAACAAGCTTACTCTTTGATCATTTTCCATTTGATCAAAGAGAGCTTTGATGCTCTTTGAAGAAGAACTGAATTATTGGAATAAAGATATAGAATTTGATTCACATTTTCATCTGAAGAAAATAGGCAAAAGAACTGGACTTGTAGTTTGCAGTAGATATGTCTAAGGATATACAAATAATTGGGAAAAAACCCCACAAATATAAAGAAAAAAAGGAGTATAATCTACTTACAAACAAAAGTTAACAGTGGGAAAGTAAGCCAAATGTATATCATGTTTGTTCTAGAAAATATGTCTCTAACTGCCAGTCAAACTGTGATAAATGTCTTCGACTTGGAAGGAAATGTATGCTTGTGAATATCAAAGTGCAAAATGTATTGCAGAGCCATGCCTGAGCAATATTTACCACAGCTGGAACACTTAACTCTAAGGAATGCTAGAAAGGAAGGAATAAAAGTCTAGGAAAAAGCAAGTATAGCTTTAGCTGTCTGCATTTTATGTACCTTTGCATAGTAAATGAGGTGAGGGTTTTTTCTGATTTGTTGTTGTTGTTGTTGTTGTTAGATGACAGAAGTGGAAAAGTTCCTACTTCCTTTGAAAGTCATCAAAGTGAATATATGTAAAGCCCGTAATCTGGGTTTAAACTCACCTTTTTGGGCCTTTAATAAAATACTTCAGTTTCTTTTTGGAGGGTGGATGGTCAAAGGCAGCCAAGAAACCAAGCCATATTTCAAAGTACACATTCTTTTGTTGTTGTTAGAGTTTTTTATCTTTTTTTTTTCTTCCTCTTCCGTTTTCTGTTTTGCCCTCATAAATAGCCCAGTGCTAGGAACTGTCAGCAAAGTCAGCTAGAAAGACTGGAAAGACTGAAAGCTGTATTTAATTTAGAAAGGAAAAGACTGTTATTCATATGCATAATTTGGTCAACTCACTTTTGTTGCAGAACAGTTATTTAATGAATAATTTGTCTCACTTGTAAAGATTGATTTAAAGATGCAGAAACTTTAGAAGGTAATAACCAATTATTCTTGTTTTCAGAAGAATGATTATGAATGGTGTTGAGTGGTGTTGGAGCTATGTCTACCCTAAGGCAACTTTTATGATAGTCATGTTTTAGGTTTCTGTGTTTTGATTGAAGGAACCTTGATGTTCTGGTACTCAATCATTTCAGAAAAATCCTTCAGTAGAGTTTTTAATTTTCTTTAAGTGGTATGAAAAGATGAGAAGTCTTCATAAATTCAAGCTTATGTTTATTGTAGATGGTAGAATGAGATTCACGTAAGACAGCTTGTCAGGTTAATTTGGCTCTGACAGTAAATAGACCTAACCAGGCATGAGGAGAGGCAAATGAGATGCATGCTAAACAACAACAACAAAAAAGAAAATTTGGCACAGAAATTCCAAACAAACAAAAACCCCAGATGACCAGGTCTTGCACATAATACGTATTTTCTTCAACAACAGAGAAGACACCCAGAGAAAGGAGGAGAAAGGTGCTTCATATTCAAGGGAAGGGGCATTTGAAAAATCATTTTGTCCTACTTATGATTGAGTAGAAGAGCTTAAAACAGAAAGAAGACTAAAGCTGACTCCTACTCCATCTACCTAGCAGAAAACATTAGTAGAAACAACCTCAGATGATGACTTGGACAATTTTTCAGGTCTTTTAGATCTTCCTAACTTCCTAACTCACTGAAGTCATCTTTACCACCCTAATGTTCTTTTCAAAGAACTCTTGGAATAACAGGGACATTCTGGAAAGCTGGGAAAATGGGAAATTTTGAATTAGATACATCATGTGCAATTATCTCTAGATAATCTCTAGATTCACACTGACACATTAACAAAGTAGAAGTATTGTAATATGCATATATATGGGCTTTGTCTAAAAGGGTTAAAATAATTCCTACATATTTAAAGGGAGTAAGACTGAGAAGTCATTCTCTGTCTATCTACACACTGGTAAAATCAAGAGCAGGATATTCCATACAGTGTGATAGACTTAAAATGGATATTTTGTAATTGGTACAAGTGAACAAAATCCCCCTACTATAGTTATTTAAGGTGACAGAAAAACTGTCATTGAAAGACATCAGTTTGAGGGATGATACTTACAGAGCTTGTCCATCAGAAATTCAATCTCTATTAATTCTGAAATTAATTATTAAATCATAGTATATTTCTGTGGTTATGGTATTTTATAGAATGAAAATACACCTTTTATGTTTTAGTTGAGTAAATCTTACTTTTCAAATTTTGATAGAAATCTTTGTTCATATCCACTGATAAAGGGCTTATGCAAGTTAAACTTCTCTCTGTTTATGCAAGTTAAACTTCTCTCTGGGGTATTTTTTTTCTCCTTCTGTGGCTTTGCCTCTGAAGGCAGTGCTCTGGTTTCTTTGGAGACTTGCTTTTCCATTGTCATAGCTTAGATGTGAAAATTCTCCAAATGACTTCTTGTTTAGCTATATTTGCTGAAGAGTGAACATTCCTTTTGTTTTGGAGTTTGAAAAAGAAACAAACAAAAATCTAGATGGCTAAACTCAGGGAATATGAAATAAAAAGAACAATCAATAGCAAATGTAAAAGATTAGATTGAAGCATTAGGAAAAAACTGCATACAGAGGAATATGATGCTTTCATAGAAATTATTTGTTACCCACTTGCACATATTGTACTGACATGGTAATGACTTCTTCTATGTTGTTAAAAAAACTGTAAGTTTTATATATGAAAATCAATTTTAGGAAAAAAGATTCACCTGACATTTCAAATGCTAAAGAAAAATTTAATGAAACTGAAAGATACTTTCTGGAAAGTATTTTATGTGAGAAATTACTGTTAAAACGTAGTTGAAATTAAAATTATAAGAAAACATAGAACACGCAGATTTTAACTTGCAGTACAAACACATTACCATGTAAATGTGTTCTATGTCATTGGGGATTTTTAATTATTGTATGGTGAATATTCCTTGTCTTTGATGCAAATCCCAGCAGAGTCTATTTCCAGTTACTTCAAAGGGTTCAGGCTAAACTGCAAGCCTCTGGCCTGCATTGATCAACAATGATAAAGGAAAAACTTATTGTATGTAGACCACTTATTAAGGGCAAGAAGTCTTGGACCACTAGAATCTGCTTAAAGGCTAGAAAACACAGATATTGAGTGTTCTCAAAACCAGTAACAATATGTATACTGTGGAACAGTGTCTATATTCTTATTACAATACAAATTTATTTCCAGTTTACAAAATTATTTCTTTTGTGAAAGAGAAAATAAGTATTTTCTTTTTTGTGAAACAAAGCTTACAGTGCCTCAAGGTTACAGTCGTATCACTGTTCCTGCAGTTGTGTATATCTGATGCAACACTGATGCAGTTGCTGTCATGTTGAAAGTAGATCTATTGTTTCTTCTGATATATGTCAGCAAAGTGTCGACTATTTGACTCTACTACTGTATTAGAAGTTTCCATGAAACCATATTCCAAAGGCTCCAACTTCTTGTTACTGTCCAATCCAATTTATCAAGCACATTGAAATGACAAGTGCAAGATAGAAAGTTCTAGTTGCCCTTGGGCTGGCAAAAACAGTCTGGTCATCTAAAAATCAGAAAAAGGTTTGTAGTTGGATATTACAGTTTCATTTGGTGATTTTTTTTAATTATTTAATTGTTTTGCATATAGTTTAATCCATAAGCAGAAAAAAATTTTAGGCTGGAAAATTAAGGAAGGTCCTAGCATATTCTGAATGAAGATATATGTCTTCAATTCTGGGCACTATGTTTCACAGAAATAAATATTTTTGGCTGGAAAACTCCATAAAAAACATTTTGTTCTTGTTGGGGTGTCTTCAGGTCACTCCATTCCTTGGAGGTGGGCCAGTCAGATACAGAAACAGGTTTATGTTGTTTAACCATAGGAGTAAAAGGGTATAATAATTGCCAGGTTGTTCAGGGCCTTTGTTCCCTTTGATGGTGGATAGAGCTTGTGAGAAGAGGATAAAGCTAAAGGAACTAGATGTTTTAAAATAGGTTGTATACATTCTGGGCTGAAACAGAAAACGTATGGTTTTTAGCCCCTATATTAATGAAATGGCTGAGATAACACATCTGTTTCTTTTTAAAGAATTATCCTGCTTCAACTACAAAAAAGGAAGACTCAGAGCATGATCAGGTAAGTGCTTGAGTGCATATGCTGATTTTAAAAGTTCAGTTAAGACATGTAATTAAGTGTGTGAATCTGCTGCAGTGGAAATTAAATAGAGGAAATTTTTTTTGAACCTATGTACAAAAGTACATTCCATGTTTTAGAAGTACAGGAATCTCCTTTGTTTGAGGAAAATGTTATCATAGAATTACAGAATGGTTTGGGTTGGAAACAAATGATCATTTAGTTCCAAACTTGCCATGGGCAGGGACACTTTTGGCTAAACCAGGTTGCTGCAAGCCCTATCCAACACAGTCTTGCACATTTCCAAGGGACAGCCTCAGCTTCTCTTTGTAGCATGTTCTAGGGTGTCATAGTCTGCATAGTGAAGAATTTCTTCTTAATCTGTAACCTAAATCTACCCACTTCCAATTTATAACTCTTAGCCTATATCCTGTCCTATCACTACACTCCTTGATAAAGAGTCCCTGATAAAAATGTTTGTAGCTTTTCCTGCTTAAGGAGTTTTATTATTCCCCAGGGTGGGACACCCAAAGGGCACACTGCAGAGAATTTGATGACTGAGTTATCTTTTCTTCCTCTTCACTTTTCCTTACTACATGACTGAATGGAAAAGTCCATCTACCAAGCTTAAATACTTAAACTAGAAAAGTAAGAGAAAGAAAGGTACCAAATTGAGAAAAATTGCAGAGTAATTCCCCTCCAGAGTTTAAAAAGAATTAGGGACATAGCTGTGCTCTTACATAATTTTCTTGCTGTTCTGTTCCCATGGTAGTAGAGATTTTTGCTATCTCTTGCTGCTAACTGCTGAGGAAATTTTGAATCTGAGTATAAATTGTTGAATCTCACCAGCAGACCTTTGATCTTTATAACAGAAGCCCACATACTTCCAAGTGATGAGTTTTGCATAGACATACAAATGAATTACAGCAGAAATAAAAATAATTCAAACATTTTTAAGATGTCTGTAATGTGAAGATCAGAATGGGTATGATAAAATTGTGGGTCTCCTTTGTACAGAAAACACCCAGATGGGCTCACCATCTACACTCCATATGGCACTTAGTCTCTGTTCTGCATCCTGCTGTGCTCACAGTGTAATCCATATGGACCTTACTTGATTGGTTTCCTGTTCCTGCAACACTGACTGTCTGCTCATGGTTTTCCATCAAACTTGCACTTACTGCTGAGAGAACACATTATTATGTGATGATTTCCTAGACTGCTGGAAATGTGAAAGCATTAATTTTTGTGTGCTGATCTATACTACACCTCCGGCCATTAGTGTTTAGGTAGAGTGCACATATTTATATATTCCAACATGTGGAATTTTACCCAAATTATGAGTGCTTCTATGCACCCTCTAAAGACAGCTAACAGGGATTTCTCTGTTCAAGCAGCATGCTCCTAGGATGTGCAAGCCATGAAAAGGAGTGCCAGGAACTTAGAGGAAGGCCATGGACAAGTATCAAATAGCTTTAGCTCTGAACAAGGTATAGAATTTAAGGGGAACTCTGCAGTTGCTAGGGTGTCAATTGCATGTGCATGGATAAGAGACAAAAAAGACAAAGGAAGTGCAAGTGCCACTCTGTCAAGGTTTTTCAGTTTTCAAGGTGATTTAGCAGTGCTTGTACACTGCAAGATGAAAACACTTGATGCGACTCTAAAACAGGGTTTACACCTGAAGGTCCCAGGTCATAGAATTTCCAGCTTTAATGCTCACTAGATGTGTGTATAAAAAGCTTGTGAGAAGCTCATTTAGTATTGACACAAATTGTAGAAGTTGATCTCAGAGTCATATCTTGCTAGTGTTCACAGGAAAAGGGTAAAACTTTGATGATATCAGGTTGTTTTGAAAGCTACATTTAGTTCTGATTGTCCTGATCCTGAAGAGATTAAGCAAGAGGACGTAATGCTGTGTGATGAAAGGCCATAAGAACGTGGCAGACAGACTACAAAGACAAAAATGTGGAAAAAGGGAAAGGGAGCAGTTGGCCTAATGACTACATGGTAGAGATTAAAAAAGATAAAAAGAAAGAAAAGGGTTTTTTGATGTATCTTTTGTTATAGTGAGCCATGCTAAAAAGCACTCTTTTGAACATATTGCAATTATCCTGTCATTAAGTACTTCTATAGTAAGGAAAGTAAGGAAAGTTGTAGTATTCAGTAAAGAATCAGGTAATTGTACTGATGATGTAAACATTCAGAATTTTTTACATGTTATATAAGTTATCTCTAACTATATATTTTCAATTATTTTATATGAAAGTATGTGTCAGTATCTTATAGAAATTTACCTAGCTGCTGGTCAGTAAAATTTAGGATTATGCTATATCTATCTATCTATATATCTGTATATATATATATACACATGTACACACATATACACATTTACATACATATATGTATATATTTATCTCACAAAAAACTCAGAGATTCTGGCATCTTCCTTGAACTGTGAATAGTAAAAAGCAGCATAATGGAAGCCTTGGGACTGGTGACACAACTGAAAATTCATAAAATATAAGCATGCTGAAGGACAAAGGGAGAAATCAGCATCTTTTTGGCAGTCAGTATCTCTTCTACATGATAATGCTTATATAAGGGAAAATACTTGTGATAAAATATACCCTATTATAACCTTTATTTCTATTACTGTCATGACAGCTGATAATCTCAAACTGCTGACTGTGTGTAGTTTAGTGACAACTTGTAACAATTTCTCTTTCTTTCTCTGCATTTTGCCTTTACCCTTTTCCCCATTTCCAAGAATAATTTAAACAAATTACCACTACAATCTACATTACAGTTTCTCACTATTTTCAGATATAATATATTTATACCTAGAGATTTACAGATTTTTTTCAGGCACCCAATTTGCTTGTACTGCGCACACAGTTCTATGTGCACCTTGGCAGCCAATGTACAATCACCGCTGTTACTGTATCACAGAAACACAGAACAGGTGAGGTTAGCACCTTTGGATCATCTGGTCAAAACTCCATCTCAAGGCAGGGACACCAGAGACAAACTTTCTCTGTTTTAGTTTATGCTTTCTTGTCTAGTCATTGGATTCCATGAGGAAATGTTTGGCTCCATTTTGTTTACTTCCCCCATCAGGTATTTACAAATATCAAAAACATCTCCTCTGGACCATTTCTTCCTCAGTTTAAGTAGTCCCAGCACTTTCAGTCTCTCTTTGTATGAGAGGTGCTCCAGTCCTTTAATCATCTTTATTGCCCTTTGCTGGACCCACTCCAATATAACCCTGTCTTCTTCTTCTCCAATATATCCCTGTTGGAGACCAGACCTAGGCACTGTACTCCAGACGCACCTCACTAGGCTGAGTCCCCATCAGGCTCAAGGAGACAAACTTGCACTGTGCTGATCTCTCATCCCTGCTTGTTTACTTGGCAAGACAGACCTTCTGTCAGTGCACTCCTCTTGCTATCTCAGCCTCAGCAAGAGAGCCCAGGCACCCCTGCAGCTCCGCACCTGAAGAGATGCATCTCTACTCGGGTCGAGGCCCAAGATGTGCTGGGGATCTCCAGTGGGATGAGGACTGAGCCCCACAGAGTGTCTCCAGTGCCACTGAGCAGTGCACGTGCTGCTCTCCCCAGTTTCTGCCCCCAGTGTGTGCCCTTCTGCATGAACTGTTGCCTCTGTTACACAACAACCCATCACCAGAGCAAATGAATTTCTAGTCTGAGCTAGCTGGGTCCTAGATATTCTTTGTCACTCTGCAGTGGTTTGCTTCACCCTGCTTTAGTGCAGTGTCAGAGTAATGCTTTGTGGTTTAACAGCGGGGAACTGTATTGTTTATTCAGCAATAGATTAGGCCTGGAGAAGGAAAGGTGTGAGGGCAGGAATGGGTACACATAATCTCAAATACCAGCAGAATGTCAGACTTTTAATAACTTGATCAAAGCCAGAGATGTGTATTAACCTGTTCCATACTAAGGAAGATGTGATCTGGGCAGAGAATAATTGAAATGCAGTTAGCAAAAACCAAATAACATCTCTAAGTTTTTGTTGGTATTTTTTCTCACTTTGTTTTTTCTTAGGCTATACAGATTTACATTTTAGAGTCTAGGGTGTTTTCTTTTACTGTAATTTGGGATGCAAAGTTCTTCATTTACAAGTAGAGAAATGGTCTTTAAAGTGTCATTTTGCCACAGGCATCAAGAAGTATTTAAACACACTGATTAGCAGCTACTGTCTCTTTAATGAGAAATGGGATGTCATATTTCACTGTAGCAGATCCTGCTGTCATTGTTTTGTACTGTATTTTTAGCAACTCCATAATAAATAACTGAACACAACAGTGAATAGCTGGATTGCTCCCAAATGAGGAAATCTTTAAAAACCTTCACCAAACCAGAGAAATGGTTATCTCTAAGGAACAGAGAGTGAGTTGAATTTTTTTGTAAATACATTCTCTTTTAGTAACATACAGTTAAAGCATATTAACAAACTTTATTAGGTTCTAATAATTAATTTCAAATATTAATATTGCATTAAAAAATGAAAAAATATTGTAGATCTGTTCATCCCATGCAGATGGGGAGAAAAAGTTCCACAAACGTGGAATCATTTTACATGGTATGTAGTCCTGAATGCTTCTAGAAACAATGAATGAAGCCTGTAGTCCCAAAGTAATTTTTTTTCCTCCCAGGTACATTTAAGCTCCTTAATTCTAGTTAACACACCATGGCTCCAACTGTCTTTGAAGTACCTGTGAATTCAGACATTGATGTTAATAGAAGCACTGCTGGACCTTGAGTAACTGAAATAACCTGGAAAACTTCCATGAATATTGCCTAAAAGTAAATGACTTGAACAGCACTTCTATAGAGTGGACACTGCATTAACCTTGCAGTAAAATGAGACGATGGTAGCAACTCTAGTCTGGTCATGTCTGGTGCAGCATAGCTCTTGCCATTAGAGTTTCTCACAGGTCAAGTATTTGTGCTCCTACAAAGGAATTAAATGTTCCTCTGTTTACCTGAGCACCAGGTAGGCTTGTGACCTGATGATGATCCTTGTAAATTAAGAAGGGATTGGTTTTAGGGACTATATGACCTTTGAATTTCTTTGTGATTTCCTTCCCCTCCCTCCCCGCCCCTTCCCCCCCCCCCCCCCCCCCCCCCCGCTAATATTTCCATAGCAACAAGATTTTCAACCATTTACTCCTTAAGTAAAAGAAAAAATTCAGAGAACAGGAAAGACTGAAGTCCATGTCTGGTGTTCATGACAAATACTGAAAGTTTATGAGAAACTACCTTGGTATTTTATAAGTTTACTTTATCATGACTTTTATGTACATGAAGGGAATATCTTGTTGTTTAAATGATACTACATACTTTTGCTTCATTGCAAAGACATATCTAGTATGAATTTTAACAGGCCACAAGTCTGATACCCACCTCAGTTAGACACATAATTATGCCTATTGAAACTCAGTGGGCTGAAATACTAGGTCAAATACTATTCTAAAGTGGAATTTTCTTATTAACATCTGTTCTAACCAGTCTGATTTTCAGACTTTATAAAAGGTATAAGTAGATGTGGATTCATGTTTTTGCTGCATAATGTTTTGGCAAATGGGAATTTTACCTTTTTTTACACCTGTAAGTATAATGTATATATGTTTCTTTGATATATATATGTTGCTATGGATAAAGTCCAGAATTTTAATTTTTCTGCATATATTGGTTGCATGTAATGTAACCATACAAGGTTCATGAAGATGAAAAGGGGAAAAGGAAGTAAACAGTTTAAGCACTTTTAGGGAGTGTTGTAAAGATACATAAGGTAACTGTCCCAGTTAAGTGATACCATTAATTACTATTAAAAGAGGTGAGCCAGAACTGCAGTAAATGCAAGAACTTGTGCTTGGAAACAAGAAATCACTCATCAAAACAGAGCTTTCCTTAGCTTTAGTGCCATTATGACAGAACTTCAGTTGTGCTATTAAGGAATATTTGCATGTTCAAGCTAAATACATCAACCTAGAAAAGGTAAAGTGGAATGAATTAATAATATTTACATACAGATCATAAAGTTTTCCATCCTAATGACAGGTCTAGAACTCTCCTTTGAAAGGAAGCTTCTACACTGGGAGAGTAGATTTTCTCACTATAAGCCCTTCATTATTCAAAGTTAGTAGGTGGTATTGCTGGCTTTTCCTCATAGCTGTTGAGAGCAGCAGACAGGAATGCAGAGATTGTTACCACTTCAGGTTCTTTCTTGAGACATTGGAGAAGCTGGGCAGAGTGAAAGGAACACTGTACATGTAGAAGAGCTAACACCACCAAACCGTAGCAGTCATGATACTGATAGATTGCCCCGTGTTTGGTAAAATGTGATAGAAGTCACATTATGGTACCTCCCCTCAGGCCCCATGCCGTGGGCACTATCTATAACGTTAAAAGAGTTTTCATAGTGAGATAAAATGTAATTAAGCAACACTGAGTTTGAAATTCATTTGGCAACAACTCAGATGTTTCTCAATACTTTGTGTTGTTCATTAGTGTGAAAAACTGCGGCCTTTAGCACATTTACATTCATCTGAGGAGTGTGTAATGAGGGAAAGTAGCAAGAAAACATATAAAAGCTGTCTGTATAGCAATGCAGCAGCAGTTAAGAAATATAATAAAATGAACACAACCACCTAGAATTAAATGCTAATTAGAATGATGTATCGTGGCCTTTCACAGAGTTTGATCTAAGCTCTTGATTACTGGTGAGCACAGACTGTTCAGCAACAGGCAGATAAACTTTCTAGATCCATCTGTCTGCCAAGTGGTCTTATTCAAAGTGCTTTCCTCTACGATGTTCAACTGACTATCTGAACCAAACATTTTACTTGAAGCTTCAGCACCAGAATTTGTGCTTTATTTATTGACCATGGAGATTCCTCATCCCTCTCATTGGCAATAATGACCCTGTGAAAAAAAGAGTTATTTTATTTTTCTGTATAGGAATAGACACAGGAAGAAATTAGCCATTGGATCATTGATTGCAGTGTTTCACAGCTGTAGGCATTAAATACAGTGGTTTCCAATCCCTTCTAGCAAAGTAATACAGCTGCCATCTCTTCATCACAAAAATGGAAAAATATTTAATGTTGGTTTGGGTTGTTTTTTCACTTCATCATGCAGAAAAAAATCAAAATATTTTATTGTCATTGCTTCTGAAAAGCTTTAACTCCCGGTTGTGGTGTGGAACTAATCACAGTCTACTTTAACCTTACTGACTTCAGAAGAATTGTTTGGAATTATGGTAGTATTGCATGGTGCAGTAGTTCAGACCACAGCTGATATACCATTAGAGTAGTTTTGTCTGCTGTTCAAGAAATATGCGATGTAATACTTTGTTTCACAGGGATTTTGCAATAGGTTATAGCACTTACAATTCTGCAAGGAAAAAAAAAAGAGAGAAAAAATCCTAGAAACCTTAAAAGAGTCTGCCTGTCTTTAATTAGTACTATTTAATTTTTTAATTATTTTTCTGAATCATTTGCCACCTTAAGCATAGATGACTCCATTAAAGTGTTTTTCTTCCTCCAAAAGGAACTTTCAATCTATTTTATTTGACAGCTAACTAAAATGTACAGTTTTCCTTTCTTCACTTTCATGGCCTATTAATTTCCCTTATAAGGCAAATCAATTTTGTTACCATTAACCAACTTTAACCACATTAGACCAAGAGGTAGAAGCTGTTCCCAAGCTACATCTCTGTGAACTCTGCCACTAAAATGCTCTTCCTCAACACAAATTAGGGCCAGAACTCTGTGAACTTGGAGACTTGCATCTAAAGCAAAGCAGACTTAAGTAGTTTTGCCCACAAACAGTGTAGTGTGAACATTCAAAGGTACCTGAGAGCTTTTTGAGAATGGCTGTCTGGTTTGTGAACCTTGTGGGGAGCAGGCAGCTCCCCAGTGCCCACCTGGTTCCAAGGACTGCTTATTGCACCAAGGGTGCTCTCCATTTGTCAGCCATGCCCAGTATTCTGTTTCAGGACTAAGACATGTGCACAGTGTAAGGGCCTGTGCTGTACACCAGTGTCCATCAGAAGATAATGTGATAATGTAGGTGTCATCCAGAAAAAAATGGTGTAAGCTTCACTGCACTGACAGCAGGGGAAGCTCCTCAAAAGTAGGACAAAGATTGTTTTTTTTATTAGTATTCAAAGTCATAGAATGACTTACAAAGGAGGAGAGATTGATTTAGGATCACAGGAAGTGTAGTCTTAAGTATCAGTCAACACTGGGAGGTAATTACAGAGCAGTAAGTAATGCTATGATTTAAGAAATAAATATGAACTCTTTTCTGGAGAGGAGTGGCAAAGATCTCCTCACTCTCCTGAGTGATAATGTCTGTTGAAAAAGAGGAGGACACAGAGACAAGGTTCCTATGTATTTCTCAAAACTGAGAATTTTCTAGGGAAATATTTTGTTGTTTTAGTGAAAAATCCATGTGTCAGTAATCTCCATGTTACATATGTGGCAGGCTTGGGTGGACCTGAAATGAGGAGAGGAGTAAGGACTCAGACTCAGACTCACCTTGCCACTGATGTCCACAGTGTTTACTTGGTAGGTGAGATAATCACACTTGGAATTGTCACACTTTGCTCACAATAGCAGCTTAAATCTCTTACATCTGTTTCTAGTAGACAATTCTATTCGTTTAGAGATCACAACAGAGTAAAATTTGCTCATTTATCTTTGCTGGAGATTTTTTCCCATTTGGTAATTCAATACATGATGAACTGAATTTCCACCTTCCCCAAATCAGGTGGAGCAACTGCACTCTTATTAGCCCTCTCTTCTGATTCTTCCTGTCTTCCCTCACCTCACTTTTGAAAGTTTCATTTCATGGAAAGAGAAAGTAATTTTAAATCAGAAACGTTCTTTCCTAGCTTGTTCTGGTGGGCATGACATTTTGGGTTCTTTGGGGTTTTTTTTCCTCCTTAAATTTATGTATCTTTTGCGCTGTGCAAAGTAAGATAGATATGTGAATGTCTGTTCAGAATATATATCCAGGAATTCTATGGTCCAGGAATTGTATGGCAAAATGGGTGGACACATCAGTGGAATTTTCTCAAATTAATAAAAGTTTACAAATTTACTGTTCTAGAGTGAGATGTAAATAAAATGGTTTAATACCTGACAAGTAATTTTTGATATACAAATCTCTCTAGTTTCAGAAATGTCAAGGATTAGAATTAGAAACTCCAACTTCTTTCAGCTAAAAGAACATTTTCTACTGGTATTAAGGTAATAGACATTTTTTCTGTTTAGTCCAGACCATATAGAAAATGGTTAAATTAAGAGGATTTCTACCTTGATTAAGGTATAATAAGAACTTTGATCATTAGTATTTTTTACAAGGTCTAATTTCTCTATGACTCAGCAAGGAACTGACCTTTATTTGCTTAATTTTGAAATGAAAATTCAGGGAAAGTCCTTTTGTTCACACAAATATTTAGACAAGAGCTTCTGTGTGTGTGAATAAGGCTATTGGACCATGAATGAGTTTTTTTCTTTTCTTGTGCAAACAAGGGTATACATGCTGAAATTTCTTAACTAGCTCCATAATATAAAAAGGCTTTGTTCATCTATGACTTATGGGTTGGCAAGCAGAGGAAGGCAAAAAAAAAAAAAATCTTATTTTAAAACAAGAAATACATAAGCTTTGGTATCAATTAATGTGAGCAGAAAATTTTGAATTAAAGGACCATATTAGTAATAGCAAAAAAAAAAATCACTGAAAGAACAGGTTTCCTGGGATGAACTACTATTCTGAAACCTTTGGCTGATTAGCCTCACCTCACTCCCTAAGAAGATGATTGAAAACCCACTTCTGGAAACCAATTCTAGATACATGAAGGACCAGAAAACTGAAGTAGTCAGCATGGATCTGCCAAGGGGAAGTAATGTTTGACCAACACGAAAATATTGTGCAATAAAATGGTTGTCTTGATAGATGATCAGGGAGTCGTAGATGTTGTTTTCTAGATTTCAGTAATTATTTCACTGTTGTTTCCTGTAAGATTCTCACACAGAATTTACTTAAGCATGGGCTGATTGAGCGGGCAGAGGTGGATTGAAAACTGGCTGAATAGCCTGGACCAGGGCATGGCAGTCAGCGGTAAAAGGCTGATTGCAGGCCAGTAATTCCCAGTGTACCCCTGGGATCTATAGTTCCTCCAGTCTCATACAAAACCTTCACTAATGGTTTGGATGGTGGGGCAAAGTGTACCCTCAGCAGATCTGCTGATGCTGCTGACCTGAGAGGTGTGGCTGATGTGCAGGAGGGTTGTGCTGCCATCCAGAGGGACTATGACAGGCTGGAGAAAGGAAGAAAAGAAATAGACAAACTTGCTTGCATTTACATTAGTCTTCAACTGGGATGCCTGTGGGATCTGCACTTTAAGTGTGGTTTTGGACTTTCTTATCACAGCTAATCCAGCAATATAGTGATAACAATTGTCTTGGGTTGAAAAAATGTAACCACAAATGTGTATTCTATTTTCATCTGTTGAAACCAGTTCGGAGATATTTTTCTTTATCTCTTGTAACTCTAGAGGGGGGAAGAGGGCAGATGACTTCTGTTAATGGGACATCAGATAAGGCAGTGCCTTCTTCTCTCTTCCTCCACCCATCCTCCTCCGAGGGACATCACCTGTGAATGGGCCATTTAAGGCCTCTCACAGGACTGATAACATCACCTCATTCCATTGTGAGATGCTCCACCCAGTGGGGAGGAGCCAAAGCCTTTCCACCAGCATAAAACCAGCAATCCCGAACACCAAGAGAGCCTGTTTGCACTGGATTCCCAGAGGATGACTGGGCCCTTTCTTGAGGATCATCTCTACTTCAATGGAGCCACAACTGTCACTCCAGGAGGATTTATTTTGGGCTGCTTCCAATACCCTGACCAACAGGGTCAGATTTGTATTCTGACTCTGTCAGTAGTCCCTTGTACTATTGGATTTATTTTGTTTTATTTTTATCCTTTTTTTGTTGTTCATTTCTTCTCTCTCTCCATTAAATTGTATTTTTGACTTGGAGTCTCACTGGTTTTGCTTTCAAACCAGTACCCAATTAAAATATAAATTTTAGTAGTTAGCCACACCACAGTATTCTGAAATACCTCCCTTTATGCCCATGTTTTAGGCAGGAGAGATCTGCAGTAATTTCTAACCATATGATGGCTTCTAACACAAATATAATGACCACAGATGAAGGTGTATATGACTTTTTCACTGCTATTCTCAGTTCAGCTGCCTTTTCCATCCTGAGTGTCTGTCACATTGAAAATATTACAGGTTGTATAATGGTAGACCTGTTCTGCAAGGTTGGTATATACAATTTCCAGGTGAATATTAACACTTATTAATTGATCTGTAAATTTTTACTAAGGCATTTAAGATTATAAATTGCTGAAACTATAAAATGTGCAATAAAGTACTCAAGGTGAAGGTTTTGGAAGCAGAATTTTGGAATCTCTTGCATACTTGTTGTCACAATCAAGATATTCTCAGGCTGTTTCAATTTGTCCATGTTGCAAAATGAATTATGGATAAATTTACATTTCCTAGAGATGTTTCATATGTATTGAGGCCTAGGTCAAATATTATGATGATGTAGAACACATGACCACATTTCCCGAGTCTTTAAAGCTCCTTGTAGTTTACATAATCCACCTGACACATGGTCAAAATGAATGAAAATTAATATAATATTTCTTTGGAAAACTTGCATTTTTTTTTTACAGCTGAAGTAAAAATTTGAGTGAAATTTGGCAAGGAACAATAAGAATCAGCAGAAAGAATAAAGTGAGCTGAGACAGCCAAACAAAGCAGCCTTGTTGTTCAACAGGCAGGGCAGGAAAATCTGATCCAGTGGCATGACTGCCTGCCTGGAGTCAGGAGCAGTTATGTAATGTCCTGGTAGTCACCAGCAGCCAAAGCACAGCTGAAGCAGGAATTCTTAAGTAGAAAGAGGAAAACAATCAGACTCAAAAAGTCAAGACCTCATTTACTCAAAGAAATGAATTCTCCGAGGCAGTTGATTAGACTACACAGTAAATGCACTAATGTAGATTGGAACAATGTGACATAACCATCTCAAAGAAGATGCAACAAAACTTCAAGGGAACAGAGACTGTTGCCTGTTTCTTTGGTTGTAAATTGTGCAGTTTTCATTCCTTGAAACTCAACACAGATGGACTAGATATTTGTTATTTATGTGTCTGACTTCCTGATTATGTGGTTCAGTTACTAAAAATATTCCTTCTGTGAAACACTACCACAGCTCTACTAAATGTTTTAGAAATGCTCAGTGAATAATTCCTCAATTCCATCTGTACTCCTGTGAAACGCGCCTGTTTCTTCTCCTTTTCAGTCTTTGCTGCTGTTTCTTTGGGAGTCCCTATAGAATTGGGGTAGGGGCTGTCTGTAAATTCTGCCTGTCTATCTGCTCATTGCTAAGAACTGATTTTCACCTCCTTCTTGTTTTCCTCAGCACGTCACCTTCGGGATTCTGTACTTCTCAGAAATGGGGAGTAACCTTTCTGGTAGCTGTAGTCTTTTAAATTTCATTATTTATCTATGTAGAAATGAATTAGAGCTCCACTTTATAATGGTTTTCATACTTTTCAATCCCTGTTATACCATGCATTGTTTTATGTCTTTACCAGTTTTTCTTACTGCATGTTATAATTTGTTCTATTCTCTGCTGCAGTTCTGCTAGACTGGGAATTTGCTCTCTCCTGCTAAACACAATTCCAATAGTGATGTACTGTGCTGTAAAGGCAATGCCCTTAGGTTCAGCTGAACTAAATCCTTCCAACCTCTGTAGCCTTTTGAATTATCTCTTAACTGCCTCAATCCTTTTTCATCAAACTGTTCAATCACAGACACCTGTGATGCTAAGTGTTGAAATACAGACTCTCCTAAAAAAAGAAGCTTAAGCAGTTTGCACTAGACTTAGTTTCTTTTGTTCATTAAGCTGCGAACCACCACCAGAGAAAAATATTCTGCAGTTTCATGTCCTGCAGGTACAGATTTATTGTACATTTATGACAGGTTACACTATTCCTCTTAGCTGTATTACAAACATGCTCTAAGATTTTCATATAAAGTCATATAGAATCCATAGAGTCATAGAATTGTTGAGGTTGACAGCAGCCTTTAAGATCATCCAGCCCAACCCTCCATCCAGTAGTAACATCATTGACTCCTAAATCACTAGACTACATTGCCCTTCCCAATCCACACACCTCTTAAACACTTAAGGAATGGTGACTCCACCACCTCTCTGGGCAACCTATTCCAATGCCTGACCACACTCAAAAGTGAATTTTTTTTTACTAATATCTAATCTGAATCTCCCCTGGCTCAGCTTAAGGCCATTTCCTCTGATCTTCGCTGCAGGCATGGTAGAAGAGACTGGCCCTCTCCTCACTACAGCCTCCTTTCGGGTGGTTGTAGAGAGCAATAAGGTCCCCCCCCCAGCCTCCTTTTCTCCAGGCTAAACAATTCCAGCTCCCTCAGCTGTTCCTCATAAGATATGTTTTCTACACCCTTCACAAGCCTTGTTGCCCTTTCCCTGTAGAAAGGTCTGGTAGCTCTTGTCCTCTGGGAATCCAGAGGGTAAGGCCTCCTGTGCTGTCCCAAATCCCAGATTATATCCAGCTGGATATAATCTGGGATTATATCTGGAATGCTTGGTTCCTCCCCCTGGGTGGAGCCTCTCACAATGGGCTGATCTCATTCTATGAGTCCTGCAGTGGGTCCTTGATTGCCCATTAAACAGAGATGGCTCGAAGAGGGAGTGACCTATGAGCCATGGGGCGAGGCCTTGATGGCCCATTAACAGAAGATAGTCCAGAGGGAGGGGCAAGGGAAACACTGCCCCACCGAGTTTCAACAGCTTATGAAGATGGTGATAGACTCAATACTTTGGGCACATCTTACATTGTAACCTAGGACAAATTGTTACATTTGTGGTAAATATGGGTATTGGATGGTTGGATTTGTGCATGTTTTTACACTTAATGCACTTCCTGTTCATCACAGCTTCTTCTGGTCCTATAAATTTTCTAACTCATTATTGTCTCCCCATTTTTTCATTTCCCCTTGTGATAATCTGTGTTTCCAGTGTAACTGCATCTCAGTTTTCTTCTAATGTCTTTGTGACATGTTGTTATTGCTTCTTCTGATTTAGGTTTCAATCTTGCAGCTGTCATTTCAGTAGGTTTATATCTTTGATTCCAATCACTATTTGATCTCTTCTAATGGAATCAGGCAGTATGCCATAATTACATGGTGGACTTGTTAAGTGACTGTCAGTCAAATATAGCGAAATGAAAGAAATTCTGTTCTTTGAGAGGTGCATGTGATGACAATGATGTCCTTCAAAATTTCGCTTTTTTTAGGAGCACAGCTTTTCCTGTTCATTTTTAGAGCCAGGTTTTTCATTCTCTATTAGTACCAAGCTAACAAGTAAATGGAGAATTTCAGGTACTGCTATATTGAAAAAAATAACAGCACCTTTTTGTGATTGCTTTTGAGTCCAGTTGGTCATGCATAGATTCAAAAGCCTGCATAAATCTCTGATTCTGCAGCATTCCCAAAGAACATCGGTTGCTGCTCACTGTCAAGAGTATTCTCTCTGTCTCAATTTCTTTGAAAACTTATTTTTTCAAGAGCTTATTTCAGTATAATGCAACAGCTGTAAGGTGTCTGGTTGTAGAGCAGCCACTGAGAAGATAAAAACATTGCTTCTGTGTGATCTAAATTTCTTTGTTTATGTGAAAAATATCCAACACGCTTAAAAAACTATTGGGAAGGTAATGCTATGACTTCCTGACTTTTAGAGTGTTGAGCTGTCTTTTTAATCAGGCTTATCTTGAGATAGCTGTTTCGGAGTTTTTAAAATTTATTTTTAATTTATTATTCCACTCTGCCTTGACCCTTTGTCTTTTGTCCTCTATGTTCCAAGACCATAGTCTTTCTCGGATGGTAGTTTATGTCTGCATATACCAAAATGACGAGGTTGTTCACTGCACAGGCTGACTGTGATGTTCAGCAAATACCAGACATGTAGCCAGGGCCCACTGTGAAGCCACAGTCATGATTGCCTGCCAGAAGATCACACTTCAGGGTCACACTAGGTTAAGGTGCACAACCAAGGGAAGGTTCATGCAGGGAAGCCTGGTGGCTTTCATTTGAGATGGTATGGTGTGCTGTGTTGTCTCGGTCCCTATTTTTAGTGCTGGTATTCTGTGAACTCTATACAGTCAAAATTAGGTACTTGAGAAAAAAGCTATTAAAAATTCATGAATAATGGTGGTATTACTATTGTATAAGAGGGGATGTTTCAGTTCAGTTTGCTGTTGTGGCTCTATCAGGGGGTACTGGATGAGATCCCATTAAGGACGCCCACAGGACATGTGGAATTAAAGTCTCCTTGCTGATCTGAAGTGAAAAGAATCATCATCACATGACAGAGTTTGGAAACTTCTAACAAAATGTCAAAAAAGTCATTAGTTAGACTGACGGTGTCTTCTTTCACCTTTCCCATGAACCCCTCAGAGATCCTTGTGTCTGACTCCGTCGGTGTGCTCACAGAGAGCCAACGGGCTCTGTCGCCGCTGGCCCAGACACAGCGACAGAGTGGTAGGGGGTCAGTCTGCAAGCTCGCAAGCAGTACTGACCCTGTGGGTTCTTTGCCTGGTAGAGGCTTATGCGAGCGATGGAGATTCGACGGGCAGTGGAAAGAAAGGAGGAAACAATTTCAGACGAACAGAGGGTTTATTGCAAACACCTCCTCAGCCCGAAACTGCTCGGGGGGAGAGGGGTGCGGGGGGTTTTTGTCCGAAGGATTCGGAGGGGGGACAAAGGGGGTGGCCAGCCACTGCCAGCCAACCGGGGCAGGTTGCCAGGGGATACAGGTGTAATAGAACATCGCGTGGACTAATCAGGGGAAAATAGGAGGGATTTACAAAGGCGGGAGAAATGACAGGCAGCTAACCGTGTGCCTCATGACAGGTGCCGGAGTCATGTGAGTTAAACAAAGGAACAATCGAGGGGTGGGGTACAGGGAACCCAACAAGTACAAAAGTATAGAAAGCCTAACCAATTAAATTAACACACTGCCACATCTCCCCGTTTTCTTTTTACTAAAAGAACAGAAGTGAGGGGGGTCCGACAGATGCTCAGAGTCCAGGTAACATTTGGCGAATCAAGGTTGTTGAGCTAGCCACTAATCGTCTGCGAGGCTTTCGCCGTCACTATCTTCTTCAAGCTCCTTTTCAAGCTCCTTCAGCTCGTCTTCAGGAGCCGTGACCTTGGCGAGCCGAGCAGCAGCCGGAGAGGGGGTAGATGTGGAACTTAAAACTAACTTAATTAACGATCTCTTGATTAGTCCGAAAGCAAGACAAACAATAATAATAATAAAGACACAAATAATAATAAGACACAAAAATAATAAACAAAATCAACAGACATGTTTTTAAAATGGACCCGGCCCATCCAGATAAACCCCAACCTTTAAAAATGTTGCTCATCTAATCACCTGCCTCTCTTTTGATGTCACTGATCATATTTTGCATCTGTACAATGAGTTTTCGAGTGCTCTCAGCCCGAGTCGACAGATTAAAACAACATAGACCCTCAAACTCCTCATACGTGTGATCGTGGAGAAGTATGATGTAGTCTATGGCTGCCAGATTTTGGAGGGAAGCTTGCCTCATTATTTCCTCGTCTTGCAGGAGGTTGAATAGGGTTCTGGAGGTTAAATTTGCTTGTTTCGCCACCCAACATTTTAAACGTCCCAATTCCCCCACGGCCTTAGCAAAGGAGACCCATGGGGCAAAATTTGTGATTGCGACCTCTTTAGTTTTGTTCCAATGAATAATTTCCGAATCACAATCCGGGTCTAATTTTCTAAGGTCTCTTTTGGAAACTGCCAATCCATGTGCACCACTTTGTCTCTTTTGCTTTTCTTTCCAATCTGTAATTTGCATCTTGTTGGGTGTGAACAGCCCTACCTTTCCTAGGGTGCACGGACCTCCAGAAAGACGAGAGGGGATACCTGCCCAAGCCCGATCTCTGCAGATCAGAAAGACTCCCTCGGGTAACTTTTTGGGGTGGTTGTGAATTTGAGGGGAAAGAACTCCCTTGGCCAACTTCTTGCACCACGAGTGGGCTCTGTCTAGCACTTTAGATTGAAAAGTGTGCTTGGTGCGGTTGTCTAAAGCGTCGGCCGAATTGGTAATACGAATGCAGGCGGGAGCTGTAGTTGCTCCGAGGAGCCGCAGCTCTCGGGGTTCCTCCTTCATATCTGGCAGGGAAAGCACAAAATTCTTCCAGCCAATAAAAGGATTAAATTGGGGGGTCTTACTGATGCAGTGGGCACAATGGAGAAGTCTTTCAGGCATTTCCCACTGTCTAAAGGGAATCCCCATGAGGCATGTGGACATCGGGTCTGAGGCTGATGCTTGATTGAGACAGATGTGATCCTATCCCATAGATTCTGCGAGCAGAGCCCACACGTTGGCTCGCGACTGTGGGACGGTCCAAGCTTGGGTGAATGTTAGCAGCTTGGTCAGAAAGAGCACGGTCGGGAGGCTTAGCATCTTGGGTCTGGGTCTGAAAAACAAAGCTGGGGGGCCAAAATTTATTAATTTGGGTCACAGAGATAGTTAAAGGACAGGTCATGGTCCCATTCCCACAGGATGGGAAGAGAAGGTCTGGAGGAGACTCGCCTTCGACGGCGGAATGCCGCCGAAGCCACCTGCGGGACGCTGTCGTCACGCTCCCTCTTCCTTTTAATAAATGGTTTTACCCATTTGGCAGGTATCCATTTGATCCCGGTAGGCGTGAGGACACAGGCGTACCCACGCCCCCACGTCACCAGGTCAAATGGACCCTCCACCTTTCCTGACTCAGGCGATCTCACCAGTACCGGGGGCTTGGGATCGAACTGCCACTCCTTGTTGCACCCAAAGTGTATGGTAATGGGTGGATTGGGATTTTCAAAGGAACAATTTAGAAAATTGATGACATAAAGGGCTCGGGCCAATCTGATTGCCGGCGGTTCCACCTTTAATACCTGTTGCTGTTGTTTAAGGACCCTCTTGATCTCTTGGTGGGTCCTCTCTACGATTGCTTGGCCTGTGGGGGAGTGGGGGATGCCTGTCTTGTGCTCCACTCCCCATTGCTGCAGGAAGCCAGCAAATTCCTTGGATTTGTACGCAGGGCCGTTGTCTGTTTTGATCCCCTTGGGGATGCCCATGAATGAGAAGGCCTGAACAAAATGTTGGATAACATGTTGGGCCCTCTCGCCTGCGTGCGCAGAGGCATAGACAGCGCCAGAGAAGGTATCGAAGGAGACGTGAACGTACTTCAGTCTCCCAAATGATGGAATGTGGGTGACATCTGTCTGCCAGAGTTCACAGCTCTCCAACCCGCGAGGGTTGACCCCGGCATGCAGGGTAGGCACAGCGTGGGACTGACAGGAAGGACACGAGCCAACAATCGCCTTAGCTTGTTGACGTGTGAGGTTAAAACGTCTAGCTAAGCTAGGCGCGTTCTGGTGGAACAGCTGATGGCTGAGCTTGGCCTGCTCAAAAACGTCAGGCAATGGCGCTATCGCTACAGGGGCAGCAAGAGCGTCAGCCCTCCTGTTACCCTCAGCAATAAACCCAGGCAATTCCGTGTGCGACCTGGTATGCATCACATAAAACGGTTGCTCTCGGTGGGAGACAATTTGACCAATTTCGAGAGCTGCTCATACAGAGCTGTGTTGGACACCTCTTGTAAAATTGCCTGATCTGCTCTAGATACCACCCCTGCTATGTATGCGGAGTCGGTTACAATATTGAGAGGTCCAGAGAATCTCTCAAGTGCTCTGACGACAGCGGCCAACTCGGCTATTTGAGGTGAACCCTCAACTACTTTAATATCTGCCTCCCACTGCCGAGTTTCAGGGTCCTCACAAGTCATCACTGACTTATGAGAACTCCCGGACGCGTCAGTAAAAACTGTCATCGCATCGAGAGGTCTCCTGCTCTGGACACTCTTTAAAGCCAATTTAAATGTTACGTCCGAATTAAATAGTTTGTGGGCCGGCCGATGAATTGAAATTTGGCCCGTAAAGGAATCTAGAGCGAATTGAAGTGCTTCATTTTCCTGAAGCAGGTGTTCCAACATGGGTTTGGCCATTTGGCCTGTTGACAATCCAATTGGCATGTGAATACATTCAAAGTCGCACCCTGCCAAATCTTTCATCCGCGTTCTTGCTTTGCGGACGAGCTCAGCCATAAGCTCTTGTGGCTGTGTCATTCTTTTGGGCCGATGGTGGCTGAGAAAGACCCACTCTATAATAAGAAGAGGGTCCTTTCTACCTTGGCCCTTGGTGTTGTGTGCTGATGTTTTTGCACCCGTGTCCCATTGAAAAATGATCCCATGTAGATGTGGCAGCTTACCCAGAATGATGAAACGAAAGGGAAGCTCGGGATCGCATCTCTGTGCCTGTCGCGATGTCATTGCCTGCTGGACCTTCTCCAACGCTGCTTTTGCCTCTGCGGTAAGCACCCTAGGAGAACTGAGCTCCCCTCCCCCTTTCAATAAATTGAAAAGAGGGGCTAGATCCTCGGTGGTCAGACCTAGCCAGGGCCTTACCCAATTCAAGGCACCACAAAGTTGATGGGCGTCTGCAAGGGTACGGACATTTTTCCGAATTTCCAATTTTTGAGGCACAATGGTCCTCTTACCAATCTCCAGGCCCAGGTACTTCCAGGGTGGCATCGTTTGGATCTTATCTTTTTGCAGCTCGAACCCTGCAGCAACTAACGAATTGGTTACAAGGTCAAGCGCTCGCATAAGTTCATCTTTGGTCGGCGCGCAAACGAGGATGTCATCCATATAGTGGTGGATGACAACCCCCTCCATGGCTGTGCGCACAGGGGACAGCAAGGAAGAGACGTACTGCTGACACATCACTGGGGAGGCTTTCAACCCTTGCGGGAGCACCCTCCAGTGGTACCTCTTCCTTGGGGCCGCTCGGTTGATGGAAGGAACCGAGAAGGCGAAACGGGGGCATCATCTGGGTGTAGAGGAATTTGGAAAAAGCAATCTTTTATGTTAATTACAGCCAGATTCCAATTTCGTGGCAGCATGGTTGGGGAAGGCATCCCAGGTTGGAGAGACCCCATATCTTCAATTACCTCGTTAATTTGGCGGAGGTCGTGGAGGAGGCACCATCGTTTTTTGTCACTCTTTCGAATGACAAAAACGGGTGAGTTCCATGGAGAATTGGTCTCCACGATGTGACCTTTAGCTAATTGCTCCTCCACGAGCTCCTCAAGCGCCTGTAATTTCTCTTTTGTTAGCGGCCATTGCTCAACCCAGACTGGTTTCTCTGTCGTCCAATTCAGTTTGAGGGTCGGGCGCTTCTCAGCAGCCGCTGCCTGAAAATTTTGCAAGGGGTCGGGAATTTCAATTGTGACCCCCCACTGAGCTATGAGGTCTCTTCCAAGCAGGGGTTCCTTGTAATCTAAAACAAAAGGACGGATGGCAGCCAATTGTCCTTTTGGCCCCGTAATTTTTACCACGTTTTTCGACTGTTTTGCAGATTGGAACCCTCCTACACCTTGGATCTGTCCGTCCACGTCCTCCAGGGCCCAATGTGACGGCCATTCCGCGGTCGGAATAATCGTCACATCTGCCTCTGTGTGAAAAAGCAGATCTTTATCTATTGACTCATCTCCCACAGTGAGCGTACATCGCACTAAGGGCTTACGGGTGGAAATGTGATGTACAGCATTTACAGTAAAGGTAAGATGTTCTGGGTCACCATAAGGAATTGCTTGTGCGATGACCTGGCCCTCGGGTAAAAATGTGGGCGGATGAGTGCAGCGCAGCCAGAGAATGAGGGCCCTGGGGTTGTTGTGAAGTGTCCCCGGGACTACCTCAATCTCCTGCGGAGTGTATTTGCAATCACCGACGACGATGAACTTACCTTCGCCGGTCATTGGCCACTGATGTAACTTCTTTGGGTCTATGGTCACAAAATGGAAGTCCCTATCCGTCAGGTACAATGGTCTGGTGAGATGCAACCTGTAGGGTTCAAAAAAGGAAGAGGTAGTGAGAATAGGTTTTGCTATATCATGTTCAGGTGTTCTTGAGTCTGGTGTAGAATGTCCATCCAATTGACCCCCTTTAGAGTTCCCTGTCCGGTCTACCCGATTGGCGTCGTCGCGCTGGGTGGACCCGCGCTCCCCTTTCAGTTTTTTTTGCTGTGCCTGGGAAGGCACCGGTGTTCCTGGAGATGTATTTTCAGTCCGCTGTAGTGAAGGTTTCCTAGGGCAGTTGGCAGTCCAGTGTCCTTCCTCATTGCAGAAGAAGCAGTGACCAGGGCGGTTGCCGAAGGAGGGTCGCCGCCGAGGCGGACGATGTCGAGGCTGTTGGGATGATTCTGCAGCACGCACAGCCTTGGGCGGAAAAGTTGCCTGGGAGGGTGGTGGTGGGTTCCGCCGGGCAAGGAAGGGCACCTTCATCTGGCACACCTGGAGCATTGACTGGAGAGTGCGGGGCGGATCTAGGGGAAGACTCAAAATTGCCTGTTTACACAGGTCGTTAGCATTAACGAAAACAAGCTCCCCTATAATACCTTCCCGTGCACTTTCTGTTTTAACTTGAACTTCCACTGCTCTGGTGAGCCGCTCTACAAAGGCAACAAATGATTCAGAAGGTCCCTGCCTAATGGTGGTATAGGGTGGTGATGGTGCGTCTGGCTGCAAACAAAAGAAAGCCTTGCAGGCTATATTTTTTATAATTGAAAGGACTGCTGAGGGTATTAGGGCTGCCTGGGAATCAGGGGAAACATAGGAACCTTCACCTGCAAGCAACACAAGGGAAAGGGGATTGCCCTGTTCATTGATGGCTGGGAAGGGCAACTGAGGAATTGCTTCTCGCAGGGCCTGTTTAAATGCTGCATCCCAGAGCTTAAACTCTGTGCCATTCATCAGGCAAGAGAAAAGCTGCCGGAGGTCTGCTGGAACAACATGGACACCTGCGAGATCAGCAGTGAGGAGGCCACGGAAGTAGGGACTCTCCCTGCCGTATTCCTTGTGCGCCTTGCATAAATCCCGAATGATGCTTTGGGAAAAAGCATGCCAATTGGGTTTTGGTGTGTCACCACCACGTGTTCTGCGGTAGGTGACAGGCGCAGCAGAGAGAGTGACCTCTGGCTCACCCTCGCTCATTTCTTCTGGTTCCCAACCGTGGGAACCAGAAGAGAGGGCGTGGGAAAATTGCTGGCAAGATGGCGTCTATCCGGGGCGGGGAGAGGGACTCGGCCCCGCCTCAGGGGTGGGTCGAGGGGCAGGGAGAGTGGGCGGGACCTTTGGGGAGGTGGGAGGGGTCCGGGAAGGGGCTATGGGAGGGGCGGAGGGAGGAGCTGAGGGAAGGAAGGGGTTGGAGGGAAGAAAGGGGTTCAGGGGATGGGGGAAGGGTGGCGGCCACGTGGAGGAGTGGACGCCATTAGGTGGGTCACTGCCGCCATTTTGTGGCCAGTGTGACGCGTTTAAATTAAACTGAACCTTGGGTTTGAAATTCGGGGAAGCAGGGGGAAGGAAAGGTCCTCGGTCAGCTTGGCCAGAGCTTTCCAAGGGGTCCCCAGCAGTCTGTCCCAGGCTACTGGGGCTCGGGGGCCAGGAATTTTTCGGAGAGTCTGGCTGGACAACTCTCTGAGTCGCTGCTTTCCTCAAAATTCCCTTTCTCGGGGCAGAGGGGCTGGGATTGGGTTGAAGGGAAACCGGGGCTAGCTGGGGTTCCTGAGAGCTTTTCTGCACTCCCTTTTTCGTCGCTGCCATCTTTAATTGCAAAATTAAAAAGGCTAATTTCTGTGTGTTCTTTTCCCCGGCGTTACCTAATTGTAATAGTTTCTTTTCCGCCAGCTCCCAAACCCGGGGGCTGTGTACCATCGGTGGGGACGCCGTCGGGTAATGCAGGAAAAGCCATCGGACCAGCTTTTTTAAACAATCCTTAGAGAACTTAACTTTATTAGCTTCTAATAACGCAACACAACTGTAAAACACTCCTTTCTGGGAAGCAGACAGAGAAGCACCCATTCTGCCTGCGTGATTTCTGGAGCCAGCAAACGAAAGACGCAACGAAATAAAAACCCGCCGCCGCGCGTTTTAAAACTGCTGTTTCACGCGCCCGACCGCCTTTGCAAAAAGCCAGCGCACGCGGCGAAACCGAAACTGGCTGGCCGGCGAAAACCCCGTGCCTGCTGGCAGCTGCGCCGTGCGAGCTCGCGCTTGCGCACAAAAATAAAAGCTTTAAATCAAACCGAGGGAACGGAAAAACACCGGGGGGGCTGAGCCCAGGACAGGGGCCAAAAAACCCAAATCCCGGGGGCCGTGCGACCTCAGCCCGGGGGGTGCTGTCCCCCACAGGCTGCCAGAAAGGGAAACGCCATTCCCACTGACCCGCCCCGCGGACTAGGGGGATCTGCTTACTTACGAACCCCTGGCGTGGTGCTCCAAAGCTGCTCCAGAAGATCCACCACCGGAGAAGGACCGTCTTCGGGACGCGGCGGAGACGGCTGCCCTCCTCTTCCCCGGGGGAGCGGTCCCTCGCGGAGGGCGCTCAAACCCGGGCCGATGTGACGTCCAGGGATTATTTCAGGTGAGCTCAGCTCCTTGCTGAGACGCACCAATCCTGCCCGTGGGCTCTGTAAAGGCGCTGAAAGCCCCTTTCCAGTGCCCCACGTTGGGCACCACACCTCTGTCGGTGTGCTCACAGAGAGCCAACGGGCTCTGTCGCCGCTGGCCCAGACACAGCGTCAGAGTGGTAGGGGGTCAGTCTGCGACCAACGCAGGCAGTACTGACCCTGTGGGTTCTTTGCCTGGCAGAGGCTTATGCGAGCGATGGAGATTCGACGGGCAGTGGAAAGAAAGGAGGAAACAATTCCAGACGAACAGAGGGTTTATTGCAAACACCTCCTCAGCCCGAAACTGCTCGGGGGGAGAGGGGTGCGGGGGGTTTTTGTCCGAAGGATTCGGAGGGGGGACAAAGGGGGTGGCCAGCCACTGCCAGCCAACCGGGGCAGGTTGCCAGGGGATACAGGTGTAATAGAACATCGCTTGGACTAATCAGGGGAAAATAGGAGGGACACTGTAAAGGTGGGAGAAATGACAGGCAGCTAACCGTGTGCCTCATGACAGGTGCCGGAGTCATGTGAGTTAAACAAAGGAACAATCGAGGGGTGGGGTACAGGGAACCCAACAAGTACAAAAGTATAGAAAGCCTAACCAATTAAATTAACACACTGCCACATCTGACCCTTCATCTGTGTGGCTGGGAATTTCAGTCTGCTGCAATGCTGAATTTAAGAGTGCATGGAGAGACAAACAATCTACTTTTGTTTTCTGAGTTAATGAATCTCAGTAACTCTGACTAAAGCTATATCTCAGTGATATCTATAGGCAACAACCAAAATTATGATGAATATGTCTGAAAAAAGCGTGGAAGCTGGTAAGATGATCTAGAAGGGATTAAAAAAAGAAGTATGCAAATGTGTTCATTGTTCACAAGGATAGATTAAGCTTGCCAGAGAAAGCCTATAATGTCATATTTTTAACTGAGAATACTGCTCAGTCGTGGGCAGGGAGGGAATAGTTCATTTAGGTGAGATGATATCAGCATTGCCAGTAATGTTGAGTAGGATTTTGTCATCAGCTTGTCATAGCTGCAGTTTCATTGTCTCTTGCATCCTCCTCAACATTCCACAGTGGACCAGCAGTAGGCTGGTACAGAGGTTTCCTGGGAGATTCTGTGCAAGCAAAGCCTTCTATGCCTCTGTGACCCTGTGCTGCCCATAGGCACTATGAAGAGGAACTTTAACAGTCTGTACTAGGCATGTCCATTTCATTCAACTTTCTGTAGGCACTGTTGAGCAGATTATAGGACCTGACGAACTTTTTTGTATGGATCAGTACAGTTCCTTTTTATTTTGTATAGGTATTAGGGAGAAGAGGAAATGTGGGTATCAAGTTGTCCCCTGAAAATTTTAAGTTGCTTTCATATTAGTTTTCGCCTTTATAATAGGAGAACTCTGTGCATAACTCCTAACTCTGTGCCTAACTCTAACTCTGTGCATAACTCATAACTGTGCATAATGTTGTGTGATGAGAGTGTGCCTTCTCTCTGATGCACCAAATTGCACAGCTTTGTCATTTGTTCTGTCCAGTAATCTTATAAATTAATAATTTTGTCTTAATGAACTTCTAACCACAGAATTAAATAATTTAAAAGAAATGAAAGGTATTTGGATAACAGCAACTCATCCATGTTTGGATACAGGCACTAAAACCATCCTTAAGCAACTAGTCCTGTTGGAGACCTACTACAGTGTTGCATAGCATGATGGTGTGATGTATCTTGTCATCTCAGTTACTTATTACATGTCCAGATGCTGATGAAGAAGGCAGCTCAAGATAGGTCTGTATTTTTGTCTGTGAGATTGTATGATACCTGGATAAATATGAAGTTCTGAAACTATAAAGTAAAACTCATGCATCCACACATGACTAGGCTTCTTGCTGAGGGAATCACTTTAAAATGGCAGCCCACACTGAGAGACATCAGAACAATTCACAGCTGGGCAGATGTTGAGACAGTGCTGGTATAATATAGCATTTTTAATAGGCGTCAGAACGATTCATTTGCAGGTCAGCCTTTACAACTACAACATTTATCCCAGAGTATTCAAATGAATTGCCCTTAGTTAGGAATCTAAACCTCTAACTGTGCATTGTTCCTTGTGAGAACACTTGACTGGAGTGCTCTGGGTGTTAAATAATGTTCTTAGACATACCAGTAATACCTCTTTCCTCTTCAGAGATAGAGCATCTGTTGCATTGGAATCTAAATGAAAATGACAGGTTTGGATTTCCAAGGCAACTTATTTTTGCAATGAAGGTGTTTATGAAAAGCTTTATTAGGCTGCATTTACCTCCTATCTCTAGGAAAAAAGTAAACTTTTCTTAATGACTCTCCAGGCTGAGATTTTGTGGGAAGATCATGACATCCACCCGTTAGGATACACCTTTAGGATACAAAGTGTGAAACCCTCACAAGTAACCAGCATAGGAGCTGTTTGTCTCTTCTGCCTCAGTTCTGGATGTCCTTTTGCTCATGGCCTTCACCTGCAAACTTAACTGTCTTGACTGTGGACTTCTCTCTTGCATCTGTCCTGGGCAGTTCCAGGAATATTATGCAGAGCCTCTTGAGTGCACCTCTTGAATGGAGGAAATGATGTTGACCATGGATATATATTCTTGTCTAATGGCAAGTCTAATAACATTGCCAAATTTCCTCATATTTACTGTAAGCTTAGAGTAAATGCCTGTGTCTCTTCAGTGGGTTAAAAGACATTTGGTAATTTGTTCAGTCATGGGAATGTGATTTTGTGCTTGATGTATGTTTCAGTTCAGCCAAGAATATAATGCACCATGGCATGTACAACAGAAAAATCTGTGAGGCCTAATGATACCTTGCAGGAAGCTTTCAGGAAGGACACTCAGGTTCTTAAGCAGTAATTATTTTGTGAATCATGCTAGGTAAGGGAAGAATTTTTGTATATAAATCAAATTCTGTTTTCAGGAGTTACATTTTGCCTATCAACCACTGATATCCCAAAGTAGACGAATATCCACCTTGGTCTGTAGACACTGAATAGGATCATTCTGGGACCCTGTACGGTAAATGGTAAATGAAAAATACCTAAGATATCTAAGACCAGGAGTGTAGATTTTTTGGTCTCTGATGTGCCATAAAAGAAGTGGAAGCTTGTAGGCTGTGTTTGTTGTTGGGTATACAGCACCGACTGCAATATATGAGTGACTGCAAAGCTGGTTGTATAGTTTTGCAGAAGATTACTTGTTAAATTACCTGCCAGGATACACATATAAGGCTCTTGTGAGACCCATCTCATATTTAGGGCTTGAAAGGGGAGAAATTGCTATGAACTCACTGTAAAATGCAACCTTTTGGTGCTTCTAGGAAATTCTATGTGAGGCATTTACTGGCACCAGTAAATGCTTAAGTTTAGCACAAGGAATGATGTCAATCAAAGGTTATCGTATAGGACATATTATGAATTTTTGCTTTGGAAATTGCCTGTGCTGTGCCCTAACTGCTTATTTGATGTGTTGCTATCTAAGTGAAGGCAGTGTTAACACTGTTTGTTTTCAGAAATACACTGCTTATTCCATTAACATGTAACAAAACAGAATTTAATTTCAGCATTTATTAAATTATTAGTTTATAAAGGTAAAGAAATAAGACCTACAGAAAAGACTTTAGGAAGAAAGTATTTAAAATAATATTTGGATGATGATGTAAATATAAAAGAGCACAAGCATTTATTGTGGGAAGTCTATTACCAAGACTGAAAGTATATTTACATGTGTATGAATGTCTCTGAAAAGTCTGAAGACATTTTCTTCTGATCTGAAGATATCTGAAGACATCTTCTTGTGAAAAGACAAAAAAAAATTTGTATTACTTACTTATAGAATATAGTTTAATTTAAGTTAAACTAAGAAATATACCGGTGGCCTATTTTCAATTTTTTACACAAATTTATTTGGAACATTAGACCATGAAAGCAATTCAGGCCACCTACTCTCCTTTATCACTTACCTGAGAAACTCCTAATACTGTTTCTATTCTAGATTTTGCACTTTTCTATGTGTCTGGGATTAAGTATCTCTGCATAGTTTAGAGTTTGAACAGCTATATGTTCAGGTGACAGCTAAACTCCATTACAGTTCAGAGATGCAGTGCCTGAAGTGCTAAATTCTTCAGAGATTTTTTGCCTTCCTGATTTATACCTTCAGGAATTGTCTGAGTGGGCAATTTACCAAGGAACTAGAGCCAAGGTGGAGGCATCAGAGTTTAGTTCAGAACACCATCTGAATTTTTACTTTTTTTTTTTTTCTTTTTCTTTTTTTTTTTTTTTTTAAAAAAAAAAAGACTTAATACATCTCAAGATACTGAAATATTAGCTTTTAAGCCTCCCCTGCTCAAAATCTGCTTCTGCTCCTGAGATTGCTGTAATCACTGAGCTGATATGGAATGCTTTTATTTTAATGTTGAACTTGCAGCGCTAGGCAGTAACAACATGATTCTTAGAATAAAGAGAGTCTAGGGCAGACAAGATATCACCTGGGAGCAGGAAAGGAAATTATACTGTTCATGTTTTATATTAATGCAATCTTCTGGTTTATTCAATTTGCTTGTGAGTTGGAAGCATGTATATGAGGCAAAGAGACAGGGGAGGACATTTATGTATAGTACCCAGGATTGTCTGAGAGTTTTAAAGTCAGTCACGTCTGATACATTTTCCCCAAACTGATCTTTAGTAAAATTCTTTTCCCGCTTGAGATTAAGCCACTTATATATAGTTGTGTAAACTGCAGAATATGAGAAGGGCTGCATTTGTTATGCCATTGGGAGTCTGAGACTAGTGTTGTCTCAGAAGTAATAAAAATTTGTATGACAAATGTTCATTTAGCGTGAAATAGTCAAAGTGTTTAAAAATTGTTATTCAATGTAACTATTTCAGTACACAATAATCTAAAAAGTGTTTATTTTATCTCGTTTTCTATTTTAGGAGGATGATATTCACATTATAAATATCAAAATTGTTGAACAGTTAACAGCATTTAATGCTATCTGTACCTTAAATGATCATCTGCAGTCAGGGGAACCAGATTAATTGTAAAAGGCCAAATAATTCTACTCTGTTTAAAGTCACGAATGAAAGTAAAGATTCTAAGTGTACGCTTGAATATATCTCTATCAACACCAAGCATTAACATTTAAATCCTGATCTCATCATAGAATCACAGAATCACAGCATATCCAGAGTTGGAAGGGACCCACAAGAATCTTCGAAGTCCAGCTCCTGGCCTTATACAGCATCGTCTCCAAGAGTCACACCCTGTGCCTGAGATTGTTGTACAAACGCTTCTTGAACTCTGTCAGGCTGGTGCTGTGACCACTGCTCTGGGGGGCCTGTTCCAGCACCCAAACACCCTCTGGGTAAGGAACCTCTTTCTAATATCCAGCCTAAACCCCCCTCTGATACAGCTTCCCTTTGACAGGCCTTCCACTGGTCACCACAGAGAAAAGGTCAGTGCCTGCCCCTCTGCTTTCCCTCATGATTTTATTAATCTACTATAGCCGTTAATGAGTATGTCTCTATTGCATGTGTAAGTTTAAACTTTTAAAAGTACTAATAAATATGATAGCTACCCTTCATCTGCTGAAATGGTAGAAGCCATGAAGACAGAAAATAACAGAAGTTTCTGAGATTCCAGGTCTATAAAGCTCTGTATTCTGAATTACTACGGAATGTGCCTAATTTATGTTTTTTTATCCTTTAATAATTAGAATATGGATTTTTTTATGTAACTATTAATCTCTATAGGCAGTCAAGCAGGCAGGTCAGACCTCCAAAGAGTGAATCACAAGGCTTAAAAGGTCTGACCTTTCCTGTTATGGCATACAGTGTTTGAATGGCATGGTGTGGGTAACCTTTTTTGTTTGCAGAAACAGGCAAGCTCCAGCACTGGGGAAGAGCACAGACATCCCAAACATGTCTGAAGAACTGGAAGAGCTCTCTGGTTTCAGAATGGCAGCAGGCACTGAAGACGCAGTTTCAGCACCTCCCTATTCACCTCCTGGCTACAACACCCACATGTCATTGAGAATGTTCTGATTGTGTGGGACTCCATTCAGGGATGTAGGTGACTTCATTATCCAGCATAGAGGCAGTGAATATATTTAGATGACTGACAGGTCTGATAGGATTTTGCAGTAAGTGGTCTAAATTATTGCATTGAATTTGAGAACAGATACCTGTGAGCCGAGGAATAGCAAGTAGGGCTTGAGTCTATACTAGGAAAAAGTATAGGAAATGAGGCTGGGGAGAAGGAACTCTCAGCAGAATAAAAAAGATGAATAAATGATTCACACAAGTCTTCAGTTGTAGACATGTGAAAAGGGATTTCCTGTAGGTGTCCTCTCACCTTTAGGCCCATCAGCTTTTGCATCATCAGCTTCATTATCTTCAGACTGCTCCACTCCCTCCACACATCTGATGCTCTTACATTGATATATAGTTTGTATAGTGTTGTAACAAGAGAGTCTCATTCAAATTTCTTTAAAGTTTATCTGCATCAGACACAACCTTTATCAATTACTGTTAGTGGTTCCTATGTCTTGATGGAAATTCAGTCAGTTCAAATTGACTGGTATTTACAAATCTGGAAGTTTAGCTGTAATATAGCTATGACAGATGTCTTTAGAATTACTAAATGCATGGTTTTTTGGTATTTCATGAGTTTTCTTAAAGAAAAGTATTTTCAATTTCATTTAATGTCAAGAAGATATGAAGTATGCCAGCACCAGAACAGACTAGATTTAGTACCTGGAAAGGTTATCTCAGTTTTACTCCTCAGTTCTTTCAGCAACTTGCAAGGAAGCAACAAGAATGTGCATAGTTTGAGCTTAGATGATGGATTGCAAAGATTATTTCATCTTGGCAGTTAATTTTACATTAATAGATTGGTGTCTGACTTGAGCGATTAGTTAACAAATGCAAACCCCTTCCCATTATTTCGGTCTGAAATATGAGGAAAGAAAGGTTGCAAGGGAGAAAAGCAATGAAGGGCATGTGTGGGACCAAAAGTTAAAGCTAATCTGCCAAGTAGTTGGTTTGCACTAGGTGGTCACCAAATGTCTCCGTCAGAGTGGCAGAAATCCCTCCTCAGCAGAGCTGATTTGATATCTTTGACAGTGAGACAGACAGCTTTGAAACAGACTATATCCTGGTTTGCCAGGAGATGATGTGAACCTCTTTCAGCAGTTTGTGCCCTGCTTCATGCCAGGCGTTGGCTGGAATGGTTCATTAGCTAGGGAGCCCTCCTGGTGTATTTCACTGCCTTACAGATACAGCCAGTCTATTTTCTCAGGCAACAGATATGAGGGAATAGCTGCTCTGTTGATTTGTTTCAGATTTGTACACTAGTGTAGCAGCAGGCAGAAGCTCAAACTATAAAGCTGGGAAAAGATCCATAACTGGCAATTAGCAGTAATTTTGATAGCTATAACACATTCATATCACACTGGTTTCAAAATGTAGTTCTTGGCACTTGAGTACTTTTAAGGAAGGCACAAATTATTTTTCTAGTGTTATCCCTTTTCAGTACTGTAGCAGTATTTGGAGGATGCGAACAAACTACATTTGTAGGGAGAACATTTCCCTGGAGAGCTGTTCCCTTGCTTCCTCTGTAGGTTTCATGTTAGTGGAAAATGAGAAAAAACAAAAAACCTCATGGGCAGTATTCAGGGACTCTGAATTGCTGTGGATTCTTGCATTAGGAGCTCTGAACCAGTGTAACTCCTTTTCCTTTTCCTTTTCCTTTTCCTTTTCCTTTTCCTTTTCCTTTTCCTTTTCCTTTTCCTTTTCCTTTTCCTTTTCCTTTTCCTTTTCCTTTTCCTTTTCCTTTTCCTTTTCCTTTTCCTTTTCCTTTTCCTTTTCCTTTTCCTTTTCCTTTTCCTTTTCCTTTTCCTTTTCCTTTTCCTTTTCCTTTTCCTTTTCCTTTTCCTTTTCCTTTCTCTTTCCCTTTTCCCTTTTCCTTTCCCTTTTCCCTTTTCCTTTCCCTTTTCCCTTTTCCTTTCCCTTTCCCTTTTCCTTTCCCTTTCCCTTTTCCCTTTTCCCCCCTTCCCCCCCTCCCCCCTCCCCCCTTCCGCCTTCCCCCCCTGTTCCCCTCCTCTTTCCCCATCTCTCTCTTGCTTTTCTTTTTCCCATGGCTTTAAGCTTCGTGTTCCCTGTTGCACCCATCTCCCCTTAACCTTGGACTCAGCACTGGTGAGGCTGCACCCTGAACCCTGTGTTCAGTTCTGGGTCCCTCGCTACAAGAAAGACACTGAGGTGCCGGAGTGTGTCCAGAGAAGGACAACAGAGCTGGTGGAGGGTCTGCAACACAACTCTGAGGAGGAGTGGCTAAGGGAGCTGGGGTTGCTTAGCCTGGGAAAAAGGACGCTCAGGAGACTATTCCTCGTTACAACTACTTGAAAAGAGGCTGTTGTCAAGGTTGTTGTTGGCCTCTTGGCTGACCAAACAAGTGACAGAATAAGAGGAAATGCCCTCAAGTTGCACTGTGGCAAGTTCAGATTGGATATTAGGAAAAAAATCTTCACTGAAGGGGTTGCAAATCACTGGAACAGGCAGCACAGGGAAGTGGTGGAGTCACAGTCTCTGGCCATGTTCAAAAAGGCGTAGATGTGGTGCTTGGAGACATGGTTTAGTGACAGACCTACCAGTGCTGGGCTGATGGTTGCACTCAAGGATCTTAGAGGTCTTTTCCAACTTAATGATTCCATGATTTTATTATTTTAGGACAGAGTACCCTAAGATGTAGTTTAGCACTTTGTGTGTGTCACTGAGCGACGTCATCGTGTAAAGCTCATCAGACAAATTAGAAGAGTACTCACAGGAACCAGGCATTCAGATCAGCTTGGGACAGGAAATAACAGAACTTCTTTAGCTGATAATCTTATAAGCATTTGCAGCTAACCAGAACCTCATGTTACCAGCACATTGAGTAAAGGCATTACTGAGCCCTGCTGCCTTTTAATTTGTCGTTCCTATTAATGGCATCTAATCTCCTGCATAAATCCCAAATATCTAATGAAATTTAGAATCATCAATGTCTTTAATTAGTAATTCACTCATAATATATTAACTTTTAAATGTGAGAACCTTCTCTGACTGATTTTTAACATATTTGATTACTAACCTTTTGCAAAGAAACAAATTCTGTTAAATATTTCTGCTAATAGCTCTGCCAATGCCAGTGAGGTGTACATGATTACTTGTGAACTAAAAAACAAATTAGAAATTTACAGTATATATTTAGAAAAAAAAATCTTATGTTTGAATAATTTATAATCCTGAAATCCAAATTTTTATTATTTTTGAATGGTTATATCCCTACACAATTCTCTGTCTATTCTATCGAGTCACTTTTATACTAGTCTGTGGTTTATTTTTTTACTTACCAGTTTTTCTTGATAGGGTATTTTATATTAAGCTTTTTAACATATATATGTACTTAGTATTTGTTGAAAAGCTCAGGGAAAGCACAGAGGAAGATTTCAATGTTTGTTTGGGGTATTTTTTATACTTTGGTTTGTTCTCATTTTCTTGTTTTCCATGATTATTCATCCTCTTCCTAAATGAAAAAGATATTCAGTCTTTTTCTTACCCTATTAGGAAGTTGGTCTCTAAAAATATTTTTCAACAACAGATGTTTCTTCCACAAATGTATCAAGGGAATGTAAATATTTGCATCTCAATAAGCTGTTATGAACTGAATCTACTTGGACCATAAGGAAGTTCAAGGATCAGAGTTACAGAATATATGCTGATGCTGATGTCATTTTGTCTTGCATATGCAAGTTTAGTCTTCAATTTAGGTCTGATAGAGATTGCGGTAAAATAATTATTTTCTAATGATACAATTAAAAAGCTTAATATAAAAAATGAAATAAAATTCATTCTTTTCCTATATGAAATTAATTTCAAGAGCATTTCCTTACTGACACAAGGTTCCTGATAGAAATTCAAAGCTAAAAACCAGCCTCAATTCTAAAGAAAGCTTCAGCACAAGGCAGAGGAAATCTTGACCCGTCTATAACGGATGTAATACAATATAAACCGAGTAAGAATCCTTCTCTTGTTAATTTTCTTTTGTCTTGTATCATGATAGTCTCTCAGATCTGTGCTGTTTCCTGCTGAACTAATTTAAAAGTCAGTTTTAGGGCAAACCTCACTTCCTTTTTTGGGTTTGGAATAGAAAGGCTTCCTATTAAACCCTTTAGATGATATTTTTAGGGAATCAATGCCCCAAGAAATCTTTGATTGATAAAAACAGTAAATGAGCACGTATTGATTTAAGTTAAATGTAACTTTGGCAGGTTGTTAACCAAGATGGTGCTCTATTCTCCCATGCTGAAACTTGTCTGTGACAAGAAATCAAACTACTGATTTAGCAGCCGAGAAAATAATGAAATTAGCTAATAATTCTACCTATGGAATAGATGTGGAAAAATTTATTATTAAGAAAGAGTTTGGTTGTGGAGGTTAACAAATCTGAGGGAGTATTATGGATCTGACAGAGAAGGAATGAAATATGGTAACTATATAGTACCTGCAAGTATACTGCTACTGAAGGGACCCAAAGGAAAAGAAGGCAATGGAATAAAGCAATGGAAAATGTCAAAATATCAATCTATTAAAAACCTGTTTCGATTACAATGGGGATTTTATTCTTGTCTTGGTAAAAGACTGTATTTTACCACTTAAATTGTCAGCTGATGATTTATCTGAATAATGCCTTATCTCTTCATGTCTTAAGACTGATGGTGGAGGTGGTGAGGTGCTGGAGTGGAGATAATTTTTCAGTTGGTATCTTACTGCATGCTGGAGAGTCCTCCTGGTTACCTTTCAACATATAAAGATTTCTCTGTGTCTCCTGCATTTCCAGCTCACTGTCAGCCTGGAGGCAGCAGTGTTTTGGTGTATATACTCATCACAAAACACCCTTGTTGTTATCTATTTATCATAAAACTCGAGTTCCTTCAGTCCAGATATTTTTTTATAGTTTTTGCCTAGAATATTGAAAATAGGCAAACAGTTAAGAATACTTATAAAAAGCACAGAGTTATGAAAAAAATTGCTTGAAATAAGAGCAAACTAGAAGATTTCCTTTCTTCTTTCTTCAGATGATTTTTTTCTCTTCTAACAAATATTTATCAAGGTTTCTTCTTTGAGTGTCTACTATATTTCAAGCTGCACCTTCTAGAATGTTGGCCTTTCTAATCTTCACCACAGAGCACTCCCAGAGGGTACCTCCTTCTGGTATCTCTGTTAACCTTTATAGACCAGTAGTCTTTTGAAATTTTCCACAGACTTCAAAGAGATTAATTCTTTCTACTTAAAATTCATCCAGAGGACAGTTTAACTGTTCTTCCTCAAAATAAATTGCATTTCTCTGTTTACAACAGTGCCTTCACAGAGGTGCCATCAAGGGTTTTAGATGTTTTTGGGTGTCTGACCCAGCCTCTAACAATGACCCAGAAGGGCACAGATTCTCTAACTCCTGAGAGATGGCAAGACCTGTGTGGTTGTCTTGGATACCTCAGAGCACTGGATTAAGCTCAAATTAAGACTTCTAGCTTTTCTGTCTGCTAGCTTTTCTGTCTGAAACTAGATGTGATTATAAGTGTGTTGCAGCTCCAGGCAGCAGCAGCAACTTTTGAGTAACTGATCCCCTAGTCATTTGATTTAAGCATATTGTAAGAGAACTGCACATAAATATGGCATAGCTGAATAAAGTCAAAGGGTTTAGGTACACAGTCTTTCATATTTCAGAAACAAGGAGCTCTTCATTAAGCAGAAATCATGACAGTAGCATCTGGGTAAAATATGAAAAAATAAATCTGCATTGATTTTTTAATATTTTTTTAGAAAAGTTAAATAGCTATGTACCTTACATATGTCCATCAATATACTTTCAGAAGCCTCCAATTAATTTGCAAAGCATACTGTGAACTATCTGAATAACTGATTTCTATGGAAAATGAGTTTCCAAGACATGTTAGAAGTATTCATTGTAGCTGAATACATAATGTCTCTCCTTATAATTTCTTTTCTGGAAATGACTTCCTCATCTTCTAAAACACAGAATATCATCTGTGTTCGCTTACTAGTTACTGCTGCAGTGTATGTTTGTCTCATGCTTACAAAGATTATTTTTTCAATTGTTCAGTTTGAGTCCTACCAAACATCCCTACAACTTGTCTACTAATCTGAAAGATAGAAAATATAAGAAAACTGTATTTCCTTGCCTGCATTTCATGGTCTTGGTGTTGGAAGGTGAGTTGCAAAGCCATCAGTTTTTGTTCAAAGTCTGTATTTATCCAGCCAGTGTGTACTTTAGAGAACTGGCTTGCTTATCTCTATGGTTTTCCCACTGTGGGAAAGATGATCCTGCAAATATAAGTTTTGCAGGTCTCATGAGATGTCCTAGCTAGCTTTTAACAGCTAGCTGATGTAATAACAACAGATTAATTGTGGTATTAATCTCACCTATTTTAAACTAGCACTGTGCAGATCTGAAATAATAAGCTATTTTTACAGTCCATAAAGAGAACTGGGCAGTTGCAGGCAGGTTTTAATTTTGAACATCCTTGTTAGGGTGAATTATATTCTAAACCTGTCTCCACTAGTTGTGAAGGGAAAGATGACAAATAAGATATAAACATCTAGATTGTAGATGTCTATATTTGATCACATTTAAATATTTACTCCCAAGTTTTGAATACTATATTTTGATTTTCAGTTTGATTCATCTGTATTTTACTAGTCATCTTACCTGACTATTTGAAGACCAGCTCTCATTGACCTATATGCCTGCAGAGCAATAATCCATAAGCACGGTGCCCATAACTGATTTCCTTTCCCACCTCCCTTAAATCTTAAATCAAAACCAGTCAAACTAAAGCCATATGCATAATTTTTATGCTTCAATCAATGTCGCATCATGTCATAAAACCAGATTAGGAATATTCATACTTCTTATCCTATGTATAAGGATTTCACCCCTTAAGATGTTAAATAATCCCTTTTTTCATTTCTTCTGTTGAAATATAACCACACGTTGCACTGTATTCGAGTTGTATAGCAAGATTGCAGAAAAAACAAATATAAAATAGGAGTCTGAAATGGAAAAAAGTTATTACTTTCTATCTGATTCAACTCAGAAAATTTATTACTAAGGCATCTGCTTACATCAAAGGTGTGAAAACAAAAGTACCAGATTTCAATCTAATGTAGATCAAGGTATATACATCAAAAACATTAGGAAGGAACATTAGTCTGATCTAACTAAAGGTATGGCCATTGTGTGGAAATATTTTGATTTTTCTTTTTTTGTGAACAGTTGCAATGTGGGAATAAGAAATCAAAGTAATATTTCTTAAATCTTAAAGTTAGGTTTTATAGAGCTCATGTTTTCTTCTGTTTCTGTTGCTGTTGCATAAACTCCCTAGGTAAGGGCTAAGCATATGAAAGATTGTCTCATATTTTCATTTGATTTGAAAGGAAGCCTTGGGTAAAAGTCTACTATTTTATGGCTAGAAAAGTGAAGATTCAGAATGTGGGGTTCATCTTACTCTGGCTTTGCTCTGTTGTGGCTCTCTTGATTGGCATTCTGTTCTGATTGTCATACTGACTTTTGATCAGCCTGCTGTTGCCTGTTTTTTCTTTGATAGGCAGGGACAGCAGGGACTGAAAAATGCTTCTCCATATAAAAGAGAGTTAAAATGGAAAAATCTCAGTCAGAAGGAAGAAAAGAGCTTTACTTATTTTCCCTTTGATACTGTATTCTAGTAGACAGACAGAAGATAGATAGACAGACACATGAAGTGAGAGACTCCTGACAAGTATATTGCTCTCTAATGCTTAGACTCCTTTGGGAGTCTATCCTTGTGATTGTTAGAAAGTGCTTCCCTATGGTTCCTTCACAATTCCACAGGTTTTTTGACACTAAATATTTCCCGTCTTCGAGGGTTATCAGGAAAAGAAGTGAATGTGCTTTAAAGTAGTTTTTTATAAATTTGAAAATTATAGCATCTGCCAAAAGATGTGTGTGTGGGGAAGTTGGTTTGTTTGTCTCTTGGTTTGTTGTTTTTTTTTTCTCCCAGGCTTAATAAAAAAAAAATCCCCTTTCCTCAGGATTTTATATCAGTTTATATATTTTTTCAAATTGATTTTCTCATCTGGTCATTGTCTATCAAAATCATATTTTTTTCCTTAATTAGAGTGCCCTACACTTAATGCTATGTTTGCATCCAGGTTAAAGTGGTAGTGAACAGAGAGGAAGATTACCTAAATGATAATTTCTTTTTATATCCTAGTATAATTATGCCAATTTGGGCAACAGGTAGATACTCATGACTTAATGTCTTATTGATTCTGATATTGTTGAAGCACTTTGTTGCTGGAGCACAGATGCTGATGGAACCTAATAGCTTCAGAATCTTTTGGACTATGGTGTGCATATTTGTGTCAGACTAAGAATAAGTACTTAGTCTGACATATAGTTTCTTCCTTTATGTAAGGATAGGTCTTAAAAGGGTATAAAATGAGGTAGGCCATATGGCTTTATGCCTTATGGGATGCAAAAGAGGAGAAAATGTTTTTCCCTCCTTTCTATGGCAGCTCTCCTTTGCTTTTCTCAAGTGAGATGCTGGAATGGGAAAGGAAACAGCTCCATTGATGACTTCTCTACTAGGCACATGGGTGAGAACATTGCTCCACATTCATTTGCAAAAGAGGGCTGCTCCACTGTACTTTGCCTCTACTGATACAGCTATTATCCTTGTCCCTGTTCTGTGCTGCAAAATGAAAATAGAATTTGTTTGCCTCAGAGAATTTACTTCACAAACAAAAAGAAGATTTCCATTTGTGAATTTGAATCTCAAAATGGAAAAAAAGAGATTATATACAAGATACTACAAACAGTATGATTTTTTACTTAAAAAAATAAAAAAATCCAAGAGAACAATATTAACATATCCTTAGAGATAAGAGCTATTCAACTCCCATAAAAAGTCAAGACTCCTTTGGAAGAAGTTCTAGCTGTCTAAAGAAAGTTTGTTTCTGAAATACATCTCAGTAAGATTCTGCTGGTTGATTACACAGTGGCAAGATCTCAGTTCCAAAGAGATTAAATCCTCATGTTGTCATATTGACATCACATCTGTGCATCCAAATGTGAAGAGCTTTCTTTAACAAGACGAAGTAATATAATTTGTACTTTTTTGACTGATACTAATCAGATCAAAATAAACATTTGCATTTATGCTGCTGAGGCAGGTAACACTTTTCTCCAATTTATCCATTATTTTAACAGTCTGGGGGTTAAAATTGTGATTCCAGGAAACAACTGTTGTGAGACTTTGATGCAAAGTATGAAAAAAGAGATTATGGGAAATTACTAAAAATCAAATAAAATAAACACAATAATTTTTCCAATTATGTACTTTACAGTCCTTAATGTGAAAAATTATTCCATACTTTTCTGTAAAAACGTATCAATCCCAAAAGTAGTGGAGTAACAGTTTCCACAGGAAACTACTCCCTGGCACAGAAGCTTAAGTGCTGGACAGGTGAGTCTTTTACAGAATGGCTCTCCTTAAATAAAATGGTTGGCATTTTTATTTTCAGGATAGAATTAGATGCATGCATGTAGTGTGACACAGGTACTGTGAATCTAATGTGTCTGAATTACTCCTGATCATGGCACACATCTGGATAGTACATTCATTATAATTAAAAAGGATGTTGAGTGCATCAAACTGTTTTGTTGTGATGTCCAATTCTTATGTCATTTCTTATTCATTCTCTCCAGAAATCCAGGAATCAAATCAGGCTGCAAGATGTCTATAGAGATTAGAAAATGCACCAAGTTTTGAAATTCTGTTCAGAAAATTATTTTACATGAGAGGAAAAGAACCACAACAAAATCTTGCCTGGCCTTATGCATCAGCAAAACATTCAAAGCCAGTACAAAAAACATAAGGTGTTATTGGTATAAGTTATGGTATTCTGTTTTTTTTCCTGGAAACTCTTGTCAGAAATTTCTCATGGCTGAACTTAAAAGTTCAGTTTCTTGAACATCTGTGTACTGATGTTTTTCACAAAACTTTGTCATAGGGAAAAAAAGCTTTAGTCAGATATATTTTTTCATGCTTCAGAAAAGTTAGCAATTACCTTTGAAATGCATTAATAAACAGGTAATATTTTTACCTGTGTTGTCACACAGATAGTTACAATACATGTAACATAATATTCCATTGTAATATTCATTATCCATTTATCTTTCCTATGTATTTCACAGCAGCTTCTAAACCACTGAATTTTTAAAAGCTTGCCTCAGAGAAAGAAATGCATTTTAAAGTTATTAATCAGAAAAGTAGAGGCAAAGAATCACATGAAAATAAAAAAGCCCTTAATCTCTCCTGAATTTTGGTACTTGTGAGTTATATATGGGAACTTTAAAATAATTTATTTTCAATATTTTACATTCTTTTACTGTCACTGAGAGCAAAGGCCTTAGATAAAAAGGGCTTAACAGAAAACAGAAAAATATTTATTTTTCCTACTTTATTATTAAAGTAGGAAACATAAAAATAAAAATGAAGTCTCATTATTTCCCTAAGACTAACATTTTTCATTAAAATGCCACACAAATTTCAGTTAATTCTCCTTTAGCCTTTTTGTATGCTTGAGGCAACTGCTCAAGAGCTCTTAACTTTGAGGCTTTTCAGACCTATAGCTGGGAAGAACAGTGTAAAGTGTTTTGTGCTATTGTGTGATTCATAGGCAGACACAATTTCATGTCTTTGATCCCTTTGTGTTTAGCTATCATTTATTTCTTTTCAATTTCTATTTATTTTCTTTTATCCCTTTTGGTGATAATTTTTACCACTTTTTTTTTTCTTTTTCTTTTCTTTTTTTTCTTTTTTTTCTTTTTTTTTTTTCCCATCAGGGCTTTTCTGGGCCTTAGAAACAGCCAGGAGTGGTGCCCAAGCACCTGGCATCACTTGGCGACCTCCCTGAAGCTGAGCACAAAGAAAATTGTTGGACTTCAAAAGAAAAGTTCTGTCTTCAGCTTGTAGAATGCATCTTTCTAGTTGAAGAGTCACAAAATAAGAAAGGGATGGTTTATGTACAAATTACCCTCCATAAATTTTGAGCAAGTTATAAGAATAGCAACTTGCATAAGGTAAGCATAGTTCTGATCTGTCAGCAGCTCCCGACGACTGTTTTTTTCTAATGCTTAGCAGTAGAATGACAAGATTTTAAAAGTTCTTTTGACGTTACCTGATTTGAGAGGAAATGGATGAAAGCAGTTTCCATTGCTGGTGCCTTCCTTTCCACTCAAACATCATCACTGAACACCAACAGTGTTGAGAGCTGGCATGTCCTGCTTGTGCAAAGAGGTGTGCCTGAGTTAGCCAGGGCTGACTACAGTGTGCAGGGAACTAAAAGACAAAAATAAAAAAAAACATGAAAAACAACAAAATCAAACAAAAACCAGAAAGAAAACCAACAATAAGTATTCAATAAGTATTATTCAATAAGTATTCAATACTGCAACTACCAATACTAAGCTGGCAATATCTAATTAGAGAGTCATGGGCAGGTTATCCTGATTGTGATCTAGAAGACTGTGCCAGAAAGGACTGAAATATTCTGGAAAACAAGTATCTTAATGCCTACAGCCTCTTTCCCATGGTATGAGTTTTAAATCAGTTTTGGAAATGACACCTTAATTTTCATCAGGGAAGGAAGTGATAAACAGGGATCCAGGGAATCCTGATAAAATCTTAAGATAGCAACCTAAATGTTCATTACCACATTATTAACTTGAAATAACAAAGTTATCTGAAGCTAACCAAGCTAACTGAGTGGGTTCTGGTTAAAGGCCCAGTGCAATAAGAGTGAGTGACAGAGAGTTTTATCTAAGTGCCATACTGCCACAATTTTCACATTATATTTAGCAATGTCATGACACTATGTGGCTCAGAAAATCAAGCATAAAGACTCACTCAAAACCCAATGCAATTACAAGACGTTTCTGATCTGAAGAAATTTGGCCTTATTTGCCTGGATAGATTTTGAAAAACATTTTTTGAGGAGGAAGCTGTTATATGACATTTAAAAATTCAAGCACCAAAAAGATATAATGCCTGTAAGGGGAAATATAAATGGTAAACTGAAAGAAGATTAAATGAGTAACTCATAAAGTCTATAAGCTATGGAAAAGAGAGAAGATAAATGGCTAACTCAATTTGATGTTACAGCTGAAAGCCTGGGTTTACAGAGAGGCTCCTTCTGTTGCTTTTACATAGACTCTTTATTCCCTTCAGGTGATGAATGCTTAGGGAGGTTACGTTATGGGCATAATAAATGTTCAGAGCTCTTCCAAAATACGTATAAATTACTAAGCAAGAGTACATGACTAAGAATATATTATAATCCCCATATCAGTCAGAACAATGTAACAGCAGCCCAAGTTTATTATGCACAGGAACAGACCAGAATCTGATAGCTTTCCACTGCAGTTTACAGGAAAAGAAATGCTGTCTTGGCATCTCTCAAGTAAATGCTCTCAATGATACTCATGCTGGCAAGTTGTAAATTAACACACTATTTCCCTAAGTTTCCTCTTTGCAAAGAAAGAATAAAACTGACATAGCAATGTGAATTTTCAAATAATTGTCTGTATTTCTTAATGATCACACATCTACTATCTCAAGAAGGGGATGTTTTCTTGATAAATATCCTGTTAAAGGAAGAGCCTGGCAACATGAAAATATTGTAGTAGTTTAACAGCAGGAGCAAATTAAGGGTTTTAGTTTCCTACATAGTGAATAGTGACTTTTTAAAAAAAAATTTTTGCATGTATGCAAGATCTATTAAAAGCCATACATAATGGTTGGTAAAGCAGTTCACATAAGATTTCATTATAGGCAGAAGTTCTTATGGTTCTTTGAGATGACATTCAAATTTCAATAAAATCCTATGATTTAGATGGAAGAAATATTTAGGAACAACAAAGTACTGGCTGATTGTGGTTTAGGTTTGTTTATTTTGCATTGAAAAAGATGTGCAAATTCAGGCATAGTTATGGGGGCATCAAGAAAGACATGAAGATAATTTGTCCCAAAGGCTTGTAGGGCCATGCTAGCTTTCAAGAGAGTAAATAAGACAAAAACAATTTATCCTGAGTGTAAGTTCTTACACAATGTAAATACTTTGCTGCCAGTCTCAAAATTATGTAGGTAAAGAAATTTGAAAAATATTCATTAAAGGTTCAGAACTGTCTCATTTGCAAAGACAGACACTTAATGGATCACATTTTAATTTTCTATGCAGCTTTACTCCTGAGTGAGGCAATAACCTATGGTGAATATATGTGATCCTGTAGCTGAAGATCATGTCACATTACATAAGCATAATGACAAAGGAATAAAAATTATCCAAAGGAATGTAAGTCTTTCATGTCTTAACATTTGTTACTTTCTACCTAAATAACCCTGATTTAATCTGTTATATAAAATGTATGTAAAACAGGTAAAAATGCTATGAAATGTTTTCTCCAGTGTAAAGTGGAACAAAATTAAATTTACAAGATCTTAACATCTGGGGGTAAACACAGAACTCCTGTGCTATGTCTATTGATGTGTTGCCATTTTTGTGTTGTCATTGTCACATTAAAATACCAGTTATTATTCTCTGCTTTTTCAGAAATACATGCACAAAAGGACATTGGAGTTTATAATACACAAGAAATGAAACAGTTTTTCCACTGGAAAAGGAGGAGAGGGAAATGCTTTCTTATCCTGAAGGTTTCCTCCTGTCAATGTTCACAGGCTTTATGTAACTAAGAAGGAAATGGACACATTAGATCTTCTTGAAAACATCCTGTGAGCTTTCCATATACTATATGAAAAAAGGGCATTTTAGAATTGCAGGGCAGAAAATACAGAAAAGCTTGTGAAATATAAAGAGTAGACAATAGAGTCCTGATTTAGTCTGTCTAATCTGTGCTTTTCTTTTAGGTTTTTGTTTGTTTGTTTTTGTATTGTTCCCAACTTCTTTTGCTCTCTCTCAGCAATCTCTGTTATTTGGTTTCAGAAGTAGTTGTTTTGATTCAGAAAATATGATCATTGCTGATGGTATAGACTGCTGAGTAACAGCAACAATTCTACAATTTCTTTCCTCATGGACATGGTCCCTTGTGGGAATCTCGATGGCTGGGCAAGAGCACAGGGCATGCTCTATCACCTCAGACAACATCATCTGATGGAAAAATGTTATACTTTTTCCTGTTTAAGCACTGGAAGTATGCATAACACCAACAGAGATGCCTGGGAGTCCTTAGTCCTAAACTCAATCCTTAGTCCTAAACTGCACTTCCAATGATTCACATTAAAAAAAGAAATGACAGTGGTTTAATCACAGAGCCTGTAGTTCCACACTTTAACTAATCTAAAAGCCTCTTCTCCCATACACTGGGGCTCTACATTAATGCTAGGACAAGCTTCTACAGTTGTTGCCAATCAGTAACTGTTTATAATATTTATAGAAGAATTTATGTACAGAGTGGAAAGTCGTCTGTATTATGATTGGCACAAATCTACCAGAAAATTTCAGGTATGTACAAGTTTGGAAAAGTCATCTATGTTGACATTTTATATTATAATGTGACAAGAAAGAAAATTCCTTCATTTGATGATGTTCAACCATAACTGATTATACATACAATTTATGTTACCAAAATACTTGTATTTTGATTTTGAATTACAAAAATTATAAAATTATAAATTTTTTTCTGATTTAGATCTATCTGTTTGATCATTAGACACTCTTTGTTTAAAACAGCTTGAGCACGTTTTAAAATATAAACTGTGCAGTGCCCTAAATATTTCTAAATTTATGCTTCTGTGAACTATACAATCCATTTTTATTTCAATTTAGCAGCACAACTCTCATTAATTAAGTTTACAGTTTGATTTCCAGCTGCTTGTTTATATAGGACTCAGGCCTTGCTGAAAACATTCCACCCAGAATTTAGTTTAGTTGGACAAAAATATGCTCAATGGAAAATATTTTTTACTTTCCTGATATAAAAATTATTTTGAAAGTGAGGCTACTAGGTAAGCTATCTATCTTTCTGATCTTGTAGTTCTGAGCCTAGAGTTAAAAAAGGTTGTCTTTAAGGATGTACTCTCTTCCTTTCAGTGGTTTTGCTTCGTAACCTAAAGTTATAGTGTAAATGTTGGTTCCCTTAGTTCTTCCTCATAGGTCTCTAAATTATACCATGACCAAAGATTTTTATGTAGTATCTCCAGTTACAACTCCCTACCTTGTTCAACCCTGGAATTTTATATAAAAATGAATAATGTATACGACACAGCATTAATTGTTCTACTCAGACTGTCGTGTTCTTCCTCAACTCCCCAAACTCACATCCTGTCACTCCCAGTCAGAAACAGAATTTTGCTTGTCCAACTCACAAGATCTCTGCAGCCGGCACAAGTCAGCAGCACACGGTGTTACATTATCACAGCAGTAATAGGGTCACTGGATTTTAAAGCCAAAACAGACATTAAAGACACAATCATGTCAGGAAACAGGCTTCTCGTATTTTATATGCTGAGAAAAGTATCTTACTTAATATGCAAAATAGAACAGCATTCTAGTGTTCCTTGGCTCAGAAGTCTGAATTTTTGGATTGTTTCAATAAAGAGTAATTTTGCTCTGCCTTCCAAGCCATAACAAGTGCCCAGCTCACTTGCTGCTCGCATAAAGAAATTCAATTCTCTCTGCTTGCAAATATATATGTTGACTCTATCCTGAACTGTTTACTTCTCTGGGGAGCCTTCGAGGGAGGAAACAAGACCAGAATCATAGTGACTGTTCTGTCACATGTCAAACATTCAGCTGTAAGATTTCTACTGCACTTTTGCCCTGGGAAATGTGTCATAAGGTTCAGATTCTTTAGGGAAAATCACAGAATATTTGTTTTGCCATACCAGGATCTCTTTCTACATCCTTTGAAGAGGTTGTAATTAAGTGTGCACTGTTTTCTTCTCCTTTACTGCAATTAAGGTAGGACTATACACATTTTTCTGAGTATGAATCTTACAGTATTTTGTACTTCATCTCAGGATCCTAATTTTACATCTCATCTATGAAAAGGTCTTAGTAAATATGTCATTTCCTGGCTTGTGATTTGATAACAACTGTAACAACCACAAATATCTCCTGGCATTTCTCTTTATCTGTCTTTCCAGAAAAATTCCAATGAGTATTTTTCCATGAACTTATGCACACGCTTTTATTGTTTTTCTTGTTTCCATTTCTCACAACATAAAGAGATAAAATTCATGGTGATTTGCTTCTGCATTTACGAGATTTGGGCTGAACTCTGATCCTAGAGCTGTTGGGTGCTGAAGATGGCAGCTGAGGAGCAGTCTCCACCACAGCTGGTGAGAAACACATATACCAGGACTTACTCCTTTTGGATCCCATATACCTTCTACTTTCCACTTCTGTTCTTTTTGTTCTTGTTGAAGTTAAAGAAATGGTTTTTGGTATCCATTGAAGAACCTAAGCATCTTTAATGATAGAGTTCTTAAGGAGATATTAAACTGACTTCATTTACTCAGCCAGTCATCCTAGAAATAATGCCTAACAAAATAAACTTTTACCTTTTAAACTAGAGTAAGACTAGCATGGCATTCTCTTTATATGTTCAGATGTTAAAGGAAAAAAAATGTTCCTATCATGCCAAGCAGCAAAATGAGCTCAATACTTCTGTGTACTTCTCAATACTTCAGAACTCATACTTCTGTGGCATTTTTGCCACTATGGGAGGAAACGGTTGCTATGGAGTGAAGATTGCTGCTAAGATGACTGTAAAATAATGTTTCTTTCTTCCTTCATTTATTTTCTTGAAAGACCTTATGTTTTGCACTTGTTGAAATGATAACATTTTGCTTTTCTTAAGGAGCAACAAGTACCCTAAAACATGCACTGGATTTGATTCAATAAGAATATCAACCAGCAAAACTACCTTATTGAAAACCTATGCAAAAAATTTCTCATTTATTTGTAATTTCCACTTAAGTTATGGGGTGTCTTTTCCTCACTATTTCCTCCTAATTCCGTTTCATTTTCTGCTGTCTATTTGACACACTAATTGCCTAAATATAAACGTATTCTTCCTTTCATTTGTTGATCTTCTTTCAGTATGAATTGTAATTGCTTATATCCAGCTCCTACTGCCTGATGTTGAGACAGTTGCTGATGTAGTGAAACTATGCGCTACTTTTTTTCTGTACGTGTATTATCTGAAAAATGATGTCTGTGATACAGCTGTATTAAATGCAGTGAAGATGACTTCACTGTTTGCTGTTGTACACAGACCTTTGCAGTGGAATATGTTGCAGATATGTAAAATTTGTTGCTACTTGGAATTCTGACTTATTATTCTGGTTTTTCTTTCTTTTCTGTCAAACTTTCTGTTGCAAAGAGATAAGTTTTAGTAGGCTTTTAATTTAATATATGTGCATTTTTTGTATTACTAATAATTAATATTTAAATGTGCCTTAGTACATGTAGAAAAATATATTATGAACCAATTAAAGGTGATTATTAATTCCTTATTAATCAAATGAAATCCTCTAATGGATTTAATTCAGCAGAAAATCTATAAATTTCTTGTCCTTTCAATTTTTAAAAGACTAATTCCAGGATGGAATAAGTCTGTACTCCGATGTGCTTGCTTTCATGGCTCAAGCCATATAAAACTCAGATTAAGAAAACAGAAGCCAATGAAACTAGCACCTTCTAAGATGAAGAGTAAAAACCCCAACTTCCTAGAAGTGTTCTTCTAGATAGGTCTGTGTACCTAGTGATGTGTTTAAAGATCAATGAATGAAACAGTAATTTCTAATAAAAAGAGGTTGTACTTCTTTATTTATCTGTTTGTTCTCCCTGGCTGCTCTGAATTACAGTGTGTCAGGAAATTTATACAATGGATATAACTATATATCAGCATCTAAGGAAGCTGCCACAGCTGGAATTCAGTAGCCATTGACAAGAAACTATTAATTATTTGAATAAAAACTTTTCAAGATAATAGATGCTCAAAGAGCATTTATCACTTCTTTCCATTTTTCAAATTGCTTTTCTAATTTTTTTTTCTCAGAGTAATGGTGCTAATGGGAAATGTAAAACTTAGTGAACACAAGGAAAGCAAATGGTGTAAGATGGTTGGCATATGGTTAGCAAAACTACCCATCCCTATCAGAAAGCAGGGTTCTGACTCCGTAGAGGTGTTTTCTTTTGAGCAGGTATGTGGGACATGAGTACAGAAACAGTGTGTGGATACCACTCGGTCTTAAAAGGTTGTAAATAAAATATTTCATTTCTTATTAGTTCCACAGTATTGTTAATCAAAAGATTTATCTTCTTTTATAGATAGATCAATTTTTATGGACATTATGGACTAGCCAGACAGAAAAAATATTACTCAAGATTACACTACTCCGTGTCGTCCACTGCTAGAGTTCCAAACCTGGAGTTCACACTGTTGCTATAATTTGCTTAGCATACGCTTAGCATAGTTTAAAAAATGTAATTGCATATTAATCTGAAGTGTAAGATTGTATCCACTTAATAAAAAAATTCTTTACTATACAGAATGCATTTTGTTTCCACAGTGGTGGGATATATCTGCATGTACACACACATAACATTTGTGTGGTGTATATATGTAAATTTCTTCTACAATAAATAAAAACATTTTAAAAATCTGGAAAATACAAATCTAAATTAAAAAATATATAAACCTTAGTTGTTCTACACTCCCTTAATATATATTTGCATTTTAAAACAAACTGTTTATGTTAAACTTAGCACAAATGAGCTGTAACCATTCCACAAATACAGCACAATCATTAACATCTGCATGCACTTCATAGCCCTGGTTACTGATATCTATCTCATGATGTAGTCTTGATCTCTTCTTTTCTCTCTCTCCCTTTTCCCCTCATAAAGTGGCTTCAGAAAATCTTTTCATGAAGCAGAGACAAATGAATAGCTGATCTTGCAATTTTTTCAAAGTACATGAAGGATTTACTGAAATTTATTTTTTCCTTTTTATGACTTTATTATATATGAAATAAAAGAATACATGGCCTTTAAAATATTTCTGGATAGCTGCCTGATTTTAGACTGCAATCGTACTCTCTGATTTTAAACCCTAAACTACAAGCTACAATATAAATGTGTATGCATATACAATATTTGTATTGGTCTCAATATGGAGAGAATACAAAAAATTTATCAAGATAGACATATGAATTTAAAAAAAATGCACAGAACAATACCTTTGCCTGTTTCTCACAGATGGAAAACATTCTGATCATTCTCAGCCACCAATACCTTTGGCTTATTTTTAATCTTCTTTCACAACATTTTCGAAGAGTTGTTGCTAATCTATCCTTATGACTTAAATGCTTGAGAAAAGGAGGAGAGGTCATGAATCCTATTTCATTTTACATTTTCTCAACTCAGCACTTACTGCCTTTTATGAAAACTCCAACATCCTGTTTCTTTTTCTCACATTTCTCCTTCTAGTGTCATCTCCTTTCTACATCTGAAGGTCAAACTATGTGTGTTCATTGGCAGAGAGGAGCACAGCTGAATCTTCAGTTTCCTCTAATTTTTGAGGAACAAGTTAGAACCAACTAAGAGTCAAGTGAAGATGTCAGGATAAATTTCAGTATTTTTGTTTCACTTTATGTCTTGTGACTATTTCTTGGTAAAATGCAGTCCCCACATTTATAATGGAGAATTCTGAGGGTACATTATGTATGTCACCTCTGTAGTGTTTTGAGCGAAATCTTGGGGAATGATTGTCATAGGCAAAAATTCTTAACCTTCAGATCTTTTTACACTCTTTTCCTTTGAAATATCTAACTCTGTGAAACTGGGGTGCACACTACTGTGTTTCTGTTCTTTATGCAATCCATCTGAGACGCTTTCTCTGGTATGTTAATTTGGCTAGCTTATCTTTCTTTGCACACTGTTTTGCATCTCATTGTCCACCCATGTCAGCAAAGTCTTACAAACTCCTTCATGGAATAATTTGATTATGCTGTAGAATTTACAGTTTTAAAATCCTTGCAAGTTTTCATGCCTTCATAGCTGAAATTTGCCTTTTAAAATAATACACTTGTACATCAAAAGTCTTTCTCAATCCAGGATTTTGGATATAATATCTTTATTTTGTCCCTGTGCCGTGTATTCTATTTATGAAGTAAGAAGATAAAGTGGAAGCTTGAAGATTGAAAGGAAACAAAAAGGTCAGCTTCCCAAGTGAAAATAGCTGCTTTACTTTCTGGTAAAATTGTTTCTTAAAATATGTCAAATAATTATAAATATATAAACTTTATAAATTTAAGTAAAATATAAAACAAAGTCCTTGGAGAAACAGTTTCTAATTTATTGTAATTTATGTATGAATTTATATTTACTGTATAGGTTACAAAAATAATTAGTTTCTTCTTTTTGCTATACTCATACTTCAATTCCTGTAGAATCCTGCCTCAATGGACCAAAAATAACTTCTCAAGATCAGAGAAAGTCATCTGTCATTATAGGCGAATGCAAAATTATTTTAGCTGGTCAGCTGGTAAGGAGACTTTCTGTAGAAGTCTCCTTACCAATTTGTTTTATTTATAAGTAATACTACTTTATTCTTGTCCCTAAATGACACAAGGTACTCAGGAACAGCTCAAATCTCTGTGGTACTGTTTCAGGAGGCCTTGCTCTGAGCTAGAGCTACTGGTGTTGGCTGGGCCATGGTTAATTCTCTTTGCAGCAGCCTCTGTATGGGGCTGTGTTTTGGATTTGTGCTGGAAACAGTGTTGATAATCCAGGAATGTTTTGATTGTTGGTAAACCACGTTTACACAGGGTCAATGCCTTTTCTGCTCCTCATCCTGGCCCACCAGCGAGGAGTCTGGGGGTGCTCAATTAATTGGGAAAGGACACAACTGAGACTGCTGATCCCAACTGACCAAAGGGATATACCACACCATAGGGCCCATGCTCAGCATGTAAAATGAGGAATAAATAAGGAAGAGAGGAACGTTTGAAATTATGATATTTGTGTTCCCAGGTAACCCTCGAGAGATGGAGACCTACTTTCTTAGGGATGGCTGAACATCTGCCTTCCCATAGGAAGTGGTGAATGAATTCCTTGTTTTGCCTTGTTTATGTGGGTGTGGCTTTTACTTTCCCTATTAAAATGTCTTTATCTCAAGCCACAAGATTTTTCACTTTTACTTTTCCCATTCTCTCCCCCTTCCTGGGGTCAAACCACACTTCTCCACGGGGATTACTGTCTGCAGGTCTTAAGTATAATGCCACACACTGCAAATTGAATACATATGAAATAATTCTCTGTATCTGTCTCACAGTCCACTAAACAACCGTGAAATGAAATTAGCTTTTCTTTATTGTACATTGTACATTGTACTAACTAAAATAATATTCAAGAGAGAATATTAGAGAAAATCATTCCCGATTACCCATGTACTATAGTCTAGTTTGGGCTTTTATGCAGTTGATTTCGGGTTATTTTTTGTTTGTTTGTTTTGTTTTAAAACAATAATTTCTGATTCAGGTGCATAGCACCTGAGAAAAACTCTAAAACTTCTGCTGTGTCTCCTTTTTTTTTGCATATGATAAAACTTTGTAAATGCCTTCTCTTTAACCATTCTTTTGTATTTCTTTGTCCTTACATTCTCTTCTATAGCTTCCACAAATCATCTCCAGGTTTTCTTTTCAGTGCATCATTTTCATTATGAGTGAGCTGAAAGCAAGAGAGCTTGTTAAGACAAAATGGTTCCTCTTTTCTGACCTCTTTTTCTGTCTTTTTATTGAGGTAGGTATTTAATCTATATCTTTCATTTTGCCAGAGAATACTTAAAAAAATACTGTTGTCTGGCATAATAAAGGGTGTAGCAAATTATGATCTTGCATGAAGGCCTAGTGGATTTCAAATAAACAGGTAGTGACATTTCACTCACTGGTGTTTATTATTTACTTTATTTCAGGTGACAGCACAAAGGTAAGGAAAATAATTCTTTCATTGACTGAATACTGCACCAAGATTTCTGTAAATAATGTAACTTGCATAGAAAACAATGCACTGCTATCAATCTCAAATACATACAGCCTTCCAACATCAACCATCAAAGCTTTTATATTTTCCTGGAGAAACACACATGAACACAGGGCAGATTAGCTTGTGAATGAATGGAGAAATGAGCGGAAAATGAATGACCCAGATGGGTTCTGTCAGACAATTTGCCCTTTTTTTTTAAAGTGTTTTTTTTGATCGGTGATTTATTCATTTTATGAAAAGAAAAAAAAGGGGGGGGGGGGGGGTGTGGTAGGTATGTCTTGCTGTATTTCCAAAGCAAAACCCTGCTCAGTTTCAAATTGGAAGCATTGCACACTGCACACCCACGTTTCAATACCTGGGAGAGAAATGCTCAGATTCTTGTGGCAGGTGCAGGTGCCCAGGGGCTAAGAGAGGAGCTGCAGGGGCGGCCTCTGAGAGAAAAGGCCAGGGGCTACCACGTGGCAGACACAGCCCATCCCAACCACAGGGAGCCACCACAGGGCACAGCTGAGCCCCTCAGTCACACTCATGGCACTTCTTCAAAGGAGTGTTCAAGAAAGGGCATAAAACACCGGAAAAAGAGAAGTAGAGAGAACAAAAAAGAGTGTGATGAAGGTCAGCATCAGATGAGGGGAAAGACATAACAGACCAACAAATTAATTTAAATTTCTCCAGGCTGAGCCAGTGCTGACCACAACAAGAACTGGTAAACACTTTTCCTGCCTTTATTCTCTCCACAGGCTCCCTCCTTCATGTTCCATTTTCAACTCTCTCCCACAGAGAATGGAGAGTGAGCAGGTTAGGTGGATACTTGCTTGGAGAAAAAGCAGTTGCAGAAATAGATGAGAACAGCAAAGGAAGCTGGAATTTGCCCCATTTCCTCTTTCTCTAAGGATCAGCAATACAAGTCATCAATTACAGTTCATCAGATTTACAGGTTCTTGCTGACATTTTTGGATAAAACAATAGGATTAGTAGACATCACCACTGGATGAGATAATGTACACAATTTTGTCCTCTGGAGAACTTCTCAGTAATTTTGGTGCACTGGCCAAGCCAAATATTTTTGGCAGTTCAAAGAAGGTCTAGCAGATCAACTGAGTGTCAGTTCTGTATGTCATTATTATTATAAACCTATTGATTCCCCAGGAGGCCACAGGGGGAGCTGAAGCTGCCTTAACAACTCTACACCACTCTCAGCTTTCACCTTTCCACATTGTGTTGCTTAGTGAACACCGTTTCTCCAGGATTTTTTGGTAATAGGTAAGTTTCTAGCAGTATTTTGTCAAGTAAGACACCAAAAATAGTGCAATTAATGTAAATGTAATGATTTTTTTAGTCACTAATTTTTTTAATATTGGTGCAATAGATTTTCATTTCTCTGTAATAGATCAAATGCAATTATGCTGCCAATTTTTAGATTCAATTAATAAAAGCTATAAAAATAAGTTAAGTAAACATATGGTTCTTTTCAGCTGTCTTCCATGCTAATAGCAAGCAGAAATATTTATTTGTTTTCCCAGATATCAAATTTCTGTTGGCCAAATTGTGCCTATGGGTAAAACCATGCTGAAGTTGTTTAAAGTATGTTTTTATTTTCTGTAATGATTGATGTGTTAGGGAATCTCAGGAAACTTGCCTGAAGGAATTTTTCTTCATAGCGATATAAACAAAGACCTATTCATTGAAACAGTAAGCCAGAACAATTTTCAGGTTCTAAAGAACATTATAAATTAATGGAACTCCTAAAGAGGGATCAGAGTTACTTTGTTTCAAAAAGTATTTGCCTGGATTTCTCATTAATTAAAAATGTTTTCAAGTGTGAAAGTAGATAAAATTTATTCTGTACTAATAAACACATATTGCCTGCCCATGGCACTAATATTATGCTGATGTACTCAGTGAGAGTGGTCTGAAATCAATATAAAAGCACTTCAAGCAATGTTCATAGCCTTCAGCTGTGATGTTTTCAGGCTGTTAGCTTTTTTAACAAAGATAACAAATTTTATGAAGAAAAAATATTAAACGATGCAGAATTTCAGAGAAGGAAAATAGAATATTATTAGGATTGAAGGTTTTCATTATTCATCTGTTATGGCAAATTACTTTTTTTTGTGCAAGAGGATAATTATGGAAATAGGTTTCTTAGGCTCGTACATTTGGGGTATAATTAATTTGGAAATTGATTTAATTTTATTGTTAACATAAACATTCAGATTGATAATTTTTGTTTGACTGTTTACCATTTTTGGCCATAATTATTTTTATTTAGACTATAAGGCTTCTATGATCAGTATTATGCCTTTGCATATTTTTGTATTATCTGAATTATTTATGGATGAGATCTTCTGAATTCACTTGTAAGATCTTACTGTGTTAGATCAGGTACACAGTAATTGTAGTGTCTCAGAAAATTATGGCTTTCTGTTACCTGGGAAAGACTTTTTTGTATGTTAAATTTTAATCTCCACAGAAAAATAGGATAATGTACAACACAAATGCTAATAATTTAAGTGATGCTACTTTAAACACTGGAAATATTTGTAAAATTCTAATTTCTAGAGGAGATGATACTCTCTGATTTATAAATGTTTCAATTTATTGGGAAAAAAAATCGATAAAACCCCCAAACAAAAAATCCACCATGCAGGAAATACCACTCCAGTACCCAAAAGTTCAATAACTTATTGTAGCTGACTTTTCTTGGAAAAATTAGATAATTCCAGAACATATTGTGTTTGAAATGACTAAGAAATATCTATACCCCAAAACCCCAAAAAGGGTTAGAGCTGACGCAGCCTTTGATCGGGACCCAGAAGAGTGCAGAACGATTGCACATCTCCTTTGTGTTTACCCTTCAAAATGTTAACAGGTTTGACTGGGATTTAAATATTTAGAGTAGAAATTAAATTTTTATAGTACCTGTGGGGACTGTGGTGAAACAAGTATTAGCAATCTTACAGTAAAAGCAGCTTCAGAAGACAAGTGACATTTAGTTCATATGAGGCAGCATATGCTTTGTCTCCTTTCTTCAGCTGTGGAAATGCCCAGGCTTTGGCTCTATTCCTACAAGATGATGACTATTCCCAAGTCCAAGTCCTGCTTTCCTTGTTTACTGAGAAGTAAATCTGGAGACTTCTCATTTTTCAGGACAATTGCCACTGATTCTCATCATTGCAGGGTAGCAGAACTGGGTATTTACAGTTCAGAGCAAGGTCCTCCAAAAGATGTGGTGTAAGACCCTAAATTTGCCATATACTCGAAACAGCAAACTCCCACCAAAGAAAGCAGCACACATCTTTGTAATATTTTCTTGGTATAATTGCCAAATCTTGTAATTTTTTTCTCTCTCTTGTGTGATAACTTGCCTATTTAGATCAAAAGCTGTGTAAAATAGGAATGCTGGAGTGAGAACGTGTCAAGTCATACAGCTGCATGGTTCAGACTAACCATGACTTGTTTTTGAAGGCAAGGCCTCCTGGAGCTCATTTGAGTACAAGGCTGACACTTCACAGGGGGGTGCAGAACTGTCCCTCAGCACAGTCTCTCTCCCTAGCTATAGCTTTACCAGTGTGCTTCTCCTTACTCATTTTGGAACAGTACTCAGTCTCAGAGAAGCTGAGGGGTTGAAGCATCAATTCTGTCTGGCCCATATACTGGGAAAAAAAAGCCACCAGAAAAGACAGATGGCATGTTATCCCCAGGACCTGAAACAAGCCAGCCAGGCATACTGCAGCTCAGATGTGTTAAGTGGTTTCTTCATTAAACTAAAGATTAGTGATTCATAAAAAACAAGTTTACTACAAAACTGTATTTTGTTTATCTTGCTGAATTTGCAAAATGTTGTTTAAGCGTAACAATGATGAGAAAGCATGTAAGTAAATCATACTACTGTTGGGGATTAATTTGGTTTCTAGCTTCTCTTAAGCCTCTCAGGTAGTTAGATCATATTATTAGCAGTTTTGTTAAACACTTCTATATTTCCAGTTAATGTGGTTATTTTATCCTTTAAAGTAACATCATGACTGCTAAGTGAGTCTTAGCATCAATCTGCATTAACAATCTGGTTAAATATCAAGAGGCAAATTCTATCGAAAGCTTAGTCACTCAGAGTCAGCATTTTGGGTAGGGACAATTTGGGACTTGGTGCTTCTGTGGAGTATGGGGTTGGAGCAGGGTTACCATTTGTGCCATTGTTTGCAAAAGCTATTTGTCATTTCTATAAATATTTTATTGTTAAGAAAACAGAAAAATAAGTGTTGTATTGACTTTCATGGATATAAGTGCTTTATGAATATTGCAGTCTAATTGCATAGAATCCAAACACTTAGGAACATTTACAGCTGCTCCTTTTCAAGAAGAGAGAACTGAGGCATCTATTGACAAAGGCCAAAACTATTAAGTGGCATCCAAACTTTCCATGCTTAGTTTGATAAACCTACTCTTGTGTTGCTGGGTATTGGAGGCTTTTTCCTTGGGATTTAATTTTTTTCCCCTGAGAGGTTAATAAATCTGCAGTATTGCACACATTCAAAATTGACTCTGCATTTGGATGCAGTTATGAATATGCACTAATTCTACAAATCTAGTTCCAGTTATCTCCTGCTGGGCATATAGAAAAGGAGGACGACATGACTATTGATAAAAATTCTTGTTCCACTTGCTCAGCATCCTCCTCACAGATAAGGTTTCTGTCTAGTTGTCTATAATAATATTTTCCTAATTGCAAAATAGTCTCATTTGTTCCTGCTCTGTGAATGCCTTGTTTTTTTTGAATACCACAGAAAGGACGGAAGCAGAGCTTAGATAATTTTCTAGTGCATAATATACATTTCATAGAATTCTGTTTTTATGAACTCATATCTGAGTATTTAAATTGTAATTAAATCTTTAGAGATAGTCAAAGATTTCAGTTGAAAAGCATTTCTCAAGAATGGTATTGAGTCACCTCCTGGATATAAATTTTATAAAAACCACCATTATCATCTAGAAGATTATATGATAAGCTGGAAAGAAAGACCAGAGGAAACAAACAAAGTATTAAAGAGCAGATGAGAAAAAGAATAATTACAACTTGTTCTTAAGAATTTTTTTAAGAAGAATTGACTGGTGGAAAATAAGCACAGTCTGTGCTTATGTTAGCATTTAATGTGCATCAGTTCGAATTTGGGCAGCTTTACTCCATGGCAGAACTTGAAGCTAGCTGAAAATGAAGAAATAAACAAATGGATACAGTTAACTAAGGGATTTGAATAATGTCATTATTTATCAAATAATTTATTTGACAAATAGTATTTTGACTGTTGCAGAATTGGTTGACAGTATTTGTTGAATAAATTAGTCAATGAAAAATGACAAAGATTCAATGAATAATGCATTTGATAAATAATATTTACCAAGCTCAACTGTACATATAATTCTATTTTCTGAATCCTGTATTAAGCAGAAAGTAGTCAATTTTTATTCCCCTCCCTCCCCCAGCTTCCAGCTCTCCTATGGCCAAGTGGGAAATGCTGGCTTTGGTTCTTGCAAAACTGTCCCTCAAGTTGTACAGGAATGAAACTGAAAATTAGGTACTTGTCCTAGAAAAACCATATTTGATAGAGATCATAACATTAAAGACAAGAAAGGCTTCATTTTTTTTAAAGGTATGACAGGTTTTGGTAGTGCTCCACATTTAAACATTATGGAAGTTTCTCCTTAAAACCAAAATCCAATTTTAATTGCACTTCTCCCTGTCTATTTGGTATACTCATGATTGGAGACATGCTTTATTAAAAGCATTATTTCTTATCAAAGATGCAAATACAAACTAGAAATGAGGATTACACACAAAAATCATGATATTTAAAAGTTACTTTACTTGAAATTGATATTTTTAATATCTCTAATGCAGTAGAGTTTTGAGCTGCTTCAATTGAGTAAGTGATGAACTTCCATTACACTCTTCTGTGTATGTATCCTTTCTTCCTATAACTGGCAATAACCACCTTTAATTCTTTCAAGTTGTTTAGGAGCAATTTAGAAAAAATAAATCCAAAATGAAGATGATGGTGGTTATTTGAAATCATATGTCATCCTTTCTTCTTTCTCTGTGAGATATTTCAAAGATTTTTTTAAGATATTTTAAAATCAGCTCCAAAGGAACACTATTTAATGACTTTATGTAGTGGGTCAGCATATCTAGCGAATATATTTTTCCCCTTACCAGTCAGATGTCCTAGTTAGTGCCTGGGGGCATGAAAGAATATGAATTCAGGAAGAGATGTAGATCAGAAGAAGCAAACAAATGTCAAGACTGAGAAGCTGCCTGGTCCTGCAGAACTTGAAAGGAAAGAGCTGGCACAGCAGCAGCAATTCTGTCTGTATGGGGCCTTAGGCACCAGTCACTCCCTGGTGCCTGCTCTACCTCATGTTTTAATTTTTCTGGATATTGAAATACTTCCTAAAGTGTTTTTACCTGATACAGAGGCTTTTGATAATAGGACAGGACAGAATAGAGCAATTGAAATTTCCAAGGAAGGATGAAACAGCAGGGGTTAGAGTTGAAAAGGTGTTTTTGAGGCCTTTGCCTGCCTGAGTGTCTAGTTTATGCAGCAGTTCCCTATGGGCTGCTTGAGATCCTGCAGAATTTTCTGTCTTGTTTTTCATTCACATCTGTTTAGGAAGCAACTGCATGTGTACCATCAAGTAGTGGTAACCAATTAAATGGTCAGGATTTAATATGCCTGACATGATGAAAATTTCCAGAGTAAACAGTTTGTGTCACCTTATGCAGAAGAATTCTGACATTAACTATGAAGAGTGAAATTGTATAAAAAACAATTGTCAAAAAAAAGTAGTATATATTGCTGCACCCTGATAAAAACAGGGTGAAATACTGTCTTCGTTGCAGTCAATGAGAGATTTATGTTTGATTTAGTAGTCAGGAGGGCATCACTCACAGAACTAAATCAGATGTTAAAATAAGCTTTTGTCCTTTGGTTTCAGCAAATATTCTAACCATCATCTAAATCAGATTAAAAAAAATGATGGTGTGTATTTAAACATCTGCTTGGATAGTTTAACTGGTAGTACATAATCTACTGGTAGTAGAAAAGTGAACAAACAAAACCAACAAAACCAGACATTCAAATGCAATACCCCCAAATCGTCTATCAAAACTTTACCTTTAATCCTTAATCTGTCAACTATATTGCTTCAGAAAGCAATTAACAGACCGTGTGCCATTAGCCTGTGTGCGTTGTTATATCTTAGCAATACTGGTATACCAAATATCCAATCTTGAGGACAAAAAAGAGACACCACAGTTTTAATTTGCTTTGTTCTTTTTGTTGAAGCTGCAGGGTTAGGAAGCCTGTTTATTTCGATGAAGAATTTAGAGATTTAAAATAAAACATCCTTAAAATTAGTGTTGTAATAACTGAGTGCATTCACATCCCATCTCTTATTTAACCACAGGCAGTCTGCCTTGTATCAGTCAGGATGTATTTTTAGGCTAAGGTATAAGATTACAGACAAGTGTGTTTTCCTCATGTTCAGCTACAATGTTACTGAAATTTAAAGACAAAGTAATGGATACAAGCCATTGCTAGCTATTTTACACATACACGTAAATATACATATACACATAGATACATACATATATATATACTGCTGCCAGACAGCAGAGGATATGTAGAAGGTAATTTGCTTTCATAGGCTTGTCACAAAAACACATGCAAACACACACAAAAGACATATTAGTTTTCACAATGAGCTGGGGAATTTTCCTGTTAAAACCTATGTCAAAACTTCTACTAAATTCACTTCTGTTAGAGCAGAAAACTGAAACACTGATACAGTTCTAGAACACATTTCAACATTTTGCTGTTTCTGTTGCATTTTCCTCTTAATGATTCTGCAGCTTTAATTACAAAGATCCATTGGCGTTTTCTCTCAGTTGGATCAGAAAATCATCCTGTTAATGAGAACTGTAGTTTTGAGCTGCTCAAGCACAGTTTTCAGCAATACTGTTCTGACCTTTTTTTAACTCATACTATTAGAGTTTGTGCCCTGACTCTGTGCTGCCACATAGAATTCAATTTGTTTTACACACAGGATGATGAGGGAGCATTAAGAAGCAGATATGAAAGTTTGTGAGTGTCAAGACTGAAAAAAAGAGATAGAAAAGTGAGTGGACTAATTCAGGAAGGTTTGAAGCAATGAAGGGCAAAGCACAGACTTAATCAAATGGAAAGAGCAAGAAAAAATAGGAAAAGATTATGGAGGTCAGAGAAGGTACATGTAATTTAAGCTGACAAATTAGCTCTCACTGTACATTTACACAGTGTAAAAATGACATGTAAATATTTTACTGCATGTTTTAAGTAATATTTAAAGAAATACACAAGGGCATACAAAGGTAAGTAAAAATATTGACTTCAAAATATTTACACTGAACAATTTTGTGCAAGAGGAGGGGAAAGAGTGAGTGGCATGTAGCATGCCTCACATTTGTCATAGATGAGCAGAGGGATGCACATTTTCAGGGTGTCTGTTGATATCCATGCAAAAACATTGTTTCATAGGAACAAATGATAAACATATTACAAAAGGGGCTTATGACTGTGTCTCTGGGACAGTCCAAGGGTTGATTTAACCATATTGCAATACAAAATTGAAGAAAAAATTCAATATGATTACTCTGTTATTTCAAGGCAAAACCTGTAGATTTTATTACATGATAGAAAATAATGCCAGGGCAGCTGTGCTGGTAAATGGAACACTTTCTGGAGTACCTGCTGCCACTCTGAGTGAGCAACACAAACTCCCCTGTAGATTAAAATGTAAATTTTATTGAGCAAAACCAGCAATACACAAAAGTGGAGTCTTTCTACTTTCTGCAGAAACCCAGCAATGAATCTCAATACCTTCAAGTATCAATCATATTCTCATCTACCCGTGAAACCTCAACCCTTTCCAATGTGAATTTTTGAACTGGAGATGCCTTCATACTCTCAATTGTTGGTCAAAGTGATTTTGATAAGTTTAACTCAAACCTATCATCCTAAAACATCCTGAGCTCAGTGTGTTGGTTTTGGCCAGAGTAGAGTCAGTTTTCTTCCCAGTGGCTGGTGTAGGGCTGTATTTTGTGTTTGTGCTGAACACAGTGGTGATAACATAGAGATGTTATTGCTCAGTGGGGATTGCACAGAGCCAAGGCCTTTTCTGCTTTTCACATGGCCACACTGGTGAGGAAGTTGGGGGTTTGTGGGAGGCTGGGAGGAGACACAGCCAGGACAGGTGACGCCAACTGACCAAAGGTGTCACAGTGCTGTGTTTCGAGACCTCAGCGTCTCCACGCACGGCCAGCCTGGGCACCGCGACACGGGACGAGGATCAGTTCGTGCGCCGAGCGACGATCCTGATTCCTGTGGGTTCTTGTTTCGAGAGATCTTTGACAGCGGTGTTAAAGTGACCAAGCAGAGGCAGGGTGGGAGGCACTGAGGTAGCAGCGTTTATTGTGCCACAAGCGCAAGGTATCCGCGCCTGCGCCTGCTCTCGCAACTGCCCCGAGGGGCGGCTTGCGTGAACTTTTATACAGATGGTGTCAGGGAGGGGTGAAGGCAAAACAACCAATAAAAGGGGTTCTAGGGACTGTTACACAGGTGCGATATTCAATTTTTGCCAACCAGGGAAGTGGGGAGAAATACAAAAACTAGCGGCTTCATGACTGACAGAAAACTGACAGTTACATAACTTGCTGCAGGGGTACAAGTGGTAGGGAGGGAACAAAGGAAGATATAACAAACTTAATAAACTAAATTTCACACACTGCCACACAAAGGGACATTCCCAGATCAAATGACATCATACTCCCTATGTAAAGCGGGGAAAGAAGGAGGAAGGGGAGGATATTTAGAGTGATGGTGTTTATCTGCCCAAGTAACCCTTACGTGTGATGGGGCCCTGCTCTCCTGGAGATGGCCAAATACCTACCTGCCCATGGGAAACAGTGAATTAATGCCTTGTTTTGCTTTGCTTCTGTGTCTTAATCTCAACCCATAAGTTCTCTACTTCTCACCCTTCCAATTCTCTCCCAGTTCCTACTGGCAGGGCAGTGAGCAAGTGACTGTGTGGGGCTTGGCTGCTGGCTGGGGTTAAACCATTACAGCTCAGCAGACTACTAATTAGCTACCTACAAGAAAACAGACCTGGTTTGTGCTCTTTTATACATATATATGGGTTAAAGGGAAAAGCTTGTGCAATCGCTGTGATATCCTAAGGTTTAAGAAATATAAGACACGTACATCAACAGCTTTTTTGCTTTTCATACCTAAGTATGATTAGAATCACAAAGAGATTAATTTGCTACTTCAAATAACTTGTAAAATAACCACAAAGTAAGTTTATAAAATTTAGGAAAATATTCTTTAATTTGCAGTTGAGAGTGCTCCTGTTGTTTCTGATGGAGTTTATTCTAGTCATAAGGGATTTTAAATTGGTTATTAATATAAGAATATAACCTAGACCTTTTGAATTAACACAGATTGTCACATTCAGATATATATTATGACAGTCGTACGTTTTTTCTGTTTTATTCATGTTACCCAAGGCAGTTTAGACCATTTTAATTCTGAATTCTAAGAGCTAGCAGAACAGAGGTGAACAATGTGTTTCTTAGCTAATCTAGTGAGGCACTGCAGACATGATACCCAGTATTTTGTTTTCTTGCAGTGTATCTCTGGGCTAGACTGGGAGATGTCATAACTACAAGCTAAGGTAGATGTTTATGCTCCCTGGGTTCCCTCTACAAGCAACTGGAGAGACGATCCTTTAGAGGTTAATCCAAGGAAGACTGTATATAAGTTCCTTATTAGTATAGTAAGTATCTCAAATAAATTGAAAAACCCGAGGAAAAGAACTCAGTTAGCTCTTTAGTTTGGGTGCCCAAAATCAGATCATATGAAAGCCCTTGTATTATGTAATTTTAAAACATTGTCACTGCTTCCCTTTCAAGGCGTAGGCAACAAAAGCACAGCTACAAATGCAATTTATGTGATCTTAGTAGCAATATCTTTCTCCTCCAGCTCCAACTATAATTGGAATATATAATTATTTAGTGTTCCTATAATTCTGCTAAGAGCAATTCCAAAGTTTGAACTGCATGTTGATGTTGGAGATATACAAAAGCCACCTGGACATGATCCAGCATCTCCTCTTCAGGTGAGCCTGCTTGAATGGGGGATTTAAGAGTTGGACAAGTTGAATCCCAGAGGTCTCTTTCAGCCTCGAGCATTTTGTGATTCTGTGATTCCTAATTTCATGGAAATGCTTCTGGTGCAATTTTAGATGTTAATAATAACAATTTTGATTAAACATTAAAAAAATTGCCTGAAGACTCACGAAGGTCCCCTCTGGAATCCAAAAGACTGAAAAAAGGTCCTCAAAAGAGAGCATTGTTTCCACCTGTGTTTTGCTGTTAACTGCAGTTCATTAAGGATAGATGATGTCTCCATCTACTGAAGGGAAATGAAACGAATTGCAGGTGAATCTTGATTGCTCCTAATTTGTCCTTCATTTATGTCCTTTTCATTTGGCTTTTTTTTTTTTTTCATTTAATCCATAAATGTTTTGTATTAAAAAAATATGTAGAGCTGGAAAAGTTAGAAAGGTCAGAACACAAAACAAGCAGCTTCTTGCAGAAACAGAAATATGTTTTTTACCCTGTGTTGTGCAGCACAGCTGGAGTGCTTTCAGTGGCAGAAAGTGTTCATATTGAAAATTTGCAGGCAAAATCAGTACTGGTAGGAAGATCGTGCTTTTACCATTTTAATGATCATACATTCAGCAAAAAGTTTAGAGTTCTGACTAATAGAATTACTGTGAGCATGAAAGCTATCACTGGAAAGAACAGTCAAATATATATTAAAAGCTTTGGCTTTTATTTTCTGCACTCTTACACACGGAAAGTCTTCCTGTAGTCCTATCAGGAAAGTATTATTCATAGTTAGAGACCATACAGTGCAATAGAAACATGTTTTTGATGAAGTAGATTCAGACTACAAGCTAGGAGGACAAAGTGCATGGAGTAAGTCCTTTCCTAACTGAGATATGTGAGTTTTGCCAGCAATCAGATTGCAATATCATGCAATGTCATAAAATATCATTGCATCATCATCAATGAACATCATCAATATAAAAAAAGGTCATTGCAAATTTTATCTGGTTTCCACTGCAAAAACCAGTGAATAAAGCAAAATAAATGCCCTTTAGGGAGATCAAACCTTGCATCCCTGCACAGTTTTGAATCAATCCATTCTGACAAGTCAAACTCCTTCCATTCATGCAAAACTAGTAAAACACCAAATCTCTATGTACTACCCTAACTATTGCATCTTTTTCCTGTTCTGAAAGGAAACACACATTTTTTGGCATACTCATAGAAAAAACAGGAAGCATCTACAAAATAATTCAGAAATAACAGTCAATGAAAATTTATGCCTATTTTATAGTCACTCTGCAGAAAAATATGCAAATCTCTTTAAGAAAAGAAATTATTCTGGTTGATCTACCAGTATTTATTGAAGGGTTTGCTAGAAAAAAACCAAAGCATTGCCTAAATTTTTGTCATCTTTGATTTAACAAGCATCCTGTGACCCTTCCAGGCATCACTTACCATTAACAGAGAAACTTTTAAAATAATGATTTTTTTCTTAATTATTTAGGGGACTAATATTTTAATTTTATGAATAGGCAGTTTTGTTTTAAGATGTAATTTAGAATGTCTTTTGGTAATAAGCAGAAGTCCATGCAAAAATATGTAACAAAGTTGTTATAAATAGAGGCTTTTTTTTAATCTTTTGCTATCCCTTTGGCTGTTATCATGAGTTTAATTGTGAGTTCAATCTTCTCATTCAGGGCCACAATTTGGCTAAATATCAAACAGATAGGAAATGAGAGTCCTGAACGAGGTATTTTGAGAGAGAATTTGAAGCAGAAAAAATGTATTTTGAAAAGTTGAATAGAGTGGTGTGGGTTTGTGTTGATTTGATGTTTGTATGAGTTGTACAAGTTTTTATGTAATGGTTGGTTCTATGTACCCTTTTGGTATTTCCCAGATGGTTTGTCCCTGGAAATCCCCCGCTCTCTGTTACTTGTCAATCCCTTTCCCCTCCCTCCTTGGAGCCTGCCTGTCACTCCGGGGCCCTGCCTCAGGACTAGAAAGTTCTGTGCAAGGCATCATGTGAAAGTCCCTCCCTTCATCCTGTGGCTGGTCCCTGCATCTGCCCCTCACTCCTCTGTTAACGCCCAGGCTGAATCCCACTGGTCATTCCCTTCTTACCACGCCTGGTGCCACCCCCAATAAAACAGGCTGTCACAGAGACAGAACTGGCTCAGCCAGAGCATGCCTTCGGTGGTACGAGGTGTGTGTTGGTCCTCAGTAAAACCCCTTTGGATATACTCGGCTGACTCCTCTCTTCATTCCTCTGCCGCAGTCTGCGATCCTCCAACCATGCATTTGAAGCTGTCTGGAGCCAAGACCCATGGGATCAGCCGGCTTGCGCTGCTCGCTTGGCCGTACCACTGCGTGCCGTGGTGCCTGAGCTGGCCCGGCAAGCAGGAACAGAGTTCCTACAGGCACCACGACAGTTGAACGTAACCCGTAATGATTGCTAACTCCTTTCTTGAACTGTAGGAGACTGAGTCTGAGTGGAAGATGGTGGAAATAAAAGGTCAGAAGGACAGAGAAATACAAAGACCTTCTCCTTCCCTTGCAGGAGGATAGATGAATTAGCTCTTCGCCTCCCCTATTTAAAGACAACATAAGTCTAATTTAATGCAGAAACTGGAGCCATGAACATCAGAATAGTATTAACTCCAAGTGAATAGAAGCAAAATTCCTCTGTTGGCTGCAGGGAAATAAGCTGAATTAATGTCAGAACTTTCTTGTGCTGTTTCTGCACTTTGGGGAGATTGCAAATCCCTGCTTTGGTCTTTGTTTTTTTGACTATCCACAACCTGAACCTCTGATGCCTTTGAAAATATAGATACTACAGGACTCATGCAGGCAAGGAGTACAGAGACAAAACAGTGTCAGCATGGTTCAGTACCACTTAGCTCTGGCTTCACACAAGACATACAACACACAAGCTGGCACTTGAAAAGCAATGTGGGAGTTTCTAAACTGTATTTCTTACTGCCTCAGTCCTGGGGAGACTGACCAGCTCCAGCACCAGGTCAGTTCTTCAGTTCTTACCACAGCACATCCGTCCTTCCGCTGTAGCTCAAGCAGAGTTGATCTGAATGTTGTGAAAAAGCTTGACAGGTGGGTTTTTTATGTTTGTTTTTGGTTTTGTTTTGTTTTTTGTTTTTGGGGGTTTTTTTAAGAGACAGTGAAGATTCATCTAAGTTTATTAAAGGGAAACTGATGTATTGACATTATTTATATTGACCTTGTAAGTACCTTATGTCTATCCAAAATGTAACTCAAAATTCAGTACAAAATGAAGGGCAACACAAAGCTACTGTTAGGGATATATCATTGTGAGGAGAGATACAGGGGAAGAGAAAATTCTGTGAAGTATTGTGGAATTTTTGGTTGGTTTTTTGATTCCTAGCTGGAAACCAAATGAAACCAAAAAATAGAAAAACTCAACAACAACAACAACAACAACAAATTCCTCTCCCCAAACTTGGAAAAAAACTCCATAAATCTTTTTCCCAGAATGTTATTTTATTTAGAGCATATTCCTAACTTTTCATGCTATCCATTTTGAATTTTAGTGTACACTACAATTGTATTTTTTTTTTGTAGTATTTCTCAAAAAGAAGTCCCCATAATGAAATGAAAACATACTCAATATCTGTTGCATGGGATTAACTACTCACTGGCAACAATAAATATTTCAGACTAGCCTGTCATGCATTTCAAATTCTTGGCTTCCCTATCTGACATGGTATGTGCTCTTTTTAAATTAATGCCATGACCAGGAATAGACAAGTTTCTCAGACAACGTAAATTAACATAGATCCAATTAAGTCAATTGACCAAAGCTAGATGAGAATACAGATTAGTTGAGGTAATCTTAATCTGATTTAAATTTTAAATAGTTTATTACAATTTTTCATCCACTTTCCTTGTGAATCTTGTTCATACCCAAAATAGGAAACTGTCAATGAATCACACAGAACTCCATCAGATTATCTCCTATTTCTGTTCTTATTTATTCAAGTGCCACAGCAGGCATGGATTCTGCTTGGGTTTTTTGTCCCCTGCTTGTCTCAGCATCTTTTCTTTTCCTTGTCATATCTCTTCTCATATCTTATATCCTGTATCCTGTGGTGTCTGAGAGAAAAAACTAGACCTTTTTTTTTTTTTTTTTTTTTTTTTTTTTTTAAGCGTTAAAACTAAGGAAAATATATTGATTTCAGAGCTATAGTGAGTCTGAAGAGTGAGGGAGACACCAATGGTGACAAAATAAGAGGTCACCTTTTCTCTTGAATGATAATCTTGAATGACACCCCAGTGAAACACCATAGAGTAACTTGATGAAGACCTGGTGGCTACTGAGCTGCTGTGTATATGGAAGGAGTTCATATTTGAGAAGCTTATGGAAACGTCTCCAAGAACACAGAAAATTGAGGAAAAGATTAGATGCTGGATATAAAATATGTAATACAAATGATGAGTTTGTAAGTAAAATATAAAAAGAAAAATAATAAGTAGAGAAAGAAAATAACAGCTAGTATTGGAAAGGCATAGAAAAGGATGATGCGAGACAGCTATAGCTGGAGAAACAGGAAAAATGAGACCAAGTTAGATGAAAAAGGAAAGAGCAGCAGGAGTTTATTTGAGGCTGAATAAGAGCCAAAGGTGAACACAGTGGAATCTTCTATTCATCCATCATGATAGATTTGACAGATTCCTCCTAAAGTATCAAGAATATGCCAAACTGTGAGGCCAAGGAATTATAATAGTAAAGGTTTCCAAGTGTTACTTTTCTTATATTCTTTTTAAAAAAGCAAAACAAAAAATGTAGGTGGAAGGACTGAATAAACTGTGATAATAGATAGATGACTGTGAAGATAAAATAACTTTACCTTCTCAAGACCTTCAACCACAGACAGGTGGTCAGAAATACAACACAGTGACTGGATGGAGTCCATTTTAGAGAAAATCCACCTTCAGGTTACCATGACTGCAAAGATCCTGAAAATTAAATAGAACAAATTTGCACTCACTATGCAATTGCCATGCCTACTTCTAACACACAAAGAAAAAGGGAAAAAGAAAGTCACAAGACATGTTGCAATAGAGAAATCATCATGAGGGAGGAATATTTAATAATAACACAACATCAAAGTAGCTTATAAACTGTTCATGGAAGAGTTGAACATAGATAGTTGAATATAATAAAAAAGAAATAATTGCAAAGTCTACAAAGTTCAAAGAGAGATCTGGGAAGGTCAATAAACAGAAGGAAAAGAACTATATGTGTGAAAGAGGATATTATATGAATATTTGAAACGTGGTGGGCTAATCACTAACAATGGAAGTCAATTACTAACACTGAGAAAATCAAGAAGCAGTGTAAAAGTGTTCAAGGAGGAAAAAGCATGAAGGAGGTGAAAAAATCCACACACACACACAAAAGGTATGAAAATATACTAATTGCAGAATTTGTCTGGACAAATTCAACTTTTTTTTAAAAAGATAGACAAATTATAAAAGTTGTGGCAGGATTTTTAAAATTTTATTACTCATATTACTGAACCAGTAAGAGATGACTCTTTAGCAGATTAAGTTTTGGTAAGAATTAACTGAGACTCAGTAGTTGAAGACAACATGTGTTTAGTGACAGTAAAATAATTATTTTTTTTAATTCAATGAGTGGAAAAAAGATACGTGGTATAAGGGCTTAAAATTCAAAAGATGAGTGCTCAATAAACTGCATATTTCTTTATACTAAAGAAATTGTATAGAGTAGGAAAATTTTACATGCCTGGCAATCTTAATAAAGGTGGGTTATACGGCCTGTAGTGAGTTTTAATTTTAAAATAATGCTTTATTTCAAGTGTTACTTTTATTCCTTTTACCATGGAAATAAGCATTTCAGGTAATCTGATTCTGTACTGAAAATTCATCATGTGAATCTTACCACTTTCTTCCCTTTCACTAGTGCATTCTTGATGGTTAGCTATTGTCAGTATAAATTCAGACTTTCAATTATTTAGAAAATCATGCCGCTGTTATAATTGCTAACTACATATCATTTCTCACTATTCTTAAGTGGGACCAATTTCTGTGACATTTCAGGATAACCATATCTTAAGCCTTTCTGAAGTAAAGTTGAATTTTAATTAAGGATTCAAAAACATGAACTTTCCAATACGCAGATTGAGAGCTTTAGATTTAATGCACTTATTTGATGCTGAAAGGTGTGAGAGGGTCAGGAATGAAAATACAGATATTGTGCTAATGCAGGCAGTTTCAATTCTGCATCTGTTGGTATCTCCATATTGCAGATGAACTCTGATAAATTATACCAATTTATAATTTCATAACAATCTCATGGGTTTCATTTTACTGTGCATTTTAGTATGCATCTGCAGTGGCAGTTCTGCAGTTCCCTTTGCATAGCAAATGTAGCAGACTCTTTTTCACTGTAATTGTCATGTTGTACATGAGTACTGCATCAGGATTTGAGAAAAGGCTGTTAAGAGCATCCCTCATGATAGTTTTCACTTCAGCTAATGTATACTTCAATTCTGAAAGTCCAGGCAGAATGTGTAACAAGGCATGGAGACTTTTTTTATTTGTTTCACACAAATTCATAGGAAAAAATTGACAAATGTCTCAAAAGGTCAGTTCCTCTACTCATCCCGAAGACAGCAAGGATATATAGAAGACTCCATGCAGAGGAACATATGGGTAAAATCCTATATAATATAATTTATTATAAACTCGCTATTAACTGATGATAATTTTTAGTTGTGATTACACAGTATGATCAAAATGTGCAAGAAAAAATATTTAAGAGGAAAGATTAACGTTAAGTAAATAAATCAAAGTTGTTTGTACAATTTTAAAATCTATTCATTTCCCTGGTCTACAGCTTTTTTCTCTTGCTAGATTTTATTATATAAAAGTCATACACTTTTGGCAATATTACATGATTCAGTATGTTCAATGGAAAGTATTTAACAAAAAATATAAATACTCAAATGTGGGTAGAGTTTTGAGGCCTTGTATTGTTTTTATTTGTGTGGTGTTGAATAAGAACATGATTTAAAATAAATTATTGGAAGTTTTCTTCTAATGTGTATATATCTATTTATTAATCATGCATTTAATTTTACACCAGAGTAAAATATAATCGTAAAGTCATTTAGGATAATTATCAGTGGATCTTTCAGATTTTAAATGTTGATGAATATCAACCCATGCATATATATGCCTTAAAGAAATATGCCACATTGGATACCACAAAGTTGACCTGTCTGATAAAAATTTTCTGTTATAAAAAGTATTCTTCATTCTATATTACTAGTCATCATTATTTCTGTCATATCATAGTTTATGATGGAATTAAGTGATATTTATGTATTTATTGCTGTGCTATTTCATTATACATCATTGAGTTTTATGACATTTCGAAGCAAATTAATTATACATCATTCTGACCAGTGTTGAATGTTGTGTCAAACATACTTATGAAATATTTATTTAAACCCCTATTTTTTTGAATGAAAATATGATACATTTGTAATATGTGAGTTACTATCACATAGTAGTTTTAATTAATACTCATTTAGGAATTAATTTATCCTTACAATAATTATAGCTCATATTAAAAATTATTCCACAGTAAGTGACATTATACATTAAAAATCATATTAAGAGTAATTAGATGGGTGTTGCAATGAAAAATCTGTTACTTTCTGATCCTTCTCTACATATAACTAACTTATAAGGGGAAATACTTCAGCAGTAATGACAGTATTACAGTTAACAATAAGAAGGATATGTAATAGCTGGAATGAGTAACAACCATAAAGGGGACGTGGTAGAGCACGTGTATGAACATTTGACATTGCATCAGCATTGAAGACATCATTGAGCATCTCTTCTTCTCCCAAAACTGATTTTAATAGATATAAATGTAACAAAATGGTTATCTTAAACCAATGGTAATATTATTAACAACAGTCATATTCAGTACCATCTGATGGTTTATGACACACCTGGGTTGTTTGTAAAAAGAAATAGTATTTAATAAAAAGTAATCTTTTGTTTTGTGTTTGCTGAACAACTTAATATTCTATACAGCCTTCTGCTCAGCCACTTTCAAGTTTCTAGAATAGTCTTTCCATTAAAATAAACCAGAAAAATTGTGTGCAGCTTTCAGCAAGGAGTTGACCTTCCCTGGCTGTTAGCACTTCTGTGTGAAATGTTGGCAAATAGGATGAGCTGCAAGGGTCTGAACAAGTACTTCCTTTCACCTATATTTGGTGTGGAAAATTACAACCGTCTCCAGTTTAAAAAATGACATCTTGTTTTTTTTTCTTTTTGTTAGCACTGTGCAAGTTTTGTAAGAGAGAAAAAAATACGGTGAGATTGTGGGAATAGAGGGATTGATTTTATTTATCGTATAGAAGTATATATTTGTGCCTGTCTGTGTACTGACGTACCGCTTTTATTCCTAAAAAAAAATAAAGTGGTTTAAAAAAAAGATGGAGATGGTGCCAGAAATAATAAACAAGTTTCCATTAGTACTAAATAACATAAAGGTAAATTCAAAATTGCAGTGCTTTTCATTTAAAAACAAAAATGGAAAAATTCTGTACAGCCAGTAAAATTTCCTTTGTAATTTGAGCACTGTTGAAGTCTGTTGCATGCGTAGATAATAATAGTGGACTAAATTTATGGAATGTCCTCTTCTGGGGTATATAACAGATATTGCATTAAGCTGAAATTGATACTGATTTTCACTATCAGCCACTAATAGTTACATGAGCACAACCACAGTCCTGGCTGTGAAGTTCTACATCAAGCAGATAATTTCCTAGATGGGAGATCAGACTAAGTGCTGGGTTTCATGCCTTACTTGTAACCATATGTGTTTTGTCACTGAAATCTGACAGAGGAAATTTAGGTGTTGAAGGGTAAGGTTAAAAAGTAACATTATTCACAATGCTCAAAATGAATCTCTTGGTAACCATGGACACAAAAATTTAATCTGAATGTTATCTGGAAGATGAAAGATTATGTCTAGGAAATTTTTTCTATGTGTTATTTGTTCATTGGGAGCGAAAGATGTATCTCCTCGAAATGTGGGTTTCATACATAGAAGGCTGTGTATCACAGTGGTTACACGCATGACTAGACGTGACAAAATCAATGCCTTCGTTGATGTAAACTGCTACTCCAGTAATTTTGCAATACTGAGCAGTGTGAATTGGTCACAATCTGCCAGGCTCATATATCTGCTGAAGGGACTAAAATATCTTGTCCTGCAACCAAATCTATATTCAAATTGCATTAGCCAAGACAGTTCTTCAATTTTAAAAGGACAGTATTTGCACCTAATGGTTATTACAACAGGGGTAAAATTCCCAGAAAGCTTAAGTTCTCTATTACTACTTCCTTGCGTAGATAAGGTATCTCAAGGATCATGACATCTTCCTAGGATATTGAGAATATTTTGCAATATATATATTTAGCACATTATGCAAAATACTGATCCTTAACATTTTCAATAGTCAAGGAACCTCTGCATCAAACACAGTAAAAATATGAAAAGGTTTTTTTGTTTGTTTGTTTGTTGTGTCATTTGAAAAAAAGTTTTGATTTTCAAACATAAAATAAGACTAAAACTATGTTTAAATAGCTTTACAATTCTACCTTGGACAGACCAAAAGAAAGTCACACAAATTTACCTACTTTTGCACCTCAGTGCTGCAAGCTAAATTACGGAAAGAATTTCAGTCAAAAATAGAACACAATTGGTTATTTTTATATCATCAACCCTACAGGTCATCACAATGCACCATACATAGAATTAAACAAAAGTTGCAGAGCACACTTAAGATTTTCAGGTAAGATTTAAATCAAGAAACTGGTTCAATGCAGTGAAAATTGGAAGAATTTCGTATTCACTGGACATCACTTTTTTATAGAACTTTGTACTTAAAAAATAAGTCATTGCTTAGTAACAGCCAGTAGCTGAGTTTAGATTAAATAGCAGCGATCATCTTAGCGACCTAAAAGAAAAAGGAATGAGATTTAGTGGAGTCTGGATCAGGAAAATACATACTCTTACATGTATACATAGTTTTGCAGCATATGAGTGGCAAATGTGCTTGTGCAACTGGGACTCATTTTTCTATGAAAATAAACCAGCCTAAAATAATGATAACTTCAACAAGTTATGACCAAGTCTTTGAGGATGACTAGACCTATTGCTTTAGGAACAAGTGGAGGTTTAAGAGGAAAAGATATTTGTCTGTTGCTTTTTTCCACTGTTTTTCCTGCAGTGCATGAGAAAAACAGAAAAGTAAGCAAGTATGACTGTACATTTCTAGGTACTTGTTAGAAACTCCACTTGCTTAACAGAGCACAAGGAAATGCACTTTTGTAGTAAAAAAGAGAAAGAAAAGGTCTTAAGTAGGTTCAGAGGCATGACTTACATGCCTTACAATAAAAATTCTTCTGGAAATAGCTATGCCAGAATTTGGGTAAACATGCTACAGAACAAAGAGAAAACTACTCTCGGCTATAAAGTAAATACTTCCTACTGTGAATTATGACAGTTTCATATTTGCCAAAGAGGAAATATGTATGAAATATGACTTTAAAATACTTTTTTTGCATAATATGTGAAGTGTACTAAGGCACTGGAGAATCTCTCATAAAAGGAGAGGCTGAGACCAATGACTGTTTAGCCCAAAGAAGAGAAGGTTCAGGGGGATCTTATCAATGTGTACAAAGGCCTAATATGGTCAGAGAGTACAGGAGCCAGATCCAGACTCTTCTCAGTGATGCCCACATGGAAGGATGAGAGGCATAAATTGAAATGTAGGAAATTTTATTTAAAGAACGAAAAAAACCCTTACTTTCTGTAAGTGTTGTGACAGGTAGAAGAATTATAAAAGAAGGGCCTCATAAAATCAGGCCTGCTCTATTAAATTAATAGCTAGCCTGTCATCTCTTTTAAGTGTAGTTAAGCAATTTGCAAATTCCCATGTGATAACAATCTTGGTATGAAAGGTTCATTAACACAACAACCTATTCTTAGGTCAAAAATAACTGCATCTCTGTAAACAATAAGATCTGTTCCATGAGAATCCATAAAAGATAAATCTAAACAACCAGAATCTTAGCACGTACACACAAATCACCTTCTGACCAATAAATGAAGTAGTAAGAAAACTATCAGCCAATACTACCAACTACCAGCACACGAAGTGTGTGAAAACTGAAAAAAACAAATTAAATGAATAAAGATTTGGCTTTTCCCCATGAAGATAATGGAGTCTCGGCTAATTTATTACAGTATCTGATGACCCGATGCGATGGCGGGAGGCGACGGCCGAGCCTGCTAAGAAAAAGGCCAAGCTGAGACGGGACTCGAGAGAAGGAACACACAAAGTCGAGAACGAACAGCCCGCGGTGAAACGAAATGCAAGCGGCGAGTACACAAAATAGCAGAGGGCTCCAGCTACAGCTCCAGGCGGCCATGGGAAGGCACAAAATCCACAAAGACAAGGGGCGGCCCAAGGGAGCGGGACCGAGTGGGAGCGCACAGAAACAAACACAAACACAGAGACAAACACAGAAACAGACACAAACACAGACACAAACGCAGAAACACACACAGACACAAACGCAGCTCCCGGGAAGGCACCGCCCGGGGGGAGTGGGCATGGACCGAAAAATGCAGTGCGGCCACTGAGCCGGGCGAGACAGCGGTCTCAAAAACCGTGCTGAGTGTACGGTCTAGAACTGGAGATGTGGGAGACGAGACCTCAAACCGTGGGGAACGGCCGAGAGCCGAGGGAAATACATAGCGCCCGAGGAGATGCGGGGCACGGTCTGGAGAACCGTGGAAATACGGCGTGGAAATACAACGAAGCGACCGCGGATCCTAGATCACGGATTTCCCTGACGAAAAAGCGATAATACGTGTGTGGGCACTTACACTGCGCAAACATGGGATAACACAGAATAAAACGAAATTGCGAACTTTACTGCTGTGGCGTAGAAAACAGTGTGAGGGTAGATGTACAAAATGTCTTTTCTGTCGAAAGGTGGGAGCAGTTGGGGCAGTTTTTGTGGGCAGCGGCCATAGGGGAAAATATAGTAGCCACAAAATCGTTACCTACGTGGTATTTTATTAGACATTTGTGAAACAAATTACAATCTGCTGAAGGGACCGCAGCTGCTGCGGCAACCGCCCCCCGCGGGCTCCAGAGACCTCCCGGTCAGTATCTCCCGTGTCTGCAGGTCCGTTTCTGTTCCCTCTACGGACGAACGATGGAAAAGCTACCTTTTAATTCCCTTTTCATGGTGAAAACACTATTAATGACGTTATAGCCACTTTAAAAGTGCTCTCAATCTGAGCCGCGTGAAGACGCCGGCCGCACAGAAAGCCAGGAGCCGGACTCTGTACGTGCGCCTCTGTGAAATGTTCCGGCGGGACACAGTGTCCCGGGCGGCGCGGGGGCCGCTCCCGCTCTGTGGGAACCCGCGGTGGCCGCAGTGGCGGGCGGTGTTACCGCCGCAGCTCCGCACGGGTGAGGTTTCATCCTCCAGAAACCCCAGAGCCCCGGGCACCGGTCTGTTCGCAGCTCCACACGGAACGTGCGAGCTCTGCAGGGGCAGGAGCCGGAGCACATTTCCTGCTCCCAGCTCCTCCCCAGAGCTGGCAGCTCCAATGCCACTCCCTCATTCCCACCCAGTCCGTGCGTGGGATTTCTGACAGAGCCGCGGCTCTGCGGGGCAGGCCCTGCATCGGCGGCCCCTGCCCGCGGAGCTCCGCGGGCTCCGGGGCGGGAGGCGGGAGCCACAAGCGCTTTGTGTCTTTTGAACCTTTTCTGTATTTCTTTTCGGTGTCTTTCCCGCTTTTGCTACATCCGGTTTTTAGAGGGTTTTTTGAGTTGTCTTTTTTCCCCTTCCGCTTTTCCACCGCGGGTGTTTGGAGGGGGGGACGGAGGTGTGGCGGCCCCAGGAGGGCTGCGGCGGCCCCGGGAGGGCTGCGGCGGCCCCGGGAGGGCTGCGGCGGGCCGGGCCAGGCAAACTCCCCGCACCTCGTTTTCCCTGTGGGCAGCACGGCCGCCCCGCTCTGGCGCGGAGAGGTTTCTGACTACCTCTGTGTAATGAAGCCTTACGTACTGTGTTTTTATGCCTTCAAAACATGTTGATGTGGGAGGGTTTTTTTAAATTAAATTTGTTTTCTGAATTAATAATTTTTTTTACAGTTTTACTGTTGCTGAAGAGATAGAAAACAGTAAATGCAGTGCCTAATAACATATCAAAGATTTCAGCATAGTCTGATCTCTTTAACAAGAATGTTAAGAAATTTGCCAGATGAAATTACACAAAATACAATCGCGAGAAGCTACTCAGCTGTTCAGCAGTATGCCAAATTACACGTTGTTACATTTTTTTTCAGTAACCCTGTATTCTAAAAAGTCTTACTAAATTTCTGTTTCCATGAAATTTGCGGTTGCCGTGGGTTTTTCTCATACCTAAATTACTTACAAGTTTAATATGCTTGTTGTGACTTTTATCACTCCAGTGCACCATCATGCTGTTACTTCTCTTACAGATTGTTCACTCAGCTAACTTATTACAATACGTAAGGGTGATTGAACGTTGAGTTGCTTAGGCTGGTTGTGGGACCTCATCAAATCCTTAAATTTGTTAAATACCTGACTGGACATGGTGCTGAGCAACCTGCCTTTGGGCCTTGGTCTTAGCAGAAGGATGAAATAAAAAATCTCCCTTCCAAATTCAGTGACACATTTTATGTTACTGTGTATGAATAAGCATTCTAAAAGAGAAATTGTTCTGGCAGAAAAAATGTAAAATTGACTAGTCTCCATTTGTCATACTTGCCAGTTAGATGAGTTGCTGGTGTTCTTTTTTTTCTCTTGCCTGAAGTTGGCCTTGCCCTGCCAGTGATTGCCATGACAATGAATTGGTTTGACATATTACTTGATTTATTCTGGCAATAAGGACACACAAAATAATGTACTCTCTGCACAATAAACTGTGTCTCTTTTGGGAGTTTTGCACAGCTAAAACATTATGACCTCACTCGGCAAAAGACCTTGAACTGTCAGAAAATAGTGTTGTACTGGAGGAGTTGGTTTTCTTCTGGACACAATCCTCCTATGAACAGTCTGTCCAAAAAACCCATAGCTTCATACATATATGAAAAAGGTTATATCTCCAAGAAAACTCCCCATCTTATCTAGCATTTTGAGTGGAAGAAGGTAGTGGTTATTCTGACACAACCTGTTAAACTATGACCAAAACTAGGGATTCACTGACTGTCAGGAATAGCATACTATACGTAAAATAAGATGTAAGAATGCTTTTTAAATACCTGAGGTGGACTTTGTGTTTAATGTTTATGCACTCAGTTTTTATCACTGTTCAGCTGTAATTCAAGAATACATTTGCATTCAGGAAGGTATTATAAACCTTGAATTTGGCCCTAACACAACAGAAAAGTAAGATACAAGATAGAGTGAGCATAAGCTACTAGGCTGGACAAGGAAAACGTGATATTTAGATGAAAGAAATGCTTCTGTTTGACACAGACTGAGAAAGAATGAAAACAGACGTTTTAGTCATCCTGGAGACACAAACCTGATTCAGATTTTTTAGCAGACCTGGATTCTTGTGTCTGTATGTGATTGGTAGGAAACCACACATTCCTTCACATAACATTTGCCTGGTACATCTCTCTTCCATTGTTTTGCAGGTCAGTGTGTGACCTCAGTGTGTCAAGAGAAATATAAAGCAAATGGTTACAGTTCAAGGTAACGTTTAGTAGAAAAGGCTGTTTTATCAAATATTTAGCAAATGTGGCAAGGCCATGACATACGCCCAGCACATAAATGTTTTTTCTGTTGTATTTTTAAAATAGTGGCTGATATAGGTGAGCTAAGACTATCAGTAGCCAGAAATCCCTGTTTTCTGGCACAGGAGATATATCTTAAGGTAGAGAATACTACCACTGAACAGTGTGGCCAAAGCCATGTAGTTTTTCTAAGCTGCCTCTCTCTTCCCCACACAGGTCTCGGCGTAGGCTGTCCCACCACTCCCTGCTGCACCCTTCATGCCTTCATCACTCTGGACACACACCACGGTGTCCTACTATGAAAAAACCCAACTCCTAAGAACTCCAGAAGCTCACCCTCCTGATTCAGATGAGCTGCCCTAAAGGTTTCAAGTTGAAACAGAGGCCCAGTTGAGTGTAGAAGCCCCTGATTGTTCGTCACCTTGCAGTGGCTCCCCTTCTTGATGCTCCCCCTTCTCAGATTAATATTGCCCTGAAGAAGCACTTGACCTTTGAAGGATGACAGGGAAGGTTTTGGAAAACCGTTGTGTTCTACACTGTGGCTACATCACGCGTACTGATGAGCCTTGCAGTGATGTCAGCCCACAAGCCCAGCTCTGGTTAGAGAAAAGTGCCTTAGGGCATGCTTCTGGGAAAGTGCTGAGTTAAAGCAAAAAGATCGGGATACCTTCAAGATCTCACAAAATTGCTTCTAAAGACAAACTTAATTCTAAAGCAGTTTAGATTGTAGCAATGGAATTGCATTAAAGATTGATTTATTATAGTTCAAATTCTGGCTGCCAGAGGATGGAAGAGCTACTTTTCACTGAAAAAGCAAGAATTTGCTTTTATATTTTACCTGAATGATGTAATAAGAATGACTTAATAACTACAGAGTGAGAAAATGATATATGTTGGCTATGACCCAGCCAGGTTATTCTGTTAACTGAATTAAATCCTGTGTTAAAATAGATCCCTTTTCAGTTGCTTTTATATTATAGAAGTATTCTGAGCATTCTATAAGTGCCCATTCATTACATTTACTGTCAATTGTTCCGTGTGAATAATTTACAGCAAATGATCTCCAAAAAATCAATACCAGACCTCTGAATTTACAGAGCTATTTCATATGCAGGAGCAAAGCTTTTATATTAACTAGAAATAGGTCTAACTTTTCCCCTGCACTGTAGAAAAGAAACCCCAAAGATAAGAAATCTTTCTAAGTAAGTGTAAGTATTTGCCAGTTACTTACTAAAATTCAGTGTGCTGTCCTAGCATTGCCACTGGCATTGATGTCCTTAAGAGGATGGTGAGATGTGGTGCCTAGGCGTTTTCAGGGCCCTTTGTTACTTTCTTGTGATGTTTCCTAGTGGCAACACAGTTAAAGATGCATGGATAAAATGGGGAAATACAATGCTTCTTTTCCATAATGATATGTATAATACTTCCTTAATGTATAAATAAGGACTTGCAGCCATGGCCTGGAATACAGGAGAGCTATGTCTTGTAACTCTCTTGCTTACAAGGAGTCACTCAGTAACACTGCAGCAGTTTGCAATTATTTAAAGGAAAAAAAAGTTGATTATATTACTCTTTTCCTCCATTTTTTATCTTTAAATAATACATTTGTGTAAGTAGACCCTTTTTTCTTCCCAGTGCTTGAAGCATTCCTAGTATTACTAGCTCCAGCTACCCTTGGTGTTACCTCAGTGATTTTGTGCACCAGACCTCTCATGTCTTCACTGCTCAGTGGTAAGCAAAGCACGAGATTTTTGGTCTGTGTCAACTAGCAATTTCTGGCCTCAGGTTAGAGCTATAGCACCAGCCAAGGAAGTCCCACAGTAGACATCAGGGACAAGCTTGCAACAGGTTTGTCTTTTTCTCTGTCAGGCAGAAATCTCCAACACTATCTGAGGAGGCCTTGTGTTCTTACCCTCCTTACATGTGTGGCCTGTGGTGTGACACACCCATCAACTTCATGACACTCTTCTGAAACTGCCTGTACTGCCCTTCTGTTATTTTACATACCTTGAATTAAGCACACCGTCACATATACACACACGCAAGTGGTTATCATGTCTGAGGAGCATTGCAGGAAATCAGGTACCAGATAGGTGAAATTCAGCCAAGTCTCCCCAATTTGTCCTCAGAGCCAGAGGCTCCCAGCCATATTTAGTCTACTAGCTGTTTTTGTCTCATAATTCATGTTGTCATTAATGCCTTCTGGCACTTGTATAAAAAACATTTTTTTGCCCTTATGCTTAAATTCTTGCAGGAAGTGCTCCCCTGAGGAAGACCTTTCAGTTCAGAGAATGGCACCCAGCTCTCATACAGCACTTACAAGTGAGCCCTTCAACACTGGCATGCCAAAACCAGCATTGCGCTGCTAAGCTCAGTTCCCTGAATTCACCAAGGGAGAGAGGCCAGGCCAGGGAAAACTTTACATGCACTCAAACACACACAGTGTGTGCCATATTATGTACTGGATACAGTAAACAACACCTTAATTAAGGCCTTTCTTTAGAACTCAGAATACCTATAAAACAGGGAGAATTGTTCATCTGCCATTTTGTGTGTGTTCTGCCAGCCAGTTTTATAAATATATATGTATTCATCTGTGCATGCACTACTGTTTAAATATATATTAAAGGAAAGGAAAAAAAAATCTTTTGAGTGATTCACAACCGTAAAGATAAATACCCATTTAGTTTGTTTAGTGACAGGGACGTTAACCCTAGCACGCCCTTCCACTTTGTTTCTATATTACGTTTGAATGCTTTCTCATTTAGAACACAAGTTCCTGCAGAAATTAACTGTAACATCTTGCATATTATAAGAAGAAAAATAAGGATTTTTTCATCCTTGATTCTACCTTGAGACAATAACAAAATAAAACTTCAATTTAAGCTTTAGTCTGAGAAGGGCCCAGATATCCCACTGCTTCGAAGGCTGAAAGATAATTTTGTAACATCATGTTGGATGTTTTAAAGGATAAAATTTGTTCTGCTCACCATTTCAGAAGCTACACCAACATAATATGACATCTAAGTAGTAGCTGAATAGCTGCTAGTATTTCTGAAGTCATAATTAAGCTGTAACAAGTCATTCAGACACTGCTATACTTAATGTCTTGCACTGGCAAACTATTTTCTAATCCTTAATGAAATTTGCTGCCAGAGGCAATAGTTCCCAGCTGTGGAACTGATTCCAACGAATCAGACACAGACAAAAGTTACTCTGTGTTACAAAAAAATCACTTTGGCCGTTACCGTATAGCTAATATATTGATTATATATTTTATATCTTTCTCTCTGTCTAAAATTACATATATGTCTCTAATTCTTACCAAAAAGTTGATGAATTAGAAGCTGAGGTGTACCTCTCATTATGATAGGACAAATGTTACATCAACCAGTGGAACAGGCAAGGAATCATTTCTACTTCCATAGTTATAACCTTCACAAACTTTCCTGGGAACTTCAAAAACAAAGAAAATTAAATATAGGTTAAATGGTTATCTAGTACTTTCTCTGCCTGTCACAAACTAAGCAGAATAAGAATTTTGTGTATCATCTACAGCTAAATAACTTTTTTGTATGTGAATGAGCTCATTCCTACCAAAACAGCTTTTTCTTTCAAGCCTGCAGCATGCAGGGGCATATTATGCAAGCATGCAATGAAATGTCTTTATCATTTAAGGCTATTCATGTTAGAACAAATAAAATATTGCAGTTGTCTTCAATGAAAACTCAGCTGACCCTTTGCTAGGATAGCATCTATTATGCAGCTCCCAATTATATTTTTGTAGACTTGATTAGGCTTTTAATTTCAAATAATAGGGATAAAAACCTTAGCTTTTGCATGTGAAAATCCTTCATTAATCAACTTTATTTTTTAATAATTCATTTGCTACTTACATAAGCATTTACAGGCTAAAAAGCAATGTTTTGGTTGATGGGGTTATTTCACCCTTTGTGGAGAACCATTCCCCTGAGTCATGCAGTAATAATTCTGATATGCGTGATTGCAACAATATAAAAAAATGATGTAACAGGAAAAATAATTAGTACTTTATGCCCCATTTGAATTGTCGGGTGTAAAAATTTAACCAGGGAATGGGAAAAAAAAACCTCAAAACACTAATGAGGCAACTGTAACAAGCAAAAGCAAGCCAAAGTCACTGTTTTTATTTATGTATCAGTTTCCATTACTCAAGCAGTACTAGAAAAGAGAGATTTACCAGTGTAAATTAATTGATTAAAACATATATAAAGCTATTTTATTAATAGACAATAATATATGTATTTAGAGAAGATCGAAAAAAAATAGATGATACATCTATACTAGGATACATAAGAAGGCTGATTCTTCCAGAAGAAATTGATGGAAATGAAGATGAGTGTCTAGTACAGTATGATAGGTGTGATTAATCTGTAGGCATAAGAGGCAGGAAAGGAACAGTCACTGCAATATTTAAGAAATTTAAATGAAGCATTTGAAAGCAACTAAATGGCAATAGTCTGCTGAATCATCTTTGGGTGTAAAACAAATGCACTCAAGCAGGAGTGTGAATATATTAGCAGGAAGGAAAACAAAACATGTATTTGCATTGAATTAGGGGCCAATTATTAACTAAACCAGGACCCAGGTTCAGAAAAATATAATCCTTGTGCAATAGAAAGGGAAATGGTCTTGATGGAAGGATATTGGATGTTTTAGGTGACATGGTCATGAATGTTCTCAAGAAGAACTGAATGATCAAAAGTGCAGAATCAATACGCACGCTGACAGACAAGTGGTTACTTCCAGGCATGCTAAGAAATGTGGAAAATGAAATCTAAAATGGCAAATATTCCTACTCCTCTTCCCTCCTCCCTTACATGATATCCTCTACACTATTTTCATCAATTACACAAATGTTAGCAGATGGTTAAGTGCTAATATTTTTTTACTAGGAACTCTGATCTCTGAAATGTGAAGGGACACCACCAGCCAGCAGGTTGAGGGAAGTGATTCTGCACCTCTGCTCAGGTGAGACTCCACATGGATTGCTGCATCTAGGTCTGTCATGTCCAGTGCAGGAAAGACGTGGACCTACCTGTTAGAGAGAGTCCAGAGCAAGGTCACAGAAACAGTTCAGAGGGCTGGAACACTTCTCCCATGAGAAAAGGCTGAGAAAGCTGGAGTTGCTCAGCCTGGAGAAAACTCTGGGGTGACATTAGCAGGTGACATAGCAGCCTTCCAGTTTTAAATGGGGCTTATAAGATAAAGACAGATTTTTTAGCAGGGCCTCCAGGTACAGGACAAAGGGGTAAGGGTTTTAAAGGAGGGTAGCCTCAGACTAGAAATAATGAAAAAATATTTTACAATGAGGGTGCTGAAGCACTGGCAGAAGTTGCTCAGAGAGATTGTAGATACCCCATCTCTGGAAACCTTCAAAGTCAATTTAGATGGGGCTCTGAGCAACCAGATCTATTTGAAGATATCCCGTGTCATTGCAGAGAACTTGTTCTAGATGACCTTTAAAGGTCCCTTCCATTCCAAGCCATTCTATGATTTTATGACAGAGTTCCTGGAAAGGGAGTGGTAACCTTTATTCCAGTCCAAGCAACTGTTCTTAATATTCTGCCTATGACTGGTATTATAGACATGGGTATAATAATTTTAGCAGCCAAAAGCCTCCTATTATTTTTTTTACTGACTGCACTGTCTTCTATGTGTTTTTTTTAGTGGATATTTTAACTTATTTTGGTGGGAGGGGAATTGTCCTTTTTAAATTAATTTTCTTCTCTATCTTGTTTACAAGGAAAGGGATACTCTGATTATATCTGAATAGTAACTGTAGCTAAAAGTTGTATATTTAAGCAGAAACCTGAACTAACCATTGTCTAATTTCAAAGCTATTTATGTTTTTTGTGATCTGCCATATGTAAGTCTACAGGTGAAAAATATGACATGCTACAGCCTGGATCACATAAAATTTTCATGCGATCACATTGTCTCACATTATATTTTATTTGTAAATGAAAGTGGTTTTGCACAATGATTACCCTCTCTTGGGTGATTTCAACTAAAGAAAAATAGGTACTGTGTTGATATAACTCCACTGAAACATGCAGTGACTTGAAACATTTGAACGTCCAACTGGGAGACTGCATTTGAATTCACTTGAAGTGCAGTCCAATGTAGCCTTCAGGCTGGAGAATATGGACAGTATATAGGCCACAGGGCATGGTAAATTTGCATTGCTTAACTGCCTTCTGAATCCTGAATATATATAATTCATTCATTACTGAGTTGCAAAAGGCCTGTTTATATTGAAATATTAGGAGCAATTACACAAAACATCAGCAACCAGGAGATTATGTTGAAATCCACTTCACTGTGACACTGCCTTAACACTGCTTTAAATGCAGTCCGATTGAAATTTTATTTACACTATCAGTGACTCTTTCATTCCAGCATGACTATATATTGCTGATACATTTTCATATTGTATTGAAATTACCTTTTTAGAAACTGGATAAAAAGATGCAACCACCTCCACTAGACTGGAGGAGTAATGATTGCAATTAGCTTCACATTTGCACTACCCCAAAAACTGTGCATTTTTGAAATCCATGGGGGGCTATATTTGACAGGAAGATTGAAGCAGTGACTGTTCATGTATGTTCTACTGCCTTATGTTCTCAACAGTAAGTAATAAATATACTGTTTATTGCAGCAGCCAGGAATACATAGGCAGGGAAATACAAGAAGAGCTCCTTTCCTTCACCTCTTCTGCCCCCCAGTTGCTGGCTAAACCAGTACAGTTATAATCTCAAGTGAGTCAGCACAGCTCAGGTCCATGCTAATACGTGACCAAACAGCCTGACCATAAGGCTGAGCTGTATTCCAGGCTAAATTTTTCTCCCTTGGAAAATGCTGCTCTTGAATTAAGAGGCTTTAGTGTTCATTGGAGCAAGAACTAGAACCTGCACATGAATCAACCTTTTGTTTCTTCCTTCTCCTTTCTCTTTGTCCGAGTGACTATTTCATTACTTTCTGCTAGGGTAATTAATTGAATACCTTCAGCTGGAGAAATTCAGAGCAAGAGAGATATGTCCCTGACTATCTGGTAACATTGCAATTAGGGTAGTCTGCTGAGATGGAAAATACTTTCATCAAAATGCAATCAGATATGGAAGAGACATTAACTGAATCCCAGCTGAGCACCCTGTCAGCTCAGCAGCTGTGCTCTGTGGTAGGAGTGGACACTTTGTGGGTTTTTTTTTTTGCAAAGGTTTCAGATTGTTTTGAGCTTGTCTGCAAGGTCCTACCCTGGAGGTCTAATCTCTGAATCCCACTGTCACTGAGATGCATCATAGAAAAAGGGCAGCTTTACTGTAGGCATTTCTGTCATCCCGAGCAGCAGAAATGTCGACACTTCAGAGCTTTCCTGGGTATTTCAATGCTATAAATTCTGGTGACTTCACCCTGGCTGTGCCAGTGCATCTTGCTGAGCTAAAGGAGGAGTTGCAGCAATATTGTCTCTCAGAGTACACTGCAATGTGCTGGGCATCATCCTCCTCCTCATACAGAGCTGCAGCTCAATGCCCTCTCTGAGATTCCAAGGTTTACCACATAAGATACCTATACATACATCTACATACTGTAGACAGACATTTCCTATTCCATTTAACAAGTTACAGAGCTGTGTGGCCAAGTTCAGTGGATAATCTTACACTTTGAGTTAACATTAGATTTGCCATTATTTATCTTTTTGGGGAAAACAATTCATTCTGTGTCTCAACAGGGCACCAGTCAGAGGGATGTATATGAGAGATCTGTAATTCAGAAAAAATTATGCTGCCAGAAAATTCAAAACAACTCCTGCTCAGTCTGTATCAAACAGACTTAACAAGTATTTCATTATTTTTTTAAAGGAAAAGAAAGAAAAATTAGGTCAGAAGCTATGATACCTAGTCAGAACAATCAGCAGATTCACTGTAAAATGCATATGTGAAAAGCATAAGTGAATCATGGCCTGGAGAGCAGAAACTGATTAAGTTTCTTGTGTAAGTCTGTTAATGCACTGATGACCTGATAGTTTGTAGATCCTCCATTCTCCTTGATGTTTAGCAGTTTTGTATTTTAAAAAAATCTGAATAAAATACAATAAACCCTTCTGGAAAGGACCAGCTCATATGATTGCTTTTTCAGTTTCTCCCTTAAGTACTCTTTCCACATCAGTGTGCTTTCATGCTTGTCAGTACATGACTATCTGAAGGGCTCCTGCAATGCTGAAAGTGACACACATATATCTCCATAACTAAACCTCACTGCTGGTCAGAATATATCATTCCTTTTCCTGTCTATCATTTTTGTGCCTTATGCCTCAGAAAGACTTTGAAAGCCACACCTCAGCTCTCTGCACTGAGGGGCTTCCAAGAAGTTTCTTGTGAATTTACACCATTCTGAAATGGGGATTAGCCTGTAGTTAACCACTGAGATTATACCCCAATAAATTATCATTTTCTATAGATTTTGTTCCAGATATTTTTCTGTAGATATTGCCAACTAGACTTAGACAGAAACTGGCTACACAGTGGAGCCCTGTATCAACATAAGAAGTAAATAACAAGAAGATTGGTCAGCTGTGAGGCTTTTATAATTTGTCTTTCATACCCTCCAGGAGTGCATTTTTCATGGGGACTATGAAATCACCAAAAGGAAATTTGTTCAGTGTTATCAGAAACCAGCCAGGTTTGCTGAAAGTTTATTATTTCTCTACTTTAGTCCCCTTTAACTCCTCTTGGTATTTTATCTTTCCCATAAACTTACAGACAGAAGACCAGAACCTTCCACAGGAGAACTTTTTATACTTTTCATTTAATTTAGTCTAATATTGTTGGCTTAGAGATGATTTTTTTTTTTTTTACTTTACAGAGAAACAATGGTTCCAAAGTTTTCTGGGCCTAAATTGCCCACAGAATCCAGATAGGTGGGTAATCTCATAACCCTGTGTTTCACAAAATATCCAATTTTAGACCATGATGAAGAACACTAAATGCTATTTGAAGATCAAGAAAAGCAAGGCAGATTTGAAGGCAAAACACTGCTTTCAGTATTTTTCAAACCCTAGGTACCTACCAGACAAGATCACAAAGAAAATTGATCACAAAGAAGATAATCACTTATACAGTTCCTAAATGTTCTTAGGGAGGTGTTACATATTTGCACTTGAACTATTTTAAATATCTATAAATGCATGCAGTTGCCATGACCATTTGGGTTTAAAAATTCCGTATATTAGAACTGTTTGAAAGATGTAAACCCCAAACTTTGTTAATGGGATAAATAACACATGTAGGCTCATACTGCTGCATATGCTACTGAACATTTACGTATGACAATATTGAAAATAAGAATAATTTTTGATTTTTTTTCTTTCTGTAAGGTTCTAATGGTCATAATCTCTTTCGTCTCCACCTTCTTAAGGGACTGTGTCCCTAAACATGAACATGCCAAGAATTAATATATACTAGGACTGACAATTTGAATGGTTAATATTAGTGCCGTGGAAAGAGCATTAATATAGTCGTTAGTCGCCTTTAAGGAGAAGTACTAGACCATTAATTTCTTCATTAATTCATTCTAATCCACTCTACACTTATCAATAGCTAGGAATAATTGTCCCATGTTAACATGTCTTACTAAAGCCATATCTTTGATTGAGGAAAGCTTTTCTACCGGTTCGATTCTTAATCATTGTTTTCAATCATTTCATTAATATTTTAATTTCCTATGTTTTAGAGGTATTTCAAAATCAACATGAACACATTTAAATACCAAGTAGTCCCAAGACAGTTTCACAGAACTGACCCATGCTTAATACATGAGGTGTCAGTTTGATAAAGAACCTGAAGTGTTTGAAATTGCTGTCTTAATCCTTAGTCAGACCAAGGTTACATGCATTATATTATTCTAGTAAATCTTCTGATAATCTTTTATAATACATGTCTCATTCATGGAGAATGTCTTATTTTCTATGATTTTCATTTTTCAGGAAGAAAAATTTATGCTTAAAACAACTCAGGATTAAGAAGGTGCAAGTTAAAAAAGGGAAAGAATACTTCTGTGAAACTCAAAATCTGATAACATCTGCTCTGGAAGTGCTTTGAGACTAGAGAAGTTAAGTAGTGCTGGCAATTAAAGTCTGCCCTGAAAGTGACAATATCAACACTATGAATAAAGCAGAGTGCTGAAGCAATGAGTAGAGACAAGTGCAGGCCCTAAAGAAAGGTAATGGAACCTTCTGTGGCATTGCACTTGTATAATTGAACCATAGACCTGATCTCTATTTCTGAATAGAAGTAAAAAATTATACCCACTCATTATAAAAGAACATTTTTTCTAGTGTGGTATTATAACTCTGTGTGTCTTTTGTGAGAGGGAATTTTGACTGCACTAGGAGCTGGTTGATGATTATCTTCCGTTAGGATGGCTGCTTAAAGTTGCTAAATACTTTCAGGAAATCCATTTAGGACAGATATCTTGTTAAGAAGCACCAAGCACAATTCTACAACAGAAATTAAACATTAACAGTAGAATTATTTTTAATACCTGGCTCATACTGGGAAAAAAGCAAAATTACAATGTTTTCAGTCAGCCTCCAAAGTACTTTATCAGAAAATACCTCTGACATATGACATAGAGGACAAAAAAAAAAAAAAAAAAAAAAAAAAAAAGAAAAAAAAAAAAAAAAAAAAAAGCAGCCTTATTCCACAATCCAGTCTAGCTTGAAAAAGATGATTCTCTGGGCAAGGAATTGCATAGTTATGCCTGAGATATAGCAGGCCTTTGTGTAGGCTTCCTGCCCAGAACCATACAAAATAGATTGGAGATCACTCCTGCATCCTTCCACCCAGTGGCCTTTTGTATCTTACATCCCTTAACAGAGAATTCTTTTGAACAACTGAGGACATTCTTGCAAAATATTCAAAGAGAAAGAAGCCCATTTATAGGTAAGTCCTAAATGTGAGCCTCAGACAAGTCCACATTAGTATATAGAATCCTGGGCATTATTTACAAAGTACATACAATGAAACAGAGTTGGTAGTCAGACCATTAAATACGTTGGAATATTTGTAATATTTGTGAGTGTTTTGCTGTACTTACTTTGGTTTTATTTTTCCCTGACATTGAACAATAAGATTTAAAAAAAATTCTTTTAGTGTCTGAAAAATACTCCATTTTATGATACACTTACCATTTCTGCACACCTGAAATTCCAGGGGACTCCACGAAAGATTATTTCCATTAACTCAGACATAGAGTGGCAAAATGTAAATTTTTAATGTTATATTTTAAATTATACTAATATGCTAAAAAAACCGCCCAAACCCAAGAGAATTACTGTGATGGAGACAGCTTTCGGTATCTGTGTGGTTTTTTTCAATTCTTTAATGTCACAAAGTGTGTCATTGCTAGATCTACTGATAGCATTTAAATACTTCAGGAGGAACAATATATGTTAGCTTAGTTTCAAAGGTTTTCCTGAATAGATACACTCCCTACCCCCTGCTTTGAGAACAGTGTTAAATTGAGTAAAATATAAATTATCTTGTTGGGTTTTTTTCTTAGAAATGTCATTCTAATCCACCTAAAGAAGAAAGAAAAGAAACCAGTCCCATTATTTCAGGTGAAAATTTTGTGCTAGAATACCAGAAAATAGATAAAACACACTTATAAAGCAAAAGGAGAAATACAAAACAAACAAAACAATAAAGATGTGAAATACTAAATAAGGCATATAGAAGACAAATTGAGATGAATCTAGTTTGGTTGATTGCTGATGCGCTATCCTGAAAACTGAAACAAATAGGATAATGAAGAGAGACCTATGGTAATCTCAGAGGTAATTTCTTGAAAAGAGGTAAATAGCTGAAAGAAGAAATTGCTAAAAGTGCAGCAGGAACTAATTGATACCTTAAAAATAAATGTGTCAATCGCTGCCTGTCAGAAGAGAGCAGGGTTTAAGCATACAATTCCTTAACAAACAATACCAAAAGAAAACCAAGGAAGTGCACAAGAGAGACTCCAAACTAGAATATCTTCCTGAGAGATCACAAAATTAAAAAATAGAAATGGAAGGCACTTCAAACTGCTGTCTAAGCCATTTCTCCATCAAAAGATGTGATCCACTAAATCAAAATTGTTCCTGAGAGATAGGTTTTTAATCTCCTCTTAAAAGTGTCCAAGAATCCTAAGATCTGAGAAAAACTGTCTTGAAAAGTAAAGAGACAAAAATCCTATGCCATTTACAACACAGTCTGCTTAATAATATTCCAATCAATTACAAAAGCTATTACAAAAGAGAGTTAAGGTTTACATTTGAGAAGGACTAAGGGAAACATACCAATGTGCTTTTCACAATAACTTTTTGTAGTGTAATTTATGTTCATATTTTTATTTAATCCTTTTATGTCAAGAAAAATTAATTTGCAAGGACGTGTTTTTTTCTCATAAACAACACAACAGAAATAATGTTTCTAATAAAGATATTAGCAAAGACATTTTTATTTTTTGTTCATATAGTTTTACAATTTATTTTGTAAAACATACTGGCAAACTGGTATTTCACTCAAAATGGTTATCTTCATTGTAAGACCACTTAAATGCTGCTTGTTTATTTGGGATATTATCAACATGCCAGACACTTCTTTTCTATTTTTGCAATGTTATTTATTCTTGTTGAGGTGGTTTTATTATCAGGGGATATTTTATATCATGATCATTATCTGAATATTGTATTTTTTAATGTTTATTTATAGTCTGTCAAGATATTTTCTGATACCAAAGCCGTATTTTGATATAAAAGTGGTAATTTCACATAATAAGCAATCTAGATTACCTGATACTATAACGTATCCCTTGAACTATTTAAACTGTGAGTTCAGCTTGAAAGTGTCCTTCTTTCTGTCCTGTGTTGTGAGATTTACCATGTCACTTTCTAGCACTTCAAATTTTTTTTTCTAGACAAAGCTACAGTTAGAGCATTACCTGATCTAAGCACAAGGGAGAGATTTACTATTATTTTCCATAGAAACTGCATATTTTCCCCATTTAATCAAAATGTCAATCGATTTTCTCTAGAAATTAGTTCTAAGTCTCAAACAAACAAGCCAAATGGATTTTTTCTCATACCAAAATCTCTCAGATGTCTGACTCAAACACTGAGCTTAAATTTTGTTCCTTATTTCCGATTTCAAACTTACACTCCAATATTTTAAAAATAACAGAGAAAACAGACAAAAGACATATGTATTACTAGTAGGAAGGTGCCTTGGAGATGCATTTGTTTGCAATTCAGTGATGCCACTCTGCTCCATCATTACAGGAATTTTATAACAAGACATATTCTTGTTGAACAAATACCGGAACATTTGGTTGCTTGCCTTTAGAAGTAGTCACCAAGCAGTCAATTCCTCCCCCCATCTTCAAATCATGAATTTGTGGAGAAATTTAGAACTTCCTTGAATTCAGCGAGGACAGGCTGAGAATGAAAGCTTGGGCTTTTTACGACTAAAGAATTTCACAGAATGTGAAAATTAGATAACGGCTTTTGAAAATGAAAAATCAAGTAATAAAACAGTAGAGTCTGAAATAAAGCAAAATAGGAAGCAATTTATGAGAAAAAGACAGATAATAAATAAAAGCAGCTGGGTGACAAACTAGAAGACTAATGAAGAAAACCCAGAAACTGAAAGAAGCAATTGATAAAATACTGGAAATTCACAAGAAAATGATTAGGCACTACAGATGGAAAGATAAATGTTACTGGGAGAAAGCTGACAAAAACCCCAGATCCATCTGCTGTACACATTTCAAAATCTTTGCTGGAGGAAGGTGTCCTGTTTATTTCAAGGACTATATTTATTAATATAATTGAAATAGCAAAGCCCAAGGGAAGAAATGCCCTGCTGATGTGCAGATTTCTTGTTGATACCTTGTTGAGTTCTCTCAACATGTAATGCTGGGAAAGAGGTTCTGCAAAGTGCTCCGAACATGGAAGTTCAGCATAAAACACTGCACTCCCAATTTTTTTTATTTTTTTTTTAAAATTCTTCCAATCTGCAGATATTAATGTTACAAAATGCCTCCTTCATCATTTCACTACTGAGCCAAGTAATAAAGTTTCACCTTTCTGCTGATTGGATCAATGCTACAGATCAGTTGTGGAGAAAATAGGCTGCACAGAAGAAGGAGTCAGTCTCTGTGACATCTGAAGCTTTTCCCTTGTTCTGTTAGTGTAATATTAACATTAGCATGAAAACCCTGAAGGCTCTAAGGACAACATAGAGATTATGGGAAGGATAAATCCTTCTCATAGATCGTCTTCCCAGGGCACAGAGCAGCCATCTGGACAGTAGCTGTGCTAGTCTTTATCCAGAGAGGCTATATGCACCTCAGGCTCTGAATAACCATGAGGGTTTACCGATTACAAAACATTTTCTGATATTAAATACTGTACTTAGAGTGACATAGCAATTAATAACAAACACAACAGAGAACGTGGGTTCAGTTGGGCATGGGAAGCCATGGTTTTCTAATCACTTTCTCATTTTATAGTAGCTGACTTGAAAGTCCAGCTGTGATATGCAACTGTAGAGCATTATAGCCATTTGAAAGCTGTTTGAACACACTGAACATGAAAAGTAAATGCTAATGAGCTATTTATGGCATCAATACATTCTGTTGTCCTTTATACTGACAGCCCTCACCAGGATTGCTCTGGTATGTCTTTCAGAATAGTAAATACTGTTTTATTTGCCATGTGAATCAGACAGAAAGAGCCCTGTAAATAAAAAGCTTGTACTTGACACAGAAGGGTGGTTAAGCATTGTGGTACCTCCTTTGCAGTGTGGAAGATAAAATGATACAATTTTATTGGGGGAATAATTTAATTTGGTAGAAAGAATCATCTCCCGTTTCAAAATTATTTACTCTCAATTTTCTGAAACAATGTATTACTGTGGGAACTAAAAAGAAACTTAACCAAATTTCCTTATCTTTCAGATAACCATAGGAACAAAGCACAGTGATGTCTGGAATGATCAAGTCTAACTACATATGCATAGGAGAAAAAGAATGTTTTGAGTGAGTATTTTAAGTAGCTTTGGGTGATTGGCTTGATAAGAGATGGTTATTTAAACAACCTGAACAGAGTGCCATACTGACTGACTTCTGAAAATCTTGGCATTTGAATCAGAAAGAGAATAGCCATGGGCAATGAGGTATAACAAAGAAAATCTTTTATCTTCTTTCCCCACCTTTCATTCCTCACTCTTATTGGTAATCTGGTTTCTGTGAGTGAGCTCTGTTCACACCACTCAGTGAGGGGTGAATCTAGTGTGCACTTTGAATAAGATAAGATACTGAATGCTCCCCAGAAAAGTGCTGCCTTTACTTTTATGTTGATTGAATATGATCAGCAATGAGAGCTGAGAACAACTTGTCATCCTTTATTTCTAAGGAAATGAGAATGAAAGCATAGTAGGTAATCATTGAGTTTATGACTGCATTTGAAATATCAGTGACAAGTCCTTTATTTCTACAAAAAGCTGTTAAAATGTTTCCTCAATGGATTTTTGGATATTTGAACAAGGTGAGAGTTGTTATTCTTTACCATTATTTCAAATGTATATTTCAGTACCTGCAATTTTCATCTTATATCTATGGAAATAGAGTGGAATCTTATATAAACTTCTACTATTATATAGCCTTCTGCCATTTTTTAGTTCACTGAAAGAGATATGCTCTCAGTTTTTAAGGCTAAATTGGGAAATCAAACCAATATTGTCCTTCATATATTAGCCTTATATTTATTTTCACTACTAATAATGTGTATATTATACATATTTTCTTTTGGAATCATACTTTAAAATTGAGGTACTATAATGTAGAAGAATGTAGAAAGTACTTTGTTAGTATTTTAACTGAAAGAGATAAGGTTGCTAATAATAATCAGATTTTTTGAAATACATCGTTAATGCAGAAGTGTCAGTTCTCTTTTTAGAATTCAGAATTTCCCACAGCTTTTTTTTGAACAGTTGTGAACTTTCAAACTTCAAGCTGGATGCTTTCCAGCAACATAGATAACACTGAAGTTTTCCATAGACTGATTTTGGCTATAATGGAGTTCTTTTTCTTCATAGCAGCCTGCATGGTACTGTGTTTTGAATTTGTGACTAAAGCAGGGTTGATAACAAACCAATTTTTGCGCTATTGATGAGCAGTGCTTGCACAGTATCAAGGTCTTTTTTTTTCCTTCTCTCTTCCCTCAAAGGTTGTAGGCTGGGAGTGGGCAAGAAGCTGGCAGTGGTCACAGTCAGGAGAGCTGACTGAAGCTGGCCAAAGGGATATACTTGTCCATATGACCTTGTGCTCATCTATAAAATGAAAGCAGGAGGAAGGGGGATCATTTGTGGTAATGGCTTTCATTTTGCCAAGTAGACCTTCCACATGCTGGGTTTTTACCAAATTATCTGGACATCTGACTGCCAAAGACAAGCAAAATTTTTAATTTGCTTTATTCGTGCACAGAATTTACTTCATTTCTTAAGCTGCCTTTATCTCAGCCCATGAGTTTTTCTGATTTTTGCTTTTCCAAAACTTTAGTCTAGTCAGCTGGGAGGGGAGTGAGTAGGTGGGTGGGCTCTTATGACCAGTGTAAATGTCACAAATGCCATTAGTCTGATGATGTGGGGAAATAGAAAAACAGGGCTGCCCATTTGGCCAGTCAGATTTTCAGAGAAGCGAGATCAGTTAGGGGGCCAGAAAAAGTTAATAAGGCTGTATGTATCTGGGCTACATATGCAAAAAAAGGGTGATTAAAGGGTCTTTTTCTCTGTTTCTGATGTTAGTGATTGGTATTAGGTAGGCATGCTGGAGGTTGGTTGGGAAGCAGGGTGGGTGTGCTGGTACCTTAGGCAAGCCAGGGTTTGATGATGAGACAGCAGAATAGAACAACCACTTTTTAGAAGCTTTTTTGTGAGCCCTTCAGGATCAACATCATCAGCAACAAAGAATAATGCAAGAAAGACGCAACAGGTGATGGTCTGGGTTACAGTCACTGCTAAAAGAACTAGTTCCCACGTCCTTTAGAAGAGGTAAAACAAGCACTGTCAACAGAGGTAGTTATTTACTGAGCTAATACTAACCTTGCTGTAGATAAATTTAGTTTATCTCATTTATGAAAATGATTTTTTCTGTAATTCCTCCACCTCAATAGTGATAAACGATTTATCAGAAGAAAGGTATGCAAATGTGCTAGTGTTTCCAGGTAGATTTTGTGTGGGATTGTGTTTTGTGTTTTGTTTTTTATTACAGCTATCCTGCTTTGCAGAGATGTATATTGAAAACAGAGAGAAGGAAATACGATGATGAAAAAGTAAACCATTACCCAAAGCTCAAACAAAGGAGATGCTCTAAATCATGAAAAATTCAAGAGTACCATTTTTCTGAATTGGGCAAATTGAGACTTGAATAAGTCTTGCATAAAGCACAGACAAATAAATGTCTGAACCAAGCTATGGAGTGCTCCACCACAGTCATTCTTGTTTTTAAAATGGAATCAAGTCCCAAAAGCTTGGGTTTCATCCATACAAGTTTTGATAGTACTACATTTTTTTTTCCCAAAGTATTTTTATCTTATGAGTTCATGTAATTTTAGATGTATATTTTTTTAAGCAAGTGCAATTTGCAGTATTCAAAAAGGGCAATGATTAACATTTCCAGCAAGATGTTAGAGAGTAACTCAGGGAAAAGAAACAACAAACCCCCAATGTTAGAGGTGTGTAGACAGTGTCTTGCAAGGGTGATATGCACTGAATTTACTAGATTTCAGTTAAACCTTTGTGGATATTATTTCTGGGTTTTTTTTCCTTTCTATTCTATTCTCTTGGTGATACATTTTACAGTAGGCAGACATGCATACTCACAGTGCATTGGAATAAGCTTTTAGCCTGCCTTCCAAAATACATACCCCTGTGTATTAGATAGTATGCATAATTTTTAATTTTTATAAAGTCTAGAAAAACTAACAGTAGATTCAAATGTGGCTTAAAATTTTAACTTATTGAATTAAATCTGTTTCTCTGGTCTATCAAGAATGCTGTGAATTCTAATCCTATCCTCCAAAGTGCTTCCAAACATTGACATCAGATTTTATATTGAAATACTTTATTCCATATTGAAAAGCATTAGTGGAGATATCAACCACTATCTTATCCACTACAGACCACTGCAAAACTCCCCTATCATAGTCTGAGAGAAAATTATGAATCAGGAAGGTCACTGTCAAAAATTAGTGATTAGGCCTAATAAATTCTGTGGTCATTTGGCCACATGTCACCTTGTTATTCTTTTCAATTCAATTCTCATCTTTCAAAATTGATTCAGCAGTTTTTCTTAGAGTAACTCTTTAACCCAAGTGACTTCACAAAATATAATATTTTCAAGTACCTTGTCCATCAGACATTTCTTTTCTGGAAATTGCAACTGGATATGTTAATTATTTCGCTGTTTTTAAGATTTAGAAGTGACCCATACATCAGACTTTTATCTTAAGGATATACTGTATCCTTTGTTTAACTATATTAATTTTCATTGGTTTGAGACAGGCAGACAGACAGGGTAAGTTTATTTCCAAGTACTTGAAACTGTAACCTACTGAATTTCTCTCAGAGCCTTCACTGACACATCTCTAGTCTGTTACTTGGCAACCTTGAAACATTAGGTATTAGCTGCCATTGATGTCACTTTCTCACTTAGGAAAAAAAAAAAAAAAAAAAAAAAAAAAAAAAAAAAAAAAAGACAGACTGAAGCTTTAAACAGAAAAACCAATGGGGTCAGTCTTTCCAAACCAGTGGAACATTTTCTATGTTAACAGCTCATTCTGTCAAAGTCTGTACTATTAAAAATTATTCAAAACAGAGAATATACCTCTGATACCAAGTCAATAAATAGAAAATTATCCAGCAGCAGTAGATATTTATATTTCATATTGCTGTTAATGTCCAGTAACAATTTCTACTGTTGTCTTTTTTCTGTGCCTTCCTTTTGTCCTGGAAGGACAAAAGAAAATGAGGAAATTCCAAAGTCTGTCTCTTATCATATTGGTATGAAGAGTAGACCATATATTCAAATTCTAATAAGTATCATAACATCTAGGAGACAGGACTATAATATTTATGCAATAAGGCTGAATTCTTAATGAGGATAATGAGTATTTTGTGTCTAACAGCTCCAACACATGCTGTAGCTCCAATTTATGTCATCTATTGCCAGGCAATTTACAGCTTCTTCTGTTCAATCCAAGGACCTCAAAGGTAGGCTTTATTTTCCTTTTTCCTGGTACTAGAGTAATTAGGAAACCTGTCATTCAATTTTCAGGAGCTGTACTGCAATAAAGTATTTATAATTGGAATATTCATGTTTGATTTTCCTTATCAAGCCACTAATGATGCCTTGACTTGCTATATATCACACGTGCCCAGCTGAAGATGATGGGATAGAGCAAATCCATGAATATTACTGCTTTCCTCACCTCTTCGCCAGTTCAGCTGGATGACCTGCAGTAGCTCAGGCAGTTCCACTGGCATTTATGGCAGTTTTATAAAACTCTCTGAATTTTATAATTGAATTGTGATTGTTCCCAAGATGAGAGGTACAAGAGCAGAAGGTAGAATACTAAAAGGTATGGGAAGCTGATATGCAAATTTTCAACTAAGAGTGATATGGTGTGCAGTAAACAAATTGCAGCGGTAAGGCTTAGAAGAAATGTAATAACAGAAGAAAATGTGAGAACATTGAAACAATCAAAATGAAAGCTTTTATGTACTAAATCAATCTAATTGGACCCATAAGAGGATATTGCTATAGAGAGTGAGAACAAAGTTGTATAATTTGTGCATAGTCAAAGAGGAAATGAAAATCTGAATACATGGGAAATGATTGCACATGGATGAAATTTTCACAGCAAGAAGTCAAGACCAGTTAAGAGTGTTGTTTTAAAATGATATCAGTTGTGGGTTTTTTTTGGGTTTTTTTTGTGGTGTTTTGTTGGTTTTTTTTGGTTTTTTTTTTTTTTTCCTACAGGAAAGATTCTCAGTCCTTTTACTTGGTTGTCTGCTGAGCCAAATGAGAAAACTGATTTAATTTTATCTAACATCCACTGTATCATTGGAAAAGTAAGTACAAAATCTACCACTATCAAAACTGTGGTGAATGAAGAAATGCTTGATACTGTAATGTTGGCAGTGTTGAGCGATGGCCTAATATTGCTTCTGTATGAGATATTAGGAAGCATAAAGCAATACTTGAATGAGTAACTGGCTACTGGAATAATAGTGAGGTGTCAAAATCAAGGACAGATATCTACAGATTTAATGAAGGACTGACTGAACAATATTTGGAGCAGCAGACCAGGTGTGCTGTTTAAGAAATAGAAGAATAATTGTTCCAGATGAATCCAGAGGTCATCTAATGCCAGTGAAGAATACTGCCAAGAAAATGAATATTGATCTTGTAATTATATCAAGGGGAATGACATCAAAACTCTCTATGTAGTAGTGAAAATGCCCTTTAAAGGCATGTTAAAATCTTCATAGTCAGAATGGTTATTGGCAGGGAACATGCTCCCATTCCTACAGGAAAAATAGGGAGTGGTGAAAAACTATCCTGTCATTTTGAGAGCATCAGATCAGATAAATCCAGAACTTGTAGCTAAGATTTTTAAGAAATTCTGTATTTTAGATTTCAGGGATGGAACATACATTGTTATGAGTACAAAGAAGAATCTGAAAATATGGAAGACACTGAAAGAGAAGAATTGATGGAATTCAATGGAATGTTGGAATGTAAATACTGAGAATTACTATTAATATAGCATGTGAGAAAAGTACAGATTAACTTCAGGCAAACTGTTAAGAGAAAATATTTTTATACTAATTATAGCTTTGAAATAAAAACACTTCTGTGTATAAAATTCTTTTAAGGATCAGTTTAAACTCCATGTTCTCCTCCTTTCTGGTTGGCATAGTACACTTACATTTTGATGGTGTGATAGATTTAGATCTTTCCTACCTCTGACACTTATATCCACTGTTGTGGAGCATCTGTGGCATTGTGGCTTGTGCTGATATAACACTGAACTGAATCACTGTAATGAACTGGGTTTTCAGACCAACAAAAAGAAGACCAAATGGTTTTGATGTTGAATTTGCAATCAGCTGAATCATGATAGTTGAGAGACCCTTGTGGCATAATGGAAAAACTGACATCTTGAATCAAGGGAAAAAAATCCATGAGCCAGTTTAACCACTAGAGTAGCATTGCATATACATGTTGCAAATCAATACTACTTTTTTCTTTTCATATCATCCTTATCATATTCTAATTGAAGTTTCAAGTTACACATGAAAAACAATGATTATTTACCTCACTAACTTTCTCCACCATGTATCATTCACCAAATGCAATACCTGTATTTAGAGATCATTCTCTCCAATTCGGAATTCACTGAGCATCATGATCATCATTCAGCCTAGAATGCAAGAGTGACACTGTTGCATTACTGGAGTTACCTGCAGGAGAACAGACAGAGACACCAGACACAAAGTAAATAATGGAAAGACTTTACATAGGTGAAACAGTGAAATGTGTTACAGAGTCAATGTATTCAACTCACCAAATATTTTAATTAGGATTTTTGTTTTCTTTTCAGAATATTATCAATATTCTATTTTTTTTCTTTGCCCTTAGAAACAGTGAGAGTCTTTGCCAGCCTCGGTATCCAGAGGTATCCCAGAAGTAGAGGTCTGACATCACTAAGCCTCAATAAAGAGAATCTGTCCGTTCCTGCAGTACTACACCACAGCTTTTGCAGTGGTTCCGTCACACCCTGTTAGACATAGCCCACAGACTAGCTACTCAAAAAGCAGATAAGCCATCAATTAACCAGCCACCAAGTTTAGGGGTTGTGCTCATAAGGTGAACAGCTTTTGATTAATTTTCTTTTAGATAAGAACAAATGGTGTGGAATGCAAACCTAATTATAGGTTGGGTTAAAAAGCTACAGGAGGCGATAGGACAATTTTAGTCTTTGTTCTTTTAATGACCACGGTACTTCATCTGACCACTGGTATTTATTTTTGTACAATATTTATACAAATTCCATCGTGAGGGGATAAAAGTCAATATATTCTAAATTATTTTTAACTTAGATTTGTGGTCTATCTTGTTTTGTTTTATCTTATTTTCATTTATCTTATTTTGTGGACTGAAATTTCTTTTTAGAAGAATTGGAAGATGAAAATATTTTACCCTTACAAATATTGCTTCCTAAAGAGACCTTAACTAGTTTCAATATGAATCAACATAATTTTTGGATCCCTAGTTTGCCATAAAAATTTCCTTGGCCAGACAAATGACAGCTATGATATTCTTTGCACATACCTTTTTTTTTTTTAATAAAAGCATTCAGAGGAAAATAAAATTAATTCATGTTCTTCCAAAGCACACCATCTGTTGAAGTTTTACACTAACATGATAGAAATAGTTCAATGCAATACCTGGTTTTATTGGAAAGATTTATCTCCCCCCCAGGCAAACTAATTTGTGAATGAATTAGGATATACTTTCTGACAAAAAATGGTCATAATAATCATTTGATCTGAAAAGCTTTGAATTCAGGTTCATACTCTAGAACTCTGGATATTTTAAACTGATTCACACATCTTTTCCGAAGTTCAAAAACAACAGTCATCTTCTCTCCATCTTTCAATAGCTTGCTTGTATTAGAGTCTGTGAGAAGGATGATAATACTACGTATATTTTTGTTCTCATCTAACCATTTTCAAACCATTTTTTTTAAGTCATGAATATGACAAGAAAAGAAAAGCTCTTTTCTGTTTGGATCTGATCCAGCTCTCAAGAAAGTGTTTTTCAGTTCGTATTACATGGATCAGCTACTATACAGAGCAATTAATGCAACAGTTCCATGAAAGAAGCAGGTGAGGGAAGACAAGGGATTCAAGCTTTTGGGACAGATAGGTTTCAGTGTAAAGCTTTTATATTATCAGTTGCTAAGGTTTCAGTGTAAAGCTTTTATATTATCAGTTGCTAAAAGTCAATTATTATGTAATAATTAGTGTGACAATTCAAACAACAAACTCTTTAGAAAACTAGCTAACTGAAACACTCACCATAGAAAACATTATTGTTTGCTCCTTCAAAGGAGTGGTCTAGGATTACAATAGGGTGTCCTGGAGAAAGAGAAGGTAGGGAGATTATGGAAATGATCTTCAGTAGAATAAGATTTTTGGCATGAAGAGGGTGGATTGAGATAAAAAGCTCAACTGTGTCATGATCACACTTGCCAGATTCAGAAAGAGTCAGAAGATTTCTAGCCAATAGGAGCCAGGTTAAAAATAGAAAAAGATGTCTCTTTTTTAACAGATTTTTGCTACAGCATGCTCTGTATTTAACAAGCTCAGAGGGTCTCAGGGAAGCTACAGAGAAGATTGAAAGGATAAACCGTGGGTTGCTAAACAGACCTACCATACTTGAGCTGAGGAATTCTTTCGCATGAAAATAGTTTGATCTTCAGAGGATATTACCAGGCATGGTTATATAAGTTTGTCCTGTTCCTAGTCTTCCTGTCTAGACATTTACTTTGTTTCACTGCTATAAAAATAAAGTTAGGTTAGATTGACTCTAGGTCTCAGTCAGTGGAACTATTCATACAGTCTTGAAGCCTACCAAAACTATTGACTTTGAAAGGCTGTGGATCCTGTGGATCAAATGCTCCAGTAGCAAAGGGAAGTACAGATCCTGTAATCAATGGGCATCCTTAAGTCTGTGCTCAATTTACACACCTAAGTACTCTCATCAAACTCTTAATGAAGGAGTAGAACTGCTCTTAAGATAGACGCACTTTTCTGAAAGGATTCTGTAAACTGTGATATGATAAGGACTATGAAATGAACCCAGTTTTTCACTGGAATACGATGACTAGACCTATAAGAAATCAGAACTGTCATCTCTTCTCACCATGCAATCAGTATGCTCTGGCATATTTGCCAGTTATTTCAAGAAACATCTGGTTTCACATAATTTTCTGTTGTACCTGACAATACTTATCATATCACAGCTAAAAACAAGGCCGACATCTCTCTGCTTAAAGAATAAAAGATAATAATAAAATCAAAGGAGCAGTCTTCTGAGTTATGGAAAACACCAGACTTCTACTATGCCTACAGTGAACTGAATGAAAGGACAAATTTTGTTTTCCAAAGACTTGTCCTTTTGATTCATGAAAGCACACTGGCAGCTGGGGTAATGTCACTTAAATCCCAAGATTAGTTTCACAGTTAAAGATGTACTGAAGTGCTTTTCTGGACCTGGGCCAGATGCTCAGCATCTTCCAGGATCAAGTTCATATTTATGAGTGCTTCGTAAGTGAGGAAAATCATAAAATTGAATGGCTTTGTTCCCATAAAAAGGGAAATATAAAGCCCTCAGTGCAAAGTAACCGTGTGTTAAGCACTCATAGAACATTTTTGCTTTTGTTAATTAAGCAAAAAATTCATATGGGTGGGGCATTTCCTGGCAGCTGATGTTGAGGCAAGAGCAGTCAGTTTTAATTGCCACTTATATCCGGGGCATTTCATTGAACAAACAGGTGGAGCATATCCACTTTGAATGTATGCAAACAGCTTGCCTTATCATGGAGAGGAGAATGAGTTTTCTGATTGATTAGTTCCTTTTTATTCCAAGCAGGTTGTGGCCAATTGCAGTAACTGCAGATTTTCTGCATTGAATGTTAACATAATCTGCATAGAAAACAATTTCAAAGAGAACACTTAGAGTTTTAAAATCTGTACTAACATGAAAGAAAAAACAACCAAGCAAGTATATTTAATTTCTAACTCCTAGAAATGGAAATTATTAATTGAATAATGTGGCTGAAAAGGAAAATAATCTATTTAAATGTGACAAGGCTCACTAGCTCTGAACCAGCTGCTATTTCTAGGCTGACACTTTATAGGATATAACATTTAGCTACGAATCAGATATTAAAGTACATTAAACCAGTTACACCAAGCTACATTCTGTGATCTGGAAAACAATCAGTGGTTTAAAATTTTTTAACATAGAGAGAAAGGGAAAATGCATTTGTGAAATGTGTTCCATTTTATTCTAATAATAAGAGGTTAGCATTTAGGAAAGATTTCTTTCCTCTGAATCTGCCAAGATTTAGTCTATTTATTCCAAGACAGTCTATTTATTTCAGGTAGCACATAGCAGTCAGCTGTCACTGTGATAGGCACAGCATAAGTCAATACAGCTTGGAAAAGTATTCTGACTTACATTATCCTAAAATCTAACTGCACTTTGTAGGCTAGAAAACAGTCATACAATTACAGCACTATTTTAGAAAGGTGATCACAGTGATAGTCTAGGATTGCCGGTAGAAAACATACCTTTAATTTAGTATTATGTCTCTGAGATCAGCTTTAAAATTAACTTTCTTTCGTTATATATCCTCCTTAAAGAGTTATTAAAATAGTTTTGTAGTATATTTTAACAGGATTTTTTTCTCAGTGAAACCTTTTTCTTTAGAGCCCATATTTGAAGGTGACTATGGCAGTTTTCAGTGAGAAAATAAAAACAGATCAAGAGGAACTATTCTTAGGACACAGTGAGTAAATCATTAAAAATAAAAGAGATGAGCACACCTGCATATTAATTTTTTACAGAAATTTAAAATATTAAAAACCATTTGATCAATTGCAAGCTTGGAAAACTATCTTACATTTTTAACTTTAAAGTATCTGCACTTATTAAGGTAATGGTTAATTTTTCATTAAGAAAATAAATATTGAGATCTTTAAAACTATTTCTACTCCTTGGGACATAAATCTCTTCTTCAGGAAACTGAGTATTTATTCTGTTGTTTATTGAAAAAAAAAGGAATCAGTTTTCAGTCATTAATTTTAGCTTAAAATTGTAAAACATTATATAGTATTTTAGTCTTCGTGCTCTGTGTGGATGCACAACACAAGAAACAATTTGAAATTAGTACAAATATGGCATGAATAAAGCCAGCTATTAATGAAGGCCAGAAGTGGTGTTTTAAATCTTGAACTTTATCAAAGCTCATATTGGTGTTACAATGATTTTGCTGATATTATATTTAAAGAATGGTTTCCACAGAATGAGTTTGGGATAAAGATGCTACTGTAGTGTAGCAAGGCCATTTGACAAAAAAGTTTTTTGGTAGCTAAAACTCAGCTGTTTAAAAGAATATCACTGCCATATAGAGAAGCTGAATGATCTAATTTCTTCACACCAATGGACTATGCCTGATATAAGTCAGTCCTTCCAGAGCTTAAAAGGAAGTGGTGATAATAACAGGGTAGAAAATTTAACAATGGAAATATGGGACAGAATAATCAATTTCTGCAAAAAGTATCTCACAGTAAAAGTTTTATATATCTTTCTTCCTTTAAAAGACTTAGCTTAAGGTGTCAGCTTATGTTACCAGTCTAAAAATTAACTGATTCATCTAAGAAATTGTTTGTCCAGGACATGGGAGAAAAATGAACTGGTGAGACTCATAACACTGCCTGTACAATTTCCACTGGGTTGAAATAGTCTGGCTAATCAGTTGAGATGATTAGAAAAGGCCTTTTAAAATTTCATTTACAATCAATATGTAACAAGATTTCAAAGTTGGTGACTTGATCAAATATTCATCTTGGGAGCTGTTGAAGGCCAAGCTGGATGTAACTCTAAGTAGCGTGTTCTAGTGAAAGGTGTCCCTGCCCATGGAGGGCAGCTGGAACTAGATGATTTTAAAGGTTGCTTCCAACCCAGACCATTCAATGACTCAATGTATTATTTCAAGTCAATCTCACCCCTGTTTTCACCCCTTGTACTTTAAAGTCTTTTCTTTATCACATATTTAAAGAGAGACTATAAAGAGTTCTGGATTACAAAGTGAAGGTGACAGATCTGTACCTAGAAAAAGTCTCTGTCTGTGGGCTGGTTCACACAGATGACTTCTTGTTTCACTCAAATTTGCCCCTGTAACTAAATGATATTGCATTACCTGTTTAAATCCTGAAGTTTAAATTATATTGCTGAGTATTTAAGTTCTTTTCATCAAGAATAGCTGCTTTTTTTTTTTTCTGCTGTGAGCTCTTCTGGCTATGGGTTAAGTTTCTTTTAGCTTTATTTCATTACTGGCAGCATAGAAGTCTTGTAACAGGTAAAATGTGAGTCGACCATGACCTTCCTTTAATGCTTCAGCTTAAGGTTCTAGTTTTTTTCAGGTTTCAAGCATTTGTCTCTTTCTGTGGCATTAATATGTAATGCTTTCATCCAAAATTTATCCTTCTTTAAAGCCTGCCCTTATACTTCTCTTTACAGGAGCACTAGGTGCTTGGAGGTCTACTTACTTTTTCATATTTTGGACACTTCTCAGAGTGGCTTCTCTCTATTGACTATATAGGAACTAGCTTCATGCAACATCCTTAATTTTTGATGGTTAACCTTTTCTAGCCTTTCTTTCTGGAAAGCTTAAGCCTTTTTTTTTTTTTTTTTTTTCCCCTTTTATTTCTTTCTTGTTTATCTTTCTTTTTCCAATTATCAGTGCACTTTTTTCTCAACAAGCTCTTTTTGCTACACTGTTCTAGGTAATTGTCTTGAAAGGAATTGAGGAGCTTTATTTCCTGATGCTTTCCTGCCAGATATTTGGTGTGTGTTACCTTTTGCAGCACTGCATTTAACAGCTGTCTAAGGAAGTACAACCAAGTGCAAGAAGACAAAGAGCAATAAAATTCTCAAGAATGCTTTTGTAATGATGTTGCCATGGAGTTGGATGGATATTACTTCTAATGATAAAGCATTTTGAAAAGAGTTTTTACAGTATAATTTTTTAAAAACATTCACCAGAGAATGCTTAAAAAAATCTACATCTTTCAGTAACGGAGTAATGTCTGCTAGGAGATTAAAATGATAATATTTGCGAAGGAATAAAATAGGGACATATTTCAACCACACCAATATTAATACATACATATGTAAATGTTGATTTAATGACATTTTGCTGTGCTTGTTTAGTTAGAGTACCAGGAATTTTTAGGCAAATAAAGTAATTTTTACCCTATTATTTTTATTACTTTTTATTGCTATAGTTTCAGGCATGTCCTTCTGATTATGCTTATTCTTACTATTACTGCAAACATGTGCCTCACAAATCATGTTCAAAAAAGACAAAACACCTATGATATAATTAAAAATCTGTCAAAACAAGAAAAAAGCCATTAAATTTGATATCACATTTCTGAGGCTCTGTAAAACAATTTCCTTTTACTGCTTGGTAGTTGTCAGCTTCATGTTTCTTTTTAGATTATTATAATAAAATGATTTATGGGAATTTTAGTGCTTATAAATATAGCAAATATCTACATTATCAGTAGTCTGCAGCATCATCTATTTATTTGTAGGGTTGTTCAACTGTGGTATGTAAAAATGAAAATAGAATCCTAATGCAATTAAAAAGCAATTATTTTCTGTGGAATTTCACCTAATATGTTTTTACTTGGACTATGGACTTTTAATTTGAAAGATTTCAATGAAATTAATTCACTCATTCTAAGGCGAGGAAAGGAAAGCTTTAATTCTGCTAAGAAACTCTAAAATTTCTCTGGGCAGAGAATAATGTTTTTATAAGAAAGATATCAGGTGTTTGATAGGATTTAGTCAAGAATATATTACGTGTTACAGAAGAAAGGAAATGGTAAGATAGAAGTGAGAATTTTAACTGGGCTACTGGATATTAATTCAGCCAGGAGACAGATGGATCATGAGGAGGGGAAGCATAAAGACTGAAATGTTCCACAGACACTGAATGAAGGACTGTGCCCAGATAAATAAGAGCACAGGCTAAACGGCCTGGGGAAGCCCTGGCATGAGTTGTTTTGCTTATATGTTGCATACAAAGAGAAAATAGAAAACTGGTTTGATGAGAAATAGAGAGCAAGAAGAAATTATTCTGTCTGAACAGGGAAGGAGGAGTTTGAGCAGAGAAGGCAGAGAAACACTAGTAAGCAAAGGTGATCAAGCAAGAAGAGGAAGAAGGTGAGCGAATTAATAGGGATTGAGTGAATTGGATATGAAATGAGTAGCCTGAAGAAATGAATACTGTAATACACACTCATATTAGGTAAGGTTATAATAAATAAGGTGTAGAGTAGTAAGGAGATTTAGTATAATTTCTGGCAGCATACTAAAGCAAAGCAAAATACTAATAATTTGGAAAAGGAAGAACAGGATGTGCTCTCTGCTGGAAGCTTCAATATCAGGTAACTGAAGTGTGATATTAGGATGAGGATCAGGATGGGATGAAAGTCAAAGTAAGATTGACTGCAGGGTATGAAGAGAGTGCTGTGTTTGGTCAAAGCATTCATCAGAATTAGTGCTTTTGAAACATTGCTACTGGGGAATAAAAGACATCAGAAAGCAGATATAGACAACAGATGTTTCTAAGACAAGCTTTGGTAATACATAGTAAATTAGGAGGTGATCAAGATGGAGAAAAAACCCCAATCCCATAGATAACTCCCCCAACAACCTGTCTAGAAAGCTACAGCTCTGTGTATAGTTTCTTGAGTTTGATTTTCTATCAAGAATTCTAGTTGCATGATACCATCTCATAGCTCATCAGTGAATTCTAGAACTTCCTAACTTTGAAACAATATTCTGAAAGCACTTCCAATATTATGTTAAAATGTTTTTATATGAACAGCATTTAAAGCAGATATATTTCTCTGACACTAATAGTAGCCAGAATTGACTAGGCTTTGTTCTGTTATCTAGTAAGATTTAATCTTCTGATAGAGCACTCATAATTCAAAGCTTTAGTCCTGTGAACAGCTCTTCTGGGATTTTTCTAGTTTAAAGACTGAGAGGTCTACTGCCTCCTACAATTGTTGAAGAGCGTAAGATATATAGTTAGAGATCACCTTCCTTACAGTCAGCACCAGTCTAAGCCTCTAATAGAGCTATTTTGAAGCAGCAACTTCAGAAACAGTTGGGTCAGCATGGTTCCTTGGGGAATCACATAGATTTCTAGATGTCCCAAAGAAAAATTGCTAGTGATACTAGCTGGCAGTGCTTAGCAGAGCTGAGCTGTAAAGCAATTCAGCTGTACTGAGCCATAGTGATGCAGTAAGGCTGGTCAACTTTGTCAATTCTCCTAACCAGGTTAGTTCTGTCTCTTGAAACCAGAAATTAACATTCATATTGAATTAAGTTAAGTGTGAAGAACTTAGCATTAAACATCAGTTCTGTAAATGTATAGCTTTTTGTTTTGTTATTTTTTTTCCCCTGAGGAAACTGTGATCTATTTTGAGGGAGGAGAAAAAAGTTTCACTAGTGCCATTTTTTAATCTATGTTGGCATCTCATTTTCTCCATGGTGTTTGATTAAAAAAAAAGCGAACAACAATACCCATCCTTCATCCAGAAGGAACAAACCACCATTGCCCAATCTTCCAAGCCATCAGAAAAAAAATCAGGCTAGGATCCTTCTCAGTACTTAAAATTTATCTAAGTCCCAGAAAACATCTCATATAGACCCCTCTAGACCTTGAATTAAGCCAAAATTCAGAAATCTCAAGTCCTAACCTGAAATTCTCACCTGCTCTCATGCCTTGGTTTGCTTTGAGGTTTTTTGCTTACAAACCCATAAAAACAAATCAATGTGTTGTCTTTGACTGTTTAAGCAGAATAGTAAGAAATAAAACCTTTTCAGCATTAGGTGAGAAAATGAGTGAAATCTGTCTCTTATCATTGAGCCAGGTAAGTGCTACCTGCCTGTGGAATCCTGTGAGTAGCCCATGCCTAGATAGGGAACTGTCAGTCCAAGATGAAAGTGGGGACCAACACCTCATGAATGCATTTGAGGCTTCAGAGAAAGGTTTCCTAATGTCAAAAAAAAATTATCAAATAAGACTAACAATTTGATTGTGGGGGAGACACAAGATACAATTTAAAAATCCAAAATGATTTTGTTAAAGAGCATTTCAACATGACTTCAATATAAACATGAAGCAAAAGAAATAGCACAAGCCATTATGGGTTTTTATATGGGTTATTATAGTATATTGCAGAGTATCTATTCTCTTATTTATATTATACTTTTTAATGATTACATGTCTTTTGAGAAGGAACCTAGAAATCCAATGACATTTTAAGTGCTAATTGTTTAAAAAAGTGAGAAATAAAGGCAGTTAGGGTAGAGACTTCGCACATTGCTGCACCTGTATTTTCTTTGTAGTCAGGTGCATAATTAAAACCATCAAAGTACAGACAATCCCACAGCTGTCTTTTAACTGAATACTACAAGTTATTTTCTAAAAATTTTCTGTTAACCTCTTCTAATGAATCAAATTGCTTTTTGAGATTGATTATTTGAAAAATGCCCTGAGTTATTCTGAACCTGTACATGTTTTAAATACTCTTATTAATCCTGAAGAGATTAGCAATAAAAGCACACCATAAAAGCAAACCCTGCTATAGTCAAATTCTTCTTTAGTCACCTGTGTTATCAGGAACATGACTGGTTTCTATCACAAAGCCAATGAATTCACATGATACCACCAGTGTTCATAACTGCAGAGAATGACCTGGCTATTTTTCCCTAGAAGAAGTTTAGGACTGAGACAAGAGTGACACACACTTGACTTAGATTAGTTTTTCAAGTATGTGGATGACTAACAATGTAGAACCTTTCAAAGAAACTTCAAAATAATCAGCAATTAGGAAGCTGCAGCTATATACAAAGATACTATTATTCTTATTAATATTATTTTACATATCAAAAGTATCAAAAGAAAATGATCTATAATTTCTTAGGCTGTTACAATCACCAAAGTCTCCACTTACCAACACAACTTCAGTTCCTACCAGCTGATTTAGCTGTTTGAAATATTTGTACCGAGGGCAGATGCAGTACTTGGTCAGCCTCAAGAACAACAAGTTTCAGAAGTATGTGCTACCCAACTAATTAAAACATTGGTTTAGTGGTTTTAATGAGAAATTACAAGTAGGTCAAGGATTTTTAATATACTAATGAATAGGTTGTTCAGATTATAGTATTTTCTAAATAGACACTTAAGAAAGTCAATAAGAAGGCAGCCTTTTAAGATTTCTTTTGGCTAAGAGACTACTTCTTAATCATGCTCCTGACTTGAGATACTTTGGCTTGTATTCACTAAGGTTTTCAAGTAAGATAAAAATCTAAAGCTTTCATAATCTGCACTTGACAGAAAGAGAAATAAATATGGAAATGCACCAAAATGAGCAGATGGGAGAAATCCATGCCATAATTCCCCCTCTCCTGGGTTCACTTGTAGCTATTTTACTTTTATCTCCTTCCTGAGATTTTACTGATTGGAATAGATTTAGTTTCTCCATTCTAGAAGTTGCAAATATTTACTTGTTTAGTTAAAGTAAAACATTAAATTAAAAAAAAAAACCACAAGCAAATCTGGGAGTGATGTTTCAGCAGAATCAAGATTATACTGTTTTGCACCAAAAAGCCCCAAACAACCACAACAGCAGCAACTCCAGCCACCCAGTGTTTCCATTTGCTGAGATCTGCAAGGAAAGCTATGGAACCTTTATGATAGATTTGTGAGATTTTATTTAGATTGGTCAGGAAATTAATATTTCTGAACCTTATACCATCTGTGAAGTACTTCATTTGTTCTACTTTTATACGGAGCAAATAATTTCCTTTTTGTACAGTCATAACCCACCAGAATGATTCTACAGATTAATACAGAATATTTAGCTAAAGTATAACAAACTTTGTCTTTTGAAAGGTTTGACACTGAAACCAGATGCACTTAGTATCTGAGAGGTAATAAATTAAGGCTTCTTTTAAAAAGTGAGCAGTTACAGGCACATTGACCTCCACTGTTGATTTCAATGTAATTGCATTTCTGCAGCTGAAATGTTACAGTCTGCATTCTCAGAGAACTGCCAGAGAGAAACTGAAGGCAATTTCACATATGCCCTGCCAAAACTCCTGAGGGTTTGGTTTCTTGATGCTATAGAGGAGAACTTGCATATCTATTGATTTCATCAGGTCTTTCTCAGTCATTGCATGAACTAATTGTTTTAATCTCAGGGCAGAGACCTGTCTGGTAATCTGATTTAAAGTGGACATCTGCAAATAGAAGGATCTGATCTAGAGAGAAGTTATAAAATCATTTCAATACACAACCTATGAAATCCCTAAGCATTCACATTTCAGCTCCTCTCCCCTTTGTGCTGTATTTCATTTAACCAGCACAAACACTTCTTATGCTAGGCAGAGAGACTGGGAAAAAAGAGCCTGAAATTCTTACTTATGACAGCATGGAGGTTGCACACTGTTCCATCCCCACTGTTTTTCATGTTTATCAGTAAACTCAATGGTTTCTTATTCCCCACCATATGTTTTTTAGTAAATTATTCTCTTTCCATTCATCCTTAAACTACTGACTCCTTAAGACACCCAAAACCCTTTGAACTTCTTCTTCTGCATTGTTTAATCTATGAGCTGTTGCTGAGACCACTGAAATGTGGTGTAAATAATTTTCAGATGAGTTACACATCATATTACACTGAGTATCTAAATGTGACCTTCTCTACAAAAAGAACACAAAAAGATATGCTTTCTTTAATGAGGATTTTAGAAATCAATTTCAAGCTTTCTTATGCTATTTAGGGGTTGGGAAACAAATGAGTGTTATTTGTCAAATATAGCTAATAAACTTTTTTATCCATATACATGATTAAAATGTTGGTGATTATAGAAATTACAATACCGGAGCTAAGAAGGCCAAAAAAATAACATTCTTTCTTATCCCTCAGTGGCCTTATTTTATGTTCTGGCATGTGTCTTTGTGCAGTGTCAAAATCTCAGCTTGCTGCTTGCAGGCTGATGGTAGTTTCTACATCTTCAGTTATGTCAAATGTAGGGAAAAAAGAAGAAACTCTTTGAAAACGTCAGCTAGTCATAAGATTAGATCTACAGCAAGACTCTGCAAAGACAGAAGCTTTTTAAATTTCAGTCCAAATCACAAAAGTTATCACAGTAACTTGAGAAAAAGTACCGTTGCTTTGGGTTATCCATACATGCATGTTCAAGTGTCAGAAGGGCATTTCTTTGTCAGAGTTGATGTTACTGCATTCAAACAGATTCTCTCTCAAGGAACATCACTAAGGACATGTCTAGCAGACAGTAACACATTGTAAAGACTTGGAAAAAAGGAGAAGCACTGTGATGTGAATTCTAATCTCTACTATTGAAATACATCTTTTTACATATGTATAATAGCCAAGATCAAGATTACTGGCTGTGGTTTACATTGTCTTGTCATTTTTATGACTGAAAGACACCTAAAGCAAGCAGATGATTGAGGTGAAAAGTGTGGTGGCTCCCAGTGATTTTAACTAGATTCATTCCAACATTGTCACATATTCTTTTGGGGACTTCATAAAAACAACAGTTACAAGACTGAACTGCAGGATACATAACTTAGAACAATTTTGGCCTGTTTAATTTTACTTCTGAAGGTGCAGAAATATTTCTTTAATCATCATTATCTCCTATAGTTTTATGTTTCTTGTTAGTTTATAAATCCTTCCACATGGATTTCTTAAATATAAAAACTGAGCAGAGAAGGCCCCTGAAAACTACACGTTCTCCTTGCAGAAGGTTTCTTCTTCTCCCACAGTCTTTTCAAGACTTCATCACTGTGGGAAACATATAGGTGTGTTACTTAAGCTTCTATATGCTTAGTTTTCCTGTTTTTCCTCTTTGTTAGCATCACCTCCCTAATTTTCAGTCTCTCTTCAAAACTCACCTCTTTACTGTCCACTCACCCCATTTATAAATATCACCATATCAATATGGGTGATTGATAAACGTGTACATGAATCTCTAAGCATGCCACCAGAGTAGCCAGCTTTGGGAACACACATTATGACTCGCTCTAAGGTCAATAGGCAGTAAAGTCTTCTGAGCCTTCTCCACCTCAGATTAGAATAAATTTCTTGACTAAATACATATGCAGCCAAACTGCAGCTGACAGAAAGAAACAGTAAAGTGTCAGAGTGAAGGTCAGCACTCCAGATAAAATCTTTTACATGGACAGATCTCATCAGGAAATAACCAACTATGACAGATAAGGTAGCCTTAGCAGGAGCACTGGCAGTGAGTGATTCCTGTGTCAAAGCCTAGATCTGTCAGGAGGAGAAAATCAAAGTGGGGTCTCCGCAAAATTTTGCTAATTGAAACAGGCATTGGTAAGGAAGAAGCAAAAGACTTGTTCTTTTTGAAATGTAAGGTCAAACAATGAATATTTGTTAACTATAGAACTTGTTCGGAAAACTGAAACAAAATGCCCTGCAGTAACTTCTAGCAATAATTTAAAACTATGTAAAAAACAATCAGATTTGAAAACGGTAAAATGTTAAACTTGAAATAAACTTGGCAGTGATAAAGGAATTGAATTTTCCTTCATAGGCAGGAACAATTAGCATATTTAGACAGAATATCTCAGTCCAGTAGTTTATCTACTTTCAAATACATTTTCTTTCCACCTTAGAAAAATATTTTCTTTAATAATCTTGATTTTATTTCATTGTCAGTTTTACAAATCTTATCATATGCTCCTTCTGGTGGTATAGGAAGGCCTTATTCTGACAGTTTTTCCAGAAAAGCACTTAGTTTTTCTGACATATTAAGAATCAGGGAGCTCCCAGCTCTAGCTTCTGTGGGAATCAGAATAAAAATTTCATCCCAGTGGAATACAATTTCTCAATAAAGCAACCTATGAAATCTACAGATTTTTTTTTAATCTTAACTTTTTATGACCTCAGACACTTTATTTAAAAAATACTAGTCAAAAGAATAAATACGCATTTGTTTTTTAAACAGTGTAGAAAAACAAACAGTAAAATTTCCAACTATAACTATCCAATCAAAAAAAGCATGTTTAACAGAAGTCTCCATTCTATTTTTCTCTTCCTTCTGTTCTTGGTTAATTAAGAATTTAGGCATTGTAAAAAATATGGGAACTTTATTTAAAAATCAGTAATATATTTGGATTATATTTATATATAAACATATATATCAGCAGCAGGTTATTAGACCCCTAAGGTTTTATCCTAGTAAATAACATTCTACCACAGGAGACAGCTCTCCATGATCATGTCCAAGATGAAGAGTAAATTGTTTTTTGTTAAAAACAATGTAACCTAAAGTTCATAATTTCTCATCTACATCTTATAAATGCCACTACTTAAACTTTTCTTTCTTACTGTGCATATTTCTCTTTTTATTCTAATTTCACTTATATGTGGGTGTTCAGATTTCTTAATATCCTTCAGCTTTTTTTTAATATCCTTTTAAAATTTACCTCACTCTTTCTTGCATGACTTTCTAATGATTTTTGAAATTATCAGTCCCTTCAAAGTCCATTAGGTACATCAGGTTGCTTATTTGAATTCCTGTTAATGAGTATTTAACAATTTTGCCACTTAGAACTTTTCTTTTTAAAAATTAATTCTTTTCACACAAAAGAACTTCAGCTTCCTTCCAAAGGCTCTATTTTGTAACTACAAGAATTAGATGGAAAATGATTCTGTGGAACTAAGGTTTTTTTCAAGCAAACATTCATACAAATAATGTTCTAAAATTACAGTGTAGGAAAGATTCTACTACTTAGCTTTGGCTTTCACATAGATTGACCACACCTCATAAATCAAGAAATTTTTTTCATTGTGTTTATTTCCAAATGCAGGTCACAGCTGGTTCAGAAGGAAAGACATGATCTGATCATTTAATGATTCTGTGATTGGGTTGACTAACTACGTCCCTCTGGACAGTGCTCCAGTCTCTCCTTTGGAGTTATAATTTATAGAAACAGTACAGACACTAGTCAAACTAAAATCTTTTCCCCTAGTCAATTAAAATGTTTAGAATCCAACCAGAATTGCCTTTGTTTCTCCTCTGGAGATCTTTTCCTAAGGTTACCCCCCCATCAGAATGGATTTTCTGAGAAGCATCTTCTATTTTCACCTTGAAAGAATCAAAAAGATTTCTCTTGAAAACCCCAACATCAGACATTATCATATAAAAAGCAGTCTCATTTCCCCCCCAGGGTTTAACTCCTTTGGCACAGTTTTTATGTTTACCCTTCCAACCCGTCCTCAGCTTGTCCACAGCTTTGCCTGATCTTCCAAGCCAGCCTAAGCACTTGGCTCTTCCGGCTCTTTATAAATCACTTAGCTGGAACAGTCTGTATCCTGGCTAATCCTTCCAAGAGTCTCACCCAAACTTATTATCCATAATAGTATAGCAGCTATCTTTGCTCTGTTTACCAGAAAGACAATCAAAAAAGTAAGACCCTTCTCTTCCCAGAACCTGTCATTATAGAGATGGACACGACACTCAGAGTGTTTCAGTAAAACTTCAGAAGGCTTCAAGCATCAGCATCTTGTTATCTGGAAGTCTTTTCATACCTTTTCTATGCACCCTCTCATGGGCAGCTCCACACATCTCTGGCTCTTTCTCTCCTTCCTCTCTCTTCCTTCTGCAGTTCCAGCTGGCCCCTTCCTGTCCCCAGCACGGCCACCTCACCCTGTCTGTCCCTTGTTCAATGTCTCAGCCTTTCTGTCCCTCCCTCCTCACAGCACAGCAGCAGACTCCAACTGACCCCTACCAGCCAACTCACTCTTTTATCACACCCATGGCTGCGAGGGCAAGCCTGCTCCCACTCTTTGGTAATTAACACAGCTGCAGTACATCAGGGGCAAGAGTGGCTTCAGCACTAGCTCTGTCTTCCCACAAGAATATTTTGCTATGAGTCATTTGTTCTGGACATGAGAGCTCTTAGAGTCTTTGTAGTTGTATAAGTGAAACATGGCTAGTCTGCATACCCATCTCTCATGTGTTTTCCTAGGCCTAGTTTTTAAGGCTATGCAGAGGCTGTTTTGTTTGACAATGCCAGGTCAAAATGGCTTAAAACTGACCAACATCAAGTTATAAATTAAAACAGGACTTTGTTATTGTAATCCTCAGCATCGTGGGCTACTACAAATGGACAGCCATCTCTGAGAAAGGCACTGGCAATGCTGACATGCATATTTATATACAGAAAGGATAGAGGCAGAAAAGGTACTTTAACCTGGATTGGTAATCATAGCAATCAGCACTGACTACAGTCAGTCTGTAGGAAATACCAGTGCAAGGATGCGAGTGAAACCCTGTTCTTCACTACAAGGGCATGAGTAATTCTATGTAGAGCCTAAAGACATATGTATTGCTCAGAAAGCAGCTGCCTCATGCCTTTTCTGAAAGTGATGGTGGTGCTTTTGCTGCTTAGTGTCACCCTTGTCTTAGGTGATTAGGATATTTGGCTGTGAAGGATGTCCTGAATGTCAAGACCTTTTATCTTCATATATGAATTTAAGGTCTAACGAGTCTCTCTTGCTTCTTTTTATTTCCCATGACTCAGGCAATCTGGGCTACACACTTTTCCATCTTCTTCAAGCTGAGGAACAGGATAGCTTACATCTTAGGAACATCTTACCATGATCCTGCCATGAGGATTTTCACTGAAAATGCAAAAACCAAGTTTGACAGGCTGCTGAAGTTACAAGATCAATCTTCCTTTATAGAACTTTGAGTCACTTCCTATATTGTATGTCAATTATCCTTTGAGAACATTGTGACAATTAAGATTCTGGATATAATTAAGCATGTAAATTATCTGCTTCTGGTTTTTAAAGAGAATCAGACAACCATAGTCTGTCTTTTCAACCAGCTTTCTCAAGGCAAGAACATTTCTGGCTGAGTATATAAAGCTCTGTTATTGTTCACAAAGAAATTTCCTTTGTTTTCCTCCCCTTCATAAATGCTGTTATTCCATAGTCTCTCTTGCACCTGAAAGAGCTTAAGAGGAGGTAGGGCCTGGAGTTTTTGCCTTCCCTAAATTTATATCTCTAAATCACTCTCCTAGTGAGCTTTGACTTAGGAAAGAACTAAATTTGGAAAAACAAATCCACTGACTACTGACAGATAAATCAGCAAAATAAAAGAAAACAATGGCCTAGCACTCCTCCCAAAGTATAACTGGAATAAATTAGTCAAACAGTCTTCTGTTTATAGCCATTCCATGATCATAAGAAATGAGGGGGAAAAAAAGGAGAAAGGTAAAACATAATATGGTTGTGATATCTGAAGAAAATTGTATGCTTATTCACATTAGTGTGGTATTATGCAAACATTTAGGAAAACATGCTTCTGAAATATAAGGAATAGATGTCATATATGGTAAGGCAGGGTTTTTTTTATTTTGCAGCATGATAAAATTGCTTAAGAAATGTAGGCGTGTATAACAGATGTTGCTATGCACTGTCCTTGATTCATATGATGGGCAAATTCCCTAAGCAAGGCACGTATGTGTCATATCCAGTGGAGAGGAAAATACCTCTGTAGCAGGTAAAGGTGAAAATAGATTTAAATGAAATTAGCATTTTTACTTTTTGCCAGATACTTGCCAGAATCACTGATATTATGAGGTCTTGATACTTATTAGAAAAATGTACCTAAATATGTATTAGAATCTTTTGATGGTATTGCACTATTCTACTGTATTTTTGATTATATTAAATGCAACTAATCTTCATATAAACTGTTTTGGCATAATCTCACTTTTGAAAGTGACTTGTAAGTTTCCTCTTACCTTAAGTGCTTAACATTATTATTTGTTAGTTAGTGGAATACATAATGTCTATCAAAATTTTAACCTTCTTAATAATTACATTGATATAAAAATATGACAGTGAAAATAGATTAAAAGCAGTTACTAAATCCATGTTATTTTTTAGGTGGTTGCTCAGGTCCTGTTTTCAGAATGTCTTTTAGTCTCCATTGAGGAGCTCAGAAAAAAACCCCTACTATTTAATCTAATTTTTTTTGAGCTCATATCATGCAATTTACAATCAAGACATTATGTATAGAAAATCATAGAATATCTCAAGCTGGAATGCACCCATAGGGACCATAGAGTGCAACTCCTTGATTCTTATGGGACTACCTAAAGAATAAATACTAAGATATCATTATAATCAACACAATATCAGTAGAGTAGGTCATATGAAGTAGTAAAAAAATAAATTGCATTGCATATGAAAAATAAAAACAACTGGTTCTAGATCAGATTTTCCAGGTTCTCTTTACTTGTCTAACCACCAGGCACATATGAAAAGGGAGTTTGCAACACACACACTCAATTGCAGCACACAGGTAGAATACACAGGACAGTAATAGCTTGATAGCCCTTTATGTACATTTTACATCCCTTTCTGATTATCTAGGGTGTTTTCAGAGGACATACCTAAATATTTCAGAAGCAATTCTTCTTCAAAAATTTCTGTACTTATTTTCAGTCATAACATCAAATATATTTTCTTTTTCTCTTGTGCTTTAGAGATATTGTAGTGATAGAATAGTTTGAAAAGAACTTTATTAAATTTCTTTATGTAGGTAATGCAAAGGGCTTCTTAGTAGGCTGTTTTACTGAATGACAAAGTTTATTACACATATATTCTGTCTATCTTCTGGATCTTTAACAGATTTCTAGACCTCTAGAAATTGAAAGATGTCTGAGGATTAAAGTCTTCAAAGCAATCTGAAAGAGATTATTAACAAAACAGGTTGAAAAAGAGTGTTTAGGAATTCCTGTGTAAAAGGTACTCCTCATCTGTGTTTCCTTATAATAGCACCATGTAGCTTAAAGTATGCTCAAAACATCTTAAGAACACAATCCCAAAAAACCCACAAGTTATGTTCGGCAATATTTTGAGTCCTTAAGTCTTTTTTTTAATTGAAAAACAAATGGAGGATTTAGGAGATAAATTAAACTTAATTGAGCCATAATTTTGGGGATTGCCATATGGTATCAATAAATAATTTCTCCTTAAAATATATAAGCACATATCAGTGTATTGGGTTTGCAAGAGTTTAGTAGCAGGGGGGCTGCAGGAGTGGCTTCTGTGAGAAACTGCCAGAAGCTTCCCCCAAGTCTGATGGAGCCAAAGCCAGCTGGTGCCAAATCAGACCCACTGCTGGCCAAGGCTGGACTCATCAGCAATGGTGGCAGCAGCTCTGGGATAACAGAATTATGAAGGGGAAAAAAACCTGCTGCACAAGAGCAGCTGGGAAGAGTGAGAATGTGAAACAGCCCTGCAGACACCAAGGTCAGAGCAGAAGGAGGGGCAGGAGGTGCTCCAGACACCAGAGCTGAGATTCCACTGCAGACCATGAGGAAGACCATGTTGAGGCAGGATGTGCCCCTGCAGCCCATGGAGATCTACCAGGGTGCAGAGATCACCTGCAGCCTATGGAGGAGCCTCACACTGTGTAGGCAGGTCAGAAGTGGCTGTGCCACAAAGGAAGCCAATGCTGGAAAATGCTCCTGGCAGGGACCTGTGATCCTGTGGAGACAGGAGCCTAAACTGGGGCAGTTTTGCTGGCAGGACTATTCCCCATGTGGAGAAATCATGCTGGAGTAATCTTGTTAAAAATAAGACGCTTGACACGGCCAATATATCAAGCAGCAGTTTAATAATTAATTAATTAACATGGTAAAGTGTGAGCAAAAAGGCAGCGCTGGGTACAGTGGTAGGGGTTTTCCCTTCCAACTGCACACCCATTGCTGGATTTGATGGTATTTTATACATATTCATAAGCTTTCTCAGCAGTTTCCATTTCTAGTTTTAACGTCACAATTCAATACCTAACAGCCATAAATCGATAGATTGTCCTGTGTAATTCTATAGACCATTGTGATCTATTCTGATATTTCAATACTCCAGGATGTACTTCCAGGATATGTTTTTCCAGGTGGTGGGATCTGGCTTCCAGATGTGGGGTCCCATCTCTATTTTCAAGTCCATCAATCTCCAATGCTGATGTCCAGTTTCCCTCTCCAGGAGCCATAAATCAGTGAGCTGAAGTCATATCTTCATGTCCAGGATGTTTTCCCACCTTGTGTGAGGCCTGAGCCCCCTCCTTATTTCTTTCTTTTGTCTAAAAAAAACCTTTTTGCACTCTAAAACTACAGTTTAAAATTCTTTAATACAAAGCAAGCTTCTAAAGTTATAATTAAAGGACACTTATTGCAGAATAGCTTGAGACTTATAATAGATAATTGCAAGCAAAAGATTTATTCAAAAACTTCCTTCCATGCTTTCCTCAGCTGTTTGTTAGAACTCATCTTTATAACTGTCTCATGGCTGTGTTCCACCACTATGATTATACAGATTTTCTTCATTTCCCTGACACGAAACATAACTTTGTATTTCACAATCTGTTCCTGAAGGACTGCACCCCATGGAAGGGACACACACTGGAGCAGTTTGTGAAAAATTGTGGCCTGTGGGAAGAACTCACATTGGAGATGTTCACAGAGAACCATCTCCTGTGAGAGAGACCTCCTGGATGAAGGGAAGAGTGTGAGGAATCCTCCCCCTGATATAGAAGGAGCAGCAGAGACAGTGATGATGTGTGATGATGGTGTGTGATGAACTGACCAAAGCCCCCCTTCCCCATCCCTCCTTGAGGGAAGAGCTAGAGAAAATTGGGAGTGAAGCTGGGCCTGGGAAGAAAGAGATAGGAGGAAGGGGTTTTTAAAATTTGGGTTTATTCCTTACTATCCTAGTCTGATTTAGTAATAAATTAAATTGACTTGTCCCCAAGCTGAGGTTCTTTTGCCTGTGATAGTGATCTGCAAGAGACCTTTCCCTGTCCTTATCTTTACCCATGAGCCTTTCACTACATTTTGTCTTCCCTGTCCATTTGAGGAGGGGAGTGACAGAGCAGCTTTGGTGGGCAGCAGTCACCCAGCCAAGGCTAACCCACCACGGTCAGGCACTCATTCCACTCTGAAATGTATCCATACCAATTAACTGCCTTGAGCCAACCAGTGATGGCTTCATCACATGGCTGATTACAGATATTTTATGGATATATATGCCATAAGAAGCATAGCTATATTCTGCTATTACATTAGTGAATACTTTCCCACCTACATCACAGAGTCCAGCTTTTCAGACTTCCAAGAATATTCCTCATTCCAGCGAAGGTCTTTTGGTCACAGCAGGTGTCTACAGCATCATTAGTCTTCCTGAGTGAAATGGTTCTCAGAAAAAAACTAAAAAAAATATTGCAGTATACCATAGCAGAAGAGTCAAGGTTGAGGTAAAATAAAAATAATAACAATAATAATAAACCAAAACAAAAAACCAACAACAACAACAAACCCCCCCCCAAAAAACAACAACAACAAAAAAAACCCACCAAAACAAAAAACACAAGAAAAATAATTCCTTTAAATAGTATTTTCATTCTTCAAAATTTTTAGATTCTGGGAAGGGGGATGTTATTTTGCTGGAAATGACAACAGAAAAAATTTGTCGGGTTATCCTTTTACTTGGATTTATAATCCAGCTGAAGAAGGTTTAACACACCTTGAAGACAGTTCATTTTAGGTTAGAGCCTTTGTAAGTCATCCCTGGCTGAGAATACTTGAACAAGTCTGGCCAGAGCTTGTTCTCAGAGCTGGATGTAAAGCAAACACAATTTCAACTTCAGCTGCACTATCCATCCCATGAAACAATCAACAACAAGGTGAGAGATGAAATTAGAATTCAGGTCCACTTCCAGAGTTTCTTTCCCTAAGCATCAACCTCCAACTCTTTGATGCTATACATAAGCCTCAGCATAGGGTAGCAGCAGTGAACCTGTTGTGGTGGCTTATGACCAATTGAACAGCTTGGATATGCTTTCAGAATGGGAACTTCTTTTTATAACTGTTCCTTCTTTTTCACCTCTACTGTGGCAGCACAGAATGAACCTTTGCATAAGAAATCACATAATTTCAGTAAACTACAATTTTTCATACAATCTTTACACTCAATACTTATTTTAGTTTTGGTAACTAACATTGTTGTTATTGATTTCTAGGACTGGAAAGCTGTTAGGTGTTTTTTGTTTGTTTTGAGGTCTTTTTATTTTTCTCCACAGGCCCACTGGGAACACTGTATTTTACTATCTATGTTCTGTTCCATGAAAAACTAAAGCTTATAGATTTCTATAAAGAATTACTTTCTACACTTTGGGGGAGAGATAGGTCACATGCACTTCAGCTATACAAGAGCTTAGAGAAAGACATTTTGTAGGGTCAGAAAAGAAAACATTGCAATCAACGTACTACTGCTGTTGCTATACCTCTGACCTCTGCCAAACTTGCAGCATCCAACTGAAAACTCTGTATCCTAAAATATTTATTCTTCACACTGATGTTGTTCTCGTTTAACTATTGAAATTTATTTTAATTTTTTTATCAGAGGTGTGAGAAAAATGATATTTAATGCTTTTATGTGCAATATATTCTAAGTTACATGTTGAAAATGTAATGTTAGCTAGACTCAAAGGCCCCTTATTTATGAACTAACCCATGTCAGTAAAATTTATTCAGAATTGCGTGAACTGGGATCATTAAAAAAGCCAGCATTGAAGGCAAGCATATCTGGAAGAGAAGCATGTATCTACAATGCTACAATACAACTAAGTCACTTTTAATCATAGAATCATAGAACTGTAGAAAAAGAATGGTTTGGTTTGGAAGGCACCTTCATGATCATCTAGATCAAACTCCCCTGCTGGAGACGTGGGCCACCAGACCAGGTTGCTCAGAGCTCCATCCAGCCTGGCTTTAAACATTCCCAGTGATGGGCATCTACTCTGGGTAACCTGGTCCAGTGTCTCATCCCCCTCAGAGTAAAAAAATCCTTTCTAATATCTAATCTAAACTTATCATCTTTCATTTTAAAGCTGTTCCCCCTTGTCCTGTTACTACACACTCTTGCAAAAATCTCTCCCCATCTTTCTTGTAGGCTTCCTTCAGGTACTGGAAGGTCCCAATTAGGTCATCCCTAAGCCTTCTCTTTTTCAGGTTGAAAAATCCAATTCTCTCAGCCTTTCCTTTAAATATATTTTAAGTCCAGGATTCCCATATTGCAAGCTATGTGCAGAATTGCTCTTCCCTACTGATGACTGGCTGCTCTATTAGCAGTAGGTATGCTTCTGCAGAAAGCACTTACAAATGCTGATTAGGCAGTTGTTGTACCCTTTGCTACAACTGGAACACTTCTGAGAAGGAGACCTGTCCCTGCAGCTGCTGTAATAAATCATCTATTTGTGATGACATATTAGCTATATTTGCATTTATCACCATCAAAGATCTTTTCATTAAGTTATGTTCATAGTACCAATGCTAAATTACGTTTTTCGTCTGCTTTTATATAGATTTAGTTTTGCATCAACATTTAAAATTCTTCAAAGTGGAAGACAGTGTTTAAACTGTCATCATCACAAATAAATCTATCATCCAACAGGAAGCCTGCAGTAAGGGTGAAGTATGACATAATTATTTCAAGAAAACTCCTCAAAAGAACCTACATACATTCTTATCTGAAGGTTATTCCCGTCTTGAAGAAAAGCTTACCTGCTTGGATAAACTTTGGAACCTCTCTGGACAAGATAAGTCTTCAAAATGATTTCATCTAAAATCTACCCTTTACTATACAAGCTTTCAAAAGGCTGTCAAAATTTATAGCTCATAGAAATAGGACATAGCAGGACTTCTATTAACATATCCAGCAGAGAGCAAATTGAGTGACCCAAACACCATCACAGGGGCAGACTGAAATGCTTTCTGGTTCTCTGTATTTTGATAGGGAAAAAATAATAAAGTGTTCTATATCTCTCTTGGTCATCTTCATCTTTCCTGAGGAAAATGGTATCTATTGGTGAAACCTGATTGCATTTATACTTCCTTGGAGAGAAGGAAGAAGAGTGTTAATGACACCACTGTCATTCGATCCTAATCTCCAGCTTCATGTTAATCTACCTTTTCTGTGGTACAGTAGTTGCCATGGTAAAAGCTTATCTGAATCCCTGTTACCCAAACCCTTTCTCTTTCTGTCTCTCCTGTCCTCCACTTTCCTTCAAAATGTCAGCAATCTCTGATTTTTGCTTTATCTTTGAAAATGGAAAAAATGGCTATAAATTAAAAAACTCTCAGTTTAGCTCAAACTTTTGGGCACATGCAAGATGCTGCATGCTGTAACTTCTGCAGTCACTCTTGTCTAGTGATGAGGTGCAGACCAATAGCTCCTGTCACATATGTAATTACTTACGGGTAATTTTTTTATGAGTTCTTCCATTTTCCACGGGCAAGAGAAGATTTATATAGTGACATGAAAATTGTCATGCAGAATACCTAACAGGGAGTCTAAGCACAGAAATTAACAATAATATAAACAATATCCAGACTGACAGAAAAAATGCATTTTATTTATTTCATTTACTTATTCTGCTTCTGTCTACAATACTGACTTGAGATGGTTTTGATAATTGAGCCTCTCTGTAAACCATTCCCATCAATGACTGTCCTCCCAAACTGTGCATGACTAGTTATCTCCAAGTCTTATTTTAAGCTGTAACCATCTTTAAACTATTTAAAGGGACACATATCCTGGGAGATTAATTTGCCAAAGAAAAAGAAGGTAAATATACTCTTTCCTTTCCAGCATCTTTGTAGCGCTGCTTTGGATGTTTTATAATAGTTTTATATCAGTTTTATATCTTATGTTGTGGTGCCCAAACCTGCACAGAACACTGAAGATGAGGCCACACCAGCACAGACCAGAGAGGAGCAATCCCCTCCCTCAACCAGCCAGTGAGGATGTGCATGAAACATCCTAGAAATAAGGACTGCATTTTTTAAAGGAAGATCTTGTGAAATTAGCCTGAAGAATAAGCTGAGAAGACTGTATGTTACAGAGTGCTGCATTGAATTATATAAATAGAAATATTAGTAATATAGATTTTTGGTCTGCTTAGGAATTTCTGTTTTGACTAACACTATGTATTGTGGAAACTGAACAAATTTGACGAGGCAGGTGGTAAGAACAACTGCGATATTTTAGAATCTTAAAGTCTTCCACTACCATATCCATAACCTGTTACTCTATTATGAAATTTCAAGGGGAACGGAGGTAGTATGAACAGATGCTAAAAGTGTCCTGCAGGAGCTTGGACAACTTTGCATGACAGCAGGCTTATAAACATTCTTCCAGCTGAGTGGTGGTACAAAAACCTCTAAATTAGGGGCCAATCCAAACTGTGGCTAGTTAACACCATTAATTGACTCAGGATGTTATGTGGTGAATCAATTTTTTCTGAGATTACAAGAAATTTACCAATAAATTAAGATGAAAATGTGATTGTTTAGTATTTAGATCAAGAAAGACCTTTTTCAGAATATTTTCTGAATTGTGTAAGTGGGAAATTCTACCCCTTTTAAAGCAACTAAGAGGTGTACCCTGACTTTATTCATAGATAGAATGCCTTCTGATATAAAAGGCAGGGAAAGGAAGAAAAGTACAAATTGTGCAATATGTTTCATAGACAAAACAGTTTGGGATAATTTTAATTTTTTATTATTTTTAATTAGAAACCACTGTTCTGAGTTAATTAACTTTTAAAATTTTATTTTTATGAATATGTATCTTTTATAAATCTTTATGATTTCCTCTATTCTCTTGCATTCTACTTTAAATGACTTTTTGGTTGTTTTATTTTCCCCTTGGCTTACTCGTGAAAGTCTGACACTGTAATTAATTTCAATCATCTAAAATATATGCTGTTCCAGGCATTGTAACAGCATGCAGAAAAATAATGTGTTTAAATTAGCATAGGGATAAACGATTAAACTCACCAAACTACTTAAAATATGCAATAAAGATTTTTCCAAGAAGAAAAAGAAAATGGAGGAAAATGCTGTTTCATGCCTTAATTTGGCATTTCAACCAGAAAACTTCAATCACTGATCAAAGTCTCTAATGCTATAACATAGGTGGTACAGATTGTACATAGGTATGATAATTTTACAGCTAAGAAACATTCTCTAATAAACATAACCTTTGAAATATTATGAATAATTCCTTCTGTTCTTTTTGTCCTGTGGTATGTTTCCAATACCTCACTTCATTCTATCTGCCAGGAAAGCAGAGTTATTCTCTTAAGAGTAGGAAATAGAGGCTGAAATAACAAGCAGACTGAGTAGTGGCATAAGAAAATTAAAAAATCTAACTAAGCATTGTAGCACAGAGACACTTGTCATCACCTTAAGTGTTTCTGTTACTCCTGCAAAAGGGGTAATAAAAATCCTCAGAGAATGGATTTGTTCACTACAAGTTTCTTCCAGTGTGAAGAAATGATCATGAGTGCAGCTTGTTGGAATTTTCCTACGTCCAAGCTCAAGTTCTTACAAGAAATTACATCTGCACTATGAAACAGATATTTAGTTACATGTTTTTGCAAATATTAAATTATCAATGTTATCTATATAGTAATTATTATACCATAAATGTGTATATATGTAATATATACATTTAATACACATATAAAATAATGAATATATTACTATTCATAGAGAGAGTTTTGTTTCAAATGAAGTTGAGCTCAAGTTTACATGTAATAACACTGATGTGAGGCCTGCTGCAGTCTGTTATTCTCCTCATTAGGGCTGAATTACTTTTTTTTTTTTTTTGTTATTCCACATACATATCACTTTCAATTTAAAAGCCAGCTTTACACCTTTTTTTGGTACATTTTCATCTTTGAATTTAGAAGTATTTTTACAAAAAGTTCAGAAAAATTTCTATGTCAGTTAGCATTATCTCCTGGACTAAAATTCACATTATAATTTTTTTTTTAACTATAATATATACTTACTAGGTATGCTGTTCATTGATTTGTCTACTATTTTCCAAAGCATGTGTTAATATGTAAAAAGTTAGAAAATAATATAGATTCTCAGCCTCCCTTGAGTACTGATTATGAGAGATTTCTAAGCCTTTCTGGAAGTCTCATCCACTCAGTCATGTGGAACTGAGAGGATTTCATACTTCTTAGCCCCTCTATATTCCAACAGTTACTGCACCCTAAGACAATAAATCCCATTACTTGATTTCATATTATATGAAACAATAATTCCATATTTTTTAATTCTTGTTGCATGTATTTTACTGTGAAAAATTGATTGCTATCTTCCTTATTCATTGCAGGATTGACACATTTTGGGAATGGGCTTTAAGTGGGAGAAAAACAGATTAGAGGCTTTAAAACAGGAGGTTGAATTGTTTTTTTCTATTTCTATAAATGTTATGCATACTAAAAATTATATTTGAAGATCCAAGATATTGCTTTTGTTGGTTATCAACCTCATAGCGCAACCTAGAATTTTTAGATAACTATTCTTGTCTGTTAAAAATTGATTCCTGATAAATATTATTTATGTCAGAAACATTAGGAGAATAAGTGTTGGAATTTCTAGGGGCTGTGGCAATAATATAATTTGGACAACTTTCTATAATTTTGCTTTTCAACAAGAATAAACATCATGAAGGATAAGCACCCACTGTTCTTACATCACTCTAAAAGTATTATATACATACAATTTGGAAGGAGTAGCTAGAGTGATTGTTTACCACATTCACCTGAATGTGTTAAATTAAGAGTATTGTGAAATAAGGATTATGGGTTATCATAAGTCTTCAAAGTATTTTTTCCCCAGAAGTAGTACCTGTTAAAATGATATCTGAAAACATTTACAAGATGCTAAATTGTCATTCAAATGAAAATATTCATTTTCAACCTGCACTAACAAGTATCCTTTGACTGATACCTTCCCCAATGTTTAAAGACATTTACAATAAAGTTTTGTTGATTGTATTTCCAGGGCAGCATATTACATATGATTTTGGGTTAATGTACAATTATTTGTTAAAAAAACCAAAGAAGTAGTCAGTCTTCTGTTTTTATATATGTACATGTGTGTGTGTAGCAAATCACAGGATGATACAGATATGCATCTGAAGTATTTTTGCATGGATGAATGTATATCTTTGTTGACACACACAAGTATATTAGTCAATTTCTGTGTAAAAATGTGGATGTGTGTGTATATATTATAATGAACTAATATATTTTTAAAGCCTGTGCACAGATTTATAACAAGAAAGAGAAATATTTCATTCTAGGGCAGTTCGCCACCACAAATTTTCTTTTATTACTCTGCATGAAATATTCTTTTGTCACAGTGAATAATGTATATTTGTAGTTGAAAATTATGTTTCTTTAAAAGGAATATAACTTCACTTTTGCAACGTGCAGAATGGTCTGAATACAGGTGAAAATACCCTCAATATTCCCTCCTTTTCCCTTCAACATGCCCTCCCCCCTCCAATCCAAACAAAACAGAAACCTGTCATAAAATAAGCACTCAGTTAAACTAAATAAAATCAAAGTGATATGTCTCCCATGGGATGAAAGAGACGGTGTAATGGTAGTTAAAGCATAATATGTTTAAGCCTGGGGATAAAGTGAAGTGCAGATGTGTCATTCCTTGAATAAAAATAAACTAATAGTTCAGCTATACAACCATAGCTGCAAGGATTTTAGAAGCAGGTAAGAACACATCAGTTTTTATGTGCCATCCAAGGTCTTACATCATAGTCTCCGGCTGATCCTTCTTTTGGATTAAGAAGCACTTTTACTCATGACTGCTGTTAGGTATTCCAAATGTAGGCATTGTTCTTCTGTTAAAGAAATCTGATTTTTGAAGCTTCTATGTGGTTTTTTTTTTCTTTGCTTTTTAACTCACACAGGGTCTGAAGCCACACACAGGGATATATCTTACATTTTGTAACACCCCTTCCTGCTTGAACACAGTCATCCTACTCTTGTGTAACTGCCCAGCAACCAGGATTTTGCATTCTCTCAAACTGTATTGTTACCTTTTTAGAAAGCAGTAGGGATGAGGGAAACCATCATGCCACAAAGAAAGTCATAGGTCTAATACGTGAGTGCTCGGATCTGGCCATACCACAGATTTCCTGAGCTATGTGGATAGAGACAGTATTGTGTTTATAGGTTTCCCCAGAGCAACTAGCAACAATTACAGCCTTAGAGCATGGAGACTTTCACTGCATTTTACCAGCAGTTAAAGTCTCCTGACCCCAGACTGCTGGAGAAAAAAAAAAAACCCTACCTGTTCTTAAGTGAATTAAGCAAGAAGAAACTTCCATGGAAAATTACCCTCTCACTAAAAGCAGCTTGAATACACTTACACATTTCTCCTGAGTGAGCACAAAAGATGTGTCAGCGCTCATGAGAGAGGTAACTGTTCTTTCACTCTCTTCAAACATTCACTATCTTATCTACTTTGACCTCCTCTAGATGAAGAGGTGCTTTTCATTAAGTCTAAAGTAATGATCCTCTACTTTGTAATATTTTTTCAAGTTAAGTGTTAGTAAAACAGGAAAAAGGACTGCATCTGTAGTCAGGTAGAATGCTTTTAGTGTGTGCTTGTACCATTTACACTATCTTATGCTGCTATAATAGGCTGTTAGAAACCATCTCAAATGCATGAATTTGAATAAAGAGAGAAAGTCTAGGATGAGAAAGACACAGTTGAGTCATGAAATGGATTCTATTTTCTAGGCATGTTTAGGGTTTTTTACAGAATGGAATATTAGAGTAGAAATCTATTCTAAAGTTAGGCATTGTGTCATGAGAGAGAAGAGAATGTTCTTTGAAGAACCTGACAAGGAAAATTTGCAAGAAAATAATCTCTTAAAGTGATTTTTTTTTCTCCTCTTTTCAAAGTGATACTTATTTTAAATAATTTTATTCTTGTTGTGACATTAGCTATAGAAATGAAAAACATGACTGTCTTAATCAGGAAGAGCTGAAAGCTCAATTTATGCTTATAACAAATGATGTTAGATAAAGCTGAAAATCTCTATGATCCAGCAATAATATTGTACAACATTTGAGAGTTATATGCATGATTTAAAGAGGCAGGAAACTGTAATTCATCAAAATACTTTCACCATTAAAATGCAAATTATGCATTGACAACATATTTAACAGCTCTTATTGTTTCTGCTTGGAAAGAAATTATTGCTTCTGCCTTTGAGGGAGAGCTTTTCCAAATCACTAGGATTTTCCTTAAGAATTGAGCTAAGTAAAACATAGTAGCATAGTAAATCATAGTATCTAATGATAGACATATATTGTAATTTGCAAACCAGGTTTGATTGGCATCTTTGAATATATAGTATAGTGAATTTTACATGAAAATTACACAGCCCCAAACAAAATATGTAAAGTGAAAAATATACCCCATTGGGTGCCCTATTCCAGACCCTCTTGATGGTTTAGAAAGCAATCACAAAGAGATTCTTCTATTCACCCACCTTATATACAATTGCATTCACCTTGTCTGCTACTGGCAATTTATTCTCTTTTGCCTCAGGAGAACTCAAGCACCTGATTCCTAGAGAGACACCAACCCCAGTCAGAGGTAGAAGAAAAAACAATGAGTTTCTCCTCATTATTGTTATTTTCTCCTCCCTGACTCCTTTTCTTTTGCTTTGTTATATACATCTTCAGTAGAACTGAAGTCATCCAGCTTAAAGAGCATTTTCTGATCTAAAAGACATGAAACATATTGCTGAGACAGATTTATAATATCTGCTTGTTTTAGGAAATTAATCTGTGAAGAAGAAAGCGTGCTCTGAAGAACCACTTATTATCAGTGGACTGTATCTTAATATAGAATGAAATGAAAGCCTTTGAAATTTTTACTTTTCCAATAAATTTTATCTGCAACAGTTTTAATAGCAACAATCAGTTTTTTCTCCCTCTATTTCTTGTGTCTTATAACTATACTCTACCAGTCATTTTACATGAAGACTGTTCCATGAAGCCACTGAAATTCTGTCTTCTACCATTCAACTAAACTGTTCTGTAGAGCCACTAAAAGGGGTAATTTATGCCAAATATTTCCAATACAGTGAACTCATGTAGGTAACAATCTTTAAGTATACATCAAACAAAAATGGAAAGGGAAACTAAAACAATGTAGCTTATGAATTTATAGCAATGTTATTTTTCTCAGTCTAGGTGATGTTAGATCTTTATCCATCTAGATTAGTATTGTTTGGTTGAATTAGCTATGTTTCTTTAGTTTTGCTTTGCAGGTTTGGGTTGTTTTGTTCGTGTTTTATCAACAGTGAAATTCCATTCTTACCTGAGATGCTGAGCTTTACAAATGCTCCTTTTTTTCTGAGTGCTCCCATCACTGTCAGGTACTGCTATCGACAGCTTCTGTGCAAGGAGTTTAATCTGTAGAAAGAGAAGTGGCAAGAGTACAAAACAAGCAAAGCACTCAAAACTGCAAAGGACGTGTTGGAAAGGGGATTACCAATATAGCATTTGATAAAAGACTTACAGAATAGCATGACAGAGGATAAAAATGTAAGTGCAAACCAAAGAAATAAAAGTGTACCGTATTAATCCTTCATTAGAAAATCTGCCCAGACATCCCAATTTTAATTGTCTGATAAATGTCCTAGAAAATATTTTCACTAAGGAAGAGAGTTTCAAGGCTATGCAAAAATACCACCACCATAAAATCAGGTTTACTTTAACCGGAAGCTAAAATTATTTTGAAATGTTTAACTAACTGCATTTTGTTAACAACAGAGCCTCCCAGAAATTCAAGTCAAGCCTTATCCAATGAGTAGAAGGTATACTAATGTAATTTTAAGGCAATTGAAGAATTAAATATTAACAAATCAATAAAAATACATCAAGGATCCATCCTGAAATACGCAGTGTTTCAATGCATAGTAGACAACTGTACTTGCTCACTTGACCATCTTTGCTTAAATTTATGTCTGTGTTCCCAAAGATATGTCTATATGGGGGAGGAGGGGCTGGCTCCAACAGAGCCCCTTGGAAAAGAGGGCTACTCATGTCATCAGGGAGTTTCTGAGTCTGTGCAGGGTAGGAAAGGTTGCTGAGCTGGCAAGCCAGATCCACCCTGAAGGCTGGAGCTCATGCAGAGGTTAAGAGGCAGTAGAGAGGATGAGTCTGATAGCAAGACCACAAACACCGAGGGCTTCTCTGGGACAGAAGAGAAAGGATCAAATTTTGCTGCTGTTCAGAAAAATAAACTAATTGAATTGAAACACAAAAGTAAGGTCCAGTCTACAGGGACAAAATGGACAGCATATAAACCTCTCCATTTTTGTTCCCTTTATTCATTGCTTTGGTTTCTTTTCATTTTGAAAGTCAAAACACTTAGACTTCTGTTTTGAAATCAAATTTATTTCTGAATCTAAACCCTTGCGGTTTCTTTGGGGATTTTCTCCAGGAGGAAGTTTAAACACATCTGTTCTGCAGCAGTGGCCAAAACATTTTCATAGTTAATATGTGCACAGATACAGAGCAAGGCTACAGCTGCAGCACTGTGCACACAAAGGAAGAAAACAAACTATCCCTTATTAAATAATGACAGTGAAGAGAGAATATCAAAATGCTTGAGTAGGTGATGTGACACTCAGGTGAAATGACAATTTCACCTCACTGTCACAGAACTAGGAGACAGAGTAAAAATCAACTTACTTCTCACTCTTCAATTGCTTCTATCACATTTATGTTATTTCCCAGGTAGCTAAAATATAATTTGTTCTGTTTTTCTACTTGTCACATTGGAAATAACACTGTTAACTCTTTCATTGTCCTGCAAATACATTTTTGCAATTATTGCTCTGATATAAACCCTACAATATTAGTAAATATTTTCTTTACTATAAATAGTTTCTTTACTACCTTTCTAATTGATTTACACTTTTTAAGCAGATATACCTCTTTAGCTTTTAAAGGCATTTTTTTGTTGTTTTTTTTAGCTTACTAACATCACTTTCTTTGGTGTTGTTTGATTTCCGTTATTTTCCTTCTTATCCTATTCCAATAACTTCATTTCACATTCACTGAAGTTGCAAAGCCTGGATCATACCTCTTTCCTGCCTTTTGTTTTTGTTCACAGTAAAATTCTTTTCTATCCGTCAATTTCCTGCCGTATTTTTCCCAACAAACACAGTACCATTTTTACCTGTGTTTCCTCACTGTGCACAAACATAAATAATGCAGAATTTGGTTGAACAAAACACCTTAAAAGAAAGCCACTAGCTGCTGTGTACATCCTTGTTCTTGATTTCAGTCTGCTTTTGTATTGTATCACTCAAAATTCCTTCTTTTTCTCTCCTAAAAAATTAAAATATGGTTTTGTCAACTTAGCTTCCTGTCACTTCTTATTAGAGAATTAAAGAAAATCCTATCTCTTTTTTGTTTTTGAAGAGATCTTACTTTGGACTCCTAACTTTTGCAGGGAAAAAATCTCCCCCTCTGCTCTTTAATTTCTTTTCAAATTTTCAAGAATATTCTACTGAGAACTCAAAACCAAGTCATCCCCAATCAACTGATACAGCAGAGTAATCTTTTGGAATTCAACACTGCACTTTCTCTACAAAAACAGAGAAACTTTCATAATTTTGCTAATTAAAATCTATCCCATTAGGAAACTAAAAGCTTACCATAGCATAATTCTCCAGTGGTGTGGTTTACTATTTTCCTGTTGCATGACTACTTTGACCATTTGTTCCTTTTGTAAAGGTGAGATTAGGTAAAGGTGAGGTTAGGTTCCCTCGTTGATGAGTTGTGGGAAGAGCTGCCACACTTTTGTTCTGTTAGCTGCAGTACAGGGAAATGCTAGAAGGAGAGTGCACTGCCCAGTATCTTTTCAAAGCAAATCGTGGTACATTATAAAGGAGTACAAGCTGCTGTCCTCAAATGAGCCAACAAATATGTGTATCTTCTTCATACTTCTAATAGTGGCATGCCTTTCTCTAGCTGAGGCTTCTCCCTCTTATTTTAGTTTGTGTATTAAAATGTCTGGCAACTGAGAGCTTAGCAAGCTCCTGTCGTACACATGCCTGTACACTTCTCTTGTTTCATTATCCTTAGAATAATTTATCCCCAATCAAATTTTTGCATTCAAATAATGCTTTTTTTTGCTAAATTACTTTCTTCATTGATATTCTTACTTTCATATTTAGAGTTGGGTGTAAATCAGCTTCATTCAATCCAGCTAAATGCTGAACTTGACTGGCTTTTAGGTTTATACCTTAAATAACAATATCAAGCACAGCTGCATTTACCATGATCTACCTTTCTTTTTCCTTTTGTTTGAGATTATTATTTTATATATTTTCACCATAACATCTCAGGACAACTTCTCTAGTAAGACTTGAACTGAAACAAAACCAACTGTAATTTGGAATTCCAAAAACCTCCATTTTTTTTTCTAATAGAGTAATAGCCAAAGAAAGCCATCATTTTAAGTTGCTGAGCTGAGAAGGACAGGAAAAGAAAGTGTATTTAGCAATTTTTTCAGTAAAGGCTGTTCAGAAAGGCAATAATTACAGAGCAGGTAAGAATTTGCATGAACTGGGAAAGATAAAGGTTCTAAACATAAAAATAATAATAAAAATAATGAATAATAATAAAAATAATAAAAATAGTGAAAGAAGAGCCAGATTTCTATAATGTCTTTCCAAAGAGAAAAAGAGAACTAAATGCTGTGCACAAAGTTGTTGGGTCCAAGGTTATACCTTGGACCCACAGACAAAAAAAAATAGCTGCAGGTAAACAAGAGTTTTAAAGATTAATTTTAAACTGCTAATTTTAAGATGTTTTGTGGACTTTTCCTTGTGCTACTCTGACTAATGGACTTGATAATTAAAATCTGCCTTTTATTCAAAAATGACGAGAGCACAGATATAATAGAAATTTGTAACAGAAAGGAGAATCTACTAACAGCAACTTAAACAAACAGGAAAAAAAATTAATTGAGCTTAAAAAGAGATTTTAAATTTGTCAGAAATCTGTCCTAGGGAGGAACCCTACTACTTTTATTTCAGTGAAGTCTGGGAGAGTTTATAACTGTAATTCAATTTAAGATTAAATCTAAGTTTCAACCTAAGATTCTTCTATATGATCTAAGAATTTTCTATATGATCCATTATATTCAGGTATAATTTTCAATCCATGATGTTAAAAAAAAATTAAATTCTAGGTATTCAGAATTTCCTCTGCTGTTTTAAAGTCTACTGCTGGTCCCAGTATTGAACCTTGGGGATATAATTTGTGACAGACTTCTAAGTAGACCCTCTATCACCAATTACAACCCTCTGGATTCTCCCATTCAGCCACACCTCAATTTCAATTTTCCTCCAAAGTAATAAAAAGTTCCTAAAACAAGGGTAAATATTTAAAGAGTGTAAGCACAATTATTACACTTTCATGTCCCTAAAGGATTAGAGATATTTGGTTGCACCTCTGATCTCCACATTCCTGATTTGGCAGTGTTGTTGTGGTTACCTTGTGATATCTTCCATAAAAACCAGATCTTGAATTTAATTCTGTGAAAGTGTTTGAGGCATTACTTTTTTCACAGAAGAATATCCTTACTTTCTATTCACTTTTTGTTCTTTAAACTACAGGGAAAAAAAGCAATTCTAAGATTTTTATAGAAACAGTGAAGACAATGAACCCACCTAAGATATTTTAACATGAACACTATGACACTAAAGGTTTCCTTTTTATTTTGTAATAAAAAAATTATCAGCGAACACAACACCTCTGTTATTCTTGTACTGACTTTTTTTTTTTAGATCTCATCCAGTAGAGCAATGAAATGACATGAAATCAGGTCTGTTGAGTGCAAGATGTGTTTAGGATTTTTTTTAAATATAAATACAAGAGTATGAAAAACAGTAAGAAGAATTTGAAATGATTGCTTAACAAAAAAAGCTGCCAACCTTTGTTTACTGACCCTCTGTTGTCTCCAGGCTCACTTTGAGTCCCATTTGGGTTTGGGGATCACAGACTACAGGGATTGCAGAGGTGTTTTGGTTTTTTCTTGCTCAGTTATAGAGAATGTGATTGCTTTTACAGAGAAAAAAGTATTTGAGTAAAACCATCCATTACAGAGTGAAGAGATCAGAGCTTCTGTTTTGGTGGATGTTACTACATTCTACATTTTATACAGGTGTATCAACTGGTGAACACTCCTGGTGAATACTGAATTGATGGAAGTTGCATAAGCTGAGGATATAAAACGCAGAAATAAAGTGCTTGTCTTGTCAAAAACATCAGAACTTTAAGAAAACAGCAAGCCGATCTAAAGTCATGAGTCAGTGTCCATTCACTCCATTGCTACTCAGCAAATAGACAAGGGATGCCACATAGAAACTACACTGTCTTGTATCATTTCTTCTGAAACCATATGGTGCTAATTATAGAGGTCTTTCTTGTTTAGCTCAGAATAATTTCCTTTGAGTGTTATGGTATTTTACTCTACAACTATACCCAGCACACAGAAAGTGCCAAATAAAGTAAAGTAAATGACAATATCATAGTCACTGCTGGTTTCTAGGATATCTGAGAAGAATTAAAATTGCAATAAAAAATCTAGAAGCAAAGAATATCTAAAGGCCTGGGTGAACACATAGTACTATCAATAGAAAAATGTAAATTTACATTAATGACACTTGATCAGACTCTATATCTGACTTCAAGCCTTCAGAAAGAAAATGGAAGGGACATTTGACACTATTTATGTTGATGTTAACTGACCTGAAAAAACCCCGATTCTGTGCCAAACAATAATTCAAAATGCAAGTTAATTGAAAAATACTTGTATAAAAGGGTTTGAAGCAGAAAATGCTGAGATTAAGAAAAACTTCGATTATTTTTATGTGCAGGTTTGGGGTGCTAAGAACCAAGCTCATGAGAGAGAAAAAACAGAGAGAAAAATCCCTTTCAGGAACGGATTAGTAGTTCAGAAATAGGCCTTTGAAAACTCCAAATCCTGCAGGATGATTAATTATTCTGTAGTTCACCATGAAGTATTTTTAGCTACTTTAACAAAGACAGAAAATTGCTGCCTCATCTACTGAGTGCTGCAAGAAAATGAAGATTATGAAATGTTTCTGAAGTACATAATTTCAGAAATGCTTTAAGTAATGAGTCATTGCTTTTACTGTGCTACTTGTATTTCTGGACCAAGATTAAACTTTTATATACATTACTTCATGGCATTAAATATAGCCCTTCTTGACATTATAAATTTAAAAAAAGCTCATCTTCTCATTTACTTTAATACCAGTGGGTTTAGGTAGAGGAGTAGGATCATTAGGAGAGAGCTTTTATTTTTTTGCTTACAGACTACCATGGTTATCATGGAAGGTGTCTTCCACAATTAAAAATTCTTTTTAGTTCTCCCTTAAATTCGAAAGATGTACAGACAAAATTTTTCCACACAGTTCAATCCAAAGCATAGGGCTGAAACTCACAGAAAATCCACAAGAGATTTTTTTCAAAAATTAGTTTTTTCAAGCTCTCAGCCTGAATCTTGGCCCAAGGACTTTATTTCTTTAAAAATAGATTTTTCCAGGAACCAGTGTGGAACCAGACATAAGTATTTCTGTAAAATTCTATGGAACCAGGGGTTTTTTTTATTTATAATAAAGTGGAATTGTTCAGTTGGAAGGCATCTATAATTATCTAGTCCAAACACATTAATTATTTTTATAATGCAAGTAAACTCATCTTATAAAGAGCATAACACTTGCCTAATATGAAGAAAATGCAAAAAAATCAGTGAAACTGAATAGTACTTGAAGCGAGGCAGGTGTAGAGGTCCACACTGCTTGTCTTGTATCAAAAAGAGGGAAAAACCCCCTGTAATTAAGATAATTTTCATGTAATGTAAAACTGTCATTAAGTTATCTGATTAAAGTCTGAATACATATATAATACCAGTTTATAAATGGTACAAGTATTTATCTGGGTTTTGAATATACATTAAGAAATTAAAATTAAGAAAACAAGGTTATAGAGAACAATAAGCTTAAAACAAATACTTGATTCTAACCTCTAACAATCATACTCAGAAAGTGCAATTCCAGTGTCTTTAGTAAGAGACAGGTTTTGTGATTACATCATCAGAAAGATGTAATGAGCCCTGAAAATATTCTCTGCCAACTTCCTAATATTTATTGTTACTTATATTTTACTATATCTTACATACCAAGAAACAATCTCCACTCCCTGTAAAACATAAATAAATGATCGTTTCACAAGGCCCACTCCATTAGTCGTGAACTGTACAATGTTCTAAGAACTGATCCACTACACAGAACTAATCTAAATAGCTGTTTAACAGAAAGAAGGGACTTAGAGAGATTTGTAATGGATCTGGCAATGAACTTCTTTTGTTGAATAGAAAATCTGTTAGATTTTAATATAAGGTGAATATTAGGGCAGTAATTGCATATGGCAAGGATTCCATGAACAGTCCTATTATTACTTTGACAATAAGTCATTGGCAGTTCAAAGAGAATTCTCAAAATGACATTAAGCAAACATATGAAAGCTACTTTAGAAACTGAAAAAGGAAGACACAGTCCTCAGATAAAATAGAAATTAGAAAATAACATCTTAGAAAATGACAAACTGTTACTAAAGGAACTAAATCTCTTACTGCTTAAGGAAAAGAAGGAGATTAAGGGGTCCATGGTTTAGGAAGACTGACAAGGTCTTAGAAGAGGAGAAAAGGTAGAAGTAAAACAAAAGAAAGAAAAAAAGAAACACAATAGTACAAAAATACTTATCCTTGAAACAATCTCTTAAGAAAACTAGAAGAAATTATATCATTTGCAACATTTAATTAACACGCTTCAATGAAAGCACTAGGAAAAGTACTGCTCCTGCCTCCCTCCCTTCAAATGCAAATAGAAGCAAGCCAACCTGCTTTCCTATCTCCAGCAGCTATTATTTTGCTCTGGTAAAATGTCCCCAGGCCTAGTAGTAATATGAGAAACTAGTAGACTGGAGAAATTAGATGAAACAAAAAGATAGAGAATAATAAATTATAGGAAAATGTTGCTATTATACGTTAGATACCTATTACATCCATCAGCAATGTTTCAGGCAAGAATAAATCCTTCCAATATTTCAGATGCACACATTTCCTGTATAAAAGTTGTTGGTAATTATCAGAGACACTGAAAAGAGAGAATTCCTGCAGTATCCTGTTATTTTTGAGTGCCTGAAGCATAGAGGGCAAAGTACAACGAATACATGCTGATTACTTAACTATCTTTCTCCCCCTTTTTTAAGTCTCTACTGACATATTATAATGCAGCTTATTCACAGAATTTAGTCAAATTTGATTATTCTCACAAACTCCAAAGGATAAAAAAATACACATGAGGCAGAACTTAGCTTCTCAAGCCTTTCAAGACATACCTGCAATCAGCCTACCATCAAGAAAACTGACTTAGAGCAGCTGGAATAGGTGTATTTAGCAACAACATAGAATAAATGTCAAATAGAAAACTTATGGGTGTTCCCAACTCAGTTGTCATTGCTAGCCATTAAAGCACCTGTTTACATAAAAAAGTGATAGCAGGAAAGTATTTTTAGCTGCCTTAGGGGATACAGCAGAGGTAGCACTCCGTAGAGTCAAGACTACCTGATGTACCAGTTTGCATGGTGTCAAACTTGTTTGAGAATCATTGCCATAGAAATGAATGCTTTACTCTAGTCAAAATTTCTTCTCAGCTTTTGTCTTTTATCACTGATTTTCAATTACACTTACTGCTATTATTTCAGTAACATCTTTGGTTTAGTTGAACTGCAACCAGTCACAGCATGAGTGAGATATGACTGCTAATTTCAGACCTCCTGCAGTTCATTAGTTCTTACCTATTCTAAATTACCTTCATTTATGAAGAAGAATATTTCAGATAATTTTATTTCTCTTAAACATTCTTATCTCTCCCCAAATATTCTGGCAATGTTGCCTGTGGTTTCAGAGATGGCCTCTCTTTAATAAACTTTGGGGTGAAAAGATTCCTTCCTGATTTGTGAGGGTTGAGTACACAAAAACTTTGTGACCCTCTGTTACATGGTATGTCCCAGGCAACAGTAGTGAAGGCAGTGAGGAAATAATAGAATAATCTATAAACTTAAATTGATACTGGACATTTTTACATGACATTTTTACATTATTCGTCATTAGAATTGTTAATCTACGATATTTTCCTGTGATTGTCTAATTATTCCTATACAGTGGCTCTTCTATGTTCTTTTTAATTGCCTCCACTAAAATTCAATTTCCATTTTGTGATCAATTTCCACTTTGACCTAATATCTTCTTCAATAATTAAAAACCCCCACAGTTCAGGAAGTACTTATAAAGCTCCATAGACAAAAATAAGCCCTGAGAAAGATCATCACTGACAGGAGTTAAACTTCACTTATTTTAAAAGTCACACAGATCTGAGATCTTAGTCTTTTAAGACAGTTCTTTTCACATAAAGGGATGTGCTGCAAGATTAGGTGATAACCCTACTGCATTGTTACTTAGATTAAGACAAGCTACAACAGGAGGTAAAAGAAAATGTTGACATCAAATTTTAATTTTTCTGGACTAGTAAGACAGAAATATCTCAAATCAGTAACAATTTTTCATGTGTCAAATGATATTGTCATATCTGCATAGAGCAGAGGATGAAGAAGGGATTGCATGACAGAATTGCATGAAAGAATAGTTTAGGACTACACATTTTCATAAGCAGAAATATTTGAATATGCTGAATTTGGAAAATGATGAAATCCAAAAGTTCTGAACTTTTGAGGGGTATTAGATATAAACTCTTTGAGATGTACTAGAAACACTGTTTGTTGTTGTTTAAAAGTGAATTGATGTACCGGACATGAAGGCAGGGAAAAGTATTAAGTAAAGCTTAATATTGCAAGATCATATGACAGTGCACCTTTTTAGGTCAACATTTGGTACCTGAATGCTGCCTGATGCATTTCTGCTCTTGAGGATTAATATCTAAAGGAAAATGGAATGCTTTCTACTCGTGTCTCAAAATGACTAGTTTGCAAATGAAATGTTTACCCAAAAAAAAAAAAAGAAAGAAAAAAAAAAAAAGTATAAACCCAAGCCTTTGTTTAGCTGGCCAAATATTAAAAAAAAAAAAAAAAACCACAACTGGTAAAAACAGCAAATAAAAATATCAATGTAATACAAACTATCTCTCATGTCAAATTTTATGTTAGTAACAGTTACAAGAAATTGATATAAAGTATTTTCAAGTTTTATGCTTCCTTTTAAATCTAAATCAATAATATTTTGTTCTCTATTGTTTTTCCCTGTAAGGTTCTATGATAGCCTCAAGAGACTCAAAACAGAACGTGCTCTCTTTTAGGTGATACAACTTGTTAGTACCTTTTCTTCACAAAAGTGTTTTCCTGTACAAAGTAAACCCCCAAAGATATTTCTAACCTCATTTAATCCTTTCAATACCTTGATAACCCACCCTGCAATATTTTATCTTTATAACAGTCAGGGAAGAAAGTGCTTTGGTCTGCAGCTTTTCATGGGAACAAAATTGCACCTCAGACTTGTGGTATAAGGCATGACACAGTAATGTGTGAACCATGAATTATTGAAAAAGTAAAGGAATCCTGAAACAGAATCTCTTTTCCGAGGGCAAAAGTTCAGTCCAGGTTTGCAGGATACCCTAAACATCAAAGCCAGCCAAAACATCACCTACAGGGAGATGAGTCAGGATATCTCAGGTCACTTCCTGACAATCAAGATTTGTACTGAGCCCAACAGTAACACGAATTTTTCACAGAGATAACAAAATAGATATCTGCACCTCCATGTTTAACACTTTTAAATAACTTTCCTTTTCTCACCACCACTCCAAATGTGATCCAAGGTAATGATACAGTAAGTGTGAAAAAATAAAAAATATGCCCCTTCCTCAAACAGACAAAACTCCACAAACTCCACATCCCTACCCTCACACATCCCCTGTAAAAAAAAAAAAAAAAAAAAAAAAAAAAAAAAAAAAAAAAAAAAAAAAAAAAGACTAAAAATCACTCCTGGGAGAAAACAATAGCAGACTTTTCATTTTGAATTATTAAGATTAGCAGCTAAACTTAGAGTATTTAATATACACACAGCATATAACCAAACCAAGTGGGTTGCTCCATTTCCTCTACAGCTGACAGAGGATCTGTTCCAGTCCCATTTCCAGGCCTCACCAGGGATGAAGCTGAACACTACCCCCCATGGGCACCCACAAGGTCTCTGCAGACACAGCTGCTTGCAAACAGCAAGCAGAACTGGTTTGGCACAGACACACAGCTAAAACAGGAATTGCCTGAGTTCTCTGGACTCTCTGGAAAAAAAACCATTCCAGATCTCACCAGTGTTTGACTCCCAGGTGCTATATATCTTTGGGATGCTGCTAACAGATGTAAAGCCTCCAGTTAACCAGCTCCAAGACCCCTGGTAATCCCATTAACTTCTTGTTTTGGATTATGTAACCAAAAAAATGTGTATTCTATTTCATCTGTTGAAAGCAGCTGGGGAGATGTTTTTCTTTAACTCTTGTAACTCCAGGGGGGAGGAGGCAGATGCCTTCTGATAATAGGCCAGCTGTTAAAACCAGGTGTTTCTTATCTCTTTCACCACTGTCCACCCTTGGGGCGGAAGGAGGGGGGATATCTTCTGCTAATGGGCCATTAAGGCTCACCAGTGACAGACACATTGCATCATCCCATTGTGAGATGCTCCACCCAGTGGGGAGGAGCCAACCATTCCTACCAAGATAAAAACTTGAGATGTAGGCACACCAGGTAGCCTGCTTTCCACTGGATTTCCAGAGGAAGACTGGACTCATCTCATCACCCTGGACCCCTTCTACAGGATCATCTCTACTCCAGCAGAACATATCTGTTTCACCAGGAGGATTTATCTGGACCGTTTCCAACGTGACACCGTTCCATCCTGGAACAGGGTGTCAGGTTATATTTCTGACTCTGTCAGATTTTCTAGGGTTTTGTTTGTTTGTTTGTTTGTTTTTCTACTACTACATTTGTATTTTTAATATTCCTAGTAAAGAATTGTTATCCCATTTCCCAAAACTTTGCCTGAAAGCCCTTAACTGCAAAATTATAATAATTTGGAGGGAGGGGAGTTTACATTCTCCATTCCGAGGGAAACTTCAGACACCTGTCTTCTCAAACCAAGACACTTCTCCTGCTTGCCAGATAGTCTGCATTGAAGTTTGCTGCTGGGCCCCGTGCAGACTGCACATTTTTGCTTCTCTGATCACTGGTTGTTGCTCTTTATGTCCGTTTTTAACAGCAATTAGTCAGATATCCTTTCTTTTGTCAGTCTTTCTCCAGTGAACAGTATAATTTGGGCAGTCTAATTTCAGGGGTTTCTCTCTTACGTAATTCCTTTCTATTTTATATAGTGAGGTTCAAAACCAAACTCCCTCAAACTGCATGATTCATTCAGACTTTCTATAAGCTACCCAAGAGGTAACAAACAGTAGCAAATTAGTGAAAGAAAGTTCAAATATCATGTAAATAGCATAAGGGACTTCAAAGACTAAAGATCTATCCATATAAGTAGAAACAAGCCACACAAATAATTGTAATCCTTACCAAAATAATGGTTATTGAATGAACTTAAAACCAGCAAAAATTTCTTGAAGTCGTTTTAATTTTAAATCTATTACAGTAACAAATAAACTTTGATACAAGTACTATGTATCACACATATCACAGTGGGCAAAACATCAATGTAAAGGGATTTTTTCTCCTTTTTATAATTTTAAACATCTTTTTTACTGACATTGTCTTCTGACCCAGAGATTATGAACTTCAGATTTATTATGCCAGATTCGTGTATTTGTGACTAATAAAAGAAAGTCATCAGTTATTAGTGCTTTAATTTGCATGGAAGGTACTAAAGGGATTTATACACTTGATCTAAACCCTGAAGTTCAGAACAAGAATAGAAAGAAAATGATGCCAAAGTAAAATGAAAGATACTATTTTAAGCCTCTTCACTATAACTTCTTTCTTACCTTTACCTTGAGATGGATTGTTTATATATTCCTTCAACTAACCATAAGGACAACTGCTCTTAATACTTTTCAAGAACAAAGCAAGCAGCCTTTTTCCAAAAAAAAAAAAAAAGAAAAAAAAAAGGAATCATCTTATAAATGCCATATAAATTAGAGTTTTCCCTTTTTCCCCCTAAAATTATAACCTTAAATATTTGCTATGTTTTCCTGAAGGAAAAAAAGACCCCAACATATTCTTTTTAAAACATACTATAACCACAGATTTTATTTTTTAGCACAAAAATACTTTTCTCAAATATTTAATACTGATTCTTCTATATCAGGCTCATAACGTCAAGTGCTTTTGGGATTTTTCAAAGTGAAAAAAGTGAAATACTGAATGAGTGTCTAGACTTAACCTTAAGAGAAGATTTCCACTACTATTAAGACTGGCTTCCAGCTCTAAAATGATAGAAAATTTGGGAGCTTAGGTAATGTCTTAGAAATTGAAACTTTCTGTATTATCCTTCTGAAGTAAATTATAAGACAGGACCAGGTTGAAAAATACATACCAATTCCAAACATACGTGCATATGCATAAGGTACTTTAACCTCAGTGTTCCTGTTGGGCTTTTAAGGAATTCTAATCCTGTGGCTACAGGAAAAAAAAAAAGTTTAGTTACGTGCTTATAAAAATTTACTTATTAGCTTGTGCTTTTCAAAATAAATATTTCTGATCTATTTGGGCTTTATTTACACTTCTAGTTTGCAGTGGGTCATCTTGAGTTCTTTTATGCTGGAGGATTCTTAAATTGAAAGCTATACAGGATTGGAATTTGTAAGTCAACAAGAAAAAGTGTAAAAATTTGTATGGAGGCTACAGCCATAAAACCAGTATGACCTTCTCCTTCTCCTACTGTCTTTCTTTCTAGATCTCAGTTGCTGAGACTAGAGGTGCCTTTCAGTGAATGCCAGCTCATCCATGTAAGAAGAAAAAGACAATATCATTTTAAATATTTATATATATATATGCATGGAAGAAAAGTCAAGAATATGAAAATTAAAGAAAGGTCAGAAAATTCCCAAACAGCTGCGTTTTTGAAGGAGATGCAAATATTTCTGGTCTGCATTGTGAACTCTTTTAGTACAGTATTGCCAGCTACTGATGAAACATCTTAATTTTTTTTTTAATAATTCCATCAAAAGATGTAGAAAGAAAATAGTCTCTTTAATTAAGGTATATGCTTTTCTCCAGTAACTACTTACCAAATGTATAAAAATTCCAAATGCTTATTCTCACATTCTATCTTTAAATTTGTATTTTTGTTTATTTTTTTTTCTTAAATAGAACTATAGGTTCTTCCATGCTGAAGAGACCTCTCATGAAGATACCACACTTGGTTTTGTGAACCCAGCATGGACAGTGCCTTCAGATGCTCTGAAATTCTGGCAGCACTTGTTGGCCCAAGTGTTCAGGACTATTTTCACCCATGAAGAACAGTGTGCTGCCTTGGCTTCAATGCTGCTGCCTACAGAAGGTACTTTAAAGAAGATAAAAGAGAAAGGTTTGCACAAAGCAAGCCTGCCTTCCCCTCTGCACCTCCATGGACCTATCTCAACTCAATTAAAAGGTGTCAGGTACACCTGGAGTAACACAGAACTATTGTTGAGTCCCTCAAAAAATCTTCTGCTTTGAAGCTGATCCCAGCCCACACAGCAAGAGAGGTAAGGAAGAGAAACCAGAGGAAAAATGGAAATTATTCAGTATGATTAAAAACTTTGCAGAAGAGTGGTTAAAAAGTATTTCAGGGATACTTGATCAGTGTTGAGTCCTTATTTCAAAATGTTAAGTATTTAAAAAATAATACAACATAACATTAATGGACAATATGATGTATACGAATAGTATGAATGTAGGTGTACAAAAGCAAATACTAAGTGTGGCCTTTGGCAGAATATCTTATTCAAATGAACATATGAAGAAAAGTTTTAAAAAGTTCCTCAAAATATGTATCACCACATATTTTCTCACATCAAAATTTCTCTAAACACTTGCAATGGCCTTTATATCAGCTGTTAGTAGTGGCTGTGGGTTTTTCATGTGGAGTGTTGCACACTGCTTTTAAAAATCAAATCTTGAGTCAATCAAGTAACAGCTTGCTCACATGTAGGGACAAAAAGGACACAGAATTTGTGTTATTGTTAATGCACAAAGATACTAACAAGGAATTCAGAAAATTCACAAACTTTTTATGCAATGTCGTCACCTATGAGATTAGATTATGGTGTGTCTTTTTAATAGATTTTAAAAAAAGCTGTCCTTAATATCAAAAAAATTAAATAAATTGTAGAAAATACTTTTAAGACAGTCATTAATAAATAAACATTTAAAAAGACACAATATTTACACTGGGTGTTCTTCAGCACTGCATTTTATTGCTGTGTTTTAAATGTAAAAATTAAAACCTTGGCTGCTTTTTTTTCCTCTTTTGCAATTTCTTTTTTAAACTTTGTTTCTTTTAAAAGATCTCAATTCAAAACTGATACATGTTGTCCATTGACAACAAAAAAAGCATAGATGCAATCTTCTTGTCCTGAAGTATTAGACCAATCCTATGATCTTACAGAATCTTTTCACTATCTTAACTTCTGTTGTTATGCCTCAGTTCTAAGGGGACATTTGCAAAAACTAGCTGACTGATTTTTTCCTTAGGTCTTATTTTTAATGCAAGAAATCTGGTATGCTGTTAATAGTGCTAACAAGAACTCTGTTCCCAAAATGTTCCACTTTCATTGACACTTTGAAAGTTTTCTAGCACGGATCCAAACAAGGAAGAAGAATAAATTTAGTTCAAATCCTGATTGTAATGTGATTTTTCATAACTTAATATATCCTTAATCTGAATGCCATGAAGTGTTACCAAGCACAGTCGTGATGGTGATACTTCATGGCTTCATTTCCCCATTTTTCTCTTTCTAAAAATAAATATATAATTGTACTAAATGCTTTGTTGAACCCATGAATGAACCTTTGATGTCCCCATAACCATTTAGAGGAGTGAATCATTTTATGTACAAGAGAAAAATCCCTACCAAAACTATTGAGTAACTTAGACAATCCCAGCTGGTTGGCATGTGGTGCTAACAAAGCCAAGGCTGTGGGTTTGATCCCTGTACAAGCCATTCATTTAAGGTTTGGACCTTGTGAGTCCCTTTCAGTTCAGAATATTCTGTGATTCTGAGTGTGCTCATTTCAGTGCGGTTTTGTGTCTCATATCTAAAAGCAGCATGAGACTCACCTGAAATAGTCAGAGAGAATAACAAGAACTTGCTAATGGTTATTCCTATTGCAGTAGCATCCAGGATATTAAGACGATGACCAGAATGCACAACTCTAAGCTAACTACACCAATGACAGCAGTGGTTTTTTTCCATTTTAAAGCCCAGCTTTCTTGAAGACCACAGGGCTACTACCTATGTAACGAAAAATATAACTGTCACATAAGATGCTGTGTATAGTTTCATTGTCAAGAGAGACACTGCTTACACTAATTCTGTCCCTTTCTGTTGTGAGTAATCATTTGGCAGACAGATCACCTAAATATGAGACAGCATTAACAATTGACTTTCCTAGTGTGACAGGGTTCATGTTGCACAGACCTAATTACTGCAGACTTGTCAAAGGGAGAGACAACTGTGGACGATGGATAGTGTACTGCTAATGATGCATCTCATGTGAACCAATGGACAGGTTAAGCTACATGTGCTTGCCAAATCTCTATTCCTTCAGACAATTAATACAAGATGTTCGGGAAACAGATGGCCAGGCATCTAAAAGTCAAATCAGAATCTTTTATGATCTGTGGGGAACAGTTACTGGCAGCAGAATTGAAGGTGATTAGCATGTTGTTGACAGTCTATTCAATCTTCTCTATCATTTATTTAATGATTTATCATTTATCTCTCTGCAAGAGACTTGACTTACCTTTTCATCCTACTAGTACAGCTGCACCTAAGAGAAGACCAAGCATTTTCTGTCACACTGAGTTTAGACCCTTCCTAAACACAAAAAACTACAACAATAATGTTTTCAGTCTCAGAACAGAAGTAAAGTGAATCCAAGCCCTTCTCAGGATTTGGGATTGTTTTGTCCTGCTATTCAACTTAACTTTAGTGTAATGTTTATATCATGATATTCCCTTTAATTATAAGCTAGGTTAGCAAACTCAGTGGGAAGTTATCCTAGTTATGGATAGTCAACTTTTTTAGTAACCTTTAACTTTTATCTATCTTTGCAACTTTCAGATTTTTTCTGTTTCTTTTCTCAGGAAGCCTTTGAATTCATTTTTTTTGGCAGTAGGGCAAACTATACTGTAATGTAGAGCATGTGTAGTAATGTCTGAATGCTTTATTAGAACTATTAACATTTGTCATATGATGCTTTTGTGCACCTCATAAAAACCTACCATCAACTTTACTGACACTCTTTTACTTTGTCATAAAAACAGCCTCCAAGAGATGCTGTTGAGCTCATGAAAAATTTGGATAGGCAAATAAAGTCTGAACTTTTTTGCTTGCAGTATTTCAACAGAAGACCATTCCCTAGTATGTATGCAGTACATATTTCAGAATGATCTGATTTTTTCTGCCACACAAATTTACAGGGATTAGCCCTGACATACACTCACCTCTTTTTGGTTGCCCCATCTGGGTTCATCAGAAAAACAGTTCCCTTATATATTCAAGCACTTGGCAAATTTGAGACAGGATGAAAAGCTTAGACCACAACAATTCTGTGCCCCATTATGTTCAACTTTTTGTCATTGTATTTTGAGAAAGCATAATAAGATGGTGCAAGGAGATTCACATAAACAGAATTCACATTGGATGTTCATCCTACCTTAAACAATAATTGATTTTTTTACTTGAAGGAGTATCTCCGTGACGGTAGAATCGGCGACAAAGTATCTCTATAAGCAATGAGCAGGGGCAACACGTGGTTTATTGTGAAGGCCTTGCTTGTAGCTGCTGAGCACAGCTAAAGCAGGCCAGGAGAGCAGGAACAGCGAACCGAGCCGAGAGAGAGCAGAGCCCCGAATCCCGTACATTAAATATCTTTCTAAGTTGAAGAGTATGAGTTGGACCAACCAATCTAATACAAGATGACAACATATACAGCCAATAGAAATGTCCCACCACCCAAGGCAAGCAGAAGGGGATTGTTTAATCAAACGATCTGGCCCTCAGCTTAGCAGGTCGTTGTTCACAAGCTGATGGCCCTGCACCCCACACCCTAAATCTCAAAGCTTGCTTTCATTTCTATCTCGCTTGTTGAACTCAGACTCCCAGAATCTAAACCACTATATTTGCAAGGTCTTTCTCCTTCATCCTTCCCAACACTACTCATAATAAAGACATTATTTTTTAGCTTTATTCTCTAATATATGATTGCATGACCACAAAAATTATATGCTGATCAGTCTACTACATCTCCTAGTAAAGTGACAATTTTAAAGCAGTTATTATCTATAGAATAAAATTTGATTCTGAGGACTTGTGGAAGGACAAAGTTTTGTATGCTGTTGAACAATAGACAGCTGTAGAGCAATGTCAGAAATCCATCTTATACTTCATGGAGAGACAACAAGTCCTTCCATTAGCTCTAGGAATTTTGAAAAGTCAACTTTTTTTGCTTGTTAGTAGTAGAGAAGTAGACTAGGATTAGAATTAAGCCTAGTCCTGAAACAGCTCTTACCAGGAACACTTTACAATTTAGTAAATAGGCAGAATTTCTTTCTAGATGAAGTTTCATCTATATATTTTCCACAAATGAATAACTTTTGCATAGTATCAGATCATAGAGAAAATCCCCCAATAATACAAATCTGATGAATATTATCAGTGAGAAAGTATACATTTAGGTCTATCAATATCATCACTCTTTACAAATAAATCACTCTTTTACACTCTTTACATTTCTACTTTACTCACACTGACCAATCACAGCAATATGTTCCAATCAGGTAACAGATGAGGAAAGTCAAACTAAGGTGCTCATATGGTCCGATCTTGTAAAGTTCTCATTTTTGTAGTACTGATTTTAATAACTGTGTCAGTTATTTTTATAAAGCAATTTTTAAATATTTATGTGGAATAAAGGCAGGTATGGAATGAATTTGTTTCTTTGATATCTCCAGTGGACTGAGACAGGACTTCATGGAGATATTTAAAGTTTTTTTTTTCTTTTTCACTTGAATGTTGGTATCTTCTTGAGCACATTGCACAAGAAAGCAATTATAAACCAGAAATATTGATGGTAGGGTAATTTTTATACTTCTGAAGTGTTGAAACAGAAATTCAGAAAGCCCACAGTCTACACATATTTTGAGAAAAAATCTGTGAATATTTGGATATAATATTTATTCTGTGGAATAAATTTGATACCTTGTAGTTATACAAAGGAGTCCTATAACATAAATAATATGTTCTAATCACGTTGTGTTTTGGCATAGATTTTTTATTTTACTTTTTAGAGAAATGTCATCTTTGCTTTTGTTCCCAGCTGACAGTCCTAATACCTTGATTAATATTTGCACTATGATTTTAAAAGGTTTTTTCCAATGTAAATGATTCTGTGATTCTATCAATGATGTTATTTTTAATTTTATTCTAATACTTGATACAACTGTAAGGTGGCAAATAACCATATGAAATGGGCTAATGTGTGCCAATACCCCAGTGATGCCCTGGAGACAAAAGACATGAGCAACAAAGCTGACAGAAAACTTGTGTATGCTCGTTGGCTGTTTTGGATTTTTCTAATCATTATGAATATTCTGACATTTGCTACCACTGATCACAAATTAACAGACAGCAATTTTTACTTTTGATATATGCAAACCTGAAGCCATAATTACAGCTTCAAATAAGCTTTTGAAAACCATTGAACAATATCCATTTTAGTAGGATATGTCACACAAATTCATGCTCTTGAGCTCACTACTGACTCAAACATTCTAAAACACCTCTTCAATGACACCAAGCTGGTGATAACTTTATTTCACATTTGACTGATGTGAATATATTTTGACCCTTTTCCATTATTATTTCCCTCATTATTTTTCATCCCTACTCCCTCCACATTTGATGAGGTATGTGATATATACACCTAGATGGATAGATACATATAGATATCTGTAGATACCTACAGAAATCTCCTATGATTCTATAATTTGCATTAAATTTACCAGTTGTTCTAGGAAATTTTTATGCTCTAAGATTTAGATTGGTTAGCACTGTAATGGAATAAAATATTTTTAAAAAATGAATAAAGCTTAAATTTACGAAGTCTAAGAAGAGCACACAATTAAATTAGGCTTGGTATTCTAGTTTAGTTTCTCATTTTACATGGTGTTACCTCTTTAACTTCAGACTAATTTCTATCTCAGAATATCAAAAAACTGTAAATTACAGATGACTCACAAAAGAGTTTCAAGTTAAGTATTCTTATTGAGACCCACATGCTGAATATAATGATTGACACTAAGAAAGGTCTCAAATCAGTGTGGCATCGTGCAGACTTTTTTACAGGTATAGCTACCTTTACTATGCAGATCCTTGTGTGACTTCAAAGTTGCTTATAAGAAAGCCTTCAGAAATCTTAGCCCAGCTTGCCAGAACACTCATTTTAATCTCCTTAATCTTTTATTTATCAGGAAAACACATGGAACTCATTTGACATGAAATACAGACGATGTAAAGGCAATAATTCCCATCATTTAAAAATGGTGAAGATTAAACAGGAAGACACAAAATGATCCTAAAGAAATGTACTAAATTTTATGCTCAATTTATTTCAATACTGATCCTTAACCTTGTTTTTCCTTCTTTCCATATGCAAGCCTTCATAAAGGATTTCCAAGTTTAGACCAAAATGAAATTAATATAAATGATTTATCTATTTAACAAACATAATTATGATTCAAGAAGGACACATCTGAAGGAACCACTTGAATCTGTCACCAGACATGCTACATAATCATTTCTAAAACAATAATAATCTGTTTTAAAATTAAGGAATATCTTTGTCCCATTCCTTCTGTTGTGGTAAGAAACTCTCTTCCCTTTTCCAGGTTATCTTAATTAGTGAGAAGTTTATACCCCTGTGTTCTGGTGTCTATAAACTTTTAGGTGTTTTTCACTGAGCTGCTGTGAACTATCATATTTTTTTACTATATTTATATATCACTCAGATTTCTTTTTGTTATGCTATTTCAGCCAAACCTCTCTATTTTCCTCTCATTAAATGTATTTCCCATTCCCCTGTTTATCCTGAAAATAAAGATTTTTCTTCCTTGTACATAACATTCCAGAGGAAATCTCATGAGTGTTTTATGCAAGAACAGTAATTCCATCATAAAAATGCTTGACTGCTGTTTCCTAAGGCAAGGCTGAACAATCATTTTTTAAAACTGCTTTGCTTTTGTGATTTCAAATAATGATTGAATGTGGTGGGCTGGGAGGTACCTTTAGAATCATCTCAGTCCAACACTCCTGCCTTGATCAGGGACATCTTCCACTGGACCAAGTCACTCAAAGACCTATTCTACCTGACCAATCCGTAGCTAACTTGGACATCCCCAAATTTTTGTTTGTTTCTACCTGTAGTGTTTCCATTATATAGCTAAGCCATTCATAGAAGTAACTTTTTAATTTCAAATGAGGAATTTTATTCTATTTCTAGTAATTAAGACATCTAAGTCTTACTGTATCTCCATCCTTTTCTGAACTCTTTGCCAGCTTCATTGCATCAGCAAACTTCCCCTGTCCAGGTGAATACATAAGTAAAAAGTATTAAACAAGATTATCCCCATTATTTATCTTTGAGTTGCACTACCAAACTTCAACAAATTCAACAATTGTCTTTCTAAAAAAACTTCCTTAAGCATCTTGCATATCTTTCTCTGTATAGTAGTATACCACGTTTTACTGAAATGAAATTAAAATTGAATTTCCCCATCTAGACAATCAATTTGTTGTCTTATCAAAGACAGATACAAGGTTAGTTTGATACAATCAACTTTTGATGAACTGATGTATTGTTTTCCAATATTTATTTATTTACAGTCACGACTTGAACACTTACTTTCAGTATTTATTCATAAATTGTATGCTACTGAGGATAGACTAATCAGCTTGCAGCTGCATGTTTTTCTCCTTATAAGCTAGATATTATATTTTCCTGTCATATGGTGCCACTCCAACTTGGCAAATTCGTTAGAAATTCCTACTGATAACTGCCAATTTCACAGGCCAGCTGTTTTGAACTTCTGTGAATGAAGAACATGCATTTCCTATCCAAGCAGACCATTTTTTATCACCTTTCTCTAAACAATTTTTTTTAATCAAACTGGTTTTTATCCACCTCTTACTCATTGTCCACTGCTATTACTACTCAATCAGTAATACACTTTTAGAGCCATTCTGTTCTCCATTAGTATTTATTTCTTTGCTGACTGGAGAATCTATTTCCTCAGGGAGAGGCACAAGCTTTAGGTACTGAGTCTGTTGACTGGAAAAATCCTTTCCTCAATGTTTAAGTACTGTACTCACATAGCCTCTATTTCTGACAGGTGGAGGAAACAGGAAAACTTTATATTAAACTAACATATGCCTCCAGCATTTAAAAAAAAATGCCAAAACAACAGAATCTGAGAACAATTTTTTTTTTAAGGCAATAGAATTAATCTCTCTTTCTCCCTTCAAAATGTGATGCTCTTTAGGCACATTCATGAACCTTCAATAAGGCAACCTTATTTTTCAAAAAGTGCCACCCCTACAAACAGGAATTGCATACATTTTGATTTTGTTGTATAGTAATGGATTTAACAACTTTTCTAATATAAGGCTGAGTTACAATTAATATATTTCACCTCCTAGAGCTCAGACAATTTTCCTCTGAGCAGATTATTTGTTAGCTGTGTGGTAAAGTTTAACTATCATGTGTTACTTTCCTCTTCTTCTCCCTCTCTCACCTGTAGCTTTTCACAGCATGTTGATAGACTGAAAATAAATCCTTTTACTGGCTTTGTAATTTCAGTAGTTGTTAATTTTGCGTAATTCCATTGTAATTGTATCTTATATTTCTATTGCAGGTTAAGATGTACTTTGGCAATCTGAGGAATGAATACAAATCGTGTGATACAAGAATCTTAAAAAAAAAAAAAAATTGCTTTTTTCTTGATGCTAGTCAAGATCCAGTAAAGCAAACAAATTTCTTTTGGCAGACCATGCTTACTGTTCCAATGTTTGCAATTCCATATTTACACTTAAAACTAAAGGATATCAGCCTGTATAATTTGATATTTGTACATTTTCCATTTAAGATTCTAACTTCATGAACATTAAGATAAGATTATTTTTAAGCTCTATATTTATTGACAGCAATTCCTGCTCATATAATGTCCTGACCATACCTTAACTTCAATACTGTCAAAGGCAACACATGTAATCTTGTTTCAAGAGTCTTGACCTCAATAAATATGTCACAAATGTTTTCTTTTTAAGTTGGAATTACTTTAATTGACTTGGCATTTGACTCTGTTAATCAACATTCATCTTATCTCAGCTGAAGTGATTTAACCTGAGTTCAATTAAATTAATTCTCAGTCTTATTCTTAGAAAATTAAATTCACAATTATAGTCTGCACAAGACTATCTAAATTGCCCAGAATGAGAAGTGTGATATTTCAATATCTGCATATGGCCCTAAATGAAAGTTACATCTGATTTCCTAAAAAATTTCTTTACAACTGAGATTTTCTACCCAGGTATTCAACCTTCTTGACAATTTCCTCTATTGTGTGAATTCCCTTTGTTCTGATTTTGTTAGTAGGGACTTGGAAGTAATAAATGCTGACTCTCTTTTCTCTTGGAAAAAAAGGAAGCAACAGGTGAAGCCATCAGTCAGAAAGCACAAAGCAAGCAAAGAGAAGGCAGGTGCCTAAGTTACCTATTCTATCTATAGAGTGATGTTTGCTACAGGATGTTTTGGATGGGCTGAAAAAATAATTTGAAAATACCTGGAGAAAAGACACATTAGTGACTGTGAAATACAGAAATATCACCTCTGACTGAAAAAGATTCTGAACCTGGAACAGTAGATATTCCTTGGAAGTATCACTTCACATTTTGTTTGTGCACCCTTCTCTGGATATCTACAATTGGATGGTAAGTGCTGCTATACATCATTATAACTCAGCATGATCTTAGTATTCAGAAATTCTGTGTTATAATGATGGGCCTGTTTAATGACATGCAATAAAGATATTCACCACCTGCAGAAGATTACTGTCCTGGTTTGAGGGGAAGTGAGTTTTTCAGGAAGCTGAGGTCAAACAATCAGTGGTCAGGTTTGAATGTTGGCACCTTCGGTGGCCACTGAGGGATTGGACACACCTCTGAGGACACAAGGGGTTAAAAGCAAGGACTCCCAGAGGGAGTTTCCTCTTTCTGTCTCCGCTTTCAGCAGAGGAGCATCTTTTCCCTCTTCCCCTGCCCAGCTTACCAGGCTGGGTGGGGGAGGGAGCCAGGTTGTCCTGGCTGCAGTAGGCCTCGGGCCCCGGGGCAGGGAGAGAACGGGACTGGAGCTGGGCCAGCCCCATCCAGGATGGAGGGTGGAGAATTTCAGAGCTGCCTTCCGTCCCCCCATCTCCTCCCCGCCACCCCCTCATCCCGTCTGCCCCCGCCCCAGGGAGAAGGTGCCGAGTGCTGCTGCGTGGGGGAGCTGCCGGAGCCTGCCAGTGCCTGAGCCTGTGGCCTTGCTGGGAGACAAAAGCTTTTAACCTTATCTGAGGCAGAAGAAAACTATTCCCAGACATTGATTCTCATGGCTGGTGGTTTCAGAACAGAGAGGGACAGCCTGGGACTGAGATGATAAAGGACGATGAAAAGGACCCCTCTTGATTACTAGGGATGAAGAGGAGAGGCTTTTGGGCTGGACTTTTCTTGTGTAATGTTAGCCATAGACAGACCCTGAACTCTCCTGAGCATAAATAAGACTGTATTTGGGTGGATGTTTTTTGGTTCAAAACCAAAGACTTTGTGGCCTATTCTTGGAACCCTCGGCCCCAGGGTTAAACGTGGGCGGGACTGTTGTCCCAATATGAGAAGATGGCTGGGTTTTGGTACTTGGCCAAACATCCTTAAAAGAGCCCTGTATGCAGCTTTGGCCCATGGACAGTGGTGAGAGCACTGGACATGGAAAGGAGGGTGTCACCCTGGTAGAATTCTCTGGGCAGTGCCATGGGTGACATGGGAACACGGGAGGATGGACCTGTGTTTCCTGTGGGGGGTCTGTGGTGCAAGAGGGACTCCTCTCTCCCTGGGTGGATTGAAGATTGTTTTTTTAATGGATGATGACTTTAATGGGGAACCCAGGGTTGTGGAAGGTTTAAGCAAGTAAGATGAGGTAACGTGTAAGTGTTAACAGTTTGAGCATGTAAGGGATGGAAACTGGGGGGAGGAGAAGAAATGTTCTGGGAGGTTTTCATTTCTGTTTCTGGGTGTTTGGGTTTTCTTTTCTTTTCTATTTTCTGTTGTTATGTAGTTTAATAAACTTTTCTTTCTATTTCAAGTTTTGGGCCTGCTCTGCTCTGTTCTTGACCACATCTCACAGTAGCTCATTAGGAAAAACATACACTCATGGGTGCACTGGCATTTGGCCAGCTACAACCCATGACAATTACTTACATAAGAAAACTGGTATGAGTTCATAGTGCGACTACAAATTATCCTCAATCACTTATGCAGTCACATCTTTTGCTAAATATCACCTCTGGTGGGGCTTTTTTATGGTAATTTTTGTTTCTATCTTTTGATTTTTGGGGAGGTATTGATTTGGGTATTTTTTAAGAAATTGATCCAAAAGTATACTGAAGCTGTCAACTTATTATTACTAAATGTTCCAGACTTTTAGGGAAATATATGAAACAATGACCATACTGTCTGTATTTACATATTTGTGCAAATGTTTCATAGAATTTTTGGCAACAGGACACAGATGTGCTTGGTTTAATTTTCTATCTCTGATTCAATGGGAAATTTACTTTCTTTAACATGATTTATAATATTAGAATATTTTTATTAGCCTCAGATCTCTGCTTTGTGACAGCATTTACTGATATGTACTTGTTCACTATGCTCTATATGTTATTTTTTTTATACATATACATAATTTTCTGTTTGTTTTAGAGCTGGGAAGTTATTTTATATTCAGTTCAATTCTTGTCATAGAAGCAACACAGAATATTCCTAGAGTTTTCTATCATTTTAACTCTTTTTTCTACAGAAATCACTTATGTTCATTCCCTACACCTGAAAGCAAACCAAAACCTGTAAAATCTTTATAAAACAATAGATAAAAGAAAACCTAGCTCAAATTAGTTACGAAAATGTGTGGGTTTGCTGTTGCTTTTTTATTATCTTATAATTTTTTCTCTCCTGGGGTGTTAAAAATAATCCTAAATCTTAGGACATCTTTATAATTAAAAAAAAACCCAACTTAATTAAACTTTTAAAACTTAATACAATTTTTATTAAAAATAATACTAATGATTCATTTCACAGGCCACAACCTAATCTGAGTAAAACTTCTCATCCCACTAACTGTCCCATTCAAGAATTTTTCCTGTTAAGATGTGAAATGTTTAAAATAACATTAAAAGCAATTCAGTAAGCAGATTTCACTAAAATCAGTCTGTTAATTGCTTGAGTTCCTTTGATAATCTGGTCTGTGGCTTGTGATGGGTTATTAACAAAGACTAATTTTAAGCTGGTCTCCTAAGGCTCTCTCCACTCGTAGCAAACAGAGGCATTCTTTTAGAGGAGAAAATGGAGCACACAAATCACCCTCTTGTAAGAGATTTCCACTTCTTGATGTATAGGGCAAATATAGGGAGACAAATCTGGGCAGATATGAAGACCACTAAAATCAGAGGGGTTTGGAAATCTGAACCTTTTTTGATTTAAGCAATTTTTTTCCGTACAGTTTAAACAAGGTAACATGATATAGCAGAAAAAATGAACATCACTAAATCATATTAATGTAGAACGAAAGATGTTGAGAACTATCACTTCAAATTTAATATCTCTTTTTAAATAAAGTCTATCATCTTCTGGAGGAAAGTGAGAAGATGTTTTAATAATTCAAGAACTCAGTTATTCAGGGAAGCTTGATCTATTTGGCTCCTACGGCACTGATGACAAGGGTGTCTATACTTCTCTTTTTCATCTCCTGCCTTTTTACCCCTGACAAGTCCATACATGGCTTTGTTCAAAATGATACTGTGAATTTGGAAACTACTGTTATGGTCAAAAATTCTTTCCTACTGCCAGAGATAAGTTTGGTTCATATGACAATTAACTCAAAATAATTAACAATCAATTTTAGCTGGCAAATATTCCCAATTGTTACTGCACATACAACCAATGGTTACTGTTCCAAATCATGCAGGACAAGGAGGGGGAAAGAGAGAGGCAGAATTTAAAAAAGTGTAGCTACAAATACTTAAATGACATAGACAGGAGCTCAACTCAGTGAATCCACCACCCTGCTACTAAAGTATCCACCAAATCTCTCTAAAAAACCCTACCTAAAATTCTATACTTATGGCAGTCAAGTATTTACATATATATATATATATATATAAAACCAATTTACTTGGAACTTTCAAAGTACTGCTTGCAATAACAGACTGAGTAAAAGAGTTTCAGAAGAGAATGTTAAAATGTATCTTTAAATATAAATCAAGGCAATGTTTTCATTGATTATTATGGCTTCAGAAGTCCAGAAGAAATTTTCCATGTGGTTATCATGACTTCATATGCAAGCAAATTTATAACAGAAACATAAGTAAAAAGGGCTAACTATCCAAATGAACAATAGGGGAAATGTGATTTGGAAACAAGTATAACTAATGAGATATCTTATTCAATTTTTAGTCTTAAACTCTAATTTAAGACTGTTTTCTTTATCCTCTGAAATTTATCTGTAATTAGAGCACAAAAGGAGGGGCTGTGGACTCAGGGATCCTTGTGAGTTCTTTCTGACTCAGAATATTCTGGGATTTTGTGATTCTGTGAAAAAAATTAGTCAGAATTCCAGCACATGACATATTCTGGCAGGGTATGATATCTTTCTTAATATCTATTTAATATATGTTAATACATGTTAGGAGAGCAGACAGAGTTACCAGTAATGAAGGACAACACAGATGTGGAAGAACTGGATAGGAGTAAATATATAAAAAAAAACTATGAAGGAAAAGGGACCATGTTGAGTGAAGGAGGAGGAATAAAGATAAATAAACTACTAGATAAAGTTGTTGAAGCAATTACCTACAGCAAAATATCTCTACAACAGTTACAGTGCAGTTCTTTGGGATCAAATAGCCATCAAGGATGTGGGCACGTGAAGATGTACACCTGTATAGGTGCCTAAACAGATACAGTAACATTCCAAGGAATGAGCAATTCCAATTTGACAGTTTGGTTCCTTTCTAATACTATTGCCACATTTATAAAGGCTCATTCATCACCAAAGAGGCTCTGCCTCATTATTCAGACTGCCTCTGCAAGGCTCCCTCCAAGGCCATACACAGAGCAGCCCTCTGCTGAAGGTTTCAAAATCTGGGAACTGGATACAATCACTAAGAAACCTTCAGAAATATTTACACAGCTGAAAACATTGAAGGAGGCTGTTCATGTTAGTAGTATTTGAAAATGCCCAACTTATTTGTTGAATATACTCAGACTCCTGTATCATTTAAATCCACAAGTTTAACTGCATGGCATGAGAGGTCTGCATGCGTTCCTTTGGAACCAATATATCAAATGCCTGTTTTGAAACAAATTCAATTAATTCAATGTCCAACAACAACCTGGAGTGAATATTTGGTCCTAGCAGTTCCCTAGCAGCTGCCTGCAGTAAATTACTGAACTGCATGTGTAGGGCCAAGCTAGCACACTGATGTAAAGAGTCAGCCCCTGCTACTCAAGACAGACTTCGTATGTCAAACTTTATAAAGCCAGAGCAGGGAGAGGAACAAGTGCTTCTAGAAGTTTCTCACTGCCTCAGAGAATGTATTATGCTGGTCTCTGTCCTGCTACTGTACCACTTAACTCTGTGTCCTGAGCACAGCTCTTATGTTGCCTCTATCTTTTATGTCCCACATACACCATCAGTACTAGGGCCTGTGTAAAGCCAAGGCGTTCACATGAATTGCAAATGGTCTCTGCAGCTGCTGCTTCTTTTGAGCACCTTTGATATGTAATATTCTGCTTCTATATTGGTATCATCAAAAGAAAGACAAACTTTTAAAAATACCTATTGAAATAAGCATATATTTCAATGTAGAGGTCTTCCGAATTCAATAGCATTGATTTCAAAAAATGGCTAAACCCCAAGGGGAAATCCCAAGCCACATCACTTCTTCCAAAAACCAAAAGAAATATATGCAGTATTATGCAAACTTCATGAGCTAAAGAACAATGCCAGGACATAACCTATAACATTAACTCTTAATGATGTTATGTAAAAGATACTTACCTGAGGTTAAATATCTTCACTGTTTCATAATAGGGAATTCTGAGATGGGCTAATGGCTTTCTTGAGACAAAGGAATTTCAATGTCAGAAGAACGATTAAATTTTTTTCACAGGTTTACAGATCCTACTCCTACACTATTAGCTCACACTTATATCTAGGGTGTCAAGAGCAAAATGACATCCCACTGCCATTCATTAACATAAAAGCCTTCCAAAGCAGTGCAGTTGGTTTGTAATATCATCTATGTATCAAAGTGACCTAAATCACACTATAATGCTCATTTTCTACAGAGAATCATTAAAGTTATCAAGAATCAAGGCTTGAATCTTTGCTGCTGCTTGACTAAGAATAAAATGTGATGTAAGGAATTAAATCAAAGATCTATTTGTGTCTTGAAATAGAAATCAAGGTTTATCACTTCAAAATATTGTAGGCAGCATACACTAAGACAGCAGAATTAATGACACAGCTGCCAAAGTAACTGAAAAGTAGCTTCCCCTGAAATGATGCATATGAGGACCATCCATGCATAACAGCAGGATCTAAATACTAAACTATAATGATACTGTAGACTTAAGGGGGAAAAAAGCATGCTACAGTCTTGTTTTCTCAAGTGTCAATTATCTACCTTGAAGAGACATCAGCACCGTCTTTGCAATTTTTGAGAAGAAAAGGAAAAAGAGTTCTTTAGATACCTGAAGGAATTCAGAAGTCCATACATTTAGTCCTGACACCTGTGTCAGGATGTATCTTGCTGAGCTCCAATTTAATGTCTGCATCCAGACTTAGAAATGAACTGGTGAGCTTTAACTTCCACAGATTATTTTCATATGCTGTAAATAAGCAATGCAACATGCTCTTGGTTTATTACAATTTGAAAAATTGAAATGTAAAAGTGAGACTTTCTTCTACTATAATTTTCTGAGTATGATGCTTGTCAAGCAAACTCACTACTATGCAAATTATTATTTCATAATTACCATCCTTTGTGTTTGCACTTCTCTCTGTAGTGAAGTAGATATGTCATTCATAGCAAACAGGATATACAGAGGAGTGTTTACATTTAAGCATCATATATATGCACATAAAGATGTGAATATATATGTATGTAGCACAATATGTAGCACTGTTCCCTGGTGACTTATCAGTTTCACAGGATTTTTCTTATGTTCCAAGGAACATCAGAAAAGAAGAGAGACATCTTCTATAATTTCCTCTCAACTATCTTGTTCCCTCTTTCTATAAATAAGTAATACTGCATAGTTAGTTTAAAATTGCAAAAAAGACTGGAAGACATGGAAAAAAGGGAAATAATCAGGATTTTTTTCTTAATTTACAAATTTATACATTAATTCAATAAATAAAAACTAAACCTCACATATTTTTTGATATAAAACATTAAGGCTAGAAGAGGTCGAAAAATCTCAGATGCTCAGAATGTTATCTATTAGTGTATGTAATAATATTAATTGGTACAAACATATCTGTTTTGCTCTGGTTTTTCAGCTAATGTAAAATAGAACATGTTCTATATGGGAAATCTCACAAGACACACAAAAATATTTTAACTGGATCTGAGTGATGGCAAAGTTGGAAATAGGGTGCAGACATAAATATAGCTTAATAAAAAGCAAAGAACTCTGCTAGTATACTGATGATACAGCTGTTTTCTTTGGCAATAATCTCTTTCCCTTGCTTCTTTATTTATTGAAAGGAGTCAGCTTGCCACCAATTTAAAATAAATAGAGCATTTCTGCCTGCAGTATCTTAAGTGATATAGAGGTTCTGAATCCTTTTCAAATCTCAGATAATGCATATACATTAACTTCCTATAATTAAGGAAAAAAAAAAGGAAAATGAGCTCAGTACCCTTAACTCAATCAAATAACTGTCCTTTGCCTGTACTTTGTATTAATTAGGATTTTCATTCACCTTCAAATAAAATAGCTTTGATAGATAAAACCAGTGAATCAAATTAAGAGATAACAGAAAATGGTTTTTTTTTCAAAGTACACTGACTGTGAAAAGAGTCCTTGTTTGTTATCTCAAGCATTACTTCATTGGCACATTCATTCTGTTCTCAGCTGCAATAAAATGAGGCAAAGTCATACACTTATTTTCTCCTTTGTCTTTTCTCCTGGTACAGTTATAGCAGTCAGGATTTCAGAAAAGCCTGTTTGTGTAACTGGTTACTTAGAGGACCCGTTTGCAATGAAGAGATTTTGCACTTCTTTTAGTACACTGTTAATGGGCTGCTCATGCCTAGAGTCAATTAATCATGAAGTTCTTGAATTCCAAGGCATTCCAGCAAATTTTAGTCAAGTAGGTAAAATACCTATATCTTAGGGCAATTCCTTGTATTTTTTACTCATCTCTTTTCTGGTATCTACTACTACTGCTACTACTACTACTACTACTACTACTACTACTAATTTTTTAATGCACACTGGATTCTGTTTGCCAGTTTTGGAAAGGCATGTTAGCTCAAAAATTTACTGAGTGTGTAGCTGCTAAACAGTATAAATATCTAATTAGAATAGCTAATAAAATAAATAGATCAAAATTAGCAATGTCCTCTTGTAATCTTCCATTGCATCCTTCTCAAATAAAAGCTCTTTATTCTGTGACTACTTTTACATCCTTGTACAACCCTGAAGACACGATAATCAAGTAAATCTGTTATTACCTAACTAGTTAGTTATTTAATTTCACTACTTATTGACCTACAATTATTCAAAGATCCCTATCACCTCCTATACAGGTAAAAATCTTACAAATAACTCCATCTCCAAATTATTAAAAAATTATATTTTTGCCTTGACCTCTAAAGCTGACACCCTAATAGAATACCTACATTATCAGATGTTTAACACTGGAATGATAATATTTGACTTGAATTCTGTATGTAATTTTGAAAAATATTAAACTAATTGTAGCATTTGTCCGATACATTTCCAGAAAATTAGGACTAAATTCCTACTGAGTCATAAACAACAGATTGGTTTCCTTTGCTGCTGACATAAAAACACAGCTTACATGCCAGTATTTTGAAGGTTGCTACTCAATAAGTTAGTTGCTTCAAATCTCACAAAACAAAACAAACAAGAACAACAACAAAAAACCCAAAACAAACCCCAAAAAACAAACAAAAAACCCCAACCAACCAATCCACCCATTCACCTAAGACAAGATTAAAAAAAAAAAGACATTGTTCAGCTGAAACTCCTAGCTCAGAAAATCCAAACCTGCTCTTCATAGCCCCCTAACCCACTCTGCTCCCTCAGTCCACACTGTTAGTTCAATGTAGTCATAGTGAGGGGAAATATATTACAAAACCTTTCAGCACACGGAAAGCAGTCTCAATAAGCACACTGTAATGTGAAAGAGTGGAAGAAGAAGAACACAAGGAGTGTTCTGGCAAAGAATGGACTAAACTACCTCTGCTCTCCAACCACACAATAATGGGTCACTCTTATGAAAGCTTGCATATTAGAAGCATTTGCAGAATGTAATTTCCTTTTTCTCTTTCATCAAAGCACTTGAGCAAAACAAAATCATGATATTAAAAAAAAGTAAAAAATGAAAATTGCATTTCTTTCTGACATGGCAGCTGCTACATGTACCTTTCCACTCCTGCAAAAGAGCAAAAAAACCTCTCTGAATCGAAGGTTGTTATCAATCTCTATGTTAGATAATAGTCACTTGTTCCCTGAGGTCAAATTTATGAATATTTAATACTAAATAGAAGCTCTAATTGTGTTTGAGAAACACAGAATTGGACAAATATATTCTGTACAGCCATTATAGGAACATAAAACATTATTATAATTGTGGAATTTTAAGTTCTTGAAGGGCGAAAAACCATAAAAAGGACCTATTAATTTTATCCAATGCAGGAGAAATACAAACAAGAATGGTGACTGATTAGGGTCTTGTCACACAAACTGTTTTCTTTGTATTATGTGCCCAGGAGAAAAGGGCTGCTCTAGGACAGGAAGAGCTTTCATCATCCAGGCCTGGCAGCCATGTATTCTGCAAATAATCCACAGCTTTATTGAACCATCTAGGTATCCAGCCCTTGTCAATAATGGTAAAAAAGACATTGAATCACTGCTAGCCTTTTTTTACGTTGATGGGAAAACACACAAATGAGATGCCTACGACAGAATGGCAACTGTTCATAAATACAAAAGGACTAACTTTTGACATCATTCCAGATTTACTTCAAAGTAACTGGAGAAATTTCATGGTGCGCATAGTTTAATTTTGTAATGGTGACAAATGATTCATAATTTTATGCTTTATGTTAGAGAATTATTTCAGAAATGCTATGGACATAAATCAATCATTTTAATTTATGTTAAAATGTCAAAATCATCTGAGTAAAATACATTTAATTATCACTTTTTAATATTTTGCCTACACAATAATAGTAGCAGAATTACAAATAGATTTTTTTAATGTTTTATGTAATAGTATATCTATTAATATTTATAAGACAAAAAGCCCACAAGCTTATGCATATAATACAATCTGTCAAGAAGTATGACAAATACTAGATCAAGTAGTGCGGTGATTTAAGATAATTTGTTAATAATAAATTAATGGGTATTAACTTTTAGAACTTTTCAGTTGGAATTTATTTATTTATGGTATTAAAAATAATAATACTGTATTCAGTCATGCAGGATTGCAAACCAAATATTGGCTGAAGTCATCATGGTATTTGAGTGCTTTAGCTGACTTTACTTCAGCTCTGAAGGTGTCTGACTGTTTTTGAGGGGTTTAGCAACCTTCTGTCTTCAGATAAGCAATCTTCCTCCTACTAATGCAAACCCATAATTGACTTGCTGTGTGCTCCTGAAGAAACTTTGGGATCCCCTATTATAATACATTATACAACATTTTACACAGCTCTGGAAACTTGAGCACCTATTGCATTAATTCAGAAAATCAAAACAGAAGCCAGAAACATTCTGTCTGCAAGCACAGTGAGACAAAAACTACAGCTAACACCTTAGTCCATAGAAATGACTGAATTTAGAAACATCAAATGATATTTGAAATTTTATATTTGAACACGTTTTCTCAAAACTCCTAGTTTTTCACATTAAAACTGTTCTTTTATACTTTTTACTGTAAGTTTAAGCCTTACAGAAAATAATATTATATTTTTATATCTTTAAAGAAAACTATTTCACAAGCCCTACATGATAAATACATTTTTAGTAACCATATTTGGACAAGGAAGAGTAAATGGATGTATTGTATATGAATTTTATCAAATTAGCTTACTTATCTTTTTAATTTACTCTGTCAGGTTTTAGTTGTGTACCCACATTCTATTATGTAGATTTATGAAATTTACTCTTAAAAAAAATCACTGAATATGGAGAATAAAAAATTAACTTTAATTTAGCAAATCAGCAGAATGGAGCCTAGTTCTAAAATAGACAAAGTAATGAATTAAATCTGGCCCTTGTAAAATATATGAAAGTACTGGCCACATAGATTAGAGCACCCTGGACACATTGAAAAGTTAAATAAATAAATAGGTAAATCTGAGGTATAAGGCAATGTTATATTTTCCTCATTTATGCCATCATAGTTGCTGCCAGACGACTTCACCTTTGAATCAGTTGGCAAAGTCATTCATTGCTCTTGCAGTCAGCATTCAGTGTCTTGTACTGAATTGAAAATACAGGTACATCATGAAAAGTTATAAAATAACACTCAAAATAGTAAAACCATTTGAAACCCTGGTCCATATGAGCAAGGCCACCTGGCAAATACTAACAGCAAAACTCTATATGTAATTGTAGTGAACATCAGAAAGAAATAGACCAGTACCTAAATTCTTTGTTCATGATTGATTGGAAATGCCAAGCTATTAAAACAGTAATTCCAGGGCAAATGTAATTTTTTCAGGGGATTACCTTTCTTTTGTACTTCTATTCTTCATCATGTGTGACAAGTGTACCAATGCCATCTCCCCAGGATTGAATACAATGAAGGAATTAGTCTTTAATTTCTTTAAAAGGTAATCTATAGATTAGACACTTTTAATAACGCTTTTATATCGACATAATCATAACCTGTTATGGGTAGACAGATGAAATCTACTATAAAGAGATGTCCCAAAGTGGGGCAAAGCAGCTACATGGTTTCTCTGAGTTAAATGGCTCTGCTCAAGAGGCAAACTACATTGTTTTTATTTCTTCACTGAGTTATGAACATAATTACTGCTGGTTTTATAAATTGCTTGAAAGCGTGTCTCACAATGGAACATGGTAGTTGGCTATTGCTGTCACTAAATTATCACGAATTCTTCTTCCAGTGAATTGACCATAACAGTACTTCAGTAGAAACTAGATCTGTACTAAATATTCAAACAGATGTAATTAGAGACTATTTTTATGAGTCACTTTAATACAAATGCATGGTTGCTTCCTTGTTTAAAAAGTGATCACAAGGAAATACATGGTAAAATAGATTAAATTTAACCCTTGTGAATATTAACACAGAAATCTTGAGTTTTGCCCTCGTAGAAAAGGACAAAACTCTCAGATGCTGTTTATGGAGCGAAACTAGAGCACAGTGTCATTGTGCAGACTCATTTCAGAGTAGATTGCTACACCTGAAGTGTTTCATGAACTGTGTTCCCACAGCATAAACCCGAAACACTGGTTCCGCAGGGACTGCATGGGAGGGAGCGACGAATGCACAGTAAATTCTCATGTAGTCCTCACAACATAATCACAGTGAATCCTTCAACCACTCCTTTTTAAAAAGTTCCTTAAAATTTACTATGTCTGAAAAAATTCTTTGTAGGTAATAAGTATAGTACCCTACGGCACATATGAAAAGTGTGCTCTAGAAGTTTTCAGATTACTCCATGAGACATAATGTAATTTTCTAAGATGTTTATCACATCTACAAGGGCTGCTTTTCCAAGAAATTGTTAAATTTTAAGGACTATGCTTTCAGCAGCAAGTATGGCAAAAAAAAAAAACCAAAACCAAACAAAACAACAACAACAAAAAAAAAAACCCAAAAAAACCCCCAAAAAACACAACAACAACAAAAACCCAAACCCACAAAAAACAAACAAAACTAAACAAAACAAAACAAAACAAAACAACCCATTTGTATGAGTGGGAACTGCATGACTGATTCTCAGCATACAGCAGCTTGCTCATGGAAGATGTTGGTCTACAACAACCTTTATAATCATCCAAAAGACATCTTCTGCAAAGACACAATATCCACTGAAAAGTTTTAACTCCTTCTTCTACAGCTGCAAATGCTGCAGAACAGCTGGGGCCAATATCACTAATAAGTTATACTGAATGTTTAGTATCAAACAAGTTAAACTCTGAAGTTCCTACAAAGGCAGCTATGGAGGTAAAATAAACTATTCCACTGAAAAAGCAGGTAAAACTAGCAAAGAAAGAAATATTATAGAAGGCTGAAATGAGCCAATATGAAGTATATGTCCAGGAAAAAGTAAATTGAAACCATTTGTTTGCACCTGTATGTGGAAGCACAGTGTGTATTTGTCATGTGAATGCATGAGCTACATGTACCATAGAGCACTAGACCTAGCACGATTTTACAGGACCACAGAGATAAAGTTCTGTTTGGTTTAGCAGTTGCAAATCATCTATTACATAATGTCTCTGTTTACTGCCGCTTAGAAAAGCCACAAAAATACTTATATTGAGAACATTTTTGAAACCACTTGCAAATTTTTTTGTTTTGTTCTATCTGCCATGTACATGGCAGACCAAGTTCAGCTTTTTGGGCTTTGTACAGTAACAGAATTGTGACTTGTGCCAGCATTATCAAAAATTATTTGCTTTAATTGACTCTTCTACTGCACTTTGTCTTTTGTTATCTTAATGAATTAATGATTGAGGTGGAAGAACAGCCATTTACTAAAATATATGCTATTTATCATGTATGACAGAAGCTATGAAAAGTCTGTGGGGAAAAACTGGGAAGAATTGCTTGTTTAATTGCTGCATCATAACTAGCAAAATCTGAATAGAATATTAGTTTAACATATCAGTTAAATGCTTTTAATGGGCAATGAGGGGACAAAAAGGAGAACACTGGAAAAGCTGTCATTTAGTATATAAAGTTGGTATAGAGCTGACAATAAAGCTATTCACATTCAGATCAGGAGTTCACTGCAGTGGTATTTCTCTATTACAGAGATACTGAAGAAGAGACTCAAACCCAGATTTTACTGTTGATGTCCTCTTTTTTTCTGCCTGATGCTTTATTTTCAGCTTCAGTACGGAAAACTGATGCTTTGTAAAGGAAATGGCTTTTGGGAAGCAGAGGCAAATGTATTTTTTAAATAGCAGCAAATGAGGAAAAACTCCCAAATGCAACTCCCTTTCAACCCAAATCATTCTATGATTTTATGCTTGTTTGCCACAATTGTTATTGGGAGAAATAGTACAAATGGAACTGCTGATTTCCTTAAAAGAAAAGAAGTGTTTCTCAGCAGGTGGAGAGAGGATAAAGTGACAGAATTTTCTGGTCTATAAATTATCCTTAAAATAGCCATAACACATCCTAAAGTTCCTCCTCTTTTAAGAATATCTCAAAAGTGGAAAGTGGGTGAAATCGCTCTGTCATCATTAAGCCTTTCCAATCATTTGTATTAGAGGAAAGGGCAGACACTGAGGCAGAGCCAAAAAAAATGATACCTCTTCTTATTTTCTGGATGAACAGTAAAAGTGATCAAAGTGTCTGGGTTTAATAAAAGAAAAAGTTCAATTGAGAAAAATTATAATGTTCTCCTTGCTGTAATAATTTAAAGCATTTGGGTAACCCCTAAATCTTTCTCTGGTTTGAAAAGGCTGAGTTTAGCATGAGCAATAAGCCTGCTATGGTCCCTCTTTTAACAATAGTTCAATCAAAGTTGTACTTCCATAGAAAGTAAACTGTAATTTCAAAAATAATAAAAAAGCATATCCTCCTTCTTTCAGTTAGACAAAAACCCAAAATCCCCTTCAGCTGAAAGAAGCCAGGACTGCTCCAGAAATATCTGATGGTAGGAATTTCAACAATATATTTGGAAACATAAATTTGCATAGCTTCTTTATTTTTATCATACACATATACATAAGGATTCAAAGGCATAGAGAACAGAAATTATTGTAAAAGAAAGAATTAAAAAAATAAAAATATTTGTATTTCAAGTATAAAATTTACTCCCATATGAGCATGATTAAAACTCTTTTTCTCAAGTCTGCCATTTCCTCTCTATTATAGAAGATACTATGACATTCACTGTACGCAGTCTTGTTTAAACAAATGAAAATGCTTTTTTTTCCAAGTAAAAATCTTTTTTTACTACAAACTGAAAAAAAGAGAAATGAACGAGAGTGGGTTAAAATGCTGAATTTTACCATTGTAGACTTATTATAGTTACCTACCTTCTTTGTTACATTTAGTTCCTGGTGTCTGCTAATACATCAGAGGATCTCATCGCAGCATGTCATACAACACAAAGATCTAGTAATACTTCCCTTTAGCTTGCCTAACATTAAATATTAGCTTTGTTTTTGTTAATATATTGCTCCAATTAGCACTGAAAATCACTTTTATGAGCTTAATAAGAACACCTGCACTTTTCAAAACTTTTCCTATGGATGTTCTGCTTGAGATTGTTGCTGTGTCACTGTACAAAAATCACATTGAATTGAATTGAAAATTACATTGAATTGAAACATATTTCCATGCATTGTTCTCCTACAAGTTTTACAGATTTTGCTATTTAACCTGACAGGGAAAAAGATTTGCCTTAAACTGCAACAGGGAAAGATTAGCATTTAGCTAGCCTACAATTCACCAAATGTCCACTGATTACAGCATAGATGCTTATGTGTTTGTGACAGTACAAACTTCTGATTTTTAGAAAAATTGAGTTATAATATCATTCTTATGTTTTTGACAGCATTATTACTTATGAATATAGTTTTATTATTCAACAGAGGATTATACCTTAATTGTTACCTCAGTTGGTTTAGACAATAAATGAAAACATCAACATTAAAAAGAGAAAACTCTTAACAGCCCTGCAGAAGATGTTGCTAACCCTGCCTGTGAGACAGACCGCTACATCCCTTCAAAAACGTCATCACTCTAGTTCAATATATTACACTGAAAATAGGCAGCAATTTGGAGGAAAGTTAAATAATTTTCTGAAATGTCCACTTCTCACAGTAATTTTAGTTCCTGTCACTTTGTACCCAAAATTATTCTGCATATCAAAGTAAGCCTTCATTCCTTAACTTAATCAGTTGGTAATATCAGAATAATCCTTATGCTTGACACAATGGCCTTGTCATGAAAAAAACATACTTGCCTCTTATAACAAGGTCTCAAATCCAGATCTTTTATCCTCCCAGGGTGTGTATTCACCACTAAAGTATCACTTTTTCAGCAAATCTGTATCCCATGTAGCTAACACAGAAACCTAATTTTCCCATAGAAGTAGCAGCACACTCTGCAGGCTTTAACTATATTGATTTCTGAACCCAACCAGAAGCACATAGACACAGTAAAACTTTTCCATGCTTTTTTTTGTGTGTGTGGGTGTGTGCAAGTGCCCTTTGGAAACGTTCCAGGAACAGCCACTGAGAGGTGAGAAGCTGTCCACGGGCGTGTTCGCGGCCCACAGCGCAAGGTGCCGGTGCTGGCAAGCAGTTTCTCATCAGCCTGTCAGAGCCCTGGCTGTGTGAGCCCCAGCCTGATACCAGGTGTCTCTAGTGATGCACCCTTTAACTGCAGGATAACAGCAGAGGCAACGTGGGCACAGCTTGGAAGTGGAGGCCCAGCACCAGTGGTCAGTTGTGGGTCACTGAAGAAGGCCAGCCTTGAGAGCTGGGGCAGGACAGAGGTTGGTTAAAGAAGCAGAAGCTCAACAAGGGAAAATAACAGTGAAGAAACAGCAAAAAAAGAATTGCCCTGAAAGTACCTAGCCCAAGGTACAAGTAACATCCTTGAAAATACCTAGCCCAGGGACACAGACCAAGAGCTGCAATCTGCAGTGAAACACAGCTGTCCTTCAAATGGCCAGATCTCAGCTGTTGTGGGAGAAAAAGCAGGTGCCTGATTTGGTTTCTGATCATCTGAGTGAAAGCTCTGAAAACTGACTGCCTTGATGGTTACAATCAGCAAAGACCATTGCCATCAGAACTAATCAAATATCAGTTCTGTGGCAGCATATACATTTAGGTTCTTTTCCCAAATGTTCCTGTCACAGTGATCTCTAATTTCTTCTTCATCATCTCCTTCTTCTTCTACCTCCCTCCTCTTCCCCCTCTTCCTCTACTTCTTCTTCCTCTTGTTCTTTGGGGAGGTGGCAGGGAGCTGAGCTATCACTGAGAAATTCCTGTCAGAATCTTCTTCTTTTTAATGAACAATCTTAATTATAGATCTAATGATACTCAAGAAAATTTAGAAAATTGCCAGTACTGTTGCCAGCATTGTTCTACCATGACTAGCTTTACATTATATCTGTGATCACATTGGTGACTTCATTCTGCTAAATCCTCCTGGTACTTCTCAGATTTTTTTAGTTCATAAATATAATCAATAATTAATCACATAATCAATAATTAGCTCATTTAATGTCTTTTCCAGATCATTATTGCAAGCAGTCCTTTAAATCAGGGTAGTTCTCTGTCAATACTCAAACATGGCACTACATTCTACGCTTTCCAAAACTGGTGAATTATTCAGGCTCTTTGTTTTTCAGGTCTCGTCCTGCTTTTGACTTGTGAGACAACATTAGCTGTCTCCTTAAGGCTGATCATTTTTTATGGCTTCTTGTGAAGGACTACAAAAAGGGTTTTTTTGAATTAAGACAAACATGACTACATATCTCTTTCAATCACCATTTCATTGACATTCTTAGGGAATTACACGATATTAGAGGCGCTTACGAAGGCCAATATCTTTATAAAATTATCATCCATTAAGTATTAAAGTATTTAATAATTTTACTTTTAACTGATACTTCAACTGAAGTATTTACTGAAGATCAGTAATTTCTGGGAACTCATTTGCTGCTGTCATAATGGAAGCAAAATATTCTCTGCTATAGAAGCTCATTGTAATGAATAGCTGAGTTTGGGAGGTTTTGGTTGGTTGCTTGTTTGTTTTATAGGATTTTGACCACCTTCGCTATGTTCCTTCTGAGATTTTTGGTGTGTTCTGATGTTTAACTTGTAGTTTGTTAACAGTTTTTAAGCTTAAAATTCAAATACACTGCTTTTGATACTTTAATTGTAGTAATGTCTTATCTTTAACAAATGAGAAACTGATATACATTGTCTCAGAAATAAACATGAATACTTAGGATGTGTTTAATAGACATTCATTACCAAGTGGTGCTATTCTCTCAGATTTTGTAAAGACATTTCAATTTGCCAGAGAAAAAAAAAAGGGACAGCATTTCCTTTTAACCTTTTCCAATTCCCTGACAATAGGTCCTCAATTTCCTCTTACAAGGGTTTAACATAAATGAAGACAAGCATTGTTGTGAGATTTCTCTTGGAAAATATTGGTATTATGCCTTTGAGGATTGCATGCAGTGTTAGATTAACTGTAACATTTTTATGTGTCACTAAATACCTGGAATATTGGGAGGGGGGGAATCAGTATTCAGTATTTCAACTGTGTGAGCAGATTCATTTTCTTAAACTATCTTTAAAAATTACTTTTTTTTTCCTCATGAGCTCTAGTGAAATTAGTTGGAAAGAGAAAAAGCAACTTTTATATTCCTATTGAAAGCAATTCATGAACTCAATTAGTGGAGTGCCAGAACATATCTACCTTTTGAAGTATTTCTTGTCACATGCTGAATATTTCAGAGCATCCAGACCATCATATTCATATTTATTTCAAGATGGCTTAGGAATATTATGTCCTGTTAAAATTGTGTTAATTCCAACAATAATTATGCTACATATCAGGAAGAAAAAAAAGTATTTTTCAGAATAGGAAAAAAAGAAAGTTTTACACATTAAAATTTTGTTAAGGATTTGCATTTATCCAATACTTGCAAATTTTTCAAATGAATGAACAATTCATCACTTCTGCCATCTTGAATGTACTGGCACAGTGATCTCACCTATGAGCCTTATAGATTAGTTTAATGACTACGGTAGATATGATGAAGCTGAAGGGTTATTTTAGAAATGTCATATCTGAAATAAGTTCAAAAAGTTTTTGCCAGAGATTTTCAAGAGGCAGAGATCTAATATCTGACTTTGCTAACATAAAACATCACCATGAAACAAATAATTTTGCAGTAAAATGCTGCAGATTGTGGCAATGATGAAAACATATTTTAAAAGGAAAAAAGTGTTTTTCTTGTTCCTTGGACATGCAGAAACTGTTGCTAGAAGAGAAAGAGATTTATAAAGGCATTTAACATAAACATACACAAATGTGCTTCTTAGAACAGAAAATCCATTATTGTGATTTGCATTTCCATGCATTTTACTTTATGAGTATTTTGTAAAATTTAGTTCCTATTATTGAAAACTATGCTGCTTCTTAAAGCAGAATTTTTGATTAAATAATTTTTGCTATGTTGTAGAGAATTTCAATGAGGTTATTATTAAAAATACAGTAGACTTTAATTTTTTTATAAATCAGAATTTAGAATACTGCAGGAAAAGTGGTACAGCTAAGACGAAGGGAAATCAGATGGAAGCAGATATTGTAGATTTGCAGAAAAGAATCTGTCAGCTCTTGCAGAGTAACGGAAAATATCTTACCAGTTACTAATTAAAAGGAAGTGGTAAAGAATTCTTTTAAAAGAAGAACTTTTTTAAAGTTCCTTTTAAAAGAGGTTTTAAAAAGTTCTTCTTTTAAAAATCTTCTTTAAAAAGAAGATTTTTAAAAGAAGAAAAATCTGCTATATATATAAGATACGGGCACATAATCTCAGTTCTCATCTCTCTAAAACCTTCCAGTCATAGTTTGAGTGGAATACAACTCTGGGTTTTTTGGGGTTTTTTTTGACAGGTGTTCGAGTTCCCTCTGTTGCTTTTGAGATGTCAAAGATCCAATTTTTAAAGCTTCTACTCAAGCTATTTGTTCAAAGTCCCTTCTTATCAAGAAAATTGCAGTTACACCTCAAATATTTTTAAATACTACTTGTTTTTCAGAATATTTTTTTAGGAACACTAATTTACCATGCTTTTGCATTTAATTTTAGTGAAGCAGACAGATGTCTACATGTTTCTTAACTGCTTAAATGAAAGATAGTTCATACTCAGGCTGTGTTAGGCCATACGGCCATAAAAAATTATATCATGGATAAATAAAATAAAAATCACTGAAACATAACTAAAAGCTACCCTTCCTCTCATATGAGGACACATTGAGCTGTTCTGCATCTCATTTGGATTGTGTCAGTAGGCAGGAAGGTGAGCCAGTCCATCAAGGGTTCTCTGGAGTTCTCGGGATATGAGGGGAGCTAAACAGCAAAGTTCAAATCCTATTTCTGTTTTGAATTCTCCCCAAACTTCCTGATAATTGAAATGCAAACTTCATCCCTGTATCAGCTCAAGTTACCACAACAAACTGGAACAAGGGCTTGTGTCAACAGTTTGAGAGATCTGCTTCACTGGAGAGTCACGAGTGAAAGAACAACCGAGTGCCCTGGCACACATCCAAAAAAGCACTTACATGAATGTTTCAATCAAAACTCCTGAATCATCTCAATCAAGACTTTTTTTTTTTTCACTTTTCTATGACGTTGTGCAGGTTCATAGAAATGTGAAGGTTTTAGTTTTAACTAGTCTTTATTATCTGTTTGAATTCTGAAAAACCCAAAACTACAAAACAAAAACTACAAAACCCTCTGTGACCTGATAACTAAACCAGCAAATAACACTGTAGATGTGGATAAATACAAAAAAGGAAAAATCATGTAGCTTCATTAGTTTTAAAATGAAAAGGATAAATTAATAAAATTAATTCCATTTTAAAATACCATTTTCTTTATATACACCTACCCATCTGTTCCTTCATGGAGAGTTCTCTCAACAGTAATTTCAGTGTTTTCTCTGGTTAGTCAAATTCATTATTTTCGTGACTGTTAAATTTTACTTGCATTTGATTTGTAACCATTTAGATATGCACTCATGCTTCAAGTCACTTCATCCACCAGTCATTCTTAGAAATGATGGTTACAAAGATAACTGTTACATGATTCTGTTGAAATTACATAGGGTATTTTTAATAACTGCAAAAAAATTCTGAAAGGTAGCAGACCAACAGTTTTTCATATCTTGGGTCTGCACAAATACAAGAACTGACAACCACAACAAAAATATCATTCTCTTTCCCCTCTGTATTTGTTTATATTGAATACATAGCACTTCAGAGGAAAATCAACAAAAAAAGCAAACTGACAGGAGGTAAATAGTAAATTGGATGTTATTCAAATGCACATTTTCTTTACCTTTTTTCCATTCCTTGAAGAATTTCCTAATCTTCCAAACAACTTCTTTAACATGTCAGTAAGTCAATTACAGAACAAAAACTCATTCTAGTTTTGTTATTCCATGCATTTCATAAAATAAAGTACTTGCTAGACTGCCAGTCACATAAAGTCTATTCAGCAAGTGGAAACTGATCCAAGCCAAAAAAATGTCTGGCAACAAAAGTTTTCACTAGAGCCTAGCTGAGGTTCAAATTGAAACCCACAATAGGTAATGAACCAAAACCTCAAGGACTCAAAAGCTCACAGAAATGTGCCATTCTGATTCAATGGTCCAAACTATCCCCTTTGGATGAGTTTGGGCCGGGTGTGCCCCAACTATTCTCATCTATAAGTGATACATACTGTTACTTAACATTATTTTAAACACTACTTTTGCCAGCAGTCTATCTGTCTGTCTATCTTCAGAAATTCAGGTTTACATTTCATGTATGGTCCTCAAGGAATCACTTGCTGGAACCTGCTTGACTTCTCTGGGCTGCCTGAGTAGGGATCTGGTTGTGCTATCAAATGAAGCAAGCAAAGACAAAGAATTTTCTTGTACCTACTTTCATATACCATCTCTATTGAGCTAGTTGTAAGAAATAACTGAAAAATGACAGATAGAACAACTCACAAGTGGGTAGTAATATATCCTGGGCTTCCTTTGAAGTGCATGACAAGCTTTTAAAGGAAATGATTGTCAAAGAGGCAAGGGTGTATTCCCTTTCAGTTGAGAGTAGCAGTTCACAGCACCTCTGTGCCTCTTACTGTGGCATCTATTCAACACCTGCTGGAAATGCTAGGTATGCTGAAGAATAATGCCATTTAGAATAATAAGGATTTGAAGCAGCTGTATAAAATACCTTGGGAAAAAAAAAAAAAAAAAAAAAAAAAAAAAAAAAAAAAAAAAAAAAAAAAAAAAAAGGTGTTTCTTTGTTCTTCGTAAAAAATATTTATACTTTTCATTTGAAAGAGCTAGTTTCAAAGATGGCTACCTTGATTGAAATGCTGAAGTATCTTGTTATATGATTATGACAAAGATATTTCAAAGCTATCAGTGTGAGAAAAATTGATGGATGTCTGTCTACTTCCCAAGTACACTGCCTTTCCAACATACTCAAATGAGAAACAAGGCAAAAGTACAGATGCATATTGTCTCAGTTTGGCAGAGGGATATTGAGAGCTGCCCAATTTCTAACCCTGTCGTTATTACTTGTGAATTCATTGCCTTTGTCCATTTGCAGGGCTATTTGCTCCACAGGTTTTGGCTTTGTAATAATTCTTAAAATACAAAATGAGAAATTTAGATTAATACTTAGAAATACTTCATGCTTTTTTTTTTGGCATTAGGTTGGACTCTTGGTTTTTAAAACTGAAGTTGCAAATAAATTCTGATAGCTAGTAACAATGTCTCTCAAGTTTTCATATTGGAGCTGATACTGTTTAAAATCTTCATTAATAGCCTGGATAGCAGAACAAAAGTGTCCTGCATCATGTTTGCAAATAGCATCAGGCTGGGTGGATAGGTCCACACAGGAAAGATGCTGAATGGCTAAAAAGGGGACTGAATATAAAAAGGACTCCTATGAAGATCAACAAAGGCAAATGGAAAGCCTTGCATCTGTGTTGATATAAACCCTTACAGTTCTACAGGCTGAGAATCACAAAGTTAGAAAAGTGGCTTTGTACAGAATAATGTGAAAGCTTATGGTAGGCAACAAGTTGAGCTCAAGCCATCCACACACCCTTTCAGTGACGGAGATAATCACTCCCTGATGGCACCAGCCATCAACTGCAGGGAAGTGACCACTGGAACTGACTGTCATAGAGCATCAAGACCAAGACTCCTACACATTGGAGGATGAGATACAGGTGGCTTTGCACACACAGGGGTAGGGACTTCAACACGGGTGCAGTTCCACAGGACCAAGCAGGATTGGTGGCAGTAACAAGCTCAGCCCAGTGATCACCAGGCAAATGTGATGTGACAGTCAGGGCTGAGGTTAAATTGTACATCCAACAAAAACATCAGGACCCAGAGGATTGGCACAGGGATACAGATTTCATGAGCCAGACAAGAACTAGGGACAAAAACTGAGCTTAAATAAAGCTTCTGGACTGGAAGACAGAGGATGAATTTGAGCACTACAACTGGTCAGGACAATCAGTGCTTGTGGGTGCACTCAGGGCCTTGACACCCTGAGAGCTGAGTTCTGCATAGTAACTGAGTCTTTCCAGATTTAATCAGTTCTTTCCTAATGCATTTCTATTCATGTCTCTTCAGTCTGGTTATTCATGTTCTTGGATCAGATTAGAACATTTTTTATGTCATGTACAGTCATTAATTTTATTGTACTTTTCAATTGTATGCTGCTGTTGCAAAACTTTTATGGCTTGATTTATTCTTGCAATAGCTGATCATAAGATCATTTAAAAATACTTGGATGTTTATTTATAAAGTGCAGATATCTATTTGTATTTTATCTAATTTAGCTAGTAGTATTTTAATAATGAAGTCAATGCATTGCTCAAAAAGCTATACCATGACAGTATGCAGTGTAACATCTTTGACTCATGACAGAAAAAGGAGCATTCTACTATTTCAGCTTCAGAAAGAAAAGATGCTTGTCTTGATGTGTTAAACATTAACTTATAATTGCATTTCAGCTTCATGATTCTTTTCTTTAAAATAATAATCATTGTGTTACAGTTTTGGAAACTACAGAAAAAATATCGATGTCAAAAAATTTACCATTTTTACACATGAACTTGAGGGAGGGGCAAACATGAAAAAAAGTATTTTAGGAAAAATTGGGACGAACCACTCTGCATCAATGCCAGGGATCAATACTCCATCTGAACAAGATCTACAACATATTTTTAACTTTTCAGAATAAAGCCACTTTCTCAGATTCATCAACAAAGGCCTTCAAAACAGTCAATCAAGCTTTGGGCATAACCATCCATCAATATATTCTACATTTTGTGTAATTCTTGGGTTCTTATTTCACCCATCAACTTTCTTAACTCCTTTTCTCTCTTCATTAGATGATCCCACCAACTCTGCTCAGATTTTTTTGCATCATTGTGGTTTTAGTAGTTACTAAATTTAGATCCAGAAACAATAAGAAATGTGGCACAGCAGCATTAATTTTTAGTTGACTTGCTCTCCAGTACATAACACAGTGCCCCAAACCCAATGCCAAGTTTCTAGACTGTTTACAGCAATTTTAAAAAAGAAAAAGCTATTAGCAGCCAGTCACCAAAGTTAACCAATGCAGAACACCAAGCTCTTATGGAAAAGGCCACACATTAAAGGGATGCCTTCTAATACAGTGGTCCAGTGATTATCATCTTAAACATTTAAGATCCAGATAGCATTTGTTACCCTGCCCAAATACAATGTGAGCTCTTCAGTTTCTATGGCATTGAAGGCTCTGTAGCCAGGCAGCTCCTCCTCTTCAAGCTGTTCCACTGTTAATGGCCAGTCTAGCAATCTTCAGTTTTAACACGAGTCCTAATTTAGCAATAGGACATGCTTTCTCTACTAAATATGTATAAAGTTTAATTAGTTCCCTGGATATTGTTATAGTTTTATTTCATCTTTTGTGTTGGGTCTAGAAACAAATTCTCCCATTTGACAGGTGATTTTAATCTATTCCTCAGATCTAACCACCATTTAAGAATATCCTATGAAATAGAAAAGCTTGAACATGCTTAATATTAGTATCTCCACCACAGACTACCCTGGTTCCTCAGCATCTCCAACAGTCATTAGGCATGAAAAAAATCTAGAAGAAAGAAATTAATTTGTCAAGCTGCAAGTGGAGATATGGATGAGTAACTTGAAATGAGAAATAAAGGGAAGTAAGGGGCTAGGGGAATAACAGAGAAAAAAAAGGAAATCCTGAAAGATACTGGCCAAATAATGAACATGTCACCTCAGAGAAACAGCAGAAAAAAAGAAAAATTCAACAACTATCATTCAGAAAATATCTCAGACTTTGGGGAAAGAAAACTGACAGTACATGAACAGAATTATTTGTGTGAGAAGGAGCAAAGAAATAAAAAGCTCAGGGATGTCTATGGAATAGATAGGAGAGACATCTTCTCTATTAGGTTTGACATTCTTACTAAACAGCAAGAAAGAAAATGAACATTTCTGTCTGCAAAAGAAAGAGATAAGCTAAAAGAGCTTTTTGAGGTAACAGCAGAGCCAAAAAAAAAAAAAAAAAAAAAAAAAAAAGCCAGGAGATAAAACTTTGTATTGGGCGTAAGAAAGAGCAGGTTATGCTGAGTTCTGAGAGGGTGGGGCCGAATTTTCAGTGCAGCTCTGCTGGGTCAGAAAAAGCTGCATTACTCCTAAAGCTGTGGTTCCCATTTCTTTGTAGGCTGCCAGCAAAAAGCAGGCAATAAAGGTCCTTTATTAAACTTCCTACTGTTTTTGCAAAACAGCAGACCTACATCAATTAAAGTATGAAAAGGAAAAGAAAGACTGTGCCTGAGAAATATCCTGAGGGCCAGAAAATCCTAATCCTCTCTAAGGAGTGGAAGCCCTGTTGTTTTTGACTTTAAGAACAATTCTGGACAAAATACTTGAAAATGCACATTAAAGAACATTTGTGCAGTGGCAGAAGATTAACTCAATGATCTATATAGGTGTCTTCCCCCTCTAGCTTCTATCATTCTGGTTTAAATTGCTCTTTAAATTTAGAGAGTTAAAATTAAGTAAAGACAAGCTGTCGCAGTATAAGCCTTTGAAAAATCTATTAAATGCATTCATCTGTGTTACAGCTCTCTCCGTGGGCCAAATTCTTCCTTCACTTGTATTAATGCAGTGCTGTTGAAATCAGCATGAGAAATCTGAGTGACTATTTATTCCCATTCAGGAGATGTAGCTTGTTTGGTAGTCAACTATCCTAAATGTTTTAAACTCCAAAAACCTCTGAGAGCTTACTGTTGAATATTCTGTATTTGGATGTCTAGTGACATAAAATAATGCAGCTCAAAATTGATTTTAAATCTGTGTGAGTCAAATGCTTTCAAATCTGATGGTATAAAATGACAACAGAATTTACTTTGAGCTGTCATTGATACTTAATGCTAAAAGCCAAGAAAGACAGCAGTAACTAGAGTGCCCCCTGAAAAAAAAAACCCTGACATCATTATGCCTGTGATGTCTCTCTAATCCCTAAGAATTTTATTAGAGCAATGCCTGGTTTCTCAAATAGCTCTGTCAGCTGATCTCACCCCTGAGCTTCATTTAATGTGTGTCTTTATCGCAGAAAAAGTAAAGTTGGAAGAGACCTTTGGTGATAAGGTCCAACCACCTTTCTCAAGCAGGGTTACTTAAAGCCAATTGACCAAAACCAATTGTGATGTATCCTCAAGGAGTAAGACTCCACAACCTCCCAGAGAAACCGGTGCCAGTGCTCACAAGTTAAAAAAACCAGTGTTTCCTGAAGTTCAGATGGAGCCTGCTGTGTTTTCTCCTTGTGCCCAGTAACCCTGAAAGTGAGCCTAGCAGAAGACCCTAGTTCCATCCTCTTTGCACCTTCCATTCAGGCATTTATACACAGTGCTGAGATGCTACCCTGAACATTCTCTCTTCCAGGCTGAACAGCACCAGCTCCCTCAGCCTTCGCTCATAGGAGAGATATTCCAGGCCCCACTCTAATCAGCCCTTTGCTGGATTCTGTACAGTATGTCCCTGTCTCACTTGCTGAGGAACTGTGAGTCGTTCTCATTTATAGTTATTCTCCCATATGTGTTGGCAGGCTAAATGTGCATGGACTACAAGAACAGCAGTAATAGTTTTGTGAGTCTTCTGACAAGTTCAAATGAGTTTAGAAGAGGACTCTTTTCTAAATGAATGGGCTCTGATTGTCTGAGTAACCTAAAAAATGAGCTCTATTATCCCTTTATTTATCTATACAGAATATTTCTTTTGACTAAAACTTACATTTGTTATCACAAGGTTCCTTATTTCCTTTATTATTTGTATAAGTTTTCAAGATTTGATTGAAAAAAAGCTCATGAAATGATCACTTAGAAAGGATAAAAGCTTTCTATTCCTTGCCTTACAACTGCAGTGATGCCAATTATGTCCCAGAGAGGGGCATATTATCAACTATAAAACTGCAAGTGACCTCTGCATCCCACTCATGAACTAAGCAACAATAAGAATGTTAGACAAAAAAACTCTTTACCAGAAGATTAAACCATTTTAGCTAGCAGCATGGTTACTCAGTATGAGGACCATTTCTAGTACAGGCCTTACTGTTGTCAATTTCTAATGCATTCACAATGATTAGAATACATAACAGCAGTCACAGCAAGACTTTAATAATTATTTTAGTGGTAGGGAAATAGAGTTCTTTTTGTGGCAAGCAAGAAACCACTGTTTGTCTTCAAGAGAAGTCTACATCTCAATCCGTTTCTAGCCAAATATCTAATTGTAAATTCATAAGTGACCTCATTGTACTAAATAATAAGTCTGTAGAAAATGTTGCAAAATTTGATAGGCTCTGGGTAATTATGTGTACCCACATATCAGCTCAAACCATACCATCCTTGTCTTGACCAGTGTAAAGACTAACTGATTATATATAAAATGGAATGGTAAGATCCTGGCACCAAGTCATGCTTTCTTCTTTAACAGTCAAAGGGACACTGTATTCCTTCCCTTCTTTCATTCAGGCACTAGCAATTTGTCTGTCAGCATGTGCTGATACAAAGCCTGGTCCCAGAGGAACATATTAACACACATTTTTGCCTGAGCCCTTACACACCTTCCTACTGGGGCAAAAAAATATGTCATGTTTATTTAAAAGTACTGTAACTTCCCCTGTAAAGCTGATTCCTTTTTTTGCTCTGCTTGGCAGTAAGTTTGCAGCTACAGGTAACTGGGACACTGTCCTGTCTAACAAGTGGTCTTCCACATCCTCCAATATAGCTGCTGTGGCTCTTCCAGCCATAATTCACCTCTCACAACAGTGGGCACCGGGTACAGAGTTAACATTAACTGCAATATAAACATATTAAGATTGATTTTGTAATGTGCAGAGCAGGCCACAGTATGACTGAATTTGCTAAACATGAAGCTTTTATGCAAACCTCTACATCCAAAACACTGCTCTCCTTCTCGCAACCACACACAATTTCTCTGTGGAAACAAACAAGTGTGAGGCAATTATTACTACTTTCAAATTCCACACTTCTCTGTAGGAAATCAAGGAGTTGTCATACCCTGCAGAAGTGAGTATCATGAACACTCTATCTGAGTCTGGACTGCACAGGAAAGCCTTATGCCTTGGTGGAACTCAAGACCTTCCTTTGAGGCCATCAAGTAATCAGATAAGGGGGACAATACAAAACAATTTCAAAGACAAAAAGAGCAAGAAAGGGTATACCTATGATGAAATTGCTGGTTCAGTGTTCAGCCTTTAATGAAATTAAATATTGCTAAGTTTTTTTTTCTTGCTTTAATCATATTTTACTCATTCTGTATCTCAGCCTTGTTTTCACACACTTTGATGATCATGAAATATTCTGCCATATCATCCACCTTCTAAAAAATGAAATTACCAGAAATGATGATGAGCACTGAAACACAGTAGACATGAAAAATCTATAGCAAAACAGTCCAGTTAATTGTACTGCAAAAGAGATGTATATCAGGATGCTTTTTTTCATGTTACCACATTAATAGAATGATGAAAATAAAATTAAAATAAACCTATTACTGTGGTCATTGGAGATCCAAAACAACAGGTTCAACAGCTAATCTCACTGGATTAACAGGATATCCAAAATATATTTTCTGGTTTTGTATGAGCTTGTCTTCTCAGCATTATCGTGGCACAGTTAATTTTCAGTGGGATTTTGAATTTAATGAGGTTCTTTAATAAGGAAACCCTTTAACATTCACAATTAGAAGGTCATCCCAGTCTATGAGCAAATGAATATTTTTCCCGTTTGAAACTATTAGACAACTATGTATAGCTTTTATTGGTGATCACTGCACCTGCACTACAAGAGGTTCAGAAAGTTTGGTGTCTCTGCAAAGAAGATTTGCCCGTTATGAGAATTTACCTCCTCACTTTTTCTCCTTTGTTTTACCACAAGGAGCTGCTGTTTCATCAGCTGCACTGAGAGACTGTGCCTCCAATCCAGTATCTTTAGCTTTACCCTTTAAACTGTTGGGATTTCAACAATAATAACAAAAGAAAAAGCACTAGATATGGGTGTATATGTTAAAGAACATATATGCATATAATATGAGAAGTTTAGGACAAACTTACCAGATAAAACACAATCTGCCTCAGTTGTTAATTACCATAACTGTTCTAACAAGATAAGAATATTTAGCTTCTATATGTTGGAAATCAGAAGTGATAATCATTACTTTATAACAGGACTTCTAAATTTCTTTCTCATTCACATTCAGCTCTCTGAGCTTGGGAATGACCAGGAAAATCCCCACTGAGGACTACTGTGCAGGTACAAGTTTGAATTGCAAACTCTTTAATGCATTGATTGAACTTGTTTTTCAATTAAAAACCCCACAAATCCCAATATTTTGCTCATACTTGTTGGGGGAAAAAAAAAAAAAAAAAAAAAAAGAGAGAGAAGTTTAATGCATGAAGCTATTAGAAAAATTCTCACCATTTGATGAATAAAGCCAGTACAGGCAGGGTGTTGGGACCTCCTAATCTTTTACACGTGACAGTTGTGGACTCTGCCACAGTTGCTGTATGCCAGTCCCCGTGATCTTGGGCAGAGCTGCAGAAACTCCTGCTGAGGGCAACTGGACAAGCACAGTGTACATCCTGCTTGAACATGCTACTCATGTTTTAGTTACAACACCATAGAATCACAGAATTTTTAAGGTTGGAGAAGACCTTTAAGATAATCAAGTCCAACCATCAATCAAGCACCACCACCACACTCACCATTAAACCATTTTCTCGAGTGTCATAGCCACATGATTTTTAAAAAATCTTCCAGGGATGGTGACTCCACCATATCCATGGGCAGCGTATTCCAATGCTTTACAACCCTCTCCATGAAGAAATTTTACTAAATAGCTAATCTAAACATCCTCTCGCTCAATTTGAGGCCATTTACTCTTATCCTGTCACTTGTTAGCTGGTAGAACAGGCTGACCCCCACCGCTCCACCCTCCTTTTAGGTAGTCTCCTCAGAGCCTTCATTTCTCCAGGATAAATAACCCTTTTACTTTTCATAAGAATTTGAAAAATAATTTCCCAATGGGAAGAAAGCTAATGGAACAAGAGTTACAGGGGGAGAAATAAAAGAAGCAGCAAGATCTGGGAATAGAACTGGAAAATAGATTGCCTGTAGTCTGCACATCAGAGAGATGTGGCTGATTTCTCTGGAGTGTGTTGCCTACAGTTCTGATTAGTGGTTCTTTACTGTACACATCAAGATCCTGCAGGCTTAAGTCACAGAATCACAGAGTATTCTGCGTTGGAAGGGTTGGAAGAGACCCAGAAGGATCAGCAAGTCCAACCCTTAAGTGATTGACCCACAAAGGGATTGAACACACAACCTTGGTGTTTCAGGCTTGAGGAGGGAATGGCCCCACATTTCAGTGTGGGTGAAACCATGGCCAGAGTCTTTAAGAATGAAATAGATGTTAAATTCAAAGATACAGCTGGATGTGAGGAGGAAAAAAATTAGAGATAATGGAGTTTGTTAAGTTTCTGAAAAATCCCAATCAATAAAAGGATCTGGGAGAAAACATTCTAAAGGAGGCAATTCTGAAAGGTCTTCTGGGTACTGGCAAAACACTTCTAGCTAAAGCTACACCTGGGGAAGCTAATGTACCATTTTATTACAATCAAGGACTCAGAGTTCTTACAGATATTTGTCCATGTGGGTCCAGCTCAACTTAGAGACTTATTTGCTCTTGCCTGGAAAAATGTCTTGTGCATTCTCTTCATTGATGAAATAGATGTAGTAGAAAGGAAGAGAAAGGGCAAATTTGGAGGACAAAGACAGCCCTCAATCAGTTCCAAATAAAAAGATGTATTTAATACAGCCACAAATGCAGCAATTTTGGTGGGTACCAACAGGCCAGATATATTTGAGGCCAGAACACTTTGACAGGCAGATTGTAAAATGAATTCTCTGATACAGAAGGAAATGCATCTATTTTCGAAGTTCACCTTAGGCCTCTGAAATTAGACATTATTCCAAGTAAATATAACCTAGCAAGAAAATTCACATCACTAACACCTGGCTTTTCTGGTGTTAATACTGCCATGTAAACGCTGTGGTAAGCAACTGTGTTGTCTGCAATTAGAAGTGGAAGAAAATGACATATAAAGGTTTAAATAATGGCTAGAAATTTCTGGTGAGGAAATACTCTGACAGACCCAAAGTAAGACCTTCTCATGCTCTAATTGATCCTTCTTTCCTCCTGAGAATATCCTTTGTAGTTAGATGGTACATTTTTGTTTAGATATGCCTAATGTTTTGTTTGTGTTTTGGGGGGTTAAATGAGGTATTTTTTGTTGTTCTGGGAAGTTATGAGTTGCCCTTCAGCTTTTCAAAATCCCTTCAGTAATTTTGGCTAAGAAAGTAGTGGTTGCATTTAGGCATCATGCAGCTTTCCCTTCTTCCCTTGGATTTTTACTGCTCAGTAGCAATGACTTTTCACAATATCTTGCATAATCTTTGCATGCAACCTTAGAGAATCATAGAATCACAGAATGGTTAAGAAAGATCATCCTGTTTCAACCCTCCTAACATGGGCAGGAAATTTTCTGTCATTTAAAAACATCATATATGTTCAGCAATCCAGGAACCATTCATGGGTGAAAAATAACTGAAAAGATTATATAAACAATTCAAGGAATTAACACAGAAAGGGCAGGACACATGGAGAATGACAGGAAGGTTGGCACAGGAAAAAAAGGGAAAATGAAAAATGAGAACTACTTGAGCTGAATATTTAAGGAAGGTCTGGAGGAAATTTTTCAGGATGTCAGCACACCAGCCACATTTTTCTGCCTTCCAAACTTAAGTTTAGAGTAAGTTCCATGATCTCTAAAGTCTTTGTAACATTCTTCCTTGTGGACTGCACTCTGTCTCTCTGAGGACAGTTTGCTTTTTTTTCCATAATCCGTATCACTTTCTCTCTACCTTATTTAGTCTGACAGGTTTCTCTTATTTAGTCTGACAGGTTTCTCTCTCAGTGATCCAGTTTTTCTTTTCTCTCTCCTAGCTTTGTGCTTTGACTCTAATACCTTCTCTTTTTGGTATGTGGCAGTCAAACACACTTCTGCTCTCCCTAAGAGGACTTGTCATATTCATTTAAGCTTTACCTTGACAAACACATGAATATAGACTTAATTTTATGTTTGAACTTAAATGAGATAAAACACATTTAATGACTTGCTTAAAGCAGGACCTCAGTTTCATAATTCTAATCTCATGTCCTTTCAAGGTGTGCACATAGTGATTAATATATTTATAAGTTATTAATCATGCTGAAATTTTTATTTGCACACAAAAATCAATAGTTCTGTAAAATGGAATCAGCTGAAAATTGCCAGTCTCTGGCAGAATACCTCTCTGTTTGAAAATGACTGTGTCCTATCTCTGTTTGTGTGTGTGCTCACTGTCTAAAAGCAAATTGTTACATTGCATTGAGCATTACAATTTATGTTCTTTTCAAAAAGAAACTGAAAGAATCCTGAATATGTTTACATAGCAAAATATTTATTGAACCTTTCCTTGTGCTACCACCCTCATCCCATGCTTCCATTAAGAAAAGCAGACCATGGAAGATGAAAGATAATTTTAGCAGCAATTCACGTTGTGTGCTACTTCTGCTCCCATTATGCAGTGTATACACATTTCTTAATGTGTTTTCAGATTCCTTCTTTCCCACTTCAAGCCTTTTGCTATCAAAATTCATGCATCAACTTATGTAAATATAATAATGTGGGGTACTGGTCCACAGTCTGAACATCATTCTATTGGTTTAAATCTAGAATAGCTTTAATTTTCAGTAGGACTGTGTGCATTTATAGCAGTGTAAGGAAATTTTGGTAAGGTGTTTCCTAAGAGGAACAGCTGCTTTTATTCTCTTCTGAAATGGGGGTTTTGCTTGTATCTTTAATAGTAAGGACTCCAAAACGTAGTAAATCAAGAAGAAGCTATTAGTCAATGTTAACAAAGATGGTAATTTAGAAAATCTTACACATACAATCACATACAGTCTTACAGTTTATTATTTTGGATTTGTTCTTTATTTTTTTTTAATATGAAATGAAATATCAGGAATTTTGCTAAACTATAAAAATGTATGGGGTATGTATGGGTTTGTATACTATAAAAATGGGGTATGTCAACTGACACGCAAAATGACAACACGGAGGCAGGAGGTCTGCAGTGCAAGAGCTGCTCCCCCAAAAGACAGCGAGCCTGTTTATTTCTTTAATCTTTATACATTTGTGGGTCTCGTTGTGGATTGGCTATCAACCAATTATTTTCAGGCTAGAAAATATGTAAACAAAAGACAGTGATCAGAAACAAGAAGGTTTGTTTTTGTTCCAAGATGTGAGAAACTGAAAAACTGACTCCTAATATTGTGGAGAAACTAAAAAACTGACTCCATCTTATGAACAAAGCAGAAGGCTTTAGGAAAACTGAAAAAACCAGAGCGGCAGTGGGGAACTTCAATTTTCAGTTAGTTTTTCCCTGAAAACTTTTTAAAGCTAGTCATAGGCTTCAATACCCTTCACCTGACATCTGAGATTGCCAGTCAACTAAGGATTACCTTCACTAAGAGTTTATTAATTTCTGTCAGTTCTGGTAGTATCAATTGAATTTTCCAATGTATTTTTAAGAACTAAAAAACCTCCAAATCTCACCACTCCAAAAAACCCACACTGAGAACTCCATTGTGACAGAAATTTTTGTCAAGCTCTGTGGAAAAATAAGTTACAGGGATAATATCACCTTCTTTCAGAGTCATAAGAACATTGAACTCTTGCACTAATACCCCAAGCATGAAAACTTCAGTATTTAGCAACAGATTAGAACAGTCAGAATACAAAGCCATCACTATTGCACACCAATTTCCCTAATGTCTAATAACTTTTAAATTTTTGCTAACATAAAGCAAAGCTAGGGAAAATTTAATTTCCCTTAATTTGTATTAGAAAGGGAGAAGAAGCAACCTTTGACAGAAATGGTAGAAATGCAAGTACCTGCAGTGATCATTCTGACAAGAAACACAAGCTGGTAAGTAGGAGAAACTAACTCCAAATACATATCTTCAAAAAAGTGACCTAAGGGCTTGTTTTTACTGATTCGCTTCCTGTGTTAAAAAGAAAACCCGCCAAATCACCAACACTCATATTGTGTAAAGGCCCCACTTCTTTATGTTTGATGTGAAATTTTTTTATTCTCTAAATACACATGAATTTTATCATTTCAGAAGTATTCACAGAATTATACAGGAAAATCTGCATAAAACCAGAAAATTAATCTATTCCTTAAAAATTGAATGTTCTTAGAATTTCAACCTGCCACAACTCAGATCAACTCCTCCTGAACTGCCTATCAAGAAATTGTGACAAGATATTTTGATACAATGAAATGCCCTTGTACTTCCTATTTATTCCCACTTTAGTCATTGTGAAGAAGAAATGAATGAAGAAGAACAGGTTATGGCAGCCCTCTGAAAGGTGGTAGACAAAGTTCTATTTCTTTTTTCCCTGATCTCAGTATTTTTTGCATTTACCATTATATCCTTTACTCCCTTAGAGAAGCCTGAAATATTCTGCGTGTAACCCGTAGAATTTTCTGATCCATACAATCACTGGTTGGTTTCAGTGAGCAAAACCCAAAACCTTCTCAGATTCCATGCTGTATTTCTTTGGTTTCTCAAACTTATAGTAATCAGCATGGCCTGATCTGATGTGTTTTAAAAACCAAGCCGGGTTGTGAAGGAATTGTGTAAAGTATAACCCGGTGGTCCTTCAAAGTGGTTTAAGTTCACCACAGAGCTTGTGACAGAAGCCTGCACAATACTATTGATTTGTATTTGGGCTGTTCTTCCTTCTATCTATCTTTTCAGCAGAGAGTAACCTGATAGCTTTCTGTTAAACAAGTGCATAGGGAAATGGCTTCCAGCTACAGAAGGTTCTTTATCTGGTGCAGAGTGGTATGAGAAGATTTCAAGTTTAATATTAAGAGCTGGAAATGAAAAGACTGCTTTTTAGTATGGGTTTTGATGTTTGGGAGTTTTTCACCTGTAAGATTTCATCTGATAAAAGTCTTCTACTGCAAGAGATTTACAATAGCAAATCTGATGTTTCACCTAGATGTGAACGTTTAAAACATAAAATCACGTTTTCATGTGGAATATTCCATTTGAAAAAATATCAAATGCTTGAAAAGTAAATGTTGTGTTTGATTGTTTGTTTTATTAAAACCAGATATAGGAAACACAGCAAAATCCCAAATCCGGGCTAGAACTGGCAGCCAGGGATAAAGGCAGATCTTGATGCTGTAATTTGCAAGTGTCCTGTGTATATATACAAGCTAACAAAGTAAAAATTGGTTGTGGTTGTCATTTAATTTTGAAACTTGAAGTGTTTCACCCAATCCTGAATGAGTAGCTTGGAGCCACAGAAGTTAAGATTCAGGATTCTCAATAAAATGAATTACATGATGCACACACTGTTCATGCAATTATAGTCTCACAGCCAAGGGAGCCTAACATTAGCCACAAATATAGAATTATGACTTAAACTGAACCTCTCTCTCGTAAATCTTTCCTCCTAAATATCTTCCCGATCATCCATTTAATTAAGATCTACAGTGAATATTGTGAATATCAAACTCTCAAAGGTCATTGTGACCTACGAAAAACAAGTGCGTTTCTCTACACACAGATAAAATTTAGGCCAGCGACAGAGAAATAACCCAAGAAAGCAACACACTGCAGTCCCAGCAGAGACAGACACTGTCTGCTACACCCTTATCTGCATTTACTAATGATTAATTGTTGATCCTAACTTCTTCCCTTCACCAGCTTCTTTTATAACACACTAAATTATACAGGATATGAGGCAGACTATTCAAGGCACAAGTTTATTATCAGTTTATTCTGTCTGATTAGCCAAAACCTTCACTGTAATACACAGGGGAATTCATTATGCCTCTACTGGAGTTTTACTCATAGATAAAATATTCAGAATAATCTCTTCAACCTGAAATTAGACTGTTCTGCTTTCCCTAAACAGCTCAGTTTTATTTCCAGGTCATACTAATTAAGAATAGCTTCAGCTATAGATAAATCTATTATTTTAATTTTTAGAAACATTTTCCAGGCTACAAAAAACCAACCCCACAAAAAACCACCAAAAACCACACCAAAACAAACAAACAAACAACCAAAAAAACAAAAGAAAAAAGAAACAAAACAAAACAAAACAACAACAACAACAACAACAACAAAACCCCAACAAAACCACAAACAAGAAACCACCCCCCCCCCCGGCAAGTAAAAGGTAAAATTAAGAAAATAATCATAGAACGATCATCTTGGTTTTAATTTTTTTAATCTCTAAAATCTATAAATAGGATAGGAGAAGCCAGGAAAGGGTTATACAGACTCGATCCACTTTCTAAGAATTGATAGCTTTCCTGCACCCCAAGCTCAGGAAAGTCTGCTCTTAAATGAAACACTCTGCTATTTTCTAGAGGCATAAAATACAATTTCTGCACCAACATGTCTTACATGACACCTTCATGGCTAGTAGCATCATATCCCAATGAGCAGCAATATTAAGTCTACTTACATATAATCATTTAGGAACATTGAGAAGTTTGCAAGTATATTTATAATATTTTTAAATGCTTACTTAACACTAATGAATTCAAGCTTTTACTGAAGCATCATTTTGAAGATTTTTATGTTGAATTCAGCATTTATTATGCACAGCCATTAAACACTGCAGAAGACAGAAATTTCTGATTAGAAGCTATAAAAATCTAGATTTTATCTGCTATGAAGTCCTAGTAATTCATATCTCTGAAGCAGCAACAATATGTAGAAAGCAGCAAAATTAATCAGGAGAGCCAGTTTTGGGGGAAAGTGCCTATTATTTCTAATGAACTCTCTTTGCCAGTTCAGAGATTCCAAGGCAATTGCTTTTCTGTGCAGACATAATACATTTTATGAGGTAATACTTTCTAGACAATTATGGCTACTCAACTGTTTAAATCAATAAACTGCACCTAAAGAGTCACTTCTGTTTCACTAGGGCAAAATAAATTCCCTTGTGTGTTTTAAACATTTTCTTTGATGGGTTAATAATCTCTAATAAGGTAAAGCATTTTCCTATTTTGGACGAATATGTAAGATATGAGAAGATACATGAGTATCTGTATGTAAATGTATGAGAAGATACATTTTTTAAAATAATAAAAACCATGTGGGGCTTTCTTGTTTCATTTTTTGTTTGGGGTGAGTTTGTTTGTTTTGTTTTAATTTTTAATCTAGACTTGCTTTGATATTGAAAAATATCAAAAATCGAGGAGAGACTAGAAAGACAAAATATTGCTAGCTAGAATTAGGACTAAATGAAAGACAAAGTAATTCTAGCCTAGTGTTTAAATATCAACCAGACACCCAAACAAAAAACATGGCTACAAATATCTAAAGCCACTTTTGTACTTCATACACCTGACTGAAACATGCCGCAGGGATATTTACTGATTCTCACAGGTTATACATGATTGATACCTGATGCATGAATAGAAGAGCTACTGCTCCTGATAAAATTTGGTTCCTAAACAGAAAGGATACACACAATAACTCTGGAGTGAGCAAAAAAGTGCTTTAATTTAGTGTAGCAAAGGCAGCCCTAGAAAATTCCTGGTGTTTTAATAAGAGACATTGCACATTTGGAGGGATCACTGTAGTAACTGTCAAATGAAGTCTTGCATGCAAGATGCTTTAAGGTGGAAGATTACCCTAACAGAATACTGTAAAGGAAGCACAAACTACAACAACAAAAAACCAAATATATATCTGTACTGCTACACTGAAATGGAAATAATCAACTTTTTTTTTTTTGGTTAATCAACCGTTTTTGGTTTTTTTTTATGGAGCACTCTCATGGAAAAATGCTTCATGTCAAACAAACACATACCTTTTTCAACCCCTTAAAAAAAGAGGTTAGGTTTTCCATATCTACAATTAATTTACAAACCAAACAGTTACAGGTGAGCCTCATATAATTCAATTATGAGGAGAAATTCAATAATTTTGTCTTGAATGAGCTTATTTTGCCTGAAATACTTGATTTCTCAGGAGTCATTAAAATTTCCTCCTACATCTCTGGGGGTAACTGTGTAACACCCTATCACATTAATATCTATGAATAATATAAGCATACTCCATTAGTATAGTAATATTAATATACATTCACCAGTTTCACTTTAGGGTTTCACATTATACAGGTCTTTTTCTCAGGCCTGAAATTACCTCCAAGCTATTGGGAATAACTGCTGCTCTCCATCCAATATTGTTGTAAAAGGCCTTTGAGCCCCTTTACAGAAACAAGTGGCCTCTAAGTCAAAGAAAAGGATCATACATCTGCCTAAACCAGTAGCTTAGGAGCTGCTGAAACAATTTTTGGCTATTGTTTTGAGAGGGAAATGTAGTAATATATTTAAGGGGCAAAAGTACAATTACAGTAGCTTCAAAATACAGGTAGATGAAAGAGGAAGGTTTGTGTGTACGTACACACTGTTTCAGCCAAGCTCAAGTAAAAGGAGTTTAACTACTGAATTTAAACAATCTGATTATTTCAATTTGCACATTTTAAAACAGGTAAGGGCATCCATTTGTTAAAGAAATCTACTGCTACTTTACAGATAACAGGGAAAAATATCACTTGTAACTTCTAGATCAAAGGATGGTTTTTGTGGTTCTTTCTTCATTATAGACTCAATTTATCAGAATTATTTTTTAGGGTTCTAGATATCATGATGGGTTTCTGCTGAAATTTTGGCTCAAGATATATTGACATAACAGTAATAATATTCACTTGCATCTGTTAATTGTGACAGACAACAGATGATAATTTCTCATTCTTAAATAATGAGAGTAAATAGTTTTTAATCCTAGATATAGGAATTTTAGAAACAGTTCTCTTGGAATGACTTTGAGAATCTGGAGTGTCTAATAACCCAGAATTATAAAATCACTGAGAATGGAAATTCTAATCTGAAATACTCATGCATTTCCAAAGTTTTTATTACACTAGGGAGAACTCTTTGCCTCTTTTTTAATGTGGGAAAAGTGACAATTTCTTCCTTTTACTAATGTTCAAATGTCTCATTGAGAATATTGTAAAAAGCACAAACAAATCATTATTAGTACATGTACAAGAAGGAAAGCTGATGAAAATGGAGGAGTACCATACAAGCCCAAGAACAAACAAGTCCCTGGTTGTCTCTCGCCCTTAAATCTGCTGTCCTTCAGGATCAGAGCAGTGACCTTTCCTTGCACCTCTCACACTGCAGGCCAATCCATTTACTCAGGCTGTGAAGAACTGGTGTGGGAAGAAGTCAATCTCAAACTTTCTTCCAAGAAAACAATTCCCTTTAAACTGAGGCACTCACCACAAACAATTTTTGTTTCAAATAGCCACATCATTAGAAATTATAGTGCAAAACTAGTCACGATAACCAACATAAACTATGTTCATAGTCTCCTTTCAGGGCAGGGCAACGTAATGTTACAGTATTTGGATCTCCAAGGTCTTTTGAGAAAACAACATAAACTCTGTCTTTCATGAGCCACTGAATAACCTAGGGACTCAATATTGTCACAATGGAAATTGTTTTAATCATAAAAATACTGATACTAGCCTGCCTTCTCTGAGAGCTGTCTCCTGGTCAGCCTTGGCCACAGCATGGCTGGAGAGTGTGAGAAGTGGGTCAGGAGAAGGAAGCTTGAAGGCAAAATGTCACGCCATCCTGATTTTTGCTAGTGTAAAGGAAGTAAAACTTTATTTACAATTATGTTTAGCCCCCTATATTGTGATCTTTCCACACAATTTTATTTTTTTCTACCTCTCACTGCTTTAAAAGAGGGGGATGATCAGAAGTGTATATATATAATATATATATACACACATACATCTATTCATATATATATGAATATGTTTGCATATTTTCTATATTCATACATATATATATTCACATACACATATACACACACACCTCCCTATATATGTAAGTATAAAATAGTTGTTACTAGCAAGAAAACACATTTATTCACAGGCAACTGTAGACATACTAAACTAGAGGAGGTTGCACTGGATTCAGACAGTATGTACAGAAAGAAATTAGATAAACAGGGAGGCATGCCTCATAATGAAGTCTGGTTTGTTGATAAGAGAACAATCTATCTGATTGCTGAATTCAGCTTGCTTCCTGTTGTTGAAGAAATGTACCGTGTAGAGAGATAGCAACACAACAGTAATTTCAAAATTGAAGATGTAGTCATCATGAAACCAGGAACTGATTTGAAAAACCTACAAATGCCTCCTTCACCCCTCACTTGGATTTAAACTATAAACACTTTCAGTACAGAGTTACAGAAGGTATGTGTCATTTGGGATCTATAATTTTGACACAAGATTCTATAAATATGCATTTAAAAACATAAAAAGGAAGCTTATATTGAAGATTTATATTTGTATTTTGTAGCTGGATAGTGACTACAGCTGGAAAATCACTAGTTTACCTTTTGGAAAACAGGTGTGCAAAAGAGATGTTCTTAATGTTGACATCACACAAACCTCTGTCATTTTACAGATTCATTGAACCTCATGGAGGAAAAGACAAACAAAAAAGTGGGGTAAATATTTTTCCCCTTTCAGCATCAAAATAAGACAAAATCCACCAAAAGTGTCTTGCAACTCTCTAGAATGTGTGGCTGCTTAAAAATATAGTATAATAGAAGTACATAAAATTGTAATATATGTAACATTATTTGCAAAAAATTTATTTGTATGTTTTCCTCTTTAACAGGGTAATATGTACTTGCAATAAGTTTTGTAATCCTTTTGAATGAAAGTGTTATGGTATGCCACATTTTCTAAATATCACCCTATACAAGCATTATTCTTCATGAGAGAGTGGAAGAAATTGGTCTAAATAAATTTTGCTCTGCAATTAAAGCAAGTGTACATAGACAAGAACCAAAGAGTAACTCACTTCCTTTCCTGCAGCATTTGTTGGAAGAACTTGAGCTCATTTCTCCTTTCACGTGTCAAAGAAATCTCTAGACATAACCATATGAAAGTATGCCAATACATGAAAAAAAATGACAAATTGACAGAAAGTAAGGAAGGAGGGAGGGAGGGAGGGAGGAAGGAAGGAAGGAAGGAAGGAGGGAAGGAAGGAGGGAAGGAAGGAAGGAAGGAAGGAGGGAAGGAAGGAAGGAAGGAAGGAAGGAAGGAAGGAAGGAAGGAAGGAAGGAAGGAAGGAAGGAAGGAAGGAAGGAAGGAAGGAAGGAAGGAAGGAAGGAAGGAAGGAAGGAAGGAAGGAAGGAAGGAAGGAAGGAAGGAAGGAAGGAAGGAAGGAAGGAAGGAAGGAAGGAAGGAAGGAAGGAAGGAAGGAAGGAAGGAAGGAAGGAAGGAAGGAAGGAAGGAAGGAAGGAAGGAAGGAAGGAAGGAAGGAAGGAAGGAAGGAAGGAAGGAAGGAAGGAAGGAAGGAAGGAAGGAAGGAAGGAAGGAAGGAAGGAAGGAAGGAAGGAAGGAAGGAAGGAAGGAAGGAAGGAAGGAAGGAAGGAAGGAAGGAAGGAAGGAAGGAAGGAAGGAAGGAAGGAAGGAAGGAAGGAAGGAAGGAAGGAAGGAAGGAAGGAAGGAAGGAAGGAAGGAAGGAAGGAAGGAAGGAAGGAAGGAAGGAAGGAAGGAAGGAAGGAAGGCATGGAAGGCATGGAAGGCATGGAAGGCATGGAAGGCATGGAAGGCATGGAAGGCATGGAAGGCATGGAAGGCATGGAAGGCATGGAAGGCATGGAAGGCATGGAAGGCATGGAAGGCAGGAAGGAGTAATTTAGGAAATTTGCTACCAAAAAGCAGAATTACATGCACATTGAATCCTTAAGGGAATTTTTGGGTTTGTTAAATTGACACAGTGATTCTTAAAGAAACTAACATTTATTCATAAAGGAATGAGTTTTTTGCCTCCCGCTGCCACAGTGAGTCTCCTCATGTCAATAATTTCATTTTTATCTTCTTTTAATAAGAGAACTATCAACAAGATTAAGATTGTATTTTAATATTTTTAGCTATACTTGGATATTCTGAGAGTTTTTTGCCTCTATACATCCAGATTTCCAATGCAGTAACATAGAGCTTTAGTAGTAGTCTCACACTTCAATTATTTTTTTAAATCATCAAGAAGGCAGGATTTATTTTTGTGTCCTTAGATCTCTTTGAAGCCTTTGATATACAAGATGTCTCAGGGTAAAGACATGAGAGACAAAGATTAACTTACTGCATTCTTATCTTTCCTCTGAGTGAAATGAAGACTAGAATTATGCATCATGTGTTCCTGGTCTCAGTCATATAAAAAATGGAAGTGTTTTACTTTGCTCCTATTGTGGGGAGCATATAGAAGCCCACATACAAATGATTGAGGTACTGTAGAAAACTGACATCTTAAGAATATATCTGAGAAAATGTAGCCTTTTTAGTCTGTATATTTAGATGCAGACAGTATAATCACTCATGTTGGTAAGACCAGATTCATTCTCTGCTTTCCCTACACACGTATGCATACAGAGCTGCTTTTTTTCCCATAAAAATTGGCCTGAAATCCCTCAAAACATTAAAACCGGGAATCAACTTTTATATTTTCTCTTTCTTTCAGAGAAAAAGCCCTAGCAAATGAGAAGGACAGCTGGAAAGTGTTTGCTCACTAACTGAAGGTGGTATAAAAGCTACTGTAGAACACTGGAAAAAACATATTCTTGTCTGAAGGAACCAGTAGTGAGCAAGGTTTATGTTACCAGCATCATTAGACCACCAACTACTTTGCATACATGGCTTCAAGCTACTATTGAGAAATGTGGTTACTCTGCTACAGGTATGATTTATTGCATTACACATGCATTGTTTAGAGCTGTCTCTATCCACTTACACAAAACATTCAATCACTTCCTGATTGAGCTTTCTTCTTATTCAATTATTAGAATCAATTCTGACAGTTTCTCATGCCAAGTGATACCTACTTATAAATGTTCTTCTGATAATTTTTGGTTTGAAGAACATACACGATCACAAAAGGGTTAAAGTGATCTACCAAAGCATGTATGTTTTCTATGCCATAGTAATTATTATAGATCCTGCTATGTAAACCTGAGCATCCTGGAATTTTTGCTCATTGCGGTATAACAACTCTTTTGAAATAAACTCTTGAAAAAAGCATACTCTAGCATAAGCACAGTACACATGGACTGAGTCCATCATATTTGACTGAACTGATCCCCATCCTATAGTGATTTCTGAACTATGAATCTGTGCTGTCTTACAGACTGGACTTCCTACACATATCAGTATTTTGTTATATATAATCAGACAGTGTTTCTGTGTAGCTTCAGTAGTTGTCCTCTTAGTTAGGCCCCTCTCTAATCTCTCTCCCAGGTTCCACACATCTTTTCCATTGAAGACAACACTATTCTTTGTCATGCCTTTGTTTGTCTTCACTCCATCCTTTATATGTCACTTTTAACCCTCTTGGCCTAGTGCAAGTCTCATGGGAAATGTAACTTCTTTAATCATCCTTGGCTAAAAATAGATGATAGTAAACTATTTTTCCTTTCATCTGGTAGAAAAACTCTATAATTTTTAATTTAAAATGGATTATATCACGAGACAAAGAAAAAGCAAATTTCAAATAAAAATTATTGTACTCAATAAATGACTGCCTGAAATAAATCCCAAACAATCCTCACTGAATTAAAGATATACGAGGTTTTCCTGGGACAACTACTTAATTACTGTGACTTAACCAATTATGCAGCCAATTGTAGTGAACAGGTTTTTGATTTTTTTTTGGAATGTCACACTATAAAATATCTTTTAATAGGAGTGAATGGAATTTTTTTCATGATTTCTTTTTTTCCAGAATGAAATTCTTTTCCTAACAGTTCTGTTTAAGGCTACTGTCATTTCATAAGTTCTGTCAGAATTACTTAACTCAAGCAATTAAATAAATGACAGACCAATCAATTAATGTTAGTTTATACAGGATAACAGCAGATTGATTTATACCAGTACAAAGTCACAGTCCCAAATTTTCATTACAATGAGATAAATGAGTGAGAGCTTGATGCACATTAGATACAAAAAGTGCAACAGTGATTCAGCAAGGAACTTTAAGAGCATTAATGAACAAACAAAATAGTCCAAAAATGAAACACTTAAGAATGCACAACAGTTCTCTGTAAAAATAAAACCAGGAAACTGTAACAGTTTAAAATAGCAGCATTCCCAAAAGATGCATGCAATGTAATTGAAAGCAGAAACTCTTCAAATAGAGTTGTTAATGTAGAGTAGAATTGAGTCCTGTACAAAGAAACTAGTAAGAGCATATTGTTAATTGAAGTCAAAGCTGTGAATTAGTCACAAAACAAACATTTGATGCTGTCAGATTCCATGGAATGTACATTAAAATAGCCTAGTTGTAGATGAGGGAGATGCTGCATTCATCCTCTCACAGCTGGAAAAGTTTCTCCTAGTGGAAGCATTTTCTGAACCAAATTCGTTTCATCAGCAATTGTCTCCATTTTTGGTTGGTCCTGTTCCCAACATTTCCTTCAATACCACCAAGTTTGTTTGGCATTGTGTCCCCTACAGAAGATTTAAAGGTGACCATCTCTGCCTGCACTCTGAGGCCATGCTGTGACTGCTGTGAGCAGCAGATATTCATTACTTTTAAGTGCTAAACCAGATGACAGATGGTAGATGCCTGACTGATATTTTTCACTCTGTGCCATGTATGACCATCTGAAAAATTTCCACAGTAAGGAATAGTCATAACAATTTCTGAAACTGTTTAAAATAGCTAAAAGCTTTGTAGTTGAAGTGCTGCAGTGCTTGAGGTCTAGAATAAATATTTTCCTTCAATGAACCTCTGGAGAATACTTGTTTGCATACCTCTTTCCAGATAATCAGAAGTACACTCTTTTGGATGCTTTAATAATCACTGGGCTTATTCAGAATCTATGCAGTATGTGATATCCCAAGCTCAACTGGAAGAATACTGCTGAAGCCAGCTGCTTTTCTTAGAAGTGAAAGTGAGCTATGTTTCCCACAGAATTTCTTTATATGAAATGAATTAATTTACTTAAAAGGAGAAAAAATGTGATTCTGCAACACAACTTGAGCCATTAAATAAACATTTCATGGAGTTCTTAATGCTTTCCTTAATTCTTGCCTTATTTTTTTTTTAACTTCCTCCTTTTTTTCTAAGTTTTATAAAGCTCAAACATAATCTGTCAAAAATAAATTGGTAGAGGTCTAAGATTAATAGTGGTTAAAGAGGTACATGGGCAATTAACTTTCTTTAATTAGCCTTGTTAACTAGAAACACTGAACAATTGAAAAAAAACCCACAACAATGAAACAAATTTTAGAGCAATATCTGATGAAGGCTACCCCAAGAGGGAGAAGAGATAGAAATTGATTTTTTTACACTAGTTGCTCCTTCACACCATTTTTAATTGATTCTTTCCACCAGCTGCCCCTTCATCCCATTTTTAAAGTGGCAGAAGAATCTTGGCCTAGGAGTGCTGCCAGTCTAACAGATGGCTGTAAATGCTGCTAGTCAGGAAAAATCAAAATGTGCATCAGTTTTGAGGATTGGGATTATATTCTTATCCAAGGGCCATCAAAGCAAAAGCCTGAGCCAGATATTCTTCTCAACTATAAAGGTGTAAATGTATGCAAATTAAAAATTAATCCCTTCTTTATTGCTTCCTTAATATCTGAGAATGGAAAATTTTGGTCTTTAGTAAAGGAACATCAGGAATAAATCCTGGTTTAGATCTATTTAGATCTCAGTCTTTAGAGGTTGCTTCTCAAGTTGGATTTTGTTAGTCAGTCTTACAAGACTGACTGTGCATTTGATCCTGACTTCTGTGAGTAGATCTACATTTAACTTGAATTTAACCTGTACATTTAACTCTACATTTAACCTGTATGAAGGATACTCTATTCAGGCTCAAAACCTTTCCACACGACCTGAACAGTGCCTCACTTCTCCTTCTCAAGTCTTATTCCTATTAGGAAAACAGAAGGAAAATAAATGGATTGACAGTAACTCAAACTGTTTCCTACAAGCAATCTGGATACAACCCATGTAATAGTTACTTTGAGTACAGTTAATGAAAGATAAAAAGTCCCTACAAATACAGGGTTTGGGTTTTATTTATCTGCTCTGACCATTTCTGGTGTTGGCCAAGTACACTGTATCTTCCTGTATATTATACCAGCAAGATCAGATTTGGATGTCTTATATTCTTTTCCTTTAAAACCTCTACAAGAGTAACTGTCTTAAAGCAACATATTTTATTTGATATTGTAATACCTAAAAATCATCTGTTTCACTTCATCTAATATTTAATTGGTGAGAGATCTTTGTAAAAAAACCTTTCCTCCAGCCACAAAACTGAACAAATATAATTTTCTGAATTCATTTTTTCTATTTCCTGCTGGTTTAATGTGCTTTGCTTTCTCTGAGAACACTGCGGTTATTGATGCTACTGAGATATTATATCTTAAAGACTTTTAGGTCCTAGCACTCACTGAAGAACACACACACATTTTGCTGTCACCTGTGAAAACTTAGAAGGGTTTTTTTTTAATTTCTACAGTACAAAATTCACAATGTTATAGACAGACATGAAAAGAATCCAATAAAAAAATCCTAAATCCCTGCATCCTAAGAGATATTAAACATTTTTTGGGTAGACTACATAGAAAATTATGTATAGATAAGACCAGAATTGTTACATGAGAGTCAATTATTCTTACACAGGAGTGGCAATATATATATCATGATCTCAAGACTTGTTCACCTTCTCAAATCTATAGAAAAGAGCAATTTTCTTCTGAAGGACTTCTTCCAAACACCTTATTTTTGTAATAATATTAGATATTGTAATAATATTAGGTGCTTTATTGGCACCTTTAAATGTCAGGAAAAAGAAAAGAATCTAGTAAAATTACTTTAAAACAGCTGTTCTTTGAAATACACAATTTGCCTTCTTTTTATCTTAAAATGTGTATAACTATTCCCATATAGATTTACAAATTCCTGTGGTATTATTAACATTATTAAAACTTTGCATTATCTTCTAATCAAAACAAAACCAGGGCGAAAAATCCAGTGCAAGCAGATGTGAGTTGTATCCAGGAAAACTGAGCTAAAGGTCGGCTCAAACAACTTAGACACCTGTAAGCAATACTAGAGAAAGAAAAGAATTTGAAAGAAAAACCATAACCTGTATTTATAGCTTGAATAGGAGCATACATCTTCTGCCAGCTGCCGCCAGCTGGGCCCAGCTGATTGTTAGCACTCTTACACCAGGACCTATTGCTCCTGGTGGTTTGGCTAGTTATGGGTCTCATATTAAGACAAAATTATTTAACTCAGCAAAGGCCTGAGGTCTGTTTTGTTTAAGCTAGTATTTTCTAGTTTGTCAAAATAAATTAGAAGTTCTTTTGGGAGAGTGTAGAAAGCTGGCTAAAGAATGTCACACTCTTTGATCTTTGTATTGGTCGTGATCTGCAAATAAGGTATGTATGAAGGATACTGTTCTTTGTAAGTTAATACAGCTCTTTGTACTTTGTACTTACAGTTTCTTCATTTACATTTCACTAAGCAACTTGAACTGATGCCTTAGTGTTATTTACTTGTGGCTGTATTTTTCCAAAACATATAGATGCAGTTTATATAGCTTAATTAATGAAATTTCACGACCACTAAGTACAGTATTAATTAAAAAAATGTCTGGCACTTTAAAATTCTGAGCTACCTGCATTTACTCAGGCTGCAGAATGAGTCACAATACCTGAAAATGTTTGTTCCAGCATCAAGGTTTCAACGTAAAGCCTGCCTCTGCCAATGGGACCCATTACCCCTTTCTAATGCCATTAGAGCTCTGAAGGATATTAGCTGCTACACTGAGGGAGAGCATCTGAGAAAAGATGTAGATCTGCCTCTGTTACCACCTAAAAGATGGTATCATTTGCCTACCACTCCAACAAAAGAGCAAATTGACTCTTCTTGCAGTAAAGAAGCTACTAAACTTTATTTCCAGGACTTTAAAGTTAAAGAACAAATCCTGCAGGATATTTTAATCTTAAATTTTGATCACTTTTAGTAAAAGAAAAAATATAAAGCACATTTCTAAGTTTGAAAAATTCAAAGGAAAATCACCATGAAGTATGCTATTTACTTTTCCCTCTGTTTTTGACAATAATTTACTGGTAATATTTAGAATGAGGGCCAAAATAAAAATTAGTTAGTATCTTAATATTAATTTATCACTTCAGAAATATTAACTGAATATCCCCCACCAATTTAGAGAAAAAAATGTTTCATTAGGATAGTATATTGACAAATCCTTCAATTTTAAATTTAAATCGGCATTTCATACACATACTATTATTTGTTTATATGAACAGTAATAAAAGCCTTCTTTAATTTTAATAGGTAATGTATGTAGACATGTAAACAATATTCTGGTTTTAGTCTATATTTCCCATGTTAAGCTTGAGGAATTATTGACAATTGGGTAGTGATTTCCCTTTGCATACTGTTTGTAATTATCAAAGATAACTTTATATATGTTTGAACTATTAAAGAAACACTTTTCCCCCCAACTGACTTTTCCCCCAGTCAATCAGGCAGTCGAATAACTATGTAAGATGTCTTCAAATATAACTTCTGGATTGTAGAAACAATGAAATGTAAATGCGCTTATGTTTAATTAACATAATTATACTATTGTTATTCTGAAGTATGGACTGTATCAGGGCATAGTAATTGCTGTGCTTATCTTACCATGAAATTGCTGACAAAGCAGAAGTACATCTATGATTCCACCAGAGATTTTAATTTAATTAACTCTGGTGAATGGGATACCATGTATTTTTGCTTGAATTTCCAGTGAAGTTTCCATTACTTCTCCTCTCTCCACCCCCCATATCTTAAATAGAATTTAAGACTCATGAACTCTATTTTTTCATCAGTGCTTTTTTAAAAGATAAAGAACAACTCTTGTTGTCTCATTTGGATTCAGAATCAAAACACCTAAGTCTGGCCAGGATAATTGGTCCACCTTGTATTCAATGCCTGGTATACTCACTGACTTTTTCAAAGGGGAATGACAAAGCAAAAGCCAACTCAAAACCGTGTTACCTGATCATGTCATTTAGTTAAATCAAACACATGATGGATTAATAAAAATCAAAACCATGTCTCTAGCTTTTGACCACCCCTATTTTTTGTTCGCTGCCTAAAATATAAGCAGAGAAGTTATGACCCCATTAATATTGTCAATACAAAAACCTCTTTTTACTAATGACAGCTTTTACCTATAAATAAAATTTACCATTCCTTTCACGGTATTTTTATTCATACACCCAAAACTACAAACCATTTTGCAAGATACACATTTATTCTATTTTGTGGTAATTTTTACAGAGGATACACCTTTGGAAAAAGTTTGCAATGGAATCAGTTTATGAGTCAGTGGCATTTATGAAGAAGTTGTAGAGGTAGGGGTTTTCTAAATTTGGACTTTTTTGTTTACGCTCACAAGCTTCCGAAAACGAAACATGCAAACCCAAAAAGTGAATGAAAGCATATGGATCGTCAAAAGATATCTGAGAACAATTTCAAGCTGCCAGAAGTATTTTAAGTATATTTATAATTCATATACTACATGATGATTCATATACAACATACACAACAACCTATTCACAACATTTGCTGCCTTTTATATCTACCTATATACTTTATGTGTAGGGGTGTTCAGAAGAAAAGGAGCTTAGAAAAGAGTGTAAGAGCACATTTTTAACCAGGCTATCTTCTTAACAAGTGTTCAGATTAAAAATAAACTTGCTCTGGAAATTAAAGATTTCAGTTGCTGCTGCAGATTTTCCCATGCTTTGTTAGTGCAATATCAGTAGATGACAGTTCATTCCAATTCTAGTCTACCTTACCAATTAAATTCTTATTTTGAAGAGTCTGAAAAACCAATTAATTGTACTAATTAATCTGAAACATGGTCTACATTGCAGGTTCAATTATATATTTTTTTCAGGTCAATAAATAAGTAATTTATGAATTTTTACTACTTGTACCTGACCTGTCCTACACTAAAATGCGCAATGCATTTCTACTTTGGAAAACAACAAAAGAAGACACTCCTTTTTAAGTGGACACACTGGTCCATTAAACATAATGATTGATTTTCTCTCCTGTACCAGCTCAAGAAAAAGAAAACTTCCCTCTCAAGAAAACAAACCATTTATAAAAGCTGTGTTAATGTTCACCACTGTATTTCTAAGGAATCCAAAACATTGGCCCTCACAAAACTTTCCCCAGAGAAAGAACCAGCACAAAAGTAAGGACAACAAAAATAATTACTTCTATTTTCTCCAATCCTGTCTTTCAGTGAATGTAGTTCAAAAGACATTTTTTCAGCCATAGGACAGAAACAAAAGTTTGTTGCTGCATTGCATGATGAAACACCATGCATCTAAGCAGATATGACAGATTATTCCTAACAGCAGGCTGATAGCACAGCTGTACTCTGCTCCTTCTGGTTGTTTCTGTGACAATACAAATATTCCTGCACACCATAACACATTATGGGCATGCCAAATGTCCTCTCTGTATAATATACACTGCACACAATTCCATTTTTAAAACCAAGATAAATCTAAAACTCCATTCAGTCACTTGCTAATAATATTAACCTAAAGTATCCCAACTAAAGCAAACATTAATAACTGAACTGAAACTATTTTTCAAATATATTTTTCCTGACAGTTACCTAGCATGATTTGGTTGAAAGCAGCCAATTCTTAAAGAATATGTATTTTGACCTAAAGTATTTAGTACATATGAACAAAGCATGATATTAGACAACATAAAACAAAATAAAAAAGGACCACTAAAACCTCCTTAAATGTTCTGTCACCCAGAGAGTGAGATATTCTATTTTCTTTTAAACAACAAGGAAAAAATACTACCCAAATATTCTAACTTGGAGGTGTGGAGAAGGATCCAAATAAAAGTTATGTTTATTCCTTAATGTATTTATTTTCCCATGTAAAGTCTATATTATCTGTAGTGATGTGACATGAATCATCCTCCATTTTCCTGTGGAGGAATAATCCCATGCACCAGCTCATGCTGGCTTCCCAGAGGAGTTGTACTGTCTCCATCTGCGGGTGTAATCAACACCCATCAGGACATTATCCTGGACAGCCAGCTGTAGCTGCTCCTGTTTGATCAGGGTAGTTGGATCAGATGATTTCAAGAGGTCCCCTCTAACCCCAGTCTGTGATGCCAGAAGATGCCAGCATGTCGGAATAGCTCACTGCATGCAGAATGTAACATTTAATTTACTTAACTGTCTCTTAATAGGTTTATAGGCCTTGACATTTTCAGAATAAGCCCAACAGCTGAACGTTATTTTTTGACACTCTTGTCTTTACTGTGCGTTTAAATGAAACCACAGACTTTTCTTAGTTTAAGTTTGTGCAAGGGAAAAATGGCTCAAGCAGAGCTACAGAATGACAGAAATGTTTTTCTTTTCCAGTGCTTACCAACTCTCAGCGGACAGGGGAAAAGCTTTTGCAATGTCAAGATTTGCAGTTCGCTGGTTTCCTACTAAATGACATTATGCCACAAGAATCCAACTTGCAGCACTGAATAATTAAAAATTAGTTGCTTGCTATTTAAAGCTCCCAGTGGGAAACACAGAGACATGTCTGTACAATGTACTAAGACAGGTCAGGCCTTTGGGCTGCATTCAGTGTTTGGATTGTGTTTCAGTGGCTTAAAACACAAAGAAGCTTTAGTAGAGTTATATTTGCCATTGCCATAAATGAGGGTAATTGGGACTTCCAAACAAATATCATAATTTTCTCCTTCTTACAAGTGAAATAAGGGTGAGCAGAGAACTAAAATCTTATGCAAAAATAAAGTCAATCTATCTTCCTTTCTATGGGAAGACATTTTGGTAAGTATAGAAATGATACTGAGAAATCACTCCAAATGCTCAACTTGCCACTCTTCTAAATGTCATGAAGCATATGATATCTAAAAGTTTTGATTTATTGATTAGGAACGTAAGGTCAGGTTATCTCATGGGCTTCTGCAGAAAAAAGGAGTTAGAAATACCATTATATTCAGGAGCTATTTGTCACAGAAGAAGGTTGCCTCTTTTACCATAATCTGAAGGAAAAATGTATCATTTGAGTTTCCAAATCAGTCTACGAAAATGACTGAAGGCTGGATGCCTACCTCCAGAAATATTCCTTTGAAACCTTCTCTTAGAATGTTAATTTAGGTTATTTGAAACCTGCTCTCAGATATTTTAAGCATGTTAATTTAGACTATATATATGCAGATTAGTCCCATTCAGGAGTGGTCAGGTGGTCAAGAGATTACTGAAATACATAAAATCCATGGGAATTGATATTATACAAATTTGATAGCATTTTGTTCAAAACAGTTTTTAAAAAGCAGCTATTAAGAATCACAGAATATCCCAATTTGGAAGGGACCCACAACAATCATCAGAATCATGTGTCTCCTTATTTTTTACACATGTGGAAAAATTGAAAGAATTGTGATCTTTACAGTAAATCAGGATCTTAACATTTATGTAAGCTAACTTTTAAAATACATGGATATTTTCATTTTTCCTAAGTGCCCATTACTTCCTCAAAACCGTACAGTCTCAAAACAAGTTTTTGAATATATACATTTCTCACAGAAATAATTATACTTTAAGCCCAGTGAGATACATTTCAAGTCCTTTTTCCATCTTATATCAGATATTTAATACAAAAGATTTTTCTTTGTTTTGAAACAGATTTTAGGAGTCTTAATTAATTTCCTTCTGGATTTTGAGACTTACGTATCCATTCCTATTTTTTGACCTGAACTCATCTTGATGTTAGAAGACAAAAAAAGCAGATGAGAACAGATTGCATATGAATAGTTTTCTTCCAAGTCATGAAAGCAGGTTATGAATTAATTATCATTGCAGCTGTGCAGCAAGTGGCTATGACAGTGCATTTCACATAATGGAATAATAGGAAAAGGTTGAAATGATTTTTCCTCAGAAAGACAAAATCTAAGTGAGACATATGACTTGTAAGTTATGTGACAAATTTGTGTCTTCAGAAGTAGGGCAGCATTCAGGGTTCATATGCAAGCAACCTACATAAATGTGTATAAACAGAGAGACAGTTTTTGGATGTGAATACATTCACTATTAGAATGACTACAGTTTGGAGTCTACAGATGTACTAGATGTCTAATTCCTACTATTGCCATAAAAATCAAACACCAGTGAGCTCTAGGTGCCAGACTTTAGTTCTAGCCAAACAATGAGATTCCCATCCCTTGCTACATTCTCTGTTGAGGGGGTCTACCAAACCACTTCAGTGCCCCAGTAGGTCATTGCATGTATGTAAAGAAACACAGGCCATTCATGGCTTCAGAGAATGAAACCTATTGCTGTCTTCAAGGTTTTTCTTCAAGGTGTGCTGCCAATCTTACATAATGTCTAGAGTAGGTCTGAGTGCTTAGAAAAGCTCCACATTGGCTCATACTTACTCCTGTAGAAATCAGTTGAAAAGCCTTGCTCTGACAAAAGGAGATGCAGACATTTTTACCAGAACAAACCCTAAGTATAACTACAGCAACAGGCCTGTGGCAGTATTGTTGAATTCAGCATAAATCAACACCTGCTAACTGCCAAGTCTCTTAGTTTGTCCATCTGTGCTGTATGGCTAGACAAATATCCTAAGTCACTGTCAATATTTCAGGCTGGAACAATGATTTATGACAATGAAGATTAAGGGCTGACAGGTGGGGAAGAGCTATAAAAAGATATGCATTGCCTTTGTGTAGATCTCAACTTGAAACATAAGTACAAAAATAAATCCGTTCCTTATTTTATAACAATTCTGTTTTTCTTTTAATGCTAAAATTTTAAATCATATATTAGTTACCTTCATGCTAAAAGACATTGGATCTGCTTGGTTTATACTTTCTTAGAAGCTCTCAGAGAATGTCTGTAATTTTGAAGAGAGAGTTGTGCTGTTGTTCTTCGACTAGAAGCTTTAGACATTTTTGGTATTCCTCTCCTTCAGAGGGAGGTCAGTGAAAGGATGATGTGTGAAACCACTGATACCTGTTGTGAGAGCTGATCTACTGAAATATCTCTATTTTTAGCACAGATTTTTTTTTTTTAATGAATAAAACTTTAACGCAATTTAATAGGAATTATTAATTCTAATCTCAGTTTCTCTCTGCCTCCAGATTTACTGGCTAAAAGAGGACTTGGGGGAAAGTAAAGGAAATTTCACACAAAAAAAGCCTAGAGCAAATATCAGATGAATATCCTCAGTATCTTTACATTCTTTCCTTGCAATTAGTTTGTGCCTTAGCCTCCAGTAACATCCTCATGTGTGGAATTGATCAATGGACACAAAAATTATGAAATTCTATGCCAGCATGAGAAAAAATATTTATACTCTGAGGATGGTCAAAGACAAAACCAGGTTTGCCCAGCGAAGTTGTGAATTCTCCTGTTTGGGAGATAATCAAAGATTGACTGGGTGCCTCCAAGACACCCTACTTAAGAAGTGGAAGACATGGTGATCTCAAGAGGTCCCTTCCAAACCTCAAAAATTCTGTAATTCTGTGAATTTTAGGTGTATGTGAGAGATTAAAAATCCTCAGAATACATGCTCATGTTTGAATAAAGACAATTGTACATTTTTCTGTGGCACATAACACTTAAGTTTCAATACAGAAACTCAGATGTTAGGTAGATCTCACATTAAATGAGAGAGAAAAATTTAAAATGTTAAAAAAACCAAACCCACAAAAAAACTTAATGAAGAATACAAGAATGAGGAACTCTAAACTCCTGAACTCCTATGAACTCCTTGCTTCCTTTGCAGTCTTGGCTGCACTTCATTTCTGTAAAAACGCCAAAACTTAAGAGACGCAATTTTAGTTTTTCTGATTTGGATGAGTGGAATTTGAGCTTCCACTATAAGCAATCTTTTAAAAACAATAAGAAATACTTTCTATGTGTATAGCTATGGCTTAATAATGAACTGTCTCTTCTAAATCAACCCAGGCCAGGTTACTAGTTTTGCATTCTATTTAATTTGTGGCAATGAATTTTTCTTATGACAAAATTTTTATTTTTATTCTTTTATAAAGATATCCTGAATTTCTAAATAACAAATGAAATACCAGAATTTTTTTGGTGTCTTGAAATAATTTTACTGATTTTTATAAAATAAAGAAGCTGCATTCTAACTACTTGGGACTAACCATATTTTGGAGACACAGAAATGGTCTAGCCAGATTTCTCCTTTACCTACTGAGGCATAGGAAGTGACCATTAATGCTGGAATTATGCCTACTTTTCAGTATTTAAGATCACAGCAAGTTGTTTTAAGAATAGAGTGTGTTCAAACTTTTCTATCCAACGTGGTTTGTTACACAGCATACCAATTAACAGAAAAAAAATCCAAACCCATTTTTTCCCATGTGGAAAGAACAAGTCACCACTGTGATAGATTCCTGGTATTTTTTTAATAATAATTGGTTAAATTAACACATTTTGTGCTACGTTCAATGCTGTGAATAATTTTTTAAAACTAACCTTATTTCTTCATTGCAAAAAACTTAGAGAAAATGGAATAACGAACCCTGAATCATCAGGTAAACTAAAATCTAAAAATCTAAAAATCATTGTTATTGATGGATATTTACCATTGTGGACCAACATTTTACCTTACATGCACAAAAGCATCAAATTCAGAAATGTCATGGAGGTTTCAGAGAGTCTAACTGCACAGGGGACAAATGAATAACATCTGCAATTAATATTTTTCCATATAAACTGAGCAAGTATTCCAGAAGCCACTGAAGGTGGAAATGTTAAAATATTAGATTTACAACTACATATCAGGAAATACAGAGGCTGTATTTCCAGAAGTACAGTTTTCTTCAAATTATGCCTTAAAGCCGACACAATAATGCTAAATAATAGAACAAGAGAAGAGAAGCATGGAAAGCAGTAAATAGGGAACAGTGTAATGAGAAGTCAGCTCTAAGAAGAGTAACAACCCTGGAAAGTAAAGGGAATTGATGATGACAAATATATGATATAAAACTGGAAGACAAATAACACTTTCTCTATCAGTACACCACACATGAATAATATATATGTACTTTAGACCTGATTCTATCTTCTGTATATCATCCAGCTAAAGTAATAAGTAAAAAATACTAAGAACAAAAGGGGAATGTTTGTTCAACACACTGCTGCATATAGTATCTATTTTTTATTTTTTTATTTTTTTAGAAAGAAAAGAAGAAAAAAATATTTCAACTGGAAAGATGAAAATTAGAAAAAAATACACTTTTAAAAATCTTCATACAAAGACAGAAACCTGCTGGGCAACAGTAAAAAGGATACACCTGCATGACATGCATCAAAACTTAAGTAAGTAAAAATTTGGAAATGATTACTCCAGTTGGAGATCATGAAAAAGGCAGTAGTAGTTAATGACCAGATAAACAAACTACACAGATGAAACAAAAAAACCACAAAAATTAGGCATCTAGGAGTCAGCTCAAAAAAAAATGACTGAAGGAAGATGAGCTGTGACAGATATAGATGTGTGTAAAAGAAAAATATAATTGAGAGACACGTGAAAGTAATCCCAATGTGAAATGGAAATTGTACTTGAAAACAGAAGTAAAATAATAAAGGGGTGTAGAAAAGCATTTTCCATAAGATGACATTTAGATAACTTATAGCAATATAAGTTATATTAAAAACAAGCAGATCAGTAATTTCAGTTTCAAGAAGTAATGGAAATCAGGAATGTGAACATTTTTATTAGGCTGTCTCTTAGGTTTGACCTGTAAATCAATAGATGGTAGTCTAACTCATCCCTAGAAACTGGAGTTAATCAGACTTTTCCTCGTTTCTTTCAGTTGAACCAGCGGCATTCCTACACCTGTAGATAGGAATGGAGATCCATCAGGCTAGAGAGAAAACACAGAAATGAGTGTGGTTTCAGGCTTTCAGTTAAGGTACTTCCATCCTAGAGTAAGTGAAAGATACATGTTGTGGTTCCTGCCACCAGCATTGTTTGACCTTTGAAAGAAATTACTTTCTACCAGATGAACAAGAGATCATAGAGAAGCAATTTAATGGCTACAGCCATTCTACCCTCAAAGATGCACTGTGTAAAGTTTCCCTTGACTTCTTTTCTGCCTTGGACTCCAAAGTCTGAGGCACAAAAGTTAAATAAGACACTGATGTGCTTTAACCACATCCAGCAATTAAGATCCATGCAGTGGACCCTTCCATTCCCTTCTCTACCCCACTGGGATAAGGACCAGAATTGTAAAAAGGGAAAGTTCATGTGTTGTATGATAAGAACAGTTAAATAATTGGCATAAGGTAAAATTATGATGATGAGAGCAGGAAGGGGGTAGGACGAAGGAAGAACATCTCATAACAATACAACTGCTCACCACCCATTGACCAATGCCCACCCCACGCCCAAGCAATAATTGGCTGCTCCTGGCCAAGTCCCCCAGTTTATACACCAAGCATGATGACCTGTAGTATGGGATATCCCTTTGGCCTTGGGGTCAGCTGTCCCAGCTATGCTCCCTCACAGCTTCTTCTGCACCTCCTCACTGGCAGAGCATGAGAGAGTGAAAAGTCCTTGAATTAAGTAAGGTAAGAACTACTGAGCAACAATTAGAATATCAGTATCAACAATAAAGCCATGTGTACTAAATCCAAAAATCAGAGTATAATTCCAGGTATTCTGAAGAAAATTAACTCTATCCCAGCCAAAACCAGAACAGAAACCATATAAACAGAAAAGATTAATTTCATTCTGGTGGTCAAAATAATCATAGTGTAAAGAAGAAAACCTGCATTAATTAATAAGCAGGACTTTTTTTCTCTGTCCCTTTTCTGAAAATCATGTAAACAGTTTTGAATCATTTTTTTCTTTTATTAAATCAGTGGCTTTTATGGGTGGCTCAGCATCTCTAAGTCACAACTATAATAATCATTCTCTGTGTCTGATGAACCAAACCCATTCAGTCTCACTTTTTTAAAGCAGATTGATTTATTAAAGAGGATGGAAGAGAAAGATGATCCCACCCAATCTCTGTACATGTGAATTCTTGTTATCTTTCTTGATCAGACCTGAAAAACTAATCTTGAGTTCATTGGTGTGTCCCTTAAAGTGTGACCATGATACTATTTTTAACAATTGCCTCATTGCCATAACTCACAGGGCTTGAAAAGCCATGAGGCTGCCTCGAGAAAACAACCTGTTAGATTAGGTTTACCAGCAACCTAGTTATGTTTTGGAATCTAATAGTGAGAAAATTATGATGTAAGAAAATAAAATTCTATTCTCTTATTTGTGTCCATTTTCCATATTACTTTCTTTATTTCTTCACACTGTATATATATCTCCTTGTGTCCCCTTGAGAGATTTTTAAGAAGGGAGATCGCTTTGTCCTGTGATCCAGAACACTCAGAACAATATATTGTTTTCATTCTGTGAACCTATTTTGTAATACTGTAATTCAAAGGCACATTATTAAAAAAGAAACACAACAGCAAACAAAGAAAGAAACAAAAACAAAAACCAAAAAAAAACCACTCTAAAAACCAAATACATAAACCCCCAAGCTATTCCCAACATTAATATTAGTTTGGTGTTCCAAAGCAAAGTCCTTACAGAATCCAGAATTAGTCTCAGATTAAGGAAATACATACTGTAAAAATTTTTTCAGGACCTACTGATATATTCTTTGTTCTCTCTCTAAATTTTTTTTCAATCATTCTCATATGATTACATTAATACTAGTTTATTTCCAATATTTAGATGGATTTTGTACTTCTCTATTCAACCAACCTAGCTACAAGCATGAATTTTTAATCTGTATTTTCCCTATACACTTTCAGAGATTACTTTAATCTCTTATTTCCTGTATTGTGTATTTAGAACCCTAAAAGTTTTCTGAGTGGGAAAAACATTTGCTTCATTTTTTGAGAAAACTTTTTTTTTTATTCATACATCTGTCACACCGCAATCATTGCTGTCCTCAGCTATGGGGAATCTTGCTGACTTTGGACCCAGACACATCCTTCCACCTTGCTACGAGAGTTATTTTAAATGGTATTTCTGCTCTTCTGAAAAATAACTCTCAATCCAAAAAGCTGGATTGAGCATTTAGTATGTGGCTAAAGGATAAATACAGTTTGAATCACCTGGGAATAAAAGTCTCCTCCTGTAGGCTCTCTTGAGCTGAAGGACTGAATCCAATTTTGTTTTTACATTGCATAAGATAAATGTGTTTTGAAAGCCATTTAAGTTAAAGAGAAGTAGTTTGTTTTTTTCCTGTAAAAAAAGCTGTGCTTTTCTTTGGGTAGCATCTCATTATCTTAAGAGTTCTACTTCTCAGAATCAACATGTAATACATGTAATATCTTCTGTATTGATAATATTGCTGTAGGCATATTTGAAACACAATGCAAATTGTTTTTAAGCTTTTTTTTTTATCCTTAATTTGATAAACAGTTCTTGTCTTATAAAAAATCTGTTTCTTTTGACATTGTCTTTTCTTTCTCTTTTTTTCACTTATTTCCCCATCCTGGAAGAGTAAATTTTCTGCAACAGGAAATAATCAATTCCTAATAAAAGAAAACTGCTTCCTCTCATTTCAACATACAAAATAAACAATTTTTGTACAAATAGAGACTTATAATTTTGTTTTGTACTGTTTAGAAGGAGCCTTATCCTGTCTAGAACAACAAATGCATTTCATAGACACAAATTCATCATCTGAGATATTATCAACCAAATTTTTATGAATATTAACATTTAATAAGTCGATTCATTTCATTATGAGTATCCCACAAGCTTTTTCTTTCCTTAAACTCAGTAATATACTTTTTTTTTCCATTTATACATCTTCAATTGTCATGTTTCAAAAATAATTTTGCCACTCTATTTTCCAGGTATTAATATACAAAGCAAGTGGGTGGGGGTGAAGAATCACAAGAGTAAAAGTGAAGAAACTTGTGGGTTGAGACCAAGACAGTACAAGAATAATAATTATTTTTGTTATAGCAACTTGCAATGAAAAAAGAAAATATCAAAGACTGAGAAAATAAAAGCAAGAAAGAGAAGTGATGAAAATGAAAAATATTCCTCACCACCAAACGACTCATGTACCTGAGAAGCAGGACCCACTAATTCCCCTCATTTTATTTCTAAGCATAATGCCATAAATCTGGAATATTCCTTTGGTCAGTGAATTTCAGCTGCCCCAGTTATGTCCTCTCCCAAATTCTTGTGCCCCTTACTCCTTACTGATGGGGTGTGGTGAGGAACAGAAAAGGCCTTGGACCCGTATGAACATTGCTCAGCAATAACCAAAACATCTCTGTATTACCAACAGTTCCCCCATAGTAGATACTGTGAATAGAATAAACTCTATCCCAGCCAACTAGCACAATACCATTTATTGTACATAGCCTCAACACGCCAGGCTTCCACATGGACACACTGAAATTCTTTCTACTATTTGACTAAATTGCACCAAGCAATTTCACTTAAGTAAATAAAAGTCATACCAACCAAATCTGACCCCTAATCTTTCCATTTTTATCCATTCTTTGCACCTCTTGCTCCTCCACTTCATAGGTGACTCTTCTGAGACCACCATGACTGAATAAGAATCACAAGGCTGCATTTTCACATGAAGCACCTGACTGGGTCAGGGTCAAGATCAAGAAGCTAGTATGAAAAGCAAAGAACACACAACATGCCATACTCACTTCAAAGTTTAGTGAATGCTTTTAACTCTTACTTGCTCTCAGAAAACACAAAGAAAATTAGGTAACAAAGTTGCATGCTGCAAATTGCTCCAGGTAATTTAAGTCCCAACTGTCACTGAGACCAAATTTCAGAACCGTGGCATGCATATCCTATCTCATCTCTGCATCATATTTATCTTTTTTTATATCTTTAAAGTTGGTTTCATGCAACCAAACATCTACTCTTTCTCACCTTATCGAGACTGTTTACATGAAAAAGTAATTTGGAATGCTATTCACATAACAAGCTTAAAAGTTCATATCTGAGTTTAAGATCCCCAACAAATTTTTTTGAGGGCTTGATGACAAATATATTTCCCTTCTGTAAGACTATCTATTAAGCAAAAATATCAGAACTGTATGAACATAGACAGGCTTCTGTCCAACAGAAATGTTATCCTGTTTTTGCAATTGAATTGTGCAATTTGATCAAGAAATTATCAGCGCACAGTGAGGTTTTGATGTATACACTTTTTGTAGGGGATTTTTTGTGCCTAAAGATTAAAGTGCTCTCTCTGCTCCTCTGTCACCTGTTTAGGACCTGACATTTAAGATCAGTTTTTCCACAGCTCATTACCTGTTATTGTGACATCCCTCTGATCTATTACAGGTACAGGGGCTGTGATTTTGCAAGGCACCCTACCTACCTACAACAGTCCCTCTTGTAGGGCAAATCAATCATTCACATTCTGCTCATTGATTATCTTCAGCTGACAGAAGCTGCAGCTGCACATCTCTCCTAGGACTCCCTTATATTTCATTCTATAACATTATCAGAAGACTTTTTTTTTCATTCCAGGAACTGTTTAATATTTGCAAAAAAATTTGGCAAGACACTCAGCATTTACAAATGCACGGTAAATCTTCAGCATAATATCAGACAGAATAGTTTTGCAGTTGCAAAACTTGCTCACACAGATGTAGAATTTCAAGTTTGTAATATCAAAATTCATGCTCAAAGTCCACTTTTTAGAATTAAACCTGAAAAATCTATTTTTCTCAAACATTTCAAGGATGTGTATTTAGGTTGTTTATTTCTTACCCACAGGCCTTCCTATCCACATGAGTGTACAAAATCTATGTAAACTTCAAAAGGAAGAAATCTAAAACATTTGTTCCATTAAGTAAAGCTTAGAACTCCTACCAAACAACAACAGAACTAATGACCGAATCACTCAGGCATTGGAAATACTTCAATCATATTAGACAAAAGTTTTAACTGACTTCCTTGTTTAATGCTTCACAACTAATTCTCTATTTGGGCAATGCAGCATTTAAAATTTCAAGGACAAAACCAAGAAACAATCCATTTTATTTCACAAGATTCACACCAGATTCAACGACAGAAGATTTATTTGTATGTTTCCTAGAATTAGATCATCTTTGAGGGTACTGCATGTGTAACAAAGTTATCTGAGTATAACTTCTACAACATGAAAATGTTGTAGGAGTCTTCTCAAGTCTCAGTGGGAAAGGTTTTTACCCTGCTTACCAAGACAATAATAATTGTCCCCACTACACTAGGGAAGCTGTAGAGCACAGAGAACAATTGGAGGTATGGATGGGCTGCTCTGGGGACAGAGACATCTAAATAAGATGTCCACAGTGACCAAGGGGACCAAAACCAAAGGTGAATGAAACAGCAGCCATCCACAGCTGTGTGTCCTGGCATAAGCAAATAAACAGTAACCACTCAAGATTTTAATTTAATATATTCTGCTATTTTTAGCTGGAGAAAACAAGGATTTAATGGCATGATTTCAGATGCTTAGTATTTTATTATTCTGCAGAAGCATTTTGTTTAATATAAAAATAAAAACCATAAGCTCATAACAGAGCTACTAACAGATATTCACTCCCAAACCTCCCTCCAGCTCCATTTAAAATGGCTGAAAATGATAAGAAACATAGCCTGTGTAAAATTCATGAGCTTATACTGCAAGCACTTTATTCTTTCCAGACTTTTTTCCCTAACATCATGTTACCAATCCTATACACTATATAAGAAATTCAAAATCCTAACAGCAAATGGTAGCTATTGATTCCAGAAATGAATTAATTCTCTTATAGATGTGATCAGGAACATTACAAGGACTAGCTACAATCTTTTATATTTGCAGAAAGACAGTGGCATAAGATATCAGACAAGATAAACTTTTCAGATTTCACACTGAGTAGTTGGAGCATTCCTTGAACTTAATAATGTTTTCTGATAGAGTCAGTTGTTAGCAAAAAATAAGGAAAATGAAAACTTTATTCCCGATCTAGCAGCAATGAGTAGATATCAACACAATACAATGTGTTCCTCTTCAACAGCACTGTGTTAAAACTTGCTTATGGAAAGAGATCTAACTGCTTTGCAAGATCCTCTGTAGAGCAGAGTAGTATAGTGTGGAATGGAAGGGGAGGGAAGGGAAGGGAAGGGAAGGGAAGGGAAGGGAAGGGAAGGGAAGGGAAGGGAAGGGAAGGGAAGGGAAGGGAAGGGAAGGGAAGGGAAGGGAAGGGAAGGGAAGGGAAGGGAAGGGAAGGGAAGGGAAGGGAAGGGAAGGGAAGGGAAGGGAAGGGAAGGGAAGGGAAGGGAAGGGAAGGGAAGGGAAGGGAAGGGAAGGGAAGGGAATATTTCACTTGGAAAGGAATATTAAAATATGTTATTAAGGACATTATCTAGCAAAAAACAACATTAAAAGCTTGCATTCCCTTTTTCTGATTATCCAAAATATGATTTATAGGCATTTCTAGGTAAGTATTTCTACTCATAGCTAGCATATCTTACCATGAATCAGCAAACCATCTCTCTACATACAATAGCAAACATTTTCTTCAAAGCTATTCTCTTTACAACTGTATTTAAAATGCAAGTGGAACTGTCCTCCAGCCATCCCTGAAAGCAGTCATGGAACATTTCTAACACATATTTCTAACAGGCATTGCAGATATTGTTTGCCTTTACAAAGAAAAGGATAAACAAAGTATTTTTAAGGATTCTAAGCCTCAAAGTATTTATTCTATTTCATAGCTGCCTTGACTGATCAGCACGAAGTTTTAATTTCAAAAGAAGTAACAAGGTGTGAAGTGTTTGCAACTGCAATTAAAACCAGCGTGCTCATGACTGAGAGAACTGGTTTTTGCTGTAAGATTTTTAGTCTTCCAAATAATTTGTAAAATCACTCAAGAGTGTTGTTACCCCTTCTTTTTCTTTCTTTATTTTTGTTCTTAAGTAGCAAGCTGGTATTAATGCTGTCCTTGTTAAGATTAACTTCAAGTTTTGCCATTAGTGAAGAGCAGAATCTGTCCCACAGAGTACAGGAAGCATGTCAGGAGAGGGCAGGAAAACTAAGGGATTTTCTTTTAGGTATTAGAAACAAAATTACTATTAACTCATAATGACTTAATATATGACTGATAGTAATTTCTGAGTGAAAGATGTGAGTTGTTTTCTTCCCTTTCATTATTTCCTTTATTTTTGCTTTTTTAAATAACATATTAATGAGCATCTCTTCTGTATGGCCTCTATTCCCTAAACACAACTTAACTTCTAAAATCTAAAGAGATTTATGCAGACTGGGAGAACTTCCACTCAACAACCTTGTTGAATAAAACTCACATAACACTCATACGCATATGTACTCCAGTTTTATTGAACTGTTTGTATTTGTGAGTTTGCTAACAAATATAGTGAGTATTTTGAAAGCTAAGTTTAGTTCCCTTCTGAATAAATAAATTTGTTCACACAAACTTCACCTGTGAACTGGTGAGAAAATCTCTTACTCTTCCTCAGCAGCAGCCTGTCAGTTTGGGAACTGCACAGCACAGCTGCACAGCATTTGCAAGGTTACTAGAAGGAGCTGTGAAAGGACACACACCAACGGTGAATGATTTTCACTTCAGAGGAGGTGTTTAACTGCAGATCAATTAAATATGCAGCTGTAAGTTTCACATAGATGTGACCAAGAGTGTGACAGTGTAGGAAAGCTTTATTCCAACCACTTGCATAGACCCTAAATAAAGTAGAAATTGAATCAATAACTGTATTCTCTTGACTGCTGTCAGTAGACTTGAAGAGTAACCTATAAAGTCTTATTTTCATATTAGACAGATAATCACTGTTTCTGGAGCTGATTGCTGTTTAGTGCATGGCTCATGTTTTCTTCTCATAATCCACTTCATCACATAAAGCAAGTGAAACCCTCTCAAAGCTTTCTTAGTATTATCTATACATACATTTTTCAGTCCTAATTTGAAGCACCATATTATTTTATGGTAAACCATGCCTTTTATGGTAAACTAACTGAAAACTCCAAACTTTTCCAGGAGCCAAATAGTTCAGAGCTGCTAAAACGTTTTTCCAAACAAGGGCTTTTCAAACTCAGGAGCCAAGTTACTTTAACTGACTGTGTTGAATTGCACCACTTTTGAAGCTCCTCACCAGCATTTCAAACATAAATTAGCACCTAAGTCTGCATCTTTCTTAAGAACAAGCCTAACAAACTCGTTGGGTTGCATGGCACAGCATTAAGATGCTGCCTTTAAAAGAAAGAATCTTAATACTCCAGGACAGCTGTACTGTGTGAAGTAGAGATATCACAATTTGCTGCTCACAGCAGGGCTCAGATGCTGCCTGATTAAGTAAAAGTCTTAGCTGCACATTCTGCTACAAATCAACCAAATGCTGCTTCTACTGCAGCAGGCATATAATCTTGCAAATGAGTATGGCATGCTAGTTTTGGAACACTGTTTATGAGTCTTTTTGCATTAGATAGAGATCATACATCATTTTCTACATGTCGCTCAGATTCTGTTAAAAGCATAAATTACTACTTATTCGTAAAACAAAAGAAGAAAATCTATTTTATTATTCCCCTGGAAAAGCTAAACAAATTATGCAACATCACACTTCCACCTACTAGAAAGCGATAAATTATGTATGTAGACAAGGAAATAAGAGTGGAAGTATCAAAGAAAAAACAGAATATATAATAAAAATGCTGTTCACACTACAAGACATAAGGCTTTATCAGTTTTTCTATTCTGATCCATTATGCTCTGGGGATCATCTCAGCCTCAGAGCAATTCTTTTCAGTTAATGTATAACTCCAAAGTGGATGTGCTGTGGGGGTTTCTTTTGTTTTGTCCATCCTGGTAACCAAAAATGAAATCATAAATGTCACTGCAAAGGTGCCTGTATTGGTGAGATACAGTGGGCAATTTCCTCTTATAAAATCTCCAGCATGAAAATACATTTAAACTAAGACACAGAGGCCAGCATCACCAGATACTTAGGGTTTGAATGAAACTGCTAAATAGAGACTGGGATTTATTTCAAGATGTCCAGTACAGGATATGAACTGCATGCCTGAAAATTTCTGAGTGAGGGAGTGACACAATTAACTGACTAAATTACTTTGTCAGGGAAAGAGGTAGCTACTCACAGGTTTCCCATTACTTTTTGATACACAAACACCTCAAATTCCTCAGTTAGATGTGTCAGGAATACATGCCTGTGAGATTGGAAAGTGTTGTACTTTCTGAAAGGGGAAAAAATAAAGGATGTTTCAAAACATTGCCTAAGTCAATACTGCATGTCTTCATTTTTTTTCCTCTTTTGTCTAAAACTGCCTGAGTTGAATCTGATTTTTCACAGAGTACAAGGACTCTTTTCATTTTCTTGAGAGGTAGTTCATACACGATGCCAGCTTCGTGGCTGTTCTGAAATAATTTGTTAATGGGCATTCAAAACTGTTTTTCATTCTTCAGAAACATTCCTTGGCTGCATCAGTCTCCCCAGCAAGGGTGTAGCTATCAGTTAGGAATTGTACAGCAGCTTATTACAGTGGTTGGCTACAACTGGACTGTTGTGCCAAAGGACAGAGTACAACGTAGATCTGAGTCATTTGGCTCCTACCTACTGTTGCAGTTGCTTTCATCTGCCTAGACTCATCTGTTCTTGCACGATATTCCAAAATGCTTCAAGCTTAATTCTATTTACTATTAATTGTGTCACGAGAAAGCCTCAGAAATACCACATTCACTTTTCACTCTTGGATAATTTGGTGGAATAGGAAGTCAGAAAGCTGACTCTTTATCATGCTAAAACACCTCTAAACTGAGACAGCTTTGGCTAATGCAGGCAATGCAATTTTCTACCTAATGGTGAGCTACACTTTGCAAGAAAGAAGGATAAGGGAGATTCTTGGGCACTTTTTTCTTTGTTACCTTTATATTTATGGTTTTGAGTTTTTTTCACAGAAGTTCCAATCACACTTTTCTATAGATTGCACATTTTCTTCTATACCGTTTCAAAAAATAGATTAACCTCAAAAGCATGATTTGTTAATTATTTCCCTTTGATCCACATATCCTTAAATTTTTAATTTATTTACAGAAATTTCTTAATTGTAGACCATATCACCTCATCCAGATTTCTGTATAATTTATCATAAACCATTATTAAAAGCATTAAAAATTAGAATCATACATGCATATTACCATCTCTCTAAGTTCTTTATTTCTGTAATCCCCTTTTCCTACCTTGTTTCATCTAACTAGAAGAAATGATATGGTAGACACAGTCAGTAATGTGCTCTCAGTTTGTCCTTTAAGTTTCCCTGAAAAGAGTGACAGGGTTAAAAGAATTTTCCTTAAGTCTTGGTCTTGATTTAGGTAGGAGATAAGAGCTTGGGGACAGAAGATTCAGAGGTTACAGAGTGTAGTAAGTGAACAGGAAACCTGTAGGAGAGGAAAAAATAAAAAGAAAAAGAGAAAAATATTTACAACCACTGTTAGAACAGGAGAGAAGGAACCTTCCTATGGGCTAGTGGTGAGGACTGAGTGTGCTGTTATACAGAAAATCAGGGAACTGGTAGAAATCAAGCCCTGAAACTCGTTGCTATTCTGCTAGCAAACTGTGAGCACATCATCCTGTACATAATTTCTTACAGTTATTTAATACTGAACACACCTGGTCATAGCAGTCCTCACAGTATGTGGAAATATCTACAAAGCGAGGGATATCAACTAAATAACTGTTAACTGTCATGAAAAGTACCCATAATAATTCCCTATTCCATTTACTCCAAAATCACACAATCAGATGGGATTTTTTTTCTTTTTTTTTTTTTTTTTTTTTGTTTTTTGTTTTTTGTTTTTTGTTTTTCCTTTTTTTTTCTTTTTTTTTTTCAGATTTCTTTTGTTTCCTCCTAATCTAGTGAGATTAATTTAGTTGGTTAAAGCATGGTGCTAGTAACACCAAGCCTGGGGGTACAATCCCTGTATGGTTCATTCACTCAAGAGTTGGACTTGATGACCCTTGTAGGTCTCTTCTAATTCAGAATATTTTGTGATCTGGAAATAAATTCCTAACTGCCACTATTTTTGTGACAGAGAGGAGGACATAGAATTTTTTAAGGCAAAATAATTAATGGAAAAAGCTATTAGTGTTTCCTTTAATAATTTACTCCTTATCATGAATAAGACCAGAATCACTAAGAAAAAGAAGAAAAGTCTTAAGGTGTTATGAAATTCTGTTAATCCTTGTATCCATATAAGATGGACAGAGAGGATAAAGAAAGAAATCTTGGAAGAGGAGAAGTGCTGATATACTACAAAACATTAATGACTTAGCTACACTAACTAGCAAACTATATTTCTGTTGTTTTTTGCAAGGGCTGAAGAAAGTACAAAGAGGATTTCTAGAGAAATATGTCCAAAATGAATTGTGTTTGCACTGGGATAAAAATTCATAGCTTGAAGCACATGAAAAATAAACAGTCCAACAGAACTAATATTAAATCTAATATTGGGACAGGCTCCTGTGAGCTGTTTGCTACTCTGTTGACATGTAATGTTCTGTTCAGCACTGCAACTTACATTTTTGTACTACAAATATGAGCGCAACTCCTTTAGGTAGGGTTACGTAAAAAAAAAAAATTCAAAAATAATTCAAAAAATATTATTTCTTTTCTTTAAACACTGTGGTGCTTTGTAGCTTAAACCAACGAATCTTGATTGTCATAGTGTCAAAAAATCTTTCTTTCTGAGTGTTTGATTACATTTAGCCCACTGAACTTCTTATACATAGGAAATTTTTTCTTAGAGGGAAAAAATTCAGTGTGTATTTAGTTTCTCTAGATTTGCAGGATCCACAACAAAGGAAGATTACAGGATCATCTGAAGGTTAGTTACAGAAAAGCCCCATAACAAAAACTTCAGGACAATTCAATAATGACTATTTGACATACATTTATGCATGCTCCAATACACTCAAATCAACTTTGTCATCTTTTACTTAGGCTCAAATTAACTTCTCAAATGTATAAAGTAATAGAGCTTACAGAACACAGAAGGCAAAACCTCCTTCTAAAGGGCATTAAATAGCATTAATACCATTTGCTTAGTGTAAGAATAATCACCCTTGAAAAAATTATTAGTAAATTATGAATTCTTTATGTGTGGTGTCTCAGTTGCTGGGGTTGGCTCATGTCTGCAGAATTTCTTTAAAATTGCTTGAGGCAATCAGTCAATGGCAAAGGAAACTCCACAATTGAAATAAATTACTGTGTTCAGGAGAAAAAAAGCAGAATGTTCTATATGAACATAGAAAGTGAGGGGACATCAATTGATATCAACAATGCTGGGGGAAAAGAGGTGTTCTTATAACAGGTTTTGAAATACACTTTGATTTCAGAAGCTGGCAAGTCTTCAGTTTCTTTTTTAAATAAGAAGTTGTCTTAAGGAAAACTGGTTGGCTTAAGAAAGCAGGTCGCAACAGACTTTGCAAGTTTTCAAGCTGTATGCTGGCACCTAGCATTCTAAATAAGTGCATGTCATCAGATTGGAACATGTTCCAAAATCCTTCTTTTTGCTTACCAATAGCCCAGAGAACTAGACAATATTCAACTTATACTACATTAATCAATTTTTCTACATATTTTTACTAGGTAGAATAGATCTGTTAGTATCTTGATGCAATAAAATATAATGACCTGCAATGATTATTAGCCAGGTATAATATGACATATAACATTTGCTCCTGAAACTGAGGTTGATGTGGAAGAGAGGAAAGTTATAATCCTGTTTGTAACCTGACTTCATAAAACCTGGAAACTCCTCTTATTCCTGTCACTAACACCTATAAGCTGCCATAAGTAAATCCAAGCTGTATAGCATGACAAGAACACACAGACACAGGTAAATAAATCGTGTCAGAACACCTTCTATAAACAGCTTCATAGAAATACATAAAATTGTCAGATATTCTGTATTGCTCCTGTGAGAGAAGATGTCTTCAGTGAATCTCCTGGATTTGATGACATCTCCTCAGGATTAAGAAACTGAGATGAAGTATTAGTCTCCAGGTGCCAAATTTCTTGATTTTTAATACTATATGATTAATTTTATGTTTTATCTCTCACATATCTTCACATTTATAATAACATAATATATGTAGCTGGGAAAGTTTATACATATTCTTAAGGAAAAGTAATTGAACACTTCATTGGAGTTCATAATCATCTGTTTATCCTCTACAGTTCACTAGGTCATCTTCTATACTTAGCAGAGGTCATGAGGCACTTTAAAAAGTTTTTAAATTATTTAAGCCATGTATGGACAAAATTATAGACAGAGTGAGAAAGGTTCACCATAAGTTTGAGAGACCTGCTGAAGTCTCTGCTGAGACCTGTCACATTGATTCACTTTTCACTTATATTACATTGTCTGTTGAGAATCCCTGTATCCTAATTGGTCAAACACCATGAATGCACTCATTCTGACACTTAAAAGTGGAGAGGTGCTGTTTTCCTTTGAACAAGACATTTATGTGAGAACTGGTGTCAGACTAAGATGAGTTTCTGTGCTTTTAAGTCTGTACTAACTACATGGCCCAAATGTCCTGCACAAATTTCTTTTCTGATGGAAGAGCATCAGTAATCTCTCGACTGTGTAATATCCCCTCTCACTCCAAACTTTTGATAACTTTTTTACATGTTATCATCATTCATTAAAAAGCAGAAAAAATGGGATTGGTTTTACCGCCAGCTACTGCCACATTTTTCTCATAAAAAGCTTCCAGATTTAATTTATTTATTAATCTCAAAAGCCAATTTTATTTTCTGGACTGAACTTAGTAACTGTCCACATTTTGTGCAATAAAATCAAAAGAAGTTGAAATTCATTGGAATCATGGATTAGTATTGCTACTTGCAACTCTAGAGCTTAATGTAATATCTTTCCTATCAGTCAATTTTAAGAGAACTTAGAAAAACAAACAAACAAAAATCCAAAAACAAACAAGCAAAAAATAAAACAAAACAAAATAAAAGCAAAATTTGGTTCTAAAATCTTAATTTAACAGGATCAATATTAGTTTTCTTTTTGATTTTCTCTGTCCTTATATACATACAAGGTCAACCATGTAGCTGTTGTCTACCCTGGATGAAAGGAACAATATTTTAGACAGAGTAGAAGTAGAACAGCTGACAAATAGATGTTTAGGACCTAAAATTAAACTTCAGAGAGGATGCTTAACAGAGGGGGAAAAGCAGAAAAATTTTAATCTATTTCATACCTACCACCTCAATCCTACCTCACCCTCCCCCCAGAATTACAACAGAAATGTTATCTACTGGGATAATAATTGCTACAGGGCACTAACTGCTATCTTTCACTGGTTAAATAGAACTTGAAACTGCACAGAAGAACCAAACAGCATAAATCTAACAAAATAGAGCCATAAAACAGTTCAGGAAGATGCTACTTCACCTGAGGAAAAGAAATATAGAACTGGTTTGAGATCAACCCCTTAAAAACAACCTTTAGATAAGCAGTGGATAGTGGAGGGCTTATACTATGTAGTCAGAGTAAGACCTATACAGATTCACCTCACCCTGACCAGATAAGTTTAGGAAAGAGTGACTGAGAATCTGAAATTGCTAGCATAGCAACACGAAATAATTCAAACAAGGTTCAACAACAGCTGCTGTCTTTACCTTCTTAATCCTCTCCTCTTCTTTTTGTCTGTTAGCTGCAATTCCTCTCTTTTACTTCTCACAGTTATTCTCAGCTTTTGTCTTTTCTTGGTTGTTTTCCTTTTCCTTTTCTATCTTTTAGCCCCGTAAATGTTACCTTGCTGCAGTTCAGTCAGCAAAACACAAACTTGCTTTTCCTGATTTTTTTTTTTAAACTTCAAATTAGAAGCCCTGGGATCTGATACCAAACAACAAGCTGAAAATCACGGATTTCAAAATAAAATTTTACTAGAAGTATGCCTCTCACCAGAGCCATGTGGTGGGCCACTCAGAATGCTCTGCTCTCAAGGTCAAACAGCAAAGTCTGTCAATCTTCTTCAAAGCCCTCTTCCCCATCTCAACTACTCAGGTATTCCCACTGCTTAGTTAGGCACATATACCTCAACCCGCTTCATTCCCTTAAATTATTTTTCTGCTCATCATATAGAGTTTAAATATAAGTTAATTTTGAGTAATTCATACTGAAGGCTTAATACCTTCTAAATCTAATTTTACTGACTCTCCAGGCTGTTGCAAAACTCAACCCAAAACACTATAACATAACTCACAACTCAGGATCTTTTTTGCCCCCAAAACTGTGAGGAAAGCACAGTTTGTTTCCAGCTAGGAGTCAGCCTGTTGTTTTCCCTTTACCTGAACTGAGTTCTGTCTTTTAAAAGCCTATATTGATATATTTTATGCCAAGCAAGCTTTGCCATACTTATCTCCATTCCCTCACCACCAAAACCTCCAACTGCAAAACACATATACCTTAACCCACACCTGACATGAACAATCTGTTTGTATCTCTATTTCTTACATTTTTTTCATATTTTTGTTATTAACATTCCAAAACAGGGATTTTTCCTAAACTTAAAAAGTTCCTCTCATGGTTAAATTTTAAATACAACCATGCTAATGGTTTAAATAATAACAGTAGTAAAATAGAAAAAATATATCTTTCTATCAACATCCAACAGTCCTATAATATTTTGCTGAGAAAAATCTGTGCATGATATATCTTAATCTTTCCACTTAACTGCCATGTTACATTATTAAAAATACTGATGTCTGAGATATGAGATTACAGAAATTACTTAAACCTTTCAATGATTTTAAGTGAATAAAGGAAGTCTCTTTCAGCCATTCCTTCCAGCTTGTGTTAACATAATTATGAAATAATAGCTACACACCTTGGATGTGTACAGCATAATAATAGTAATTTTCTGTTGGAGAAAAAGAAATATAAAACAACCTAGTACTTCAATAGTTCTGCAAATAAGCAGAAACTTGGATGCTTCTACAGGTTTTTCAACATAGATCTGTACGAAATACAAAGACTGACAGGCACTGAGTGCAGCTTACTAGCTGGATTTCATTTATTTTGAAATTTCCCCATGCTAGTTTCTGAAGGAGATTGGAGCAGATTGGTGGTTCCTTTTGCAGGACACTTTTCCCCATTTAACATCTACCATTAGCTCCATTACTGTTTCCAGTTTTTATGGTGGAATGTAATTGATAACGAGCACTGAGCCAAAAACCTAGCTGGAAGATTCTGAAGTCCTTTACAGAAAAGGGCATCTCTAAGCAGAACACTTTATTCCAATGTAAATCTTACTCTGCAGTACTATGCAATATATCTAGTAATAGTAAAAAGTCCTCTCTATCTAGTACAATTAAGGCCCGTTTGGAATTCACTCTCACTTTTCAAAAAGGAACTTTTTGTGAGATACCCTAATCTGTTTTGAAGTTTGAAATTAAACAGATTTTCTTCCTATGCAAAGTATATTTTGTATTTAAGATTGGCAGTGGCAGTCCCACCATGCTGCAAAAAGATGAGCAGAATTGCCAGTAGGAAAACCGAACTAATTCCTAGAATACACCGATATTTTTATTAACATTTTTATGTTTTTTCTCTTTATACAAAGGAAGTACTACATTCATTCTCTTGACATTTGCTGTACTTTGACAGCACATTTGTAGAAGAAGCTCTAGGAGTAAATTTGCTTCATCATTATATTTTACTGTTTTACAGCCACAAGTGGCTTTCTAATTTGGAGTCACTAACAGCCTTTTGCTGTCCATAGTGTGGGTAAAAATAGACAAGAAAAACACTTTTTTCTAGAGAAAGAGAAAAAAAAATTAAGCACTTCTCTCTGACTTTTTACTTGTCAACAAAAGTCTAATAAAAACAGCTTTAACTTTACCCTTGCTAATAGCATGTTGAAAAGTTTTCATTAAGAGGCTTACTTTATTTTAGCCTGTCATTTTGAAGAAAGACAGAAGTTTAGCACTGAGAAATACACAGTAAACACAGTTTAAAATAGATCTGGCTCAGCTGCTTCTCTTCATAGAGAAGTAAATTAAATTAGGAACTTGCTTGTTGGCTCCTGTGTATTTGGAGTCTCCTCATCAATATGAGTCATGAAGCACTCAATAGGGTTTATCATAGATAGAACTTTGCCAAAAAGACAGTGTAAAGGAAGTTTATATGGAATATGATGTGGAAGGAACATTCTTCTGTTTTCTTTCCACAAGACATGCTGGAAGAGTTTTATGAGACAAAAAATTGTATTTTACCGTCAAACATTCCTCCATCCCTTAATAAACCCATAACCCCCCTGAAGAATAAAAGGAAATTGAAAGCTTTTGAAATGTATCCAATGTATTTACAGAGCAATATTTAAAGGAAATGGATCTTGTAATCACAGCAATTCAAAATGGCAACATTACAGCTTTGAACTGCAAGTTTACTTTCCCTTTGAAATTTTCAGGCCCTGCTTCAGTGGGATATTTTATGGTTAACCTCAGGAGCCCAATAGCAGATTTGAAAACATAATGTTGAGACCGCATGCACTCAGTGAAAATTTGGAAACCTGTGTTAGCTACCCAAGAAATCCCAGTAGAAGGTGACATAAACCATCCAGTCAGTAAGGGCCAGAAGCCATTTAAGGACAATGTCCCTAAGCACAGCATCACCAGCTGATCAAAGGAGGTGACTGTCCTGCTCTGCCCTGCACTGGTGTGGCCTCACCCTGAGCACTGTGGGCAGTTTTGGGCACTGCAGTATAAAAGAGACACTATTAAAGGGCATCCAAAAGATGGCTATAAGGTGGTGAAGGCTCTGGAGGGGAAGCTGTGTGAGGAGCAGCTGAGGTCACTTGGTGTGAACAGTCTAGAGCATTCTGAGGGGACTGCCTCATTGCAGTCTACATCTTCCTGAGGGGATAAGGGACTGGCACTGAGCTCCTGACTGGTGACAAGACTTGAAGAAAGATCATGAAGCTGTGTCAGGGGAGGTTTATGTTGGATATCAGGAAAAGGTTCTTCACCCAGAGGATGGCTGGGCACTGGAACAGGTTCCTCAGGGAAGTAGTCACAGCTACAATCCGGAGTTCAAGAAGCATTTGGAGCAATGCTCTCAGGCACATGCTGTGATTTTACAGGGCCAGGAGTTGGATTTGATGATCATGATGGGTCCCTTCCAATTCAGCATATTCTATGATTTTAAGTGCGCAGCTCTTTACCGATTCAGAAGGCTAATGGAGGAAACACAGAAGATATAATTTGTCTTAGCTCAAGCAATGTTATCAGACATTATCAGTTATCAGAGATTATCATATCATGTCTCTTATCATTTGGTATCTGCATTCAGGAACACTTTCCTAAAAATTAAGATGACAGCATAATTTCTTTTTTCCTTCCCAATTAAAAAATCTACTAACTCCTGAAAATATTAACAGGGGTTCATATAAGATTTTTCAAGAACCAAGAGAATCTACTTTGAAGGTATTGTATATTTTATCCTCTATTATAATACTTCTGTTTAAAGTATACCAGATCAAATGATTATTAAAGTAATTTGGGGAAAACGGATGCTATTTTAACTGAAAACAGATTTACTGTTTAGATTGTTATTTTTCAGAAAAAGAAGAAGAGGTGAAGTAGAGTAGATGAGACATTTTTGAGCAATCTTCAGTTTCTTTTGGTTTCTCTAGCTAGACTCACTTGTCTCACTGGAATGAATGGCAACCTGTGAAGAGTTAGATAGCAACAGGAAAGAGCAAAGAGGGTCAAGATACTTAAGATTAGCAAGTGTGAGGTTAAGTAGTGAATCGATCTCAGTTTTTGAGTGTCTACAGCAGGACAAAACTTTTATAATGGGTTCTTCAGTCCTGCGGACAAAGACTCAACAAAGATGTAGGAGCTGGAAAACAAAGCCACACAAAATCAAATTAGCAACACAGTGCACACTTTTTATGATAAGAAACTAATCACAGAAACAATTTAAGCAGGGATTGCAATGGATTCTCTGTCACTGTCACTGCTAACATCATCTGATGGGATAGCTTTTTTCTTTTCTAAAAACCAATATTGCTGCTCAGGGATTGTCATGGGTTGACATTAGACAAAATGCCAATGCACCCATGAGGGTATATTTTACCTAATGAACTCCTGTGAGATGTGGTCAAGAACAGAGCAGAGCAGGCCTAATACTTGAAACAGACAGACAATTTATTATACTACAGAACAATGGACAATAGACAAGGAAAGAAAAACCCAGCCACCCAAAAGCAGAAGAGAAAACCTCCCAAAAACACTGCTTCTCCTCCCCCCAATTCCATTCCATACATGCTCACTCAGTTGACTCCAGCACATTACCTTCATCTACTTGCTTAATCCCTCAACAACCCTGGGTTCCTAATCCAAATCATCATCCTTTAAAATTCAGACAATCCACATTCCATCCAGGACGAGAGGAGTCTCTCTCGCACCACAGACCATCCCCCCACAGGAAACACAGGTCCACCATCCCGTGTTCCCACGTCACCCATGGCACTGCCTGGAAGAGTCTGCCAGGGTGACACCCTCCTTTCCATGTCCAGCACTCTCACTGCCGTCCATGGACCTGCACTGCAACAGGGCTCTTTTTAAGGATGTTTTGGCCAAGTACCAAAAACCAGCCATCCTCTCATTTTGGGACTCAGGTCCCCCCCATTTACCCCTGGGGCCGGGGGCTCCAAGAAGCAGGCCAGAACGTCTCTGGGTTTGAGCCAAAAACATCCACCCAAACACAGTCTTATTTATAGTCAGGAGGGTCCAGGGTCCGTCTATGGCTATCATTATGCAAGAAAAGTCCAGCCTCATAAGCCACTCCTCTTCATTCCGGCAATCGAAGGGGCTTCTTTTCATCTCACATTACCCTCTCGGTCCCAGGCTGTCCTCTCTCTTCTAAAACCACCAACTATGAGAATGCAGCGTCCAGGGATAACTCTCTTCTGCCTTAGAAAGAGTTAAAAGCTTTATCTCCCACCACCAAGGTCAGGCACAGGCGATCGCAGACACTGCAGGTCTCACAAGCAGCTCCAGCTCGGCACCTTCTCTCTGTGGGGGGAGGAGAGAGACGGGACCGGGGGGGGGAAGGGGGGGGAACGGGATGGGACAGGGAGGGGGGACGGAAGGCACCTCCAAAGTTCTCCCTCCACCCCTCCATTCTAGATGGAAGCTGGACCAGCTCCACTCCAGCTCCCTCTGTTCCCCACCCCGAGGCCCACCTTGCTCAGCCAGGCCCACCTTGCTCCCCTCCCCCACCCGGCCTAGCCAGGCCTGGGCAGGGGAGAGGAGAAGACGCTCCCTCTCCGAAAGCAGAGCAGGAAAGAGGGAGTCCTGCTGGGAAATCCGGCTTTTAACCCCTCGTGTCCTCAGAGGCGTGTCCACCTCTTAGTGGCCAACAAAGGTGCCAATATTCAGATCTAAAGACTGATTGGTTTGACCACTACTTCCAAAAAAACTCACTTCCCTTCAAACCACGACAGGGATACACAGGATCATATTGTTTCCTCCTTGCTCAATCATTTATGAGTAATTATGTCAGATACTAGTAAAACGAACACACATTAAGGGTTTCCATCCACAAAACAAATTTTTCACTTGCAGTGTAAGTGATGGCTTATTTTTCCTTGCCTTGAGGACAATAAAATTCCTAGAAATCTTGAAATTAGTCAGCTTGTGATTTGGAAGGAAGCAGATGCCCCTAAAGAACCATAAAAACCGTGTGTACATTTATTTTTATTCTCTCTGTTAAGGGACCACACGGTTCCAATGCTTCCCTAAAGAAATATTCCACATTTCTGTTTACTTATCACCCACAGCCACTACTCTTCTGTAAAATGGCTACTTCCAACAGCAGAATCTGATTCTCTCTTCATGTATAAATCAGCTGGACGCTGTGGGCTTCAGGCTGGAATTGCAAAGCAAAGTTCTGTACTCCCTAATTATTCTGTGCAAGCTAGTAATACATCAATGAAAGGGGCAAATATAAAGCCACAAGCATAAAACACCTTTGCTCACTAAAAGTATAGATTTTATGTATTTACTACGTCCTTTTTCTCTCTCTATAATTTCTTCCCCTTCATTTATATACCTAAAGTTTCTCTTGGGTGTCAAAATACACAGTTATGTAAGGGAAATCAATGTTTGTGAAATACTATGATGCCAAACTCAGGTGCACTTCAGCCGCAGTTCATCACACTTTCTTATGCAGCATCATTCCAATATGATAGGAATGGCAACTAAATTCCTACTGACTACATAGACTTCATTTTTAATCTCTCCAGGGTAATTTTTCTTTGCCTGAGAGCTTTATGTCTTTACATCCTTCTTTGCATCCCAGAACTAGCTACATTTCCTATGAGCATAAATTTGGAAAGAAGTGACTATGAAATTCTTGAACAAATGAAAAAATTTAATGCTGATGATTTTCCTGTCATATGTTCTGTCATCCAGCAGACTTATTCAGTAGCTGCAAATTGTAAGAACTGCCTTTTAATATGGTTTTAAAATTGGTATTGACTGTACCTCCTAAAGGTCAGACCTGAAGGTATTGTGCTCTTCACTGCTATTTCCCACTTTCTCTTCTTGATTGTCAAAACCAGTCAATGAATACAAGTGCATACACCTTGAAAGAAAGGTTGCCCTGACTGGACTGCATTGTGCTGAACTGCCATGCATTAGTCTGTTATGTATCATGTTTGGTTCAGATAGAGCTAATTATGAGTTTTTTATTTGGGTGGGGAGGAAATTCCTGTTGAGCATTAGTTGTGAAAACTTTCTTGTCTTTATCACATGAAGAGCAAGTAAAATAAAGCTGGGGGTTTTTTATTGGTTTATGATTGCTACTTTTTATTTAAAGCATTTAGTAATTTCTAGCCCTTCAAAACCAAACCAAACCAAACCAAACCAAACCAAACCAAACCAAACCAAACCAAAACAAAACAAAACAAAAACACCAACCCAACCCAAACCAAAACAACCCCCAATTCTTCTGGCTAGGAAAATAAACTGTACAGGAAGCAATTTCCATAGGAAATAGAAAAAGTTGGTTTCTCATTTTAAAGATGGAATGAAAAAAAACCTTTCTGCATAGCAATATGCCCATTTGATTTTATTTAAAGCTTGTGATATGGAAGAAGTGAGTCATGTCATACTTAGCCCATAAAAAATGTTCCATTGAAAGATGAAATTCATGGTAGATTTTTTTATTTGGAGCATTCCATACACATTTGATGGAAGTGCAAGAAATGGAAATCAATGCTGATCTTAACCCAAGAACATTGGTTGAAGAATAATAGCAGACTGGGGCTGGATAAGGAATGAACTGCAGATCAAGCATGAAAGATTTCCTGCAGACTGTGCTTTTGCAGAGCTTTAGCTGAAGAAACAGACCAGGTTCTTGAGCAGTCAAGGGTTTCTCTTTTGGTCCCACAGAGGATTTTTTTACATAAATTACTTTTAATTGCCCGTGTATTTTTGTATAAGACTGGAAGTGAGTATATATGACAGCTTCTTGTTGTACTTATTTAGAAAAGGTTAAACTAAAGTTTTATTTCACAGGTTCAAGAAGAGCCAATAACTCATACGTGGTGTAACTACAGGCAAAATTCCCGGGTATTTCTACACATACCAATGAAAATCTATCCATGGCATGCTCTCTACAGTATTTATGTGGGAGATTCATTTCACAATTCCCAGTTATTTCTCTTTTAATGAATATAATTCCTTTCTCCTTTCTGTGGTCCCTAAGGTTCTAGCTCCTGAGATTCCAATTACATTTGTTGAGAGCTCACTTGCTGCAATTCATTCTTAGTAGTTCATTGATGGAAAAAAATGAAATTAAAAAAATTAAACAAACCCCAACAGGTAAGTATTGAGGGTACTTTGAACTTTCATTCTGATCCAGAAATACAGCAAAAATAGAGAGGTACCTGAGAAAGAAGTGCTGTAAAATGTATAATTTACAACACTGATCCTGCACACAAGTGCATTGTTGCAAGCAACCCCTGACAAACAATGTTGTCTTTACCAGCTGTGATTGGTTGGGCTGTAGATGTGGTAAAACTTCTGATTTACGGGTGTTTTTTAATTTCCTGAAGAGTAATTTTACAGTGATGCCTAAGGCATGTGAGAGGGTCTTTCCTTTGCTTTGTCATAAATCTAAACAAATAAATTATAATAACAATGGTACTTTCCTCATGGATAAAACTCTTACTTTGTGCTATAAAAAAGGGGGGGTAAAAGGAAGAGGTAATTCCATTTTTCACAGCTTCAATTTAGAATCAATTTAACTTAGCTACATAATGGAAATTAAATGAGAGATTCATGCACATTATGTGTCAACAAGAAATACTTATGCTAAAACGTTGTCACCTTCAGTTACTCTGATGCTTTTCATTTTTATGCTGTTAAATTCTTTACTTTTACAATCATCATTTGCATTAGAAAGATAACTAGATATGTCACAGAATACCATCTGCAAAAAAATATAGAATAAACAATGTAAATGTGTCCACAGAAAATAGCACTAAAAAAGTGAGTTTGTAGAAGAATGCCAGCCCAAAATACATTGGAAATTTATACTGCTCATAATTTCTACTCCTATCTAAGTCTTTAGTGGTGTGCTTAACACTATATATACTGAGAAGACTTGGATTTTAGAATGCAACTGAAATTAAGGACTCCAGGAATATATTAGATGAAAGAGGCCATGTCAGACTTCATAATATAAAATAATAGGTACAAGGAGCCATATCTGGACAAGAACTTAAGGGTATGTCTCATTATAAAGATGGAAGTTGTACCAAGAACTGAGGTATTACAGATAAATTGAAATAAAAGGAAAAAGTCATACATGAGAAAAAATACCTGGAAGTACAATCTAGAAATAGCTTGGTTCAGTGCCCAACCATTTTTAAAATTTGACAAAAATATAAAAGTTCCAACTGTGTACATCTCAATGACCCATATTAAGATATCGGATTGCTGATTCATGCACATCTCTCACAGATTCTTGATTATTAGGTTTCTGCAAATTTTCATTACATAGATTTTGAGAGTGACACATTATGAAACTTTCAGATATCTGTTGGGGTGACGTTAAGTGGTGATGACAATACACTGGTATCTTTGAATAAAAATTTGTTGACAATAAGGGAATAACCAAACTAATTTTAAAATCCAGCACATTAAAGAAATAGTCAAAAAGGCTAAAAATTGTCACTCACTTTTATATGAGAAAAAATAAAACAGACCTAGCAAGCTAAATGTAAAACTCTAGTAGAGTAAAGCAGGTGATACTTCGAGATGAAACTTGAAGAAGGCATAAAATAAAATGTTCTCAGGCACAGAAGGAGTAGGATGACTGTAGAGTCAGTGGGGCCAACAGATCATCAAAGTACAAAAGACGCACTAAAGAAAGGGGAGGACCACTGCAAAAATCACAAGGGAATCCTTTCATCACTGTTCACTGTGGAGAAGGTCAGGAAGGTTCCCTTCTTCACAGGGCATCAGATGGGGAAACTACTTTTTTAAGAAATACATAATAGAAGAGGTTTTAGTACAAATTAATAAATTGAACAGTAATAGTATTCAGGACCAGGCAATTTGTTCAAGAGTGAAGGAAGTCTGGTATGAAGTTGCTGGGTTACTAACTGTAACATAAAAACTATTGCTCTAATAAGAGGAATAAAAAACAGAATTTAAGATCTAAAACTCTTGAGAAAGGACTCATGGAAAGACTTAGGGAACTACAAAGAGCAGATTGGATAGTCACCAGGAAAATAATTAAGAATTACTATTCTAGAATTAATAGATGATAAATAAATATGAAATATTTGCTAAAGATCCACATGGCTTATATAGATTCTTGGGAGGACTACTGCCTATCAGATTACTTTGAAGTTGTTAACAAACATAGATTAATTGATATAACTAATCTGGATCTTCAAAAAGCTTTTCCATTCTCCAATATTTGACTCATGTTGGTCTCCCTTTCTTCATTTCTTTTACTAATTATGTTTTTGTTAAATGCATTCTTTTTAGGTTAACTATGCTAATGTAATTTTGTACTCTACTCTTTATTCTTTTTTCAGCTGCTACAGTTTTAAGTTAGTAAAAAAACAAAAATCAGAAAAATCTTTGATGCACATTCATAGGAAGCAATCTAGGTTATCGATCAGCCAATTTTCAGAATTTCCTAAGTACTTTTCACAATGAAATTCTGATATTGCTCCCTCTTAATTTAATGATACATGCATCTCCTGGGATAATACACAACTCAATTTTCAACCTAGTGTTTTTTCTCTTCAGAATGTAATTAACATCAAGTTAACAAGAAACACTGTCAATTCTCAGAGGCAAATGTTCTGTACCACACAGAAAAATGCACTGAAGACAGCCAATTTTTGTGAAAGGTGGGAAGAACACTCTTTGTATTATTCTTAACAACAAATTTGAAAAAGTAAGATAAAAATATATTTTTAAGAAATCCAGAGAAGGAATGGCTTCCAAATACTGGATTTTGCTGTCCTCCTTCTGATAGCCTTTCAAATATTTTTTTTTAAGTGAATAGGTATTAGGAGACATATTTGGACCTAGCCATAGATGGTGGCTGTTGTTTATTTTTTAAATTACTTTTTGCAGAACTGCAGGTGTATAAATCTAATAAGAATATAGTTGTGCTAGACTATGTAGCTATGACTGCAGTTCAGAGTTTCATCTCAGCTGTGAACTCTATGTCTTAGTCATTCACAGGGTTAAATTCTTTCTCTTTATAACAAAAGAAACAGGCCTCTGTTAGCCTCATTTCAGTCCTCTATAATTGAATTAGAGTATTTAAATTAAATTTGTTTTATGCAAGTAAATCTAATTAAACCTTACAAGGAAATGTCTCCACAGGTTCATCTTCTAGAGCTTTGTTTGTGGAGGATAGAAGTTTACACTTTGAGTGACATCTACAGCATTCAGCAATATCAGATACAGGACATAATTATCCACTTAATTTCATAAAATACTACCAAAGTATGTCTTTTTAAAAATCCCATTTTGTTCTCTAGCTCTTTTTTTTTTTTTTTTTTTTTTTTTTTTTTTTTTTTTTTTTTTTTTTTTTTTTTTTTTTTTGTATATGTGTGTGGTGTGTGTGTGCAACTAAAAAGATGAAAAAGCAATGACAGAGAACACAATGTTTAATAAATACCAAGAGGAAGCTATCTGGCCTTAGTTTAATTTGTTACTACTGCTCGCTCTTTTGCTTTAGTTGTTACATATCTCTCTGTAATTAATTCTCTTATTGCCTAGTTACCATCAAAGATTACTATATAAACCAGAGAAAGGGGAAAACAATGTGCCTGTCTTCCCCTACTCCCACAGTAAAAAAAAAAAAATGAAGCCTCCAAGCCAGCAAGAAATCTATCATATGTTTCGGTATAGAAAAGCTCACATGGGCTAATATCTAAAACTTTAAAATATTGCCAGGTAGACTATTTATTATAATTAAAAATATCCCTACCAAGCCCACAATATTGTTTGCAAAAAGTTTATCTTAGCCTCTGCAATTTCAGATTTGTGTACTTGAGCTATACATTAGCATTGGACTACCAAGCATAGCCTTTGAAAGCAAAAGTAAACACAACAATTTTTTAAATCATCATTAGTCTGAAAAAGTTAAAATGAAGAAATTATTTTGCTGTAGCCCAATATGGCACAGCAGATAAAGAACAAGTGACTAATCACTTGTCTATAATCAATAAAAAATAGCCACAAAATTGAAAAAGATAATATTAAATCTTCAATTTATAAAAAAAGTTATGAAATCCAAAGTGCCATTTGTAGAGGCATTATAGTGCCAAAGAATTGTAAATGTACAATAAAAACTCTCAAGTTCATATAATATATGATATGTGAACACCTCTACCCTTACTATAAATCACCACAACTTTACTGTTCTAAAAATTCTGAACTTAATGCATTTAATCTTAACATCAGTGTGAAAGAATGCCAGTAAATATTTAAAATCATTTTGGTGGGAGTTTTGAGGTTGTTTTGTCGTTTGGTGTTTTTTTCTAGATTTCAGCACTGTAGTTCTAATGCCACAGATTTGCAAAGTGGCTTTCCTGAGAGAAGTCTTCCATTAGATTCCAGCCATAAGTGGGATCACACAAAACTCAAAGTCACATCAAAAGCAACAAATCAAAAGGCAAGAAAAGAGATGCCTTTTTTTTAGGATACAGTAAATATTTTCAAACAACCCTCTCACTGGTGATGACTTTGTGTTAGTGGCTACAAAGACACAGTGCTTAGATCACCAGAGGTTGACAGATTTCGCATTTCTTCTTTTTCTATAAAGAAAGCTTGTCAAGAATTTTTGAAAAACTATTTCTGTTTTGGGGGCAGTTGCTATCAAACTAGTTGCTTTGCCATTTCATTCATACTTTTGGTTAGTCCAAATTTTAAAAAGCTATTAACCTTCAGAAATGTGGCTCATCACATTAATTTGTGTAAGTTACATGCTTAGTCAGTACATGTGCAGAATCCAACACAGTACAAGAAGTGCTGCTTCTAAACATATTTCAAAATGGTGTCATAAGTATTTCTTGGATTTTTTGGTCTTTACAGTAAGTTATGTTATGCAGGAAAACAATATTACTAAATAGAAATGGAAAAAGAATAGAAGGGAAAATTTAATAGATAAAAGCAGAGATTCATTTTAAAAAGTCAAGGGAGTAGGCAGAAAATTAATACACGTAATTTGAAAAAAAATGGGAACACGATAAATGAAATTTCGGAGATGAAAGAACCCAGGAAATGAGATGATATATTTTTAGCAAGTCCAAGTATTATCTGCACTAATGAGAACTAGACAGAAAAAAGTTTTACTGTCTTTCTTGAAAATGAGAGAAAACTCAGAGAACGGGACTGCAAGGAAACCAACAGAAAAGTTTGGCAATTGAAGACCATAGCCAATCTTAGTGTTTTTATACAATGTGCTGTATCCCCTGCAGTCACATGGAAAAGGGATGTAGTTGTAGTGAGTGAGGGATATGAATAATACTTTACATTATTCCTTAAATTATTCTTTTCTACCATGAAGATTTATTTCTGAAGTCAGTATAAGAGTACTTGTAGCTACACTCATCTAAAAGGATGGAGGAAATATTTGTCTGCTTGGCTGTTACTCCTAGGCTGAACCATTTTTGGTGTTGCTACTCAATCTGCCTAATAGGATGAAACATGCTTGCAATGAACAAGGACACACTGTCACTACTCCATTAGAAGCTACTAAAAAATTACTCAATGTGCACTTCTGTTAGGATCTGAGATGACCTGAGATTGATCCTTTAAGATGAAAGGAAATTTACTAAATTAATACTGCTATAACCCCCAAACTAAATTTTAGGAACTCTGCGATAATACAGAACATAATTTTAATGTCAATTGTAACCCTAAATGAATGTTTTTAATAAGAAGATGGGCAGAAACCATGCATAACCTCTGGGAACATGGAAAGGGAATTCTTAATCCATTATCTGCTTTCTCATTGATTGGCAGTACACAGTGCAAGACAGCAAAAAGTAAATTCATGTCAGAGACTTAAAAAGCAACAATTCCCACCTATTTCTTGCCACAACACACTCATCAATTTTTATAATTATTATGACCATATACAGTTTTACAAATTAAAATTAATTCTGCTAATTATGTGACATCATTGGGATATGATCAATTAGCCTTCAGCATGCCCTGCACTTGTCTTAGACCTGTGGGTTACCTTATAATTTTCAACTCTGCTATTTGCTGCTCCCAGACACCAGAAAAAAACACGGATGTTGATTATAAAACATGTGCAGAGCATCTTTCTTAAGTGGAAGATCCTTCAGGGAAAAATAGCACCTCAGTGCTACTGGTTCCTTTTATAGATTCACTCCACATGATTTCTACAACAGATGAAAGATGCTGAGTCCCCAGATTGTACATTTTCCTCTTCCACTAGCTTTAACAATAGTTTCTAGCACTGCATATTTGCTTGTTTCCAGTTTTCTCTGGAGAAAAGTGTCAAGAGATGGAGATCAATACTTCAGGCTTCTCAGTACCCCTCAGGTTTAGTTTACGATCCTTTTCTAACTCATTGTTAGCCTTACTTTTCCTTGATCATTTTGCATATAATGTATAACTCTTCAACAGTCAAGACATGCTTCTGTGAAGAAAAACTGATGGAAAAAGAACCCTCTAGGTACTAGCACCCAAACACGTTCACTGAAAGTGACTTCCTTCTTTTAGGTGCTAATCTTACCAACGAAGGGGTAACTCTATCATCTCTAATGGCCAGGAGTAGGAGCTACAACACTAACTCACATCCCAGTGTGTTGTGTTGCAATGTAGATATTTCATTTGTTCTACATTATGAATATATTTTTGTTTAAACAGCAACACTGCCAAATTCTTTTCTTGATCTTGACTCGGTTTCATGTGATGGGTATAATTTTCTGTTTACACTAACTTTATGTGTTCTGTGCCTCTATTACATTTTCTCTGTAATTATATTAACTAAAAGAAATGTATATTAAAATATTCAAGGTTTCTTGTCAATTAAGTAATAAGGAGATTAACTCTTCTAAGTGATCCAGAAAGAAAGCTTCTCAGTATATATATTTGCACAGTATATACATATGTGCACTACTTTGCTTAACTATGTTAAGCACTATGTTAAGTAATACATATAAAATCAGTTTCAGTGACTAAGGCAGCACTTAGAACTTTTTTTTCCTGCAGCTGTTACAGTTTTGAGGCTGTTTCTGTCACATAATAAGCTGCAGTAAGCATACTTTCTTAGAGTAATAAAACCATGAATAAACCCTGAACTTTTCAGACTCTTCAGACTCCATTAAATAGGATTTTTATTCTTGAGCTGGAGTGTGTAGTCCTAAAGAACACTGAGAAGTTCAAACTCTAATAGAGAGGCCTTATTAATAAAGACTACAGAAGAGAAACAGTTCATGATATCAAGGATTCAGAATTCATATCAAGTAGTTTCTGAATTATTATTTGATATTTTCTTTTGTCTGCCATCTACTCCATCCTCTCCTAAAAAACAAGAGATACTTGATTTCAGAGCAGTGAACAAGCAGCATGTGATGACTTATTTTCCCTACAGTCTTCCAGTGTTTCATGCCTGTTTTCTCTATGAGAAAAGCACCAGCAAAACATGACAGCTATAGTTGTAAACTGGCATTTGTATTTCTTTGCAAAATCTGTAAACAACATGGATTGTACCAGGAGAAACACGATACGTTCTAGGTTGAAAAATTAATCACTGTACCTGGAAATCAGATAGATGCATTAACATAACACTGTGCTCGAACAGGCCCTGCTTAGAGACATGACATAGGACCTAAGAAATGTATTTAATATTTATAGAATAATAGAATTGCTATGCCTGGAAAAGGCCTCTAAGATTATTTTAGATTATCTAAGACAATCCAACTGTTAACCTAGTTCACCACTAAACCATGTCCTAACATTGTCCTACACATGTACCTGATTTCAAACACTTCCAGAGATAGTGATTCCACAACTCCCATAAGCAGCCTGTTCCAAAGCCTGACCACTCTTTCAGTGAACATTTTTTTCCTAATATCCAACCTAAACCTCCAATAACACAACTTGAGCCATTTTCTTTTGACCTGGCACTTGATACCTGAGGGAAAAGACCGACCCCCACTCCGCTCAGGCAGTTGTAGAGCACAGTAAGGTCACCCCTGAGCCTCCTTTTCTCCAGGCTAAACATCCTCATCCCCCACCACTGCTCCTCATAAAACCTGTACCTTAGACCTTTCACTGCTCTGTTGCCCACCTCTGGACATGCTCCAGCTCCTCAAAGTCCCTCTTGTAATGAGGAGCCTAAAACTGGACACAGGATTCGACCTCACCAGTGCTGAGCGCAGGGGTATGATCACTGCCCTGGTCCTGCTGGCCACACTATTTCTGATACAGACCAGGATGCCACTGGCATTCTTGGCCACCTGGGCATAGCTGGCTCGAGTTCAGACAGCTATTGGCTGGTGTCCCCAGGTCCTCTTCCTGGGCAGTTTCCCAGCATCTGTGCCTGTAGCACTGCCTGGGGTTGTTGTGACCCAAGGGCAGGATGACACTTGACCTTGTTAAACATCATACAATTGTCCTCTGCCCATTGACTCAGCCCATCCAGATCCATCTGTAGATGTTTCAAGTCCTTCAACAGATCAACACTCCCACCCAACTTGGCATCATTTATGAGCTAAGGATGCACTTGATCCCCTCATCCGAGTCATCAATAAAGGCGCTAAACAGAACTGGCCCCAGTACTGAGCCCTGGGAAACACCACCAGTGACTGGCTGTCAACAGGATGTACCTTCATTTACCACCCCTCCCTCAGCCCAGCCATCCAGCCAGCATTTTATCCCAGCAAGAGTACACCTGTCCAAGCCATAGGGAGCCAGTTTCTCCAGAATGCTATAGGAGACAGTGTCAAAAGCTTTACTAAAGTTCAGTTCGACTACATGTCTGCCCTGGTTTGGGAGGGAGAAGTAAGTTTTCCAGGAAGTTGTGGGCAAACCAGTCAGTGGTCAGGTTTTGTGCTGGCTCCTGGAGTGGCCACTGTGGAGTTGGACATGCCTCTGAGAACACAAGGAGTTAAAAGCAAGGGCTTCAGAGGGACTGCCCCCTCTTTATGTTTCCCGTGGAGAGGTGAGCACACTTTTCTCCCCTTCCCCTCCCCCGCCCCAGCTCGCGGGCTGGGTGGGGGACGGGAGGGGAAGAGCCATGAGGGGCCTCTTCAAGGGTGGAGAACTGTGGAGGTGCCTTCCATCCCTGTTCTCCTCTCTCCCCTCCCCCGCCCCAGGGAGAGATTGCCGCTTCAGAGCTTCAGATTTTGGCAGCAGCGGGCAGCGGAGAAGAGTTGCGGGGGGGTGGGGAGGGGCATGGGGAAAAGTTCCCAGCTGTGTAGAGATGTGCCAAGTCCACGACCCTGCTGGGAGCCAGGAACTGTTAACCCTTTCTTGGCAGAAGAAAACTGTTCCCAGACATTGATTCTCGTGGCTGGTGGTTTCAGAAAAGAGAGAGACAGCCTGGGACTGAGATGATAAAGGAAGATGAAAGGAACTGCCCATCTGGGGATGGGCAGAGTTGAAGAGGAGTGGCTTTTTGAGCTGGACTTTTTTTGCATAATGTTAGCCATAGACTAAACCTGAATTTTCCTGAGCATAAGACTGTATTTGGATGGATGCATTTGGCTCAAACCAAAGCCTTTGTGGCAGTGATTGCCACTGTAGGAGTGGAGCGAACAAAGAAGAGAGGAAGAGGGTGTGGTGGTGCCCTCTGTCTTGAGGGATGAAGATCTCTGTTCTTGGAAACCCTCGGCCCCAGGGGTAAATGTGGGGGGGACTGCTTGACACAATATGAGAAGATGGCTGGTTTTTGGTACTTGGCCAAACATCCTTAAAAGGGCCCTTTATGCAGCTTTGGTCCATGGACGGTGGTGAGAGCACTGGACATGGAAAGGAGGGTGTCACCCTGGCAGACCTCTCCTGGTGGTGCCATGGGTGACATGGGAACACATGAGGGGTAGACCTGTGTTTTCTGGGGTGCAGCTTATGGTGCGAGAGAGACTCCTCTCTCCCTTGCTGAATTGAAGATTGGTTTTTTTGAGTGGTGATTGTTTGATTTAGAACCCAAGGTTTTGGTCTATGGAGGGTAACGTGTAAGGGGTGGAAGTTGGGGGAGGAGAAGAAATGTTCTGGGGAGTTTTCATTTCTGTTTTTTGTGTGTTTAGGGTTTTTTTTTTCTTTTTCTATTTCTGTTCTTATGTAGTATAATAAAGTTTTTTTTCCTGTTTTCAAGTTTTAGGCCTGCTCTGCTCTGTTCTTGATCACATCCACAGTAGTTGTTAGGAAAAACTTATATTCATGGGTGCACTGGCATCTGGCCAGTGCCAACCCATGACATTTTTGGTTCCCTGACTGAGAATTGAACCCGGGCCACGGTAGTGAGAGCACCGAATAAGGAGGTAACCTTGACAAAGGAGGACATCAGGTCAGTCAAGCAGGACTTGCCTTTCATAAACCCATGCTTGTTGGGCCTGGTTGTCTGGTTGTCCTTCATGTGCCACATAATGGCACAGACAATTATCTGCTCCATGATTTCCCTTTGCCCTGAGGCCAGCTAAGAGGCCTGTAGTTCTCTGGATTCTCCTTCCAGCCTTTCCTGTAGATGGGCTAACCTCCAGTCAACTGAGACCTCCCCAGTTAACCTGGACTGCAAGTAAGTGGTGGAAAGCGATGATGGCAAAATACCAAAAGCGCAGAAGAGTCTGGAATCCTCTCTATAGTAACAAAACTGGATCTCCAAATTCACTAATCTGAAATGTGTTCGTACTTTGCTTCCCCTGAAGAAACAGACATTCTGCTCAAAATTGCTACCCAATTAACATGTATGAAGTGCCCCATAATATTTAAAATCTCAGCCAGAGGACTGACAGTCTCTGATGGAAAGGTCAGTTTTCAACTGAGAGGTTTTTTTTCCATTTCTGTGCAATAGCCCATAATGAATGAGCAAACCGTGTTTCAGGATTGTAGCTCAACTGGAACACAGAAATTAATTGTGCCAATCAGTCAGCAAGTAGGAACCTGTCGCAAGTGCCTGCATATATTAACTATGAAATGAGTCAAAAGAATAAATATTCAGCATGAAAACCTTCTGAGAGCATAGCACAGTTATGTTTGCTTCCAGTAAAATTCACAGCACAGCTGTATTTGTTGTGCCAAACAGAGATAGAAGTCTAAAGCCAAAATTGGATTAATTAAACAAGGGTTGTAGGAACACCAAAGGCTGATCCCAGCATAACAAATGAGAGGATGCTTCCAGTTTTTCCTGTGTGCTGGCCAAAAAAAAATGTTCTGTAGCAGACTGTACTTGGAAAGACAGCTCCGAAGGCCATGCTATTTGGGTAACCTTTTACAATTAAGCCACAAATTAATCTGCTTGTTAATGTTTATCATCATGGAAAGACACTTTAAAAATCCTAGATACGTCATTGCTGCCCACTACAACAATCTGCAACAATCAACTCCTTGGAATAAATTTCAAACTAGTGCATTTTGAGCTAAGGCCATGCTGAAAGTTAATGGCTTGGAAAGGTTGTGGGTTTTATCTATTTTATTATATATGGTGTGTTAACCACGTACATATGGCATTATTCATGTATTAAAATAATTCTAACAAAGTAAAATTGCTGAGATAAGTGCTGAATTCTCAGTTTCTATTGATGGAGAGTGGCTCAGCAACCACCCTTGTTGATGTACCATTGTTGCTCAGAGGAAACAAAACAAGAAAAGTGGAACCACCAGAACTGCATTCCTAGGAATGGAATACAACAGATGAAAAGCTTGAAACTAAGAGACCCAAAAATCCCTCTTTGAAGAACTGGGGAGACATTACCTAGGATCCATGAGACCTGGCAGGACAGGCAGAAAGACTCAGTCTAAAAGGGAGCTTCTTAATAATTGCACAGCAAAATGTCAGGGCTCACTACTAAAGGGCAATAGACATCCCTAAGTTTAAAGTTTATCTAAGACAGATCTCAGTAGCACTGGCTGAGACATAACAGGGCAGCCCAGATGAATTTTTCCTGTAATTATTCATAATTTGCTACTTATTTTTGCACTTCATCATCCAGTTTGTCACCTTATAATTAAGACCAAAATCTTTTTATTTGCTGAAATAATTCTGGTTTGATTTTAACCACGGACACTTTATGACAGAAAAGCAACTAGGTGAAGGTAATAAACTTGCAGCACATTTCCCCAGAGTCAACAGGTAGAAATCAAATGGTGTATACCTATCACATGTATGTACAGTTTTAAAAGATTTAAAGATATTGGTGCTGTTTGAGGAATTACATCATCCTGCTAAATTAAATTGAAATTCAGTATAGGGACTGGAAACATGGCTTATTTTCTGGGGAAGATTTTTCATTAGAAATTATAATAGCACTTGTTCTGTAAGGAACAAGAAAAAATAACACTCCTAAATCTTCATAAGAATTTGTGAAATGGAAAAGATAAATTGTTAATTTATATTTAAAAACCACTTGTTTGTGTCTACTAAGAGCATTTTAATATACCTATTACCATAATTATATACCACTGTCTATATGGCTATTAAATGAGAGTATTAGAACTAATGCACTTGGTTTAGAACTTTCTTTCCCCTGTCTCTCTTTTCATCTCTTTCTTAAATACTGCTACTTGTACCTAAACAAGAACCCTGATTAAGATCTAATTCTGCAAAAGACTTACAGCTTTTTACTTACTTGTACTTAGTTACAGAAAATCATAGAATCATATATTATCCTAACTTGGAAGGGACCCAAAAAGATCGTCAAAGTACAGCTCCTGGCAGAGCACAGGATTGTTTGGGCTACCCAATACCTCTGAGGGTCCAGCCTTGTGGAAAAATGGCTTAATAACAGTGAGATGACATGATCGAGTATGTCTTGAAAAAGCAAAAAGGTTTTAATAAAAGTATGAAAATAATACAAAAACAAATAACAAAACCATGCATGGTATAAGGAACAAAGTCCATATACCTGTTACAATATCCTGAAAATGCCTCCAGTACCTTCGTTCTTTCACTTATCTACTTAATGACTGAGGATGGCTTAATTTGCCATCTGCTAATAGTAACAGGGACAGCTTTTGAAGAGCCTCTAGAAAGTCAAACAGGTGCTTCTGTCTTGGCCCTGAGCCAATTGTCATGAGAGAAGCAAGGAATGTTCTAGCTGAAGTTCCTAATATGTCTAGAGGTAAACTGAAATCTCTTTCCTTATGCAGAACTGCCCCCTTGGATGTGGGCGGGTGTTTTCCTGCACAGGATCTACCCAAAAATCACCATGTGCTTGAGAGTGTTTTCAATGTAACAGAGATGCAGATGGAGAAGAGACCTGGAGAGGAACCTGTATGTACATGGTCAGAACGCCAGCTGCACTTCAAGCATCCCTTCCGGGAAACGTATGCGTTGTTAAAAGGATCTGCAATACTATAAACAAATAATATTTCCGTGTTGTCACTCACTGAAAGATTCATGAAGCCTAACATCTTCCATCAGGGCAGTGACTACTACTAGTACTACTACTGCCAAATGTTTAGCAGGGAAAAAAAAAATCTGGAAAACTTGAGCACAGTGCTGTGGAGGGCTGTGTAATTTTTAGAACAAAATATTTTGTGACAGGTGTAGACTCAAGCTTCATCCAACATCAAGATCTGTCAGTGAGATTGAAAGAAAATAAAGTAAGATAAAGGTGGGGGGGTGGGAAGAGAGCTATATATGGTTTAATATCAATTAGAAATTCCTTATGTAGAAGTTGCTTGAAGCATTATAATAATGATTAAAAGGCTCAACTGCAATTTTGAGTAAAATGATCTAAAGAGGTAACAAGGATGATTTATTACTGTCATAAATAAAACCAAGAGTCAAATAACATTGACTCTAACACCCAAAATCTGAAACATTAAAAACTGTTTAATGGAAGACAGGTGTTCAGGGTTGTACTACATTGGATTTTCAGAGTTAACACCAAAAGATGACTCTAATTAGCAAGGCTAATTTAACTGTTCAGGTACAAGTTTGATATACTGACATCCACTGGTACAGAAGAATTCATACATTTAAGCTGAAACTTACCAGGACTGAAGAAAGAAGAAAAGACAAATCAAATACAGGACTTGTGATATTTCCACATATACAGTGTGGAAAAGAAAGAAAAAAGAATGTTTCACAGCCATCAGTAAAAGAATAGGAGAAAGTTATGTATTGATTCCATAACTTCTCCAGCAAAAAAGACAACTAAATTAAAATCAAATCTCTGAACTTAATAGTGCAGTTTGTAAATAGTGAAAGCTTTGCACTGCAAATAAATGAGAGTAGCTGCTGTGTCTTTGACTACCTTATTTCATCTATGCTAGTATACAATGTTCTAGCTAGATTGTGAAGTCAGATATAGTGGAATCACTCTCACAATGCTGGGTTTCAGAAATATCAGGCAAGTGCTTGTTTTTAATGTCTATTTATAAATGTCTACTACAAGCAAGAATTCCATAAAACAAGGAGCAATTGAAATTTAGTTGACACAGGATCCCACACTTCTAATAAGCATAGAATGAGTGCTGTGACTTTTGAGCACAATTATCACCAAGTGAAAAAGCAGGGAGATAAATCTCCATGGACCTAGTTTAATATTTATCAAGACATACTTTCAGAAACTAAACATGTAGGAAGCTAGCTTGCACTAGAAACATTTTCCCATGCGGAATTCATTGGGGAATTAAATGCAGAATTGTGTCTCCCAGCAGAGAGTCTGGATTCTTATAGTGCCTAAGACTGCTTGTAGTGCATCTGCAGTCTGCTGTGACAACTCACAAAATTCGTACTCACAAAATTACTAACAAGTTGTTACTTAGGTTTTACAGGAGGGCAAATGGGAGGAGAATCAAATTATTCCAATTAAAGCATGAAAGAAATGATTTATGGGCATGATGAACTACCTTTTTGAAGTAGGTACATACAGAAGCTTGTGGGATAATATGCTGAAGTGTTTGATGAAGAAAACCATAAATAAAACTCCCATCCCTGCATGCTAAAATGATGTAGAGCAACGTGAGGATAAATGCTAGTGCTTAGCCAACATATCTTTGTAGTAATTACTGGAGACAGGACAGAGACAGATAGTGCTTACGACCAAGTACAAATGTACAGCTTGATGCACAGATTTTGGAAGTGAAAAATCTAGTTTTCACCTTTGGACCAAAATTATATTAGGAGCTATAGTGCAAGTCATTCCATCACAAAATTCCTTAGGTGATCAAAACTCTGCAATATTCTCCACATGATAAGATGACATTGATAAGGTGGTCAAGAGTACTAGAGTGGTTCAAACAGAACATACTTTAAAGTATACATGAAGAATAAATGAGCAGCATATTGCATTAAAGATGTATGTCTGACAGAGACCTTGAAGATATCAAATAAGTCACTGAATAAGATGACTTGCCACAGGCTCTTAAAAATAAGTCGTTCCTGGAAAGAGTACTAGTAAGATAGGTTGGAAGTATTATTATATTTATCTCAGGAGTTTTAAACATGATATCAGGTCCACAGTCCAGTCTGTAAAAGGCATATTTCAGAGGTAATATGTAACATATGTAGCACAGATACAACATTTCAGAGATGAAGCCAAAAGGGCACCTCAGCAAATAAAACGTAACTCAAATCTAGAAGAATTTGGACTAAGTCTGATCTCCTAGAGAAGAGGAAGGCATAAAATGAGAATAAGTAGTATTAGTAACTGTATAAACCTGAAAGGGGATGACTGTGTATTGAGGAATCTGAGTTGTCATTTGTCCATAAGGTGATATCAGAGCCATTTTCCTTTCTGAGGAACACATCTTTTGCTAGAGGGACACAAGGAAACAAATGCATATACAAAAGATGAAGTGCAGAACTGTTAAAAAGAAACAAGAAGGAGCAGTAAAGGTTAAAAAACCAAAAGTATGGAAGTCGGACTAAAGCCTTCCTCTCTGTATGTTTATCTGAAGGCTATACAATATCACTGCATCTCAAGAAAATGCAACTAAACCAAAATACATTTCCATGACAAAAAGCCCATCTGGTTTCATAAGGCTTGCATCCCTTTGTATTATCACCCAGCATGCAGCACATAAAATATTTTGAGAACAGCCTGGCCTTACTGAAGTCAGCGGGAAATTTGAAATTGTCTTCAGAAGAGCTAAGATGAAAGTCAGCAGTCCCATTGATTTCAGCAAGGCTATTAATTGTCTGAGGCTATGCACAAACATGAATCTTCCAAGAAGCAGGACTTTGAACAACTCAGTTTTGTGTATTTACAAATTGAGAAAAAGATGTAAAATCTGGCTGCAACACTGGCATGAGCTTCAAATGAAATTAGGTTCACTATTTCATTATGTTGAATCTCAACCATATGCAGGTTAATGAAGATGAGCTTTCTGGATCAGCAGGTGTCAATCCCCTGCTGTTAAATAAATTTAGGTAAGTAAAAGCAAGAGAAGCATCCTGCAGCAGAGCTGAGGAGCTGTGTGTGCTCTAGCTCTGCATTAAGGAGCCTGAGCAAAAAGGGAACCAATTTTCAAGCCAGGATTCTGGTTTCAAGACCTGCATTTTTCAGTGTCCTCATTTTTACGGGATAGGAAAGAGCAAACATGTCCAGGGTGAGAAAAGATCTTGAGGTGTCTAGGCTGTTTGCTTCTAGACATGGTATTTCCTTGAATGGTCAGGTTCTTCCCACCTTACATGGGACAGCCCAGTTGCCTCAGCTGCATAGTTTCTGAGGTCAAAGGCACCATGGGGAGGTCCCAGGACCACCACATTGCAAGACACTCTCCAAAGATGGAAAAATGTACATACCACTTTGCTACCACATAAAAGAAAAACAAACCCAAAAAACGTAGGGGTTCAACTTCTACCTTATCTTAGTTACAAATTTTCTTTATGTCCTTGTTTTTGTGTGTATTATAATAGAGAAAAAAATTTTACATTCAAATTTGCAACCTGTTCTAACATTGCCAAGATTTTTCGTTGTAAATTTTGTGTCTGGTTCATGCAAGCAAATTTCATTTCCTATCAAAAAAATTAAAACTGAGAATTATGAAACAAACAAACAGTAAGTTAGTAACACCTAAGTAGTACAGCTTATGCCAGGTAAATGCATTCCAAGTACTCAGATGATTCCCAAGTCATAAAATAACCTTTGCTATCTAAAGAAATTTGGATCTTCTCTTTTTTTTTAAAAAAAATACATTTTGTCATCACAGACTGAGGAGACAGAGACATGTATTTGGGTGGGGTTTTTTTTGGTTTTGTTTGTTTGTTTGTTTTGTCAACCCCCCCCCACCACAATTTTGTTTGTTAAGTTGCTTTGGCATGTGGTAAGAAAAAGAATTAAATACAAATGATCCCTCTCCACTGTTATTATGTTTTTTACCCTACCACAAACTGTGAACATTGGGCATGACAGGCACAGCTGTTTTTTCCAGTGCACAAGGAAAACATAAAATTGCCCTTGTACAAATAACACTTCCTTTTAAGGCTCTGTGTTAACTACAGCAATCTGATTTGCAACTACCACTCTATAACTTGTCTAATCAACTCTGAAATGGATATTAGATCCAATTCACTGACTGGCTTTTTTCCCTTCCTATAATTTCTTCTAAGCTGATCTCTTAGTTCCATAACATTATCCACAGACATAAAGTATGTATTTAAAGCCATTTGGCTTTCAATTCTACTGGACAATACCAGTTGTACTGTAAAATTTAACTTTAGTCTTTTATGATCTTATTTACTTCAACTATATCGTGTTTATATTATCTGTAGTTCACATAAATCCTGTCATCAACTGTCTTGGTTTGAAAGACAGATATCTGCTAGGAAGGGGCAGGACCTCCCTAGAGATGGAGAATTCAAATCCCCTCCCTCCAAATTATTCCAATTAAAAGGAAAATTAAAGGAGCTTTCAGGCAGAGGTATGGGGGTAGGAATAACAGTTCTTTACTAGTATATATGACAAAACGACAAACAAACAACAACTACAGCATCAATAATAAACAGAATCAAGAACCTTGAGGGCTTTCTTTTACAACAGCCCGGGGCAGTTTGATCTGGGTGCCCCTGCAGGACTCCGAGAGGCCGAACTGGAAGGAAGGAAAAAGTCCCGGGCTGGTGGATGAGATGAGGTCTGCGCTGGCAGCTGGAACAGCAGGGGTGTCCCGGCAGGGCTGGGCAGTGCAGGGCTACAGAGTAGCAGGAGAGCCTCAAAGGTCCGAAGAAGCAGCGGCGGTGGGGGGAGGCTGGAGAAAGCGAGTTCAGGATTCCCGGGTACACAGCAGATGACGATATATTTTCCCAGGACGAGGCAGAGGCAGAGGGCAGCCTGACCGTCCTCCTCGGCGCTGAGAGCAAGAGTGCCTCCCCCTCCCCCAGATCTGTCTTTTTGCCTTTCCCCAAAGCTAATCATCTCTCCCGTCTGCGGGACACTCCCAGGGACTCAAAAACAATAGGTGTAGCTTCGTGCTGCCATATCCCTCAAGCACTCTTTTTGTCCTGACTAAGTAGTCATTAAAGCTTCTTGGAAACTTATGGGAAAAAATTCTGTGAGAAGAGGGAAAAAAAAAACAAAACCAAATCTAACCCCCCAACATCAACAAAATTAGAGAAACACATAACTAACCTTTTCTTGAAAATCCATGACAAAATTGAACACTGAGTCCATTGTTTTTTATCTCCACCTTGTAATAAAACTTTCATTAAAAAAAAGGTACCCTTAAAATATATACATTTAAATTACTACATCTTAGAAAATGTCATGTTAGTTTTAACAACAAAGAAAAGAATACTGAAATAGGTAAGATGTCTGCTACCATTGCCTAGTTTGGACTGTTAACTTCATATTCAAGAATAGTTCTGTTTAAATAGAAATATAAAATTTAGTTCATAATGTGCAATCAGGTCAATTTTCAGTGTTATGTAAAAAAAATACATTTAGAAAATATATTCTAATGTTATTTACCACATTTCAATTTTTTTCCTGCCCAAAACTAGTAAAATAAGTCAAGTTCACCATGTGGAAAAGTACCAAAGTCCTCTATTTGCAATTATTGCTTGGAAGAACAGATCAATTTAGTCTTTAACATTAAAAGTTCAGTTCTTTAATAAAGATTTCTTGTAATTTTATTAGTACCATGTTCAATTTGGTTTAAAGGTGTTTGGGTTTTTATATAGAGGACATTTAAAGGACTGACTCAACTAAAGTAGAGGAAATTTAATGAGAAAAGCATATTTTAAATTAAGTTTGCAGAATACTTTTGATAAATGAATCTCACCTTTATAGTGGTTTACACTTGAGACATTATTTGGTTCCTAAGATATATTCAGCTAACCAGGGAACAGAAAGTATATTTCATTATTTATATCACTGATCAAAACAACAAAGATTCTACACATCAGGAGAAAAAATACTGAACGGGCTCTTTATTGACAACCTACATATTAATGTCTAATTATTAAGAATTCTGAAAAAGAACCTATTCTGGGGGGATTTTAAAAATATATTTGTAGCTTGCTTACCAGATAATATGTACAACATGTCTAATAAATTTTATAATGACTTTTTTTTTAGTTCTCATTATGATCTCCAGGTAAAAAAACTGGAATGTGCTCTGCTGTGTGAACTTACCATTACCCTGCCTGGAGATATGCCTGGAGCATCCTGCTCATTTTCCTCTTGAACTTTTCTCCTTACTGAAATCTAAGGGTAGGGAGCAGAAAAGACATCACCTCCTATCCCAGCAAGAGCTGAGGACAGGCACAGCCAGGGCATCCTGAGGTTCACTGTATTCCTGCAGATAAACACCCACACATGCTTTGGAAGAACTGAGTCAAGGCTATCTGCTAGTGGACTGCATCACTGTTAGTCAAGTGATTCAACCCAAACAAGTTTACGGCAAAGAAATATCAAAAAAGGATGCTCAGGGTCTCCATTTTCAGAGCTCATCTTGAGTATGTACTTGATCAAACATAAAGCAAGCAGTCTGGGATTACTGAATACACAAAAATCTTAATCTTCCAGAAAGCTGAGAGTATCTCTGGAATTGCATGCTTGACCTGGGTTTACAGCCTTCACGGGATAGCCAGTTCTAACAGCTCCTAGAGACACACAGTGGCTGGATGAACTTCTCCATGAAGTGGGTGTGTGCTGCTTTCTGTGGCAGGATACCAGGACCTCAGACATCCAGACTGACAACTAAACCAAAACCTGGGGTAGCTGCTCACCTCTGTACGCTCCAGGACTATTTTGCCTTTTTACATGGATTTCCATCCAGTGAAAAAAAAAAAAGTGTATAAATAGATAAATAAGAAAGAAATCAACATTCGATAGTTTTAGTTTAATTAAGCCCCTATAAACTGTGATTTTTATCTCACTTCCAGAGAGAATATGTTCACTTAATAAAGTGTGCACCTTCCACCTAGCATTGCCGAGCATACAGGAAAAAAACTAACCTCCAGAATGGAAACTTCTTCATGAAGTGTATGCCATGTAAATATATATATTATTTCTATGCATAAATATACAGATTTTTTTCACAGCAACAATATTGTGGGGGACAGACAAGGATAGAGACACCTGTTCTTCTCCAGGTCTGAATGAAATTGAGATGACAGCACAGAGACTGAGTTTATAGCATGTTAGACAAAGTGTTGTAAAATAAGTGGACTATCCCTAAGCAAGCTGGAAGGCAACTGCAAACCCTAATTGCACTAACATGCTGTGTCACGTTGCTGTGGCTATTTTTTCTCTTCATCTAAAGTCATTTGTCTCTATGGTACCTTAAAATGCACACTGCATTTGTACACAAGAAATTAATGTGAGAAAACTGTTAAGTTGCACAAGTACATACATACAAGTACATACAAGAAGCATACTGGAGAGTGGAGTGGAGAGGGAGAATGTCTGCACTTATACATGAATTATTTGGACATGTGTTGAAGATAGATACACATTCATCTTGTATTTTTTAAAAAAATTCATATCATATCTCTTATATACAGGTAAAAAAAAGTTGCAAAAAACTAACAGGTGCTACCTATCAGGTACAAACAAAAGTATTCACAGATGTCCAAGACTTATGGTGTATTGAAGCAATATACTTGAGTATTTAAAGTGTTTCTATTTTCTTTGAAGTGCATCATTAAAAGTATGAAAAACACAAAATATTAAAAATTTTCTGACGTTAGTATATGCTATGTTTGCAGTAACTCCAAGTACTGTTCTCAGAACTCTTGCTTTATTTCAGTAGCCAAATGGATTTTTAAAAGCTCATAGAGTCTCTAGGATAGGTATGAGCAAGAAAATTGAGGTAGAGCACAGAAAAAGACCTTTCTATATTAAGAAACAGAGAGCTTTAGGAAGAAGCCTAATTAGTTTGCACCCTGCAAAGAGTAACTAAATGATCTGGAAAATGAGAAATCTTTGAAAATATTTGTTCCATCCATACCAAGCATTGGGACACAGGCTGAATCTAACAACACTTACAAGCTTCATTATCACAATCCATAGGAAGCATTCATTATATAGGAAGCATTCATATAAATAAAAAATATTTGTTTCAACATAATTTCCTGAAACAAAATGTTCATTTAAAGGTAGATTTAGTGAAAAAAAAATCAGATACTATTATCTTTCTAATTTTTCTAAATTTAAGCCTCTCTAGTCTTCTTTCTGTCTGAAGTAGGGTTTAAGGCTATATTGTTGAAGAGGGTTTACAGGGGAGATAGCCATCCACTTTTGAAATTCACTGATAGTTTATACAACTACTTTCCTGCCTCTTTAAGGGATATTATTTTAAATAGATGTATGTAATCTTAGGATGGTACTTCTACATTATACAAGAATCTTTTGCACTAGGCAGTCTTATGTCACTTTTATTAATTGATATAAACTAATTCCTTGATTCTGAGCCACAGCTGACCAACTAGAATTACAGGTATTCCTACTGAATAATGTTATTTAGCCTTTTACTATCTATAAAAAAATAGACATAGTTTCCATAATGAAACCAAATGACCCCATAATAAAGAATCCATGGAGTTCTTACATGATATTAGATGTTTGTTAGGGGAAGGCGAGGTTGGTATTGGTTTGAGGATTTTTTTACACCTTAGGGCAAGGTTATGTCAAAAAACCAGATGGTTAAATTTAAGTAATGAGATATTAATATATTTTTGGAAAAAAATTATTTATATTTTTAATTTGCCATACACACGAGGATTTTTGTACATGGCTGATTTTATCATATATAGTATTGAGATCCAGCATACGTAAAGCTATAATTGCTGGTGAAATACTGTTCTTAACTGAAATTAAATGTAGTTTACCCTTGACTACTTTTAACTTTAAAAAGAAATCAAAATTTTCTTATTTTAAGATATTTTGAGGACAGTATTTTGGCCTGAATTAAAGATTACATATAGCACAATCATATGTAGTTATGTATCCTGGCAAAGCAGATATTTCTGAATTCTACTTTTGATTTGTTTTTTTTTTAATTATATTACATGAGTTCTAGTATTTATAATTGGCCACCTAGCCAAGGAGTAACTTCTGGGGCCTGGATGATGCTGCACAGGACTATGATTAATATTCCTTCATGGCACTCAGCTGCTCTCTAAAATTGGGGTGAGTGGAAGGGTCTCTCACTTCTCTGACTTCTAATTTCTCTGAGCATATGATCTGTTTATCCCTTTCTGACAGAGGGCACATTTTCTCCAGCTCACTTTTGCAGCACCTTTCTTCAGCTTGTGTAAAGAGAGACCCCTAGAATCCTAATTCTCATAAAACGCTATTTCCTCCTGAAAAATTACACCTGTATGCTGTGTGGCTACCAGCTCCTGAGTGTCAGTGTTTTTCCAAAGCCAGATAGAATTGTGACCCTATCTTAACAAATATTAAGGGACTTATTTTTTTAGTTCAGAATTATCGGTAAAGGAATGGTAGGTAAGAGGCTCTGCTGGTTGATGAGGATTGCCAATGCTGGAAGCAGGACAGATGATTTGCAGCACAAGAGTTACCTAAATTTCCAAGCAGAGTAAAGTAGGTAGGAACTACCACTCAGCCCTGTCACTGATGTGCCAGTGTACACAGGATGTGATGAATATGGGCTGTGTTGATCAATACAAGCAGAAAAATGACACCTTTGGCTCTTCGAGACAACCAAAGCCCAGGAGCAGAGCAAACTCCGATAGTTTGCAACATGTTCTAGGAAAGGCACAGATTTCAGAGCTGCGGTGGCAGCAGGAACTTTCCCTTGGGAGAAGTACAGTTTCAGAGGGATGTAGTTTCAAAGTGCTAGCAACAACACTAAGTATTTCATGATCATTTAAGAATGCCCACTTTCAAGCACAAAGCACACTGCGCTCCCCTTCAGGTTGCATTCACTTATGACAGTTTCCAGATTAATTTCAAGATTAACCAGCTGCCTGCGTGCAAGTAGGTAACTTTAAATAGATTTTCAAGTAGGGGAATAAGTATTTACCTGCGTCATGGCATCATTAATATGTTCTTTACCACTGTTACCCCTAGCTGAGCTTCACTGGCAACATCTTATTCCCAACTGATCAGGAAAACATCTGGAAAAAGTTGCAACCATCATAAATATTGAAATGTGGGACTTTTAAGTCTAAACTGAGCCCTGATTATCTCTGAGGGGAAGGCTAATTTTCAGACTCAAGGGTATTTTTCCTCTTATATATAAAATAGCCCAAAATGAAGAAATTGAATGAAGTTCAAAACTCTATCTCAGTGAGAAAACAGAAATCAAAGTTGGCTCATGATTAGAGCAATTTATTAGAAAAGTATTGGATTAGTCATCCTTTGAAGTCTTGGGCAGCCTTATGCAAATTATAATGCAAAGAGTAATTTAGAGAAAGCTGTATGATACTGTGTTTCTGTTTAAATATTCATAAGAATTTGACACTACAGGAAAACAGTCACTGGTTTCTGATACACAAACACAGACTTGATAACCCAATAGTATCTTCTGACCTGAAATTCTAGAAAAGTGTGCTGATATAATATTTTGTGTGGAGTTTGTTTAGGGTTTGTTCGTCTCTTCCAACCTCCTTATTCTGTGATTCTGTGATTCTGTATTGGGGTTGAATTTTGCCCTTTGTTTTTTTTTCCAGAATGAAGAGAGAAATCCAAGAAAATATTTATTTGCTACCAGTGATTGCAAGTTGGTTTTAGCTTTACTAACATTTTTTTTCCTTTTAAACAAGCCAGACTGATGTTTTTGCAACAAAAGCAGTATATTGAAAATAGAACAATAATTAAAGTTATTTATCTGTACCACAGACTACTAAATTTTTTATCACCTGTCAGGAAGTACTTATCTCTAGCTGGAAAAAAACCCCAATTAATTTTACAAAACTAAAAGTGAATTCAAACCAAAACCTGCTATGAATGGCAGAAATGCTATCATACTAATTTCTTCTCACATGAGTTGCAGAAAACATGAAATGTGAGGATTTTTTTCCCTACAGGAAAATATTAACTTTTTCATAAATTTTATACCCATAAGCTATGCATACGAACTGTGTTACCAAAAATGCATTAATAAAGTACTTCACAAAAAGTAAGTTAATGAAACCCCAAACCATCCCATATAGTGTCCAGGTTGAATTTCTTTGATACACTAACATCAAAATAAAAAATAAATTCTGGGAGAAAGTAATCTGAAACATTGCTGCAGAAACAAAGCAGTCCTAGAGCTGGACTAGCAGTTGGGACTCCTATCTGTGTGTTTGCTCCTAGGACTCAGAAGCAGAGCTGAGGGCTTAAAGAACATACCCATTCTAGTTTGATACCCATTCTAGTCCTCTAGCAGCAAGAGATTGTAGCAGCAGAACAGTGCCTACTATTTCCTCTTCCCCACCTCTTGAGACTTCAAAAGCCAAATCTGTTCACATTTAGTTTGAGGAGTTTGTTTCAGGGGAAGTTTTGGGGTTGGGTTTTTGCTTGTTTGTTTGTTTTGTTTTCTTTTGTGGTGGATTTTTTTGTTTTGTTTAGTTGATATTAATCTGTGTTTAAAACTTGCTCTGATCCTTGTAATGAGATCTCATTTGTTACAATCATTTTTAATGTTTGCGGGTGAATAAGAAAGCAAATGGATGATGTCATGCTCTAATGAGAATGTCTGCTGTCATGAAGATTAATATGGAAAATGGATTATACTACCAACTGTTGCTGCACTGGATCTGAAATCTTGAATGTGGGAATAAAATAAGAATTATTAATGATGGAGCGTATGACAAAGAGTGTAAATATATTTTTGAACAGTTCCTAAATAATACAAATTCTAATCACATAGTACTTTTTTTTTTTTTTTAGATTAAACATTAAAATAACAAAATAGCTGAGTAGTATAGTCACTTATGAGATTATACTTTTGGTAGAAAGAAATAGAAAAGCTAAATTAATACTATAAATAGTTGCAGAACTTCATAGAGATAGTACAATCACTTTGTTCCTTGGCTTATTTCACAAGATAAAATAAATATTCTAACTTTAATAACTGGTTTTAGCAACTGTATGTGCAAAAAGAAGAGAGGTTAGATCATACATTTTCCATTTGTGCCAGTGCAAGATTTGGCATTCACCCTTTTGAACAGTTATTACACTTATTTGTGCAAAGATAAACAATGCTTTTTAACTGGTTATTTTCTTTCTACTAAACAAACAAGGAGGTCACAAAAAGGAGTACTGAATGGACCTTTAGGACAACAACCTTAGCATAGATATGGTACTATGTTATGAAGATATTTTGCAAAAGATTTTTAAAGTTTATTTTTTATCTCTGGAGCTTGAGACAGAACCTGGAAGAGCTTGTAAGTTAAAAAGATCTAGACAGTATTTTTTTTAGATATTCCTGGAATAGGGCAAATTTTGTACTTTTCCTTTTCTCAGCTGAATGCAAGCTTTTTTAGAAGCACACAGTAATTACTCAAGAGCAGTATAACCCATGGTCATGGGATGAAATGATGACCTACAGAAGTTATGCAAGTAGTCAGGTCAGCCACTGGTCCCAAAGCAGATAAGAATAAATTTCTGTCCCTTGCAAGTGTAGTCTCTCTTATCCCATATTTTTCTTATTTACACTTTTTTCTCTTCCTTTTCCCTGAATGACACATTGAATTTTAAAACCATATGCTTTTTGAAAAGCCCATAGCAACCTTTTTGTTTTGCATCTTCCCCATAGCACAGTCTTAATATGAAGCTAGTTGGAAATGAGCCTATTGAAGTCAACTCCAGGGAGGTTAATTAATTATTTTTGCAATAAAAACCAACCAATGCTGGTTGGTTCTTTCCCTAAAAAATCCATGACACATTTGCTGACATAATTAAAGGGATATTGAGAATGAATTAAGAACGTACTTGTAGAAAGACTAAATAGCCAACACCAGTTTTATGTGTAAGATTAAAGCTCTACAGACAACAGTTATTTGCTAGCAGTAAATTATACTACTATACACACAGTATGTATATAAAGTGTGAGGATAATGGCAAAATGAATACTACTCTGTCACATAATGAAGAGTAAAATGAGCTCTAAGTTACACAGAGGATCGAATAGTATGGTAGCTGGTGACAGCCATAGGACATTTTGATAACATATCTAAATATAATTAGACATAGTTCTTATACCATCAAAAGTGAACTACTTCATTAAGAAGTAGGCTCTGAAAGACATAATTTATTTCCAGTAGCAGAGACAATGAAATACTTATTTTTCTGGGAACTTGAAAGGAGTTACTGTGACATAGATTAGTGTCCTGTTTCGTCAAATCCTTAACAGCTTTAAATTTTGTTATTTAACTCAAATTTTTTTCTATTATTGAACCTCTATCTCTTAAATGATATTTAAATGGTAATTAAAATGGTGAAGGGTATTTAAATGATAAAAAAAGAATGTTCAAGTCAACAAAAGAAAATTCAAAAGTCTTTCTTCCAAAAGGAGATACAAGAAGCTTCTCAACACATACTTTATTACTTGGCACTAGTTTGCTCTTTGTCTTTTCTCTTTTTTTTTTTTTTTTTTTAATAAACCAAAGACTTCTCTTGAAACCCTGAGTTGAGATGAACTACAAATCTGATTCACACCATTATTAGTTAATATTTTGCTTGTTTTGGATATGAGTAAAATCTTTCCTTATGTTCTCCAATAATCATCTGGTTTTTGGGCTTGCTTTTCTTCTTACTGAAGTTTTGAGCACAGTGAAAAATTAAACATTGGGAATTTGTTCCATTGCACATTTGGAAGATTGATGAAACTCTATCCACCTTGAATGACATACTGAATACATGGAACTGTGAAAGTGGGAGCTATGAAGTGAAACAGCAAAGTTATTTGTGATTTATAAGCTCCCAAAGGTTTTACATCAAAACAACAGGAAGGGTTTTAATATGGTCTAGAATGAATTCTGCTTCTTAGCAAACACAAAAAACTCCTAAGAATGAAGGTTGATTTAAAGGATCTAATCTTCCTGAAGGTGAAAGCACACCCCTACTGCTACTTACTCTAAATGAGACCCTCAGTTTTATTTCTAGCACCAAGAATTTCCTGTCTTCTGAAGGATTTATTGTCCTCCAACCTGAGTTTCTAGCAAACAATTTTCTTCCTCAAAAGATGAGATCAGTGGCTTTAAACTTTTCAAGGCGTAATCTTCATAATTTTGAAATTTTAACTTATAATATGGAAAGTTACAGTAGACATAGCCTGTCACGAACCAAGCTACAATTACAACAGGTTTATGCAGTTACTCAAAAAGCTCTTCTGGATGTAAAGTAGAAAAATTCACACATGACTCATCTAGCCATCCAAATGCACTCATATATCTATTCTTTCTCCCTTTTAGCACATATTGTGTGTATTGAACACGGGTAATGCTGGAGCACAAGCACAGCAATATCCCATCACAGCTAAATGAGGCAATGGCAGCAAAGCAACACCACCCATGCTGGCTCAAGGGCTTTCACAAAACAAACGGGGGCAAAGCTCCTCCACTCTCCCCCCTGGTGCGTACCCCCGAAGGGCAGTGCTACCTGACACACTGCAGGGTCATGCAGTGCCCACCAACCCACAGCCCTGCTCCTCTGGCTGCACCGCCCTGTGGGAGAGCTTGGGGCCCTTCCTCGAGGCAGAGTCACCCACCCCAGGCCACTCTCTAACCACACTAACAGATAAGGACTTATTTTGGAAGGAAGGTAGATAAGCACTGTAACAAAATACATCCATGTAAGGGTATGGAATAAGGTGTATGAAGATGCATCTGTGCAAATAAACTTATTCTTTTTCTACAGCTTTCTGGAACTCCTTTCTTCCTTGTGCTGAGGATGACTTCAAAACAAAAGGTATGTGGCTGTAACATTCCATCATCTCCCCAGAAAGCTTTGCGTTATTTTCTTTGAGGGTTTGTTTTGGTTGTTTGTTTGGTTTATGGTTTTTGTTTGGTTTTGTTTTGTTGGGACATTTTTGGTTTCGTTTTTTTTTTCCTTCTGCAATCATCTGAACTTTGAGGAGACCATTCACATGGTGCTACTGGAACTTGGGAGAAGTCACAGTAAGTTACTTAACCTGGCAGCTTAATGATGCATACTCGGTATGAAAGCTGATTTGAGAGAGATTTCAGGGAAAGCCTGAAGCTGTGTTACCTGTCCAGGGTGCTCAGAAGCTAAGACTGCCTGGAACATTTGAGCAGAGTCCTGGCACTCAGAAAAGGTCATTTCCACAATTTGAAGACTGGCAGCAACCAGCTTTCTGTTATGCATATCCTAGAGCAAATATTATTTGACATAGGTAAAATACATCTCTATGTCACTACTTTTATTTTCTCACTGATAGGAATAGTGCATTTTATTTCCTTGCCTGAAGATTTTGCTGAAGTTTTGCATTATGTCTCAACTAAGAGAACAGAACTCTATTTTACAGAAATCTCACTTGCTGAAAACTTAAAACAGCTCATTCAGACACCGCAGCCCCTATGGCTGTATCATCTGCTCCAGTGTGATGGGAGCACTTATTTCAAGTTACTGTGTTTTAATTTGATATTGGAATCGCTGAAATCTACGAAAAGGTCAAGATTTTTTCTCTCTGTTTCTATAAGCAAAATGATTACATAATTTTCTACTGTTCTATTTGAATTATAGAGATATATAGTAGGCCAAAGATGACCAAGAAAATTTAGTTTCATGGAAGAAAACCTTATCTTTTAAATAATTTTAATCTTAGAACCTTATCTTTTTAATTTTTTCCCCTCTTACCCAGAGATGGGAGACAAATCTGCTCATATACATGTAATGCAACAGAATATTCAAAAGATATAATTCTGGAATTTTCTCAATTTTTTCTAGAGGAAACCAAACCTTTATCAGGCAAAAGACTACTTTCTTAATATAGCCCAAACAGACAGATATTCTAAACCAACCCTCCAAATTACCATTAAAAATGTACTTCTTCATCCATGAAGGTTTCAGGAAACTGCATGATGCATAAATAAATGATCACATTGCTGCTTTGAGTGAGAAACTTGCCAATGCAATGGTTTAAATAACAGACATATAGAGGATTTCTGTCAAACTAATGGGAAGGGTAAAGTCTGTCAACTATTTCAGCCTTACTCACAGAAGGATGTGACTGAAGGCATTTCTGTACAGGTGCTCAGAGTAGCAGCAAGCCCCCTTACAGATAAAACATATTGAAAACCAGGATTAAGCACTTCTGAGATCTGGGAACATAACCACTTTTATATTGTTGCTGAGTGATTGAAACAGACAACTGATGCAAATTCCTTATCATGATGTTTCACAGACTTCTGACTTGACTTTACTGCAATAACAGCTATTAATTAAATTCACTCAGCTAGAACATATTCTAGTAATCACTGACTTAATTTACTGAAAATTTCACATTTTAAATTATTAAAGATGAAAGGTACAAAAGAGAACCATTTATCAAACCTGCTACACTTTTCATGGTATAACATCTATTGATTTCTTATAAAGAAGAAATCTAAATCAACATGTCCACTATGACATGATTATGTTTCTTTTCCAATGTCAGAGCTATTATTCATGCCAAAGATGATCCTACTAACTCTTCTTTTTGGTGTCAGAAATAAATGTAGGCATTTGTCAATAGTCTCATCCTCCCTAAGAACATTTTTTATGTGACGGGTTTTATTTTGTTTTTCCTCTTCATACTTGTGAAGATGTTTCCATGGATGTGTTATTTCTTTATTCTTCCTATATATGAAAAGTCTTAATATTCAAGATGCTAAGTTGCCAGTGTTCACATTAAATTCCACTACTTGGAGTCAACAGGACCTATAAAGCTCAGATACATGATATTTACTGTCTATTGCACCATCAACACCAGGGCAGGAAAAAATTATAATTTCCACTGGCCCTGGGTAAAAACAGAAGGAAACTTTACCATATTTTCATGTAGCTGACAGCACAATGCCCTGTATAGTGACATGGCCATGTAGTGTTAACTGATAATGTCACATCCCCTGCATGTCAGTGACCATTTTCTGAAAATAGTTGGAAGATGTTGGACTGAGGTTCCCAGGGAAGGAAAAAAACCCATAGTCCCAGTAATTTTTCCAGACCAGTCCTGATGAAGCAAAAGACACCTCCAAGCACCTGTCAGCTCCCAGATGTCTGCCTTGAGAGCAGAGACATCACAGCCCAAGGAAAGTAACACAGCCAGTTTTCCCAAACTCTGGTTTATACACTAAGGAAAAAAGCAAACTGTGAATTGTTAAACATGACAGTGACATCCACCTATGGACTATCAACATGTCAAATTACACAAGCATTTATGTTGATGACCAGAAGAAAACAGGAAGCTCTGAAAATCTGTTCCAGCTATTAGTCCTTGATTTGCTCAATCATATAGCTAATCCATGTAGCAGCTAGCCTAACAAATTAAATAATTATTTAAGACCAGTTTTGAAGAATAATAGAATGGCTACATAGCATATTAATGTTACATTACAATGTTTATCATGGCAAGGAACTACTCTTAAAACCACATTATGGCAGTGTCATCAGAATCAGGAGCTCAAGAAGTGCAGTACTGCAGCGAAGCTAAAATACAAGGCTTTCTTTAAAACAGTACCTTTTCTATTTCCTTTTTCAGCTATTTTAACTGTATAAAAAGCTGTAGGAAAACACTACTGCTACCTCTTTGCCTGCTTCCCAACAGTTATTGTATTGAACAATGTAGATAATGCACATCTAATGAGTATTTCATTCTCTCTGCTTCAAATCAGGCAGAGCACAGTGAGCTTCCCTGAGACTGATTGGTGTTCGTACAGAACATCACAGAGAGCAAAGTGTAAGCAATTACTTTCCTCTATAAAAATGCAACTACCTTTAACACATATATTCAGTGGAGAGGGAAAAAAATAATCCTGGATACTGCTAACACTTTGTGGCTATGTTTCTGCAGTCATTGTTACAGCTATGCTAATATGGGGATTCAATTCTGAAAATGCATTTTGCTGCCTGTCATGGACTTCATCATACATCAAAAGTAAATTACTATAAATGAGCCTAGTATAACTAAATTTCAAGTCTTCTGAGAGCTATTGATTGCCTTCTCTCATTAACCGCTACTGAAAACTGTTCAATAAATTATAACAAAATAATAAAGGAGATCATTGCTTTTAATAATAGAGTTTCTGTGCTGCTTATCTGTGGAAATGACTAAAGAATATATTCAACTTAAAGAACAAAGTAAAGCCTCTAACTCCTGAACACACCATATTCCTATGTTGTCTAAAGATATCTTATTCCCCTAGCATTTAAGTGCAGCAATGTGTCCATATGTCACAGGTTGTGTTCAATGACAGCAATGCTCTGGGGTTCAGGCAAGTAGCTTGTTGTGGGGAATATAATTTCTGTGACACTGCTAGAATACCCATTCTAACCCCTTTTTGGAGAGGGTCTTTATATGACTTCCTATTGCCAGAATTACTTCCAAGTTCAATAACATTTAATAATGAAGGCCAGAAAGGAAAGGGAAGGGTAGGGGGAGCAAGAGGGTAACAAAAGGATTAAAGGACATGGTGTTAATCCTACTGAAAGTAAACATGGGATTCTAATTACTGGGTCTAGCCAATAGAATAATTCTAGTTTAGCAGAAATCACTAATAATAGAAGCCCAGGATGCTAACAGAGCTCTCTGAGTGTGAAAGCAGAGCCCAAGGAGGTTAGGTACTGATGATTAAAGGAATGTAGTCTTTACAGCTGTGTGGAAGTTCATTTACAGGCTGTAAATGACAAGAACATATCCAATAAATTTGAAATGGTCAGGTACAAGACAATACAAAAGTGCTAACAAGGAAACATGCAAGATACTCACAGTTCTTATGACAATAAGAACCAAGAATTATTCGCTGAAGTTAAGGATGCAACCCCTGACCAGTGCTCATAGATGCAACCCCTGACCAGTTCAATATGCAGATGGAGCCACCTCTTCTTCAGTAAAAGAAGAATGCTACTTTTTTGATTTGCTTCTTTCTATATTTTATATATGATTTCTGAAATTTTAGAATTTCAAAGAGCAACCTCTGCATGTGTCACATGTCTAACACAAGGCAACAAATATCACAGCATCTATTTGTAGTAAAGGTAAATGCAACAACAGGCATGTAACAAGGAAAGACCTGGGATGATGGCAGGGGAAGAAATTTGTGGACAATGGCCAACAGTGATTAAGTCATGGTTGTAATGAAAAAGTGGTCAGGGAGTAAAATGCATCAGGCAACTGAGAGGGTAAAATCTGTTGCACTTAAAAAAACCCCAAACCAAATAAAACCCATGACCTCAACAGAGGTACTTGGTTTGAGTTTTCACTCATTTTAAGTGATGCCCTTCCTTTCTACACGTGGAACCTGAGTGAAAAGATAAGACTCTTCTGGGGAAGGAAATAATTTTATGTGGTCAGTGATGCAGAATCCAAGTTCTGAGATCAGTTACACCAATTACAATGTTACCCAAATACATGGATAAAAAGCAAATATCATATTGATGTACTGTTTGATGAGCAGAATGACTTAAAACTAAAAATTTTTACTCTTTTTAAATGAGGTGTATTTCTTGTTAAACTACACTGCATTTTTGATGGTTAGGCATCAACATTTCCTAGGCTCTTCACACAAGAAAAAAAACCCCACATTACACACACAATAAAACAACTCCTATATACCAGCTAAACCCCATGCAGTCTGATTATCTCTTTCCCCTAATTTCTTAAAGCTATGTTAGCATTGGCATAGCCTCCCAAATTAGGTCTGTATCATCAGATTTGCCTCCTCAATTTTAAGTATTTTCACAAAAAAATAAATGGTCTATTTACATATAGATTGGCCAAAACCTATGCTACATATATGCAAACATTATTTTATATTTTGTATTAGATTCTTAAAATTATCTTTTAATTATTTTGACCCAGTGTTGATGCTTATTTTTCTATCTGATACCATTTGAAAGCATTTTCCCATCTTCCTGCTACAGGCAACTTTAGTGTTTCCTAATTTCACTGCCTTCTGAATTCATGGTTGGCTTAAAAAATACTTTATTTGTTTTCATAAATATATGAAATGCATAAAAAATATTACAGTATCTGAATATGAAGAACTTTTGTTGAAGGAAAAAAAGCTTACTTCACAGTTTGCATTCTTTAGCCACCTATTTTTCATTGACTTTTTGTCAAAACTGATAATAAATAATAGAATTAATAAGATACCTATGGACATTGGTGTTATTTCATAATAACCAAACTGACTACTATAACATCAAAAGGTAACTAATAAAGTGTCACTTAAAGTAGACAAATATAAGCCAAAGGCTAGGCCTAGGAACAGTACACTAGTAATATAATAATATATTGTTCCCATCAGGCTTCGTTACAGCTCCTGGATTTATTTAATTCTATTCATGCCTAGCACAGATCTCAGAAAGAGCTATTAGAGTATATCATCTAGCTTGTCACAAAAAGAAATACAAGTAATCCATTTCAATCTAAAAGTAAACTAGAAAAAAAACCCCAAACCTAAATCACCTTTACCTACTATTTCAATGTGTTCATTCTTTGTTACTGGTAAAGTTTGTGTGACATCTATAAAGTGATAATGTATAGCAAAACCAAGGTCTTGGGAATGACCATAATGCCTATTGATTTCTGCCCCAAACACAAGGCAGAAGAATGCAAGTTCAGGAAAACAAAGTTTGAAAACAGGAAACAATTTCTACATTTAAAGTACTTAAAAGATATGTTTTCATTGCCTCCTTTTCTTTTTGAACGGTGTCAACATGAGAGAACTATAAATGCCACAGCACAGGACATAAGTTTGAGCTGTTGTTTCTCCCATCCATAGGCCAGGACAAGGGATGGGTCTCAGTGGCTGTCGCTATAGGGAATTCAAATTTCACTGGTTTCTTTAGTTTGGTGTGGGTTTTTTTGGGGTTTTTGTTTTTGTTGGGGTTTTTTTTGGTTTGTTTGTTTGTTTGTTTGTTTGTTTTTGTGGGGTTTTTTGGGTGGTTGTTGTTGTTGTTGTTGTTGTTGTTGTTGTTGTTGTTGTTGTTGTTGTTGTTTTTCTGTGCACTCTGCCCCCACATCCTTCAAAAAAAGACCAGGCAGAGCACATTGAGTTTCTATGCTCTGTTCTAGTGCAAAATGCTGCACAACAAACTCAAGTTAGAATATAATCTTCATAGACAAAATGAACAGGCATTAATTTCATGTACCATATTAAAGAATATGATAAAAAAGTGATGACATTTTCCCCTTGCTTCTATTAATGTACTCTGACTCAACTGGTTAAATATATCTAGAGTGAAATGGAGTGAAAACAACATAGGAATATATACATATACATTTTTAATAAAAACTAGAGGAAAAGGAGCCATGTATAAAATGTTTTTCTCCTTCTAAATTAAACTTTAAAAGGTAGTATTGTATGTTTTCAACAAAGCTAGTATTTAAATCAACCTCTTCTATGGCAAATTATAATTCTGGGATCATAGCTGTGACACCTGCAAATTTATAAACTAAAAAAAATATATTAAGACATTCAACTTTGAACATATCACTAAATTAATTTTGTTGATTGCAACTGCCTTCAGTCTCAAACCTGGGTACCAGAAAACAGATAAATCCCAGAATTTTACTGACAGCATACTGTAGATTGATTTGGTCAGGTTGCATTGCAGCTAAGAATTTGAAAAATACAACCAGGCATTTTAGCTACAGCATTTTGTTGCAAGATACAGCACTGAGCACTAAGAACTCTTTCTAATTTATATGTATAAGGAACTCACAATCTAAATTCGCTGATCACTGGTGTATTTAGATGTTCTTTAGTGTAGTAATCAGAGGGAAAATGGAAAGTTGATTTTTTTAATCTACTTACACCCTTCTCATGACTTTCCTATTTAAAAAAAAAGTACTCCATTATCAATTTTTTGAAGTGACAAATTTTTAATCAATTGTAGTAAAGTTCTTCATTACATATCAATTTTCAATATGCAAGTCTTTGTAAACCTGTCAACAAACTCTGAAATTCATCAGAAGTAATTTATTCTAAATCACTTCAGAAAAATCAAGTATAAGAACACTTAAATGAGAACTATCCACAAATACATTATAATCCTCTTAAATAGTCAGCAGCTTAGTGCTGCAAAATAGTCACTTAGGAAGGATTCAGCTGATTAAAAGATAACTGTACCAGACTGCAGAAGCCTAAACCTCACTTTCAGAGGAAAATTACTATCACTGATCTTACTCAGATGGGATGGATTGCTTCTTGCTCTCATGACTGGTTACAGAGGTTTATGTGACAAGCCTAATCTAGGTACCTGAATTTCACATACACAAGCTCGGGTAAAAAGAAACATGTAGCTAGAATTCATTTAATCATTTTAATCAGAGGACATTTAAGAAATGGGGAAAAAAAAAGCTTCAGCTAAGTGTCTCATTTAGGCAAATCATCTAGATCCTCTATAAAACCATCTTCTCTTGATAAGGTGGAATCAAAGTCTTAAGTAAACTGAAACTATTTGCTCATGGGTCCTTCAGAAATGCAAAACTTCTGGAGTAACCTAATTGGAACTTGCCACTTTTTAATTATACTAAATAATTGCCTGTGTTTTCTACTCTGCAACTACAACTCCCTTAAGCCTTTTTTAAATTTCACCCTTACTAGTTGAAGTCAAAGATCTTTTTCTGTATTTTGTGTTTTATATTCACTCAGTGTTGATAGTTAACAGCCATACCATAGCTGTTTTTTTCCTGAATCACATCAGCAAGTAAAGCCCCAGACCCCAGAAGTACTAAGAAATTTTAACCATAAGAAGACATCCTGAAGGAGCAGTTTCAGTATCTGCCTGGGAGCAACAACCTTTTTTGAAGTATGAGGCATCACAAATCTCTCCTGTTTCCTGAATTTTAGTATTTGAACGTATTAGTCATGATGTTTTCTCCATCGGTGTGCTCACAGAGAGCCAACGGGCTCTGTCGCCGCTGGCCCAGACACAGCGACAGAGTGGTAGGGGGTCAGTCTGCGACCAACGCAGGCAGTACTGACCCTGTGGGTCATAAGCCTGGTAGAGGCTTATGCGAGCGATGGAGATTCGACGGCAGTGGAATGAAAGGAGGAAACAATTTCAGACGAACAGAGGGTTTATTGCAAACACCTCCTCAGCCCGAAACTGCTCGGGGGGAGAGGGGTGCGGGGGGTTTTTGTCCGAAGGATTCGGAGCGGGGACAAAGGGGGTGGCCAGCCACTGCCAGCCAACCGGGGCAGGTTGCCAGGGGATACACGTGTAATAGAACATCACTTGGACTAATCAGGGGAAAATAGGAGGGATTTACAAAGGCGGGAGAAATAACAGGCAGCTAACCGTGTGTGTCGCATGGCAGGTGCCGGAGTCATGTGAGTTAAACAAAGGAACAATTGAGGGGTGGGGTACAGGGAACCCAACAAGTACAAAAGTATAGAAAGCCTAACCAATTAAATTAACACACTGCCACATCTCCCCGTTTTCTTTTTACTAAAAGAACAGAAGTGAGGGGGGTCCGGCAGATGCTCAGAGTCCAGGTAACATTTGGCGAATCAAGGTTGTTGAGCTGGCCACTAATCGTCTGCGAGGCTTTCGCCGTCACTATCTTCTTCAAGCTCCTTTTCAAGCTCCTTCAGCTCGTCTTCAGGAGCCGTGGCCTTGGCGACCCGAGGAGCAGTCGGAGAGGGGGTAGATGTGGAACTTAAAACTAACTTAATCAACGATTTCTTGATTAGTCCGAAAGCAAGACAAACAATTAAAATAATAAACAAAATCAACAGACATGTTTTTAAAATGGACCCGGCCCATCCAGATAAACCCCAACCTTTAAGAATGCAAAGAGCACGGTCGGGAGGCTTAGCATCTTGGGTCCGGGTCTGAAAAACAAAACTGGGGGGCCAAAATTTATTAATTTGGGTCACAGAAATAGGTAAAGGACAGGTCATGGTCCCATTCCCACAGGATGGGAAGAGAGGGTCTGGAGGAGACTCGCCTTCGACGGCGGAATGCCGCTGAAGCCACCTGCGGGACGCTGTCGTCACACTCCCTCTTCCTTTTAATGAATGGTTTTACCCATTTGGCAGGTATCCATTTGATCCCGGTAGGCGTGAGGACACAGGCGTACCCATGCCCCCACGTCACCAGGTCAAACGGACCCTCCACCTTCCCTGACTCAGGCGATCTCACCAGCACCGGGGGCTTGGGATCGAACTGCCACTCCTTGTTGCACCCAAAGTGTATGGTAATGGGCGGATTGGGATTTTCAAAGGAACAATTTAGAAAATTGATGACATAAAGGGCTCGGGCCAATCTGATTGCCGGCGGTTCCACCTTTAATACCTGTTGCTGTTGTTTAAGGACCCTCTTGATCTCTTGGTGTGTCCTCCTACGATTGCTTGGCCTGTGGGGGAGTGGGGGATGCCTATCTTGTGCTCCACTCCCCATTGCTGCACAAAGCCAGCAAATTCCTTGGACTTGTACGCAGGGCCGTTGTCTGTTTTGATCCCCTTGGGGATGCCCATGAATGAGAAGGCCTGAACAAAGTGTTGGATAGCATGTTGGGCCCTCTCGCCTGCGTGCGCAGAGGCATAGACAGCACCAGAGAAGGTATCGACGGAGACGTGAACGTACTTCAGTCTCCCAAATGATGGAATGTGGGTGACATCTGTCTGCCAGAGTTCACAGCTCTCCAACCCGCGAGGGTTGACCCCGGCATGCAGGGTAGGCACAGTGTGGGACTGACAGGAAGGACACGAGCCAACAATCGCCTTAGCTTGTTGACGTGTGAGGTTAAAACGTCTAGCCAAGCTAGGCGCGTTCTGGTGGAACAGCTGATGGCTGAGCTTGGCCTGCTCAAAAACGTCAGGCAATGGGGCTATCGCTACAGGGGCAGCAAGAGCGTTAGCCCTCCTGTTACCCTCAGCAATAAACCCAGGCAATTCCGTGTGCGACCTGGTATGCATCACATAAAACGGTTGCTCTCGGTGGGAGACAATTTGACCAATTTCGAGAGCTGCTCATACAGAGCTGTGTTGGACACCTCTTGTAAAATTGCCTGATCTGCTCTAGATACCACCCCTGCTATGTATGCGGAGTCGGTTACAATATTGAGAGGTCCAGAGAATCTCTCAAGTGCTCTGACGACAGCGGCCAACTCGGCTATTTGAGGTGAACCCTCAACTACTTTAATATCTGCCTCCCACTGCCGAGTTTCAGGGTCCTCCCAAGTCATCACTGACTTATGAGAACTCCCGGACGCGTCAGTAAAAACTGTCATCGCATCGAGAGGTCTCCTGCTCTGGACACTCTTTAAAGCCAATTTAAATGTTACGTCTGAATTAAATAGTTTGTGGGCCGGCCGATGAATTGAAACTTGGCCCGTAAAGGAATCTAGAGCGAATTGAAGTGCTTCATTTTCCTGAAGCAGGTGTTCCAACATGGGTTTGGCCATTTGGCCTGTTGACAATCCAATTGGCATGTGAATACATTCAAAGTTGCACCCTGCCAAATCTTTCATCCGCGTTCTTGCTTTGCGGACGAGCTCAGCCATAAGCTCTTGTGGCTGTGTCATTCTTTTGGGCCGATGGTGGCTGAGAAAGACCCACTCTATAATAAGAAGAGGGTCCTTTCTACCTTGGCCCTTGGTGTTGTGTGCTGATGTTTTTGCACCCGTGTCCCATTGAAAAATGATCCCATGTAGATGTGGCAGCTTACCCAGAACGATGAACCGAAAGGGAAGCTCAGGATCGCATCTATGTGCCTGTCGTGATGTCATTGCCTGCTGGACCTTCTCCAACGCTGCTTTTGCCTCTGCGGTAAGCACCCTAGGAGAACTGAGCTCCTCTCACCCTTTCAATAAATTGAAAAGAGGGGCTAGATCCTCGGTGGTCAGACCTAGCCAGGGCCTTACCCAATTCAAGGCACCGCAAAGCTGATGGGCGTCCGCAAGGGTACGGACATTTGTCCGAATTTCCAATTTTTGAGGCACAATGGTCCTCTTACCAATCTCCAGGCCCAGGTACTTCCAGGGTGGCATCCTTTGGATCTTATCTTTTTGCAGCTTGAACCCTGCAGCAACTAACGAATTGGTTACAAGGTCAAGCGCTCGCATAAGTTCATCTTCGGTCGGCGCGCAAACGAGGATGTCATCCATATAGTGGTGGATGACAACCCCCTCCGTGGCTGCGCGCACAGGGGACAGCAAGGAAGAGACGTACTGCTGACATATCACCGGGGAGGCTTTCAACCCTTGCGGGAGAACTCTCCAGTGGTACCTCTTCCTTGGGGCCGCTCGGTTGATGGAAGGAACCGAGAAAGCGAAATGCGGGGCATCATCCGGGTGTAGAGGAATTTGGAAAAAGCAATCTTTTATGTCAATTACAGCCAGATTCCAATTTCGTGGCAGCATGGTTGGGGAAGGCATTCCAGGTTGGAGAGACCCCATATCTTCAATTACTTCGTTAATTTGGCGGAGGTCGTGGAGGAGGCGCCATCGTTTTTTGTCACTCTTTCGAATGACAAAAACGGGCGAGTTCCATGGAGAATAGGTCTCCACGATGTGACCTTTAGCTAATTGCTCCTCCACGAGCTCCTCAAGTGCCTGTAATTTCTCTTTTGTTAGCGGCCACTGCTCAACCCAGACTGGTTTATCTGTCGTCCAATTCAGTTTGAGGGTCGGGTGCTTCTCAGCAGCTGCTGCCTGAAAATTTTGCGAGGGGTCGGGAATTTCAATTGTGACCCCCCACTGGGCCATGAGGTCTCTTCCAAGCAGGGGTTCCTTGTAATCTAAAACAAAAGGACGGATGGCAGCCAATTGTCCTTTTGGCCCCGTAATTTTTACCACGTTTTTCGACTGTTTTGCAGATTGGAACCCTCCTACACCTTGGATCTGTCCGTCCACGTCCTCTAGGGGCCAGTGCGACGGCCATTCCGCGGTCGGAATGAGCGTAATATCTGCCCCCGTGTCAAAAACAAGATCTTTATCTACCGATTCATCTCCCACAGTGAGCGTACATCGCACTAAGGGCTTACAGGTGGAAATGTGATGTACAGCATTTACAGTAAAGGTAAGATGTTCTGGGTCACCATAAGGAATTGCTTGTGCGATGACCTGGCCCTCGGGTAAAAATGTGGGCGGATGAGTGCAGTGCAGCCAGAGAATGAGGGCCCTGGGGTTGTTGTGAAGTGTCCCCGGGACTACCTCAATCTCCTGCGGAGTAAATTTGCAATCACCGACGACGATGAACTTACCTTCGCCGGTCATTGGCCACTGATGTAACTTCTTTGGGTCTATGGTCACAAAATGGAAGTCCCTATCCGTCAGGTACAATGGTCTGGTGAGATGCAACCTGTAGGGTTCAAAAAAGGAAGAGGTAGTGAGAATAGGTTTTGCTATATCATGTTCAGGTGTTCTTGAGTCTGGTGTAGAATGTCCATCCAATTGACCCCCTTTGGAGTTCCCTGCCCGGTCCACCCGATTGGGGTCGTCGCGCTGGGTGGACCCGTGCTCCCCTTTCAGTTTTTTTGCTGTGCCTGGGATGGCACCGGTGTTCCTGGAGATGTATTTAGAGTCCGCTGTAGTAAAGGTTTCTTAGGGCAGTTGGCAGTCCAGTGTACTTCCTCATTGCAGAAGAAGCAGCGACCAGGGCAATTGCTGAAGGAGGGTCGCCGCCGAGGCGGACGATGTCGAGGCTGTTGGGATGATTCTGCAGCACGCACAGCCTTGGGCGGAAAGGTTGCCTGGGAGGGTGGTGGTGGGTTCCGCCGGGCAAGGAAGGGCACCTTCATCTGGCACACCTGGAGCATTGACTGGAGAGTGCGGGGCGGATCTGGGGGAAGACTCAAAATTGCCTGTTTACACAGGTCGTTAGCATTAACGAAAACAAGCTCCCCCATAATACCTTCCCGTGCACTTTCTGTTTGAACTTGAACTTCCACTGCTCTGGTGAGCCGCTCTGCAAAGGCAACAAATGATTCAGAAGGTCCCTGCCTAATGGTGGTATAGGGTGGTGATGGTGCGTCTGGCTGCAAACAAAAGAAAGCCTTGCAGGCTATATTTTTTATAATTGAAAGGACTGCTGAGGGTATTAGGGCTGCCTGGGACTCAGGGGAAACATAGGAACCTTCACCAGCAAGCAACTCAAGAGAGAGGGGATTGCCCTCTTCATCGATGGCTGGGAAGGGCAACTGAGGCATTGCTTCTCGCAGGGCCTGTTTAAATGCTGCATCCCAGAGCTTAAACTCTGTGCCATTCATCAGGCAAGAGAAAAGCTGCCGGAGGTCTGCTGGAACAACATGGACACCTGCAAGATCAGCAGTGAGGAGGCCACGGAAGTAGGGACTCTCCCTGCCATATTCCTTGTGCACCTTGCATAAATCCCGAATGATGCTTTGGGAAAAAGCATGCCAATTGGGTTTTGGTGTGTCACCACCACGTGTTCTGCGGTAGGTGACAGGCGCAGCAGAGAGAGTGACCTCTGGCTCACCCTCGCTCATTTTTTCTGGTTCCCAACCGTGGGAACCAGAAGAGAGGGCGTGGGAAAATTGCTGGCAAGATGGCGTCCTTCCGGGGCGGGGAGAGGGACTCGGCCCTGCCTCAGGGGCGTGTCGAGGGGCAGGGAGAGTGGGCGGGACCTTTGGGGAGGAGGGAGGGGTCCGGGAAGGGGCTATGGGAGGGGCGGAGGGAGGAGCTGAGGGAAGGAAGGGGTTGGAGGGAAGAAAGGGGTTCAGGGGATGGGGGAAGGGTGGCGGCCACGTGGAGGAGTGGACGCCATTAGGTGGGTCACTGCTGCCATTTTGTGGCCAGTGTGACGCATTTAAATTAAACTGAACCTTGGGTTTGCAATTCGGGGAAGCAGGGGGAAGGAAAGGTCCTCGGTCAGCTTGGCCAGAGCCTTCCGAGGAGTCCCCAGTAGTCTGTCCCAGGCTACTGGGGCTCGGGGGCCGGGAATTTGTCGGAGAGTCTGGCCGGACAACTCTCTGAGTCGCTGCTTTCCTCAAAATTCCCTTTCTCGGGGCAGAGGGGCTGGGACTGGGTTGAAGGGAAACCGGGGCTAGCTGGGGTTCCTGAGAGCTTTTCTGCACTCCCTTTTTCGTCGCTGCCGTCTTTAATTGCAAAATTAAAAGGCTAATTTCTGTGTGTTCTTTTCCCTGGCGTTACCTAATTGTAATAGTTTCTTTTCCGCCAGCTCCCAAAATCGGGGGCTGTGTACCATCGGCGGGGACGCCGTCGGGTAATGCAGGAAAAGCCATCGGACCAGCTTTTTTAAACAATCCTTAGAGAACTTGACTTTATTAACTTCTAATAACGTGACACATCTGTAAAACACTCCTTTCTGGGAAGCAGACAGAGAAGCACCCATTCTGTCTGCGTAATTTCTGGAGCCAGCAAATGAAAGACGCAACGAAAAAAAAACCCGCCGCCGCGCGTTTTAAAACCGCTGTTTCACGCGCCCGACCGCCTTTGCAAAAAGCCAGTGCACGCGGCGAAACCGAAACTGGCTGGCCGGCGAAAACCCCGCGCCTGCCGGCAGCTGCGCCGTGGGAGCTCGCGCTTGCGCACAAAAATAAAAGCTTTAAATCAAACCGAGGGAACGGAAAAACACCGGGGGGGGTGAGCCCAGGACAGGGGCCAAAAAACCCAAATCCCGGGGGCCGCGCGACCTCAGCCCGGGGGGTGCTGTCCCCCACAGGCTGCCAGAAAGGGAAACGCCGTTCCCACTGACCCGCCCCGCGGACTAGGGGGGTCTGCTTACTTACGAACCCCTGGCGTGGTGCTCCAGAGCTGCTCCAGAAGATCCACCACCGGAGAAGGACCGTCTTCGGGACGCGGCGGAGACGGCTGCCCTCCTCTTCCCCGGGGAGCGGTCCCTCGCGGAGGGCGCTCAAACCCGGGCCGATGTGACGTCCAGGGATTATTTCAGGTGAGCTCAGCTCCTTGCTGAGACGCACCAATCCTGCCCGTGGGCTCCGTAAAGGCGCTGAAAGCCCCTTTCCAGTGCCAGACGGTGGGTGCCACACCTCCGTCGGTGTGCTCACAGAGAGCCAACGGGCTCTGTCGCCGCTGGCCCAGACACAGCGACAGAGTGGTAGGGGGTCAGTCTGCGACCAACGCAGGCAGTACTGACCCTGTGGGTCATAAGCCTGGTAGAGGCTTATGCGAGCGATGGAGATTCGACGGGCAGTGGAAAGAAAGGAGGAAACAATTCCAGACGAACAGAGGGTTTATTGCAAACACCTCCTCAGCCCGAAACTGCTCGGGGGGAGAGGGGTGCGGGGGGTTTTTGTCCGAAGGATTCGGAGCGGGGACAAAGGGGGTGGCCAGCCACTGCCAGCCAACCGGGGCAGGTTGCCAGGGGATACAGGTGTAATAGAACATCGTTTGGACTAATCAGGGGAAAAATAGGAGGGATTTACAAAGGCGGGAGAAATGACAGGCAGCTAACCGTGTGTGTCGCATGGCAGGTGCCGGAGTCATGTGAGTTAAACAAAGGAACAATTGAGGGGTGGGGTACAGGGAACCCAACAAGTACAAAAGTATAGAAAGCCTAACCGATTAAATTAACACACTGCCACAGTTTTCATTTATTTCACTTTTTATATTCCCTTTGCCTTGTGCTCTGCAAATAGCAATTTCCAGTAAAAATAACAGATGTACAAAAGATTAAAGTGTTCTGTTATTGATTATTCTCTAGTCACAGGGATTTAAATTTTTCTCTGGGAAATGTAGCATTTTTGTTTTCACTATCTAAGTGAAATGAAGAGGAAAAACATCCAGATTTCAGCTTGGATTCAACCAAATCTTAGATCTGATTTCCACCAAGTATTTCTAGTATTTAACTTATCCTTTTTTATGTCTCTCTCTCTCCTTTCACTCACAGTTAAGAAAACCTTTCTGTCTATAGAAGACAAGCTTTACTGAGGTAAAACTGAAACTTCCTCTAGGCCAAAACTATTCCACCTTTGCTCACCAGTTTTCCTTTATCTGAGATTGTATTCCAAACTACTTGAGATGTTTTTGCTTCACCCATGTAGTAAATTGCAATAATTTAACACAGTTAAATTATAATAATTAATTATTATTAATTTAATAATAAACACAGGCTGGACATTCACCCCTTCACTGCCAAGTCAAAATATGCAGCAGCTTTGATAGGGCAAGATTAACACATGCAGTTGCATGACAACCAACAAACCTATGTGACTGATACGTATCTCAGCTTCACTTGCCTGACACAAAGTTATAGAAATTGCCAGTGGATTTATAGGTAGCTTCCTTTCTTGTTTCATGAAGTACCAAATTTTATTTCAACATAGACAGCAGGAGAAAAATAAATGATGCCCCAGGTATTTCGTAGAACTGGGGCCGAATGTCATTCACCACATTCCTCCACGTGCATTAATGTGACCTCTAGGCAAAGACAGCTAACAGACTAGTGGATCACCAAAGGGTTTGGATGGCAATTTTAGGTTCAGAGCTTTACTAGCTGTGGCTTGAAGCAATAATGAATAACTTTCGAACAGTGCAATGAGCTAAAGTACAAATATCACCAGAATCAACAGCCTGGGGGTTTTATCACTGTACTATCATAATGATCATAACTTATGGTCAGTAGTTTTAACATTATCTAAAAACAAGTTAACGACCTAAAAGCACCCAAAAAAATCAAACAGAATATATGAACAAAAAAACCACAAAAAACCAACCACACCAACAACACAAACCTCCAACAACTGTTTCTCCCTTAAAAAAAGACAAATAATAAAAAAGAAGAAATCACACCAAAAAAGTTCAGACCTTCAGCTGAATGTGATAATCATATGAGACACTGAAACCTCTAGCAGAACCAGTGCCTCCAGTTCTGAGATAAACAGGAAAAGCCTAGGAAAATTAATGCCTTACATACTAAATATTTGCTAAAAATATTTTGCTTTAATTCCTTTTCTCCATTTACGTTTACATTTGATGCTGAGATTTCAAGAATTCCACAACAATCCTTCTTTTCTCTAATGACATTCCAGAGACAAAAACCTTTTATTATTCTGTTAGCAACTCTGCCTTGTGCTGCACTACTGACCCATAAAAGCAGTCTTGTCTAGAGATAAGAGTAACTAGGTCTGCATACTCAGTGAAGAAAAATTGGTGGTCATTCCAAAATATTTATTTATATTATGAACTATGCAGATCTCAACTAAAAACTATATATGCTTGAAATATATATCCTTTCCCAGAAATTAATTAAAGAAAATGTTTGATTTTTTTCTCTGGTTAAGAAATTTGTAAAGTAAACAGCATAAGTGGACAAAGTACACTGTTAATTTACATTTTCAGTAATAAAATGAAACTCTTTGTTGGTGATTCTAAGTGCATTGAAGTTGTCGTTCATTGTTTAGAATAATCTTCACAGTGAATCATACCACTCCTATCCCCACTTGAATAAATAGCTCTTTTGTTACAATGCCAACTTCGAAATGAGATTTATATAAAACAAAACATTCAAATGAATAAATGAACAAAGAAAGACCTGTACTTCTCATGTAAACAAAACTTGGCTATGGTAACAATTTATTGACTGCACTCTTCACATGAGGAAAAAAGAATTATGATTGTTAACCTGAGCAAGGCTAATATTCAACATATAGGTAAACTAACCTTTCACAAACTCCTACAAACATAAGATTTAAACCCACTCATCTGACTGTAACCATTAGTGAGAAACTATTACTTCAATTTCAGGAGAAGTGCTCCGCAAGAGCTTGTTCCAATTTCAATTCAATTCAAAATTACAGTAATAAAAATAAGTGGAAAGAAACATAAACAACCAGCTGATGGGATAAAGCTGTTATGAAACAAAATCAGGAAGATTTGGGGAGTTAAAGTGCTAAAGTGATTTTATAGTTTAAGAAAGTGAAATTTGGAATATTTTAAAATACAAGAACCATTTGAATGGTTTGCTGAAAGCAGTTTCTGATATGTCTTTTATTCTTTCCTTCCCTGTATTACACAAAAGGCACCATCTCCCAAATGCTGCACTAAAATTGAACTAACCCTTCCACAGGTGGGAAAACACACTGCTTTACTTTAAAGACTACAGTGCTGCAGCACCAGTATGGGTACTTCCTTACTACGTTCCTCTGTTCCAGATATGTTTCCTTTTGCCATTTATGATTTAAATAGCTATGGAAGGTGAAATAAAATTTCTTAATTTAAATGGCAAGAGTGGGAAGCTGCGGTACAACTTACTCTAAGATGTCTATTATTTTGTCTCATGATTTTCAAAGAGCAAATTAGTTGCCTGTAGTTTTTCCGTACCTGGTGATTTACAGCAAATTAGTTTCTCCACTCATTAGTTTCCTCCTAGCTTTCTTTCTGCAGTTGGTAGTCAGACCGTTCTCTTACAGTAATTTGTTTACTGTTCCTTAATAGCTGATAGATGTCCATATTGAAAACTGAACTGGATCATTTATCCCAGTAGCACTTTTTATTTTTGACATTATTAGAACAGAATATAAGCTCCAGTAGCATAGAGCTAGGAGGAAGAGAACCTTCAAGATATAGTGGGTAGGGAGGTGCAAACGTGTAGGAAATGTCATGTTTACTTCACTCATAAAGGCTGCAGCGAAGGACGTTGGCATTTTTGGGAACAGGGAGGAAAACCTGTAGCTGTAGTAGCCCCTCCTGATGGTGGAGGAGACAGTGCACAAGTCAGGCCTAGGGAGAAAGAAAAAGTTCTAATACCTACTGAGAACTTCTGCATTTATGACCTTGGAGATACATAAATTCAATTACTTGTTTTCACTACTATAGAAAGCATGCAGAATTGATTTTTAAAGAGCTTTCAACACACTATATGATTATGTTGTTTCTAAATACCAAGTTATTACAACACACATTAAAAAAAAAATCAGATTTCATTGACTTTCTGTATAACCTTCTTTCCAAGAAAGTATTGATGATGAAATAGAAAGTTTAAGAAAAATTAAAATAATTTCTATTAACTGCATGAAGTCCAAAATTCAATCTTTTTATCTTTAAAGTTTATCTTTAAAAGTTTAACATTACAGTGGTTTTTTCAGTTCTTAACAAAACAATCCCCACAAAACTCACAGATTAGAGCTATCATCAGTTAGTTAGACAAAGAAATTAATAGTACCAACAAATCCCATTACCTTTAACTCTCTTCAGAAATCAAAATTTAAAGAATTTAAGAAAAAATATTGTTCTAGAACAATTAAAATCTCTGATGGCAAAAGTTCTTTAATTTTTTTTAATGAAACACCTAATATTTAATTGCTTCTGGAAAGATGAATTTAATTAACATGATTTTGAAGTTAATAATGAATGTTTCATGCATCCCAAATGGCAGTTTCTGTTATCACTCAAGTGTATCTATCTAATTTATCTGAATGGAAGTAGTCCATTACGTATAGTAAAAAGATAGAGCTCATTAAAAAAAAAAAAAAAAAAAAAAAAAAAAAAAAAAAAAAAAAAAAAAAAAAAAAAAGTGAAGAAAGAGTTCTATACTACTGGATCTTAAGAAAGCCTATGGCTTTGAATTTTCCTTTTATTTTACTTACTTACTGGAAAAGATAAACCAATACTTTCTAGAGATGTCAATCTATTCACAGCTCCCTCATGAAAAATACTCATATATTTTATAACTCATGGCTGAAGAGATGATTGCTGAGGTTGAAAGCTATTGGTATATCAGTGAAGTCTGCTAAATGATCTGTATAGAAGACTTGAAGTTGTCACATGCTTTGCTTTATGAAGGTCTTTCTAGTTTTGAAAATTTCTATTTTTGGATCCTTTCATAGCAGGAACACACCAGCTCACACAGTTTGTGGGAGCCCTGTGTCTTTTATACTACCACAAATAATTTCATCCCAGCTATTAGCAGGCTGCAAGAAGCATCCTGAGGGATGAAAACCATTGCTATTACCTGATTTTGTGAAGTTATCCTTGAACACTAAGATTTATTAAAGTCTGTGCATCAATGCAGTCATGTTTGAGACTGCTAAACCACTGAAGGTGCACAAAATTTCTGAATCTCTGTGTTTGTACATTAGCCAGAAATGATGAACCCTAGTTGTTTCAGATACCAGGTATCTGACTCCAGCATAACCCCCCATTCTGACTTTTGGTTGGTTGGTTGGTTGGTTTTCTTTTTCAGTTCAGGTTTCGCTTTGATCATGGTAAGATCTTTGCCAGATAGATTTTTTTAAAATACTCCTTAGTCAAAGTATCCCTTCTTTATGAAAGATCTGCCACAAATACAAAAGCCAAGTTCTCACTTATTTTTTACCATTTTCCATTTCTTAAATACTTAATTGTGCAAGAGAATAAAAATATGCACAGGGTGTCTAAAGGTCACAATCTCAATTTGAACTCCATATTGATATTTTCCTTCTTAATCCTAGTCTGTGAAATTTAAAGTTTGTTTCTTACCTTGATTTTTCAAGGATTTAAGTTAAAAGTATTTCACTACAAACACAGTTCTATTTTTGTAGCTGTATCTGAAGAAGTAATTCAGGATCATACATTAGTGATTATATGAAACATCTACACAACAGGCAGGGGAGCAGAGTTAAGTACAGGACTAGTCTCCACTCCCTTATTGTTCTAGAGGATTGTATCTATAAGTTTTATTGTTAAAATAATATTCTATCATCTTTATTAGAAAATTTACTTCAGTATTCTTCTTGGTTTTAAAGGAAGTATCACAATATTAAGATATAGAAAACAACATAAAAATATGAATGTATTTCCCAACGGATAGTAGTACCATCAATTATATTGATAAAAATATATATTTGTATACTACCGTTCTGGAAATTCATGCAGTAAAGCAAGAAATAGTTTTAATCAATTTATCATTCAAAGACTGCAGAAAATTTTTTTATGCAGGACTAGAAAATAAAAACTAAGCTGAGAACCAGAGAGAACTAACCTAACACTTGAACGTTCATCCATTTTCTCAGATTTTGAAACTAAAATAATTTCATCGGATACAAAAATCACTGAAGAGTTCTTTCCAAGAGTAGCTTTGAGCAAGTTAACTCAAAAACATGTTGAGTGCTTCTATTATGTTATCCACCTGTATTCACTAAAGGTCTGCTTACACCATCTATATTTTATTACTTTCATTTTTCTTCCCCCCAGTCTAGAACATTTAAAAGACAAGTTAACACGAGAAAGATACCACTAAATTCTGCATTTTTCTTCTTATAAAACACTAGCTTTGTACAGTTTGTCAGCAAATGTGTACATAGAGTACTTCCACAAAAAACAAACCAAACAAAAACCAACACCCCTGTCCTGCCCCTCCATAAAAACCCCAAACCAAACCAAACTAAACAAATCAAACCAGCTACCATACACAAAAACCATCACTCCAACAACAACAACAACAAAAAACCCAAATCAAGTAGATTTTTTTTCATTGAAGTTACAAAATTCACCTCTTGGAATTCATAGTGCATGAAAGGCCTTGGTACGATACAGTATATATTTAGATGATATAGTTGTTGTGCTTCTTTCATTAAGCAGCTAAGAAGAGCAGAGCTACATGACAGACTTCATATTGTTATACTGAGGCAGACAATTTACCTCAATGCCACATAACCTTCATTGAAAATAAAAAGATATTTAAAAATAAAGATATAGCTTATACTATATTCACAAATTGTATTTTATTATATTTTATTGTTACTCAGTATTTTTTTCCTACACAAGCAATTGAAAAGTCTACACCATAAATTTTTATGATTACATGGAGAAATAGTTAATAGTCCAAGAAGGTCATAATTTTATAAATTGTAGGAAAATGAATGGCAAATAGATTACTGGTGCTGCTGCCTTTTCGATAAACCCTCCAATAACATTAATCATTCTAAAGGACTTTTTTCACATGCTGATGTTCACAATTCCTTTTCCATTCAGAGCATTCATTGCTCAATGCCAAATCCTGCAGTCTGTTTACTGCTGTTGGACATTTTCCATTCCTTCCCTCTATAATTTTTGGGCACTTGGTCTTAATACTGGGGAACTTAGAAGAAATACCAGGAGAATTCAATCAACAAAGACAGAAATTTCAATGATACAGACGATAATATGTAGAAACTTACTTGAAGGTGAACTCCTAACATCTGGCCATGAAGGCTTCTTTGTGAAAGTTTGCTATGCCGTGTGTTCATTTTTTTTGTGATTTTCTGGATGAAGATGTTACAAACCTGTTCTGCCACGATAACGTTCAGACACCACTTCTGTGACATGCTGTGTGTAGCCATAAATACCTACCCCACATTCAAATGGCCTACAACAGTATCATGGCTAAAAGGAAAATCAGCCATGACACGTGCTAACATTTCTTCTACGATATCTTGACACCATATTTAGCTTCCTGATAACTACTGGAAGCAGATTTTAACATCTGTTTGAAAAAGTTGTGTCCTCGTCTATTTATATAGTGGTAAATTGCTGTGCCATTTTAGCCATATTCATCGCTGATCAGACAATATCATGGTCCTGTGACTCGTACGATAGAGAGATATTGCAGCGTTAAGAAAGACAATTAGGCAGCAGTGACTGATAAAGGGTAATTACTTAAATAGGTGGAAAAACACTATTTATTAAGTCTTTAAAGCTTGATCTGGGCGTTTATTTATTTTTTTAGGTCAAAGGAACTCAGCTTATTTCTTTCATCCATAGACCCATATACCTACATAAAGAAATATCAGGATTTTTCTAACAAAGAAATATGAAGAAAAAAAGTTATTCTTTTCTTTATAATAGATTGTTAATCCTTATACAGCCTCACTTTTACCAGGCCTTTGTTCCATTTCTGTCCTTTGTCTTCAGAACACTTCTATACTGAGTTCATCTTTTTGCTATCTAAATTTCATCTGTTTAATCTTGTTTTCTTACACAACAAAAATTAAAATCTTTGTCTCCCTTTTCTTTACTCCATACTCAAATGTGTCTTTGAATTCTGCTTATTGATCCTAAGGTTAAGTTCCTCATACTAATGCAACACATGTGAGTTTACCAACAGTTATATCATATATACGTTTGAACAAATACTTCTCCTCTCTTGCTTTCCTCCATCCCAATTTTCTCTTTTCTGTTCCTGCTTCAGCATTTGTTGCCTTTACTGTCTGCATTATCTCATCATTTACCAAAACTGGGAAGTGTCACTCTTATTTTTTCTGGAGATGAAAATAGCAGAGAGTGGTGATATGTTTGATTGCAATCAGATTCATGACAACTCTGTACTAAGCCTACTGATCCTCATGCTTCTACTTCTGCAAATGTTATGAAAAAGAAGAAAATCTTCATCTGCTGTCTTCCTCCCCATCCCCCCACAAGAGCTGAAAGGGAAATGCCTGTGTGACCCTCCCTTCCAGCGCTCAGCTCTCTCTAGTGCAAGGTCTAGTTTTGAGGGAAAACAGCTATACAACATTTTTCATGTTGTCAAACATATGTTAAGCTGTGACAAAATACATAGACTAGAGCAAAGCTATCTAGGAAAGACAAAATTACTGTCAAAGCTAAGCTCAGACATTAAAGAGGAAAATACAAATATGCAAAGGCATACAATTCATCCAAGGATGACTAGAGACTGATCTTTCTGCAACCAATGAAATCTTAGGCAGCAAACACAGTTGTGGTTTCACAGGAATGGCAAAAATATTAACTTTTAGGCAGTAGCTACCTTAGTCTCATCAGCTGTGCACAGTTGCCAAAAAGCAATTGCTTTTTAAGTCTGTGTTGTTTAGAAACTTCATGTATTCCCTGCTTGTACATGGTAAATTATGTCAAGTAATCTGGACTGTGAAGGATGTCAAGACCAAGACTGACCACTATGGGGCAAAACCAACATCCCCGATGACCTTTGCTCCCACACAGTTTGCTACATTCAGCAAAGCTAATATCAGAGAAAGGCTACCACTATTAAGGAACTTGTAGGAAATTGCTAAATTTCTAATTGCTTTTTGATTGAACTTTGTGTTGAAATTCAAAAAATATATCATCTTTCCATCTGAATTTTTTGTCTATTCCTTTGACATTGATTGCAATTTCTGCATCCTGGATATGCTGAAACAGTATAAAGATTGTCATGGTGCCATAGAGTCATAGAAAACTCAAGGCTGCAAGAGAGTTCTAAGAATATTGAGTCCAACCATTAACCCAGCACTGCCAAGTCCACCACTAACTATATCCACATACACTTCCAGGAATGGTGATTTCAGCACTTCCCCGGACAACCTTTTCTGGGGCTTGACAGTCTTTTCAGTGAATAATGTTTTTCATAATATCCAGTCCAAACTTCCCCTGGTGCAACCTGAGGCCTGTTCCTCTTGCTCCATCACTTGATATCTGGGAGAAGAGTCTTCTCCCCACCTGACTACATCCTCCTTTCAGGCAGTTGTAGAGGGCAATGAGGTCACCCCAAGCCTCCTTTTCTCCAGGCTAAACACCCCTCCCTCCCTCAGTTGTTCCTCACAGGACTTGTACTCCAGACCCTTCCCCAGCTCCATTGCCTTTCTCTGGACTCTCCACCACCTCACTGTCCTTCCTCTAGTGAGAGGCCCAGAACTGGACACAGGGGTAAAGGTGCAGCCTCACCAGTACCACCACATGGGGACCATCACTGTCCTTGTCCTGCTGGCCACACCATTGCTGCTCCAAGGCAGATGCCATTGCCCTTCTTGGACTCTTGGGTACACCCTTGCTCCTATTCAGCCTGCTGTCTACCAGCAGACCCAGAACCCTCGTGGAACCAGGTTGCTTTCTAGCCAATCTTGCCCTATCTTGTGGCACTGCATGGGGCTGTTGTGACAAGCGAAGGACCCAGAATGTGGCCTTATTGAGTCTCATAAAATTGGGCTCAGATCCTTGGTCCAGCCTATCCAGATCCCTCTGTAGAGTCTTCCTACCCTGCAGCAGATCATAACAGCATCAAAGGCTTTAATGAGGTCCACATAGACAATATCCACTGTTTTTCTCTCACCCACTGAGCAGGTGACCTTGTCAGAGAAGAAGATTGAGCTGGTCAAGCAGGACCTCCCTTTCATAAACCCTGATGTTTGAGCCTGATCTCCTGTTTGTGATGGTCCTCAAGACGATCTCTTCCATGACTTTCCTTGGTACAGAGATCAGACTGACTGGCCTGTAGTTCACCAGATCCTCCTCCCAGTCTCTCTTGCAGATGAGAATCACATTTGATGACTTCCAGTCAACTGGGTCCTCCCAGCTTAACCAGGATGGCTGATCTAAAATGAGGAGTTTCCTTACCTCTCCTTTTATTTCTGATGTATTTATAGAAAGATGTTTTGTTGTCTTTTATGGCACTAGCCAGACTAAGTTCTAATAGGGCTTTGAGTGTTCTAATTTTCTCCCTGCATAGCTTCACAATATGCTGCCTGTGGTGAGAGATAGGAAACAAACAATGTGGCCCTTTCTGCCACTCAGGTCACTATTCATACTTTAGATTGCATAAAACCATTCTCCTGTCAGTGGGTAACGTGCAGGTGTTTAAATATACAAATGAAAGAGAAATGTGCTGTCTTGATAGAAAACTGCATTTGCTGAAGAAGAAACAGCAATATCAAACAGGAAGTTCAGAATGGTTTTGACTCACTAGTGATTCAAAGATCAGCTTTCAAAAGGGGTGAAGAAAAGAAAGGATAGTAGGTATTTTTGTATGTCCCAATGTGAACTAGATAGCTGAAGGGCATTACAGGTACTTCACTAACCAGGATATATGTAGAAAATCAAGAATCCTCAGATAATTTAATACAGAAATAGTTTGTAGCTCTGGGAATTAGAGAGAAAGTCAGCAAGCTGGAGGATTAAAGAGCTCTGCTAGTGGACACTAGAATGCTCCAGGCAGAGAAAAAGCATTTGCAGTCAAGTAATGATTGCAACTATTCTCTTCATACAAAAGAACTTCTTTCATTTAAGCTCTTCTTTCATTTTATGAAACACTGAAATACATATATGAAGCTCTAGTTGCCATTCTGCCTAACCTATGGTCAGTATGGAATAAGAAAAATTCAGCTCTGTACTTTAACTGTTTTTCTGCTGATGAACTAGGGAACAAAATGATCTTTATTTTTCCTGTGAGAACAAGCAGTTGCTTATGAGAGCTACAACCCCCCTTCCCTCACAAAATAACAAACAACTAAAACCAAACCAGAATTAAAAAACCCAAACTTTTGTAATCCAGTTGGTCCTTATGTAAAATCTGCAAGGCTATGCAAAGCCAGGCAAAGCAAAGTAGAAATTTCAAACTTTTTTATTTATCTTACCAAAGTCAATTAAAAAAAAAAAAACTGATAAAAAATTATTTTTAGTTTGAATATGCTGGAATCTCTCTCAATGTCTATAGACATTAATTTGAATTCCTGTATGGTCAGCAAAGCAATTTCACTGTGCTTTAGACCTAGCTCCTATGTGCTTGTGTGAAAGACACAAACACAGTCATGAATTTCAAGTATTTATATGTCACCAGCAAAGCAAATTATGCAAAATGTAAGCTTGAAATAGAAACCTCCACCCATAAATACAAAGAATTAAAATGCAATTAAATAGTACCTTAAGGTATAAACTGTCTATGAAATAAAATTTCCCAATTTTTTAAATTCATAACAGCCCCATTTCTCTTGCTTTGTTTGGATTTTTTTAGTATTGTTGTTCATGCTGCGTTTGACTGAGTTTTATAATCATTTATATGACTGGCTTTGTGTATGCACAAATCTAATGCAGCATAAGAGAGGAACAGGGCAGGAAACTGGCAGAACTGAAAGCAAAGAAGCTCAGATCATTTGAAAAAACAAAAAAAGGCAGATAGTGCTGTTCTTAAATCTATTGCCATAAAAGGCATAATTAGTAAACAACAGATACAATTGGTGTGTGAAAGATGTATTGGGTTTGCCTGGTCAAGCTTTGATAGCTGTGGGAGCTAGAGGGGTGGCTTCTGTGGGATCCTGCCAGAACCTTCCCCCATTTCTGGCACAGCCAATGCTGCTGGCCAATTAGAAATGGTGATAATGACTAAGTGATAACATATTTAGGAAGAAGAGAAAAATTAGTTATTGCACAGATGTGGTTGAGGCCAAGGAAGAGCAGAGTGAGAATACATGAGAGGAACAACTGTGCAGACACCAGGATTGGTGGAGAAAGAGGGGCCAGAGGTGATCCAGATTTCAGAACTGATATTCTCCTGCAGACAGTGCTGCAGACCATGACTGAGGCAGCTGTCCTGCAGCCCACTGAGGACCACAGAGATGCAGAGACCCACCCACAGCCTGTGGGGGAGACCCATGCTGAAGCAGGTGGGTGCTGAGAGGAGGCTGTGACCCCATGGGGAACCTGGGCTGGGGCAGGCCCCTGACAGGGACCTGCAGACCCATGGGGAGAGGAGCCCATGCTGAAGTGCGTTTCCTGGAGGGACTTGTGACCCCATGGAGGACCCATGTTGGGTCAGGCTGTGCCTGAAGGACCGCACCCCGTGGAAGAGTGACCCGTGTTACAGCAGTTATGTAGGACTGTTGTCCATGTGATGGCACCCTGGAGCAGTTCACGGAGAGCTCTTTCCATGGAGGGGAGGCTATGCTGGAACAGAGGAAGGACTTCTCTCCCTGAACAGTGGGAGAACAAAGTGTGATGAACTGACCACAACACCCATTCCCTTCCTCCCTGCACCACTGGGGGGAGGAAGAAGAGGTGGGAAGATGAGAAGGGTGGGGGGAAATTGTTTTTAAGGTCTTATTTTACTTCTCATGATCCTGATTTTGCTAGTAATAAATTCAGTTAATATCTCCAATCTGAATCTGTTTTGCCCGTGGCAGTATTTGCTGAGTTATCTCTTCTGAACTCATGTACGTTTGTTATATCTTCTCAACAGATTAACCTTTCTCTCCCCTGTTCAGCTGAGAGGGGTAGGAGGGGGGTGATACAATGGCTTTTGTGGGTGTCTGGCATCCATTCACTACATATGTTTAAAGTGAGCCTTAAGAAAACTTCAGGTTTACTTGGATAGAACAGTGCTGGGCACTGTGGGAATTGTCACTCAAAGGAAAGCATCTGTCTCTTTTCTTCCCTAGCTTGCAAGACAAAAGCAAATACCTTGCAAGAAACAAATAACACCAGATGCTATTCTATGACAAAATAATGTGATAGCAGGATTTATGTTCAGGAAATTGCAATTTAGATATGTCCTACCTACTAGATCACATGGGGAAATAAATGCTGAGAAACCCTCTGAAGACTCAAGTCACTACCCGTTACTGAAAAATTTTTTTCAGTATCAGATGGTTCCTTATATTTTTTCCAGATAATTAAAATAATAATATAGGTGTACATAACTAAAGGGAGTAAATATTTGATCTTAAAGGAGAATTTCAATCTTCAAATGTATCTAAGCTATCTGTACATGAGCATTTACTCTTATAGTTTTATCCCCATATGAATTTCAAGTAATTTAAGCACAAATTTCTTCTAATGAAAATAGATTTAAGATGTCCACACTGCCCTTGGGAACTCTGGAGGGTTGACCTTGCCTGCATACTAGGTGCCCACAAAAGCTTTCTGTTCCTCCCCTCTTCAACTGGATACAGGAGAGAAAATAAAATTCAAGGCTTGTGGGTTGGGATAAGGACAAGGAGAGATCACTCAGCAATTGCCATCACAGATGACCTCTTCTCTCCATTGGGTAACAGGTCCCTACCAGAAGCATGGGCTTCCCACAGAGTCACAGCTGCCTGTGTACATCTACCATGTCCAGTGTGATATCTTCCATGAGCTGGAGGTGGATATTTGTTCCACAGTAGCCCTTCTTGGGCTGCAGGGGCACATCCTGCCTCACCATGGTGTTCACCACAGTCTGCAGGGCAATCTCAGCTCTGATGCCTGGACAATCTCTTGCCTCTCCTTCTGCACTGACCTTTGTGTCTGCAGGGCTGTTTTCCTCACATTCTCCCTTCTCTCTCCAGCTGCTTTTCTGCAGCAGTTTTTCCCCTTGCTACCGTCTTCCCTGGCTGGCTTGGCCTTGGCCAGTGTCAGGTCTATCTTGGGCCAGTTGGCACCGATGTTGTTGGACATGAGAAAGGCTTCTGGCAGCTTCTCACAGAAGATGGTGGCTACCCATGTATCTCTCCTGCTACCCAACCTTGACTATGCCAACCCAATACACGAATAGAGAATTTACTTAATAACCAGGTATAATTTTATGCTTCTTTAACAAGGAAAAACCAACTAAAACCATCTACGTTTAATTTCAATCAACTATGAAGAATAGCTGGAGGGTCAACACAAACACGGAAGAATTGATTAGGTATGGTTTAATAATCAGTTTTAAATGTCCAAATATTATATTTCATACATTTCTGCATCACTGTTTTTTCATTAGACAAGCGACATTTTTTCTGCCACTGAGGACTGTATCAAATATATTGATGAGGGGTTTCTTTTTACCCAGTAAAAATTCCTTATAAACACCTTCTCTTCACGCCTCAACTTTGTTTAAAATCTTCTATAAAAAAATCAATTCACAAAGAATCAACATCAAGAGCTAGCAGACACTCTTATTAACTCTCTATTCATTACTGTTTAGGGAATTCATTGAAAGAAGAGGGTTTATGATCACTTTAGAGTATACTTCATTCAATTCTTAATGATGTTTAACATTTGACAGATGTTTTTCAGCTCAGTCATTGCATACAGAGATTTACAAGTGGTGTGTCAGAAAATAAATTTAAATTAGATTTTTCCCTATTATGAAAAACTTTGAATTTTTTCCTAAATTCAATTTTTAAACCAAATGTTTCAGATTCTTTCTTATAATATGAGGTGTTTGCAATGAAACAGCTAAATTTCAAATGTAGAAACAAAATTGTAGAAGCTTCCAAAGCAAACTTGTCAGAAAATCTATCATAGCACTCTTGAGTTACTATATAGTTTTCAGTCCTGATAATAATTTTAGTACAAAAATTTTATATTAGTTTAAAACTGAAGTGTCCCTTTACCTTGCCATAAGTTGACAGCCAGGGTGAAGCAAATATTCATTATGCCTCAGAGTTAGTACTTGCAATATGTGAACCATGTGTACCCTCTCCATAACTTATTCTGTTATTCGGACAGCATTTTAACTCTTAAGGTGGCATAGACTTCATTTTTCACTCACTGAAAACAGGAATGTTCAGTGCTTTGTGTAATACTCTATAAATACAATACTTTTACAGAATTCTTCCTCTTACTGCCACCCTGAATGCCTGAACAAGGCAAGGGAGACCTTTCAGCAACCATTTATTGGAAACAACATGTTAAATCACTCAACTTTGCAAGCCCCAGATATTTTTAAGTATTTAGTATTAGTTTATCTCCACATATCAGCATCAATGTAAATACATTACTAGAATAAATTAATTTTGATAAAATTGTCAACTTCTTCTGAGAAAAAAGAAGGGTTTTTTTCTGAGGAAAAAAATCTGTATGATTTAGGTATCTAAATTCTTCTTTCCTTGTCCCCTAATGACAAATGTCACAATAATCTTGCATTATTCTGAAAACTGGTAAATTTTTTGAATATGTGCCTTTGAAATATAACTATTTATTCAGTAACTCTAAGTAATCTCTAATTTCCTAAAATTTTTAGTAGTCCAGTCCTGTGTAGTCCTATTCTACTTGCACTTTTTAATAACAATCTCCCAGAAGAAAGGAGCTGTTTTAACTATAGTCAGAATTCAACATTCATCAGCTTTTGGTCAATTTGCATCACACCAGGGTCCTCTCTAGCATTCTGAGAAATCTGAGAGTTTTTCTTCACAAGAGCAATGAGATTTAATCACCAGCTCTAGCAGAGAGAAGAAAAATAAATAATTTGTTGTTTTTGCTTTAAAAAAAATCTTTTCTTAACAACTTAGACATTTTGTCCAGTTACATTAATATGCTTAAAAGGCAGAGAAAAAAGCTAACTAATTTCATGATGAAAAGAAAACTTCTAAATTTAATAAATTTAGGAGATAAATTTAAAAAAATACTAAAAACGGTTGAAAAAGAAATCCAGTTAAAATTAATAATTCATTTTAAAAAACCCAAAAGTAATTTTTGATACTCAAAATATCCACTTAGAGAACTACAAACATGTTCCTCAGACACTTATTTAAAAAAAACCAAAACAAAACAAAACATTGAACCTATTGGTTTATAAAATTCAAAGTTAATGCCTATTAACTAAAACATAGTGTTAGAAATGCATTCATGCCACATGAAAGCAAAACTCCTTTTCTCCTCCTCTTTCAATAGTGGTTACCAAACTCTTAGCCAAAGTTTTAATTAAAAGTTATCCAGATTATTTTTGTTGCTGTAACTATACAATAAACTTGAAACTGCCGAATCTTAATCACTGCAAAATTTTGGTCCTGCATGGATGATGGTCTTTTGTGGAGGGATTTAATTTATGTGGTAGTTGGGGTTTAACCCCTGGAACAGCCCGGAACAGTCTTACTAAAGGGGCCTAGACCTTACCTGCTCCTTTTTCAGCTAATTTTTTTTCTCCTATAATTAAGTGCTGCAAAACTTCCCATAACTGGAATTCTAGTTATCTCCATGCCCAAGAGTACTACATCTCATGACCTGAATCCCGTGCTGCTGTGGCTATCTCAGGGAACAAACAGGATGAAGGGGCTCCAGGCACAGCACCAGTAAAGCTTACAGGAAAAGGTCAGAACTAACCTGCTCCTGTGGAGCCCCCCATTATCCACATCCTTGCCATCAACCAAGACAGGAAAGTGAGTATCTTATAGAGGGTTACTGGAAAAAGCAATACCATGATATTGGAGCCATACTTTGAAGAGACAAAGAAAATAATTTCCACTGCAAAATGAAAGTAAATGAGATTGTGCTATTAACTCCACTGCAAATTAGCAGTGAAATCTCAGCACTGCCATTGAAATGGCATCAATCTTAGCATCATGAAGCAATTTTGCATCTCCCCACAATGAGCAAGGCCCTTTGTCATTGACTACATGGAGGATTTGCATTAATATTCTTCAAGCATCAATAAACAGCTTATCATGAAGATGGAAGGTTTTTGATTCCCAACAATTTCCCAGCATAATATAAAAAGGATTGTAAATCATCAGTGGTGAAACAGGAAACAACTAAACCAACCCATAGAAATATTAGTTAATATTATTTTCTCTCAGAACTGTGAGCATTGTGTCTTTTTTATGCCCTTTCTTCTTTTTAAACTATCCTGATATGTTACACCATAAATAAGTTGGGTTTTTTTTCTTCAAATAGGATCATACAAGCAGTTTTACTAAAAGAAAACACCACAAAAAATTACAACCATTACCAATAATCCCCCACAACCTGTACCAAAACCAATACACTTTTTTCCACATTTTCAGCTGCCATCCAAAAAACTTTCTGCTCTCAAACAAGTCCCAAGAAAATAGATAGCCACAAGAAAATTATGGAAGTTGAGTTAACCCTTAAATATTTTTAATCCTCAATATCAAAATACATCATCAGTTGTTGTGGTTTCTTTTTTTGCTATTTCAACCACAAGTACTGATATGTACATACATAATTAGAAAATTATATGGGATATCAAAAGGAAAATTATATGGGATATCAAAAGGAAATATCATTATATGGGAAATCTACTACACATTTTTAATGATTTTGAGAAAGGATTTTGATGGCACAGAGAAAGACATAATTAAAACCTCAAAGTTCTTAACAAGACTCGTTATAGATATTCTTTCTTCCAATCTTTTTTAAATCTTTGCAAACAAGTCTTTTCTATTTGCACTTTTTATGTAGTTCCATTATGTCACTTCTAAATTATTTCCACTTTTCAAGATTATAAATGTAGAAAGAAAAGGCTTCTGTAACTTTTTTCTTAGAAAAACAAAATCCACTACCCTTTTAAACTTTACATAATTCTTCTATTGTCCTTTGATCAAAATGGTCAAAGAACAAGAGCAACAACTTAATTTTTCTTGCTTAAAACTACAGAGTATTTTATTATCAATATACTAAAGATCCTTTGAATGTATTTGGTAACTTTTACATCACTAAATGCATCATATTGAAAATATAAAACCAAACACTAAAACCCACAAACACGGTCTGAAAGGGAAGATTAAGCATTTCCTCTACATGCTTTAATGACCAGGAAATATTATATTACTTTATATTATGGCTTGCATAAGAAGAACACTTAATGCATCGATCATGTAAACTGACTTTGACAATTGAATATGCAGGAAAGAAGGAAACAATATTTTACTCAAAATTGAAACATTCTGTTGATACAATATAGTCCACAATGTCAACTCACTTACATATGGTTGAAATCATTTAAGTTCAAACTAATTGTTATTTAAAATGTTGATTAGATCATGCTGCAACATATAGGTCATAACTCAGCTGCACCATCATCTTGTCACACTACCTTGAAAAGTAAAAGGGACTTAAGGAAGCATGTAACAGTAATCAATTCCTTTAATGTCCCTTATAAGGTGAAGGGAGTTACTGAACCTTTATTTATCATTTTCTTCTGCAATTAAAATGGAATATCTTTACTTCTGGTGAATGGAATTACTAATGTTTTTAGCTGGTCAGAATAAAGATCCAGTATGTCTATTTGTCTTTTTGTACAGCTGGATATATACATCCACAGTTTGGCTGCTAAAATTAGAAAATAATGTATGGAGAAATAAATATTTTATGTGTAAAACCTACCCAGATTTCATTATTAAGCATTATCTCATATATGTTGCTAAAGTGCACTTTTGTGGTCTCATCTGTGGAATAGCCCTGGATTACCAAAGGTAATATATGGTGGCAATAAAACTTGCTACTCATTTCAGATTTTTCTGGAGTACTGTATATTTTATGGGGTCAATTTTTAGAAATCTGTCATTTCTACAGTGCTTGCAATTTCATGGTATTCGAGTGTTAGCACCCAGCTGCACAAAGAGATTCTATCCTGTATTTCTTCCTTTAAATCTGTTGTACCGCAACAGAATCAAGTAGATATAACCCTGTATTTTTCTATTTGTTATTTAATAATAGTGATATCCTGTTGAAGCTTCCAGAGGAGTTGTAAATTTTCTTTCCATAGCTGACATATGTTACAGGGAACACTGCTTAAGTTCATCTCTCCATTTCTCACTAGAGATATGGGGAAATTTTATTTCAACATGTATTTTCTTTCTGAAAGTTATCACAATTATTTGCTCTCCTTTTAAAGAAAATTGCAGCTTTATTTCCTTTAAAAATTTATTCTCACTGAATTCAGAACTATGTGCACTGTAATGCTAATACCAGTGTTAATGGCAGAATGCCATTTCCTTTTTCTAGGTGTTTAAAAAACACTCCCACAGAGGAAAAACTCCCCACCATAGCACAGCTGTTTAACATCAGGAGAGATTTCGGAATCAATGCTTTTTGGGCACAGAAAGTTATATCCTTGTGCTTTTTATGGATACATGCAGGATAACATCTTTGCAACTGCAGAGGGGGTTTTGTGCCTGTCCACCCAAAATAACTTCAGTAAAGAGCATGTCAGTGACAAACTGCACCATTTTTTTCCAAGTAACACTTCCTGGTTTGCAGAGAAAAACCCACACATTGCTAACTTCATTCTTTTTTATAATCAGTGTTTTTTGCAGCAAGTTGCACAAAGCGTGATCATTTCTATTTTTAAATCTTACAAGAAAAAGACAAGAATTACATCTAGATGATTCTAACAGGCCTGTTTAGTTCTGGAGGAGGTTATAGGGATGGACTTGCATTATACATCACAGGGGATTAAAGAAGAATTTTAGGACCTCATTTTTAATGAAAGATTCACTTGGCTGAATGCACACTAATAGGTTGTTCTCACACACAGATCACTAACTATGATGTTTAATAAGGTAGGTCAACACTTCTCTGTGATCTGGTTGTCAACAGCTATTTTTTATTTTATGTGTCTGTGGTAACTCTTTGGAGCAGTAACTGCATATGGTATGTCAACCAACAAGACTTTATTCATAAATAAAACACCTATGGTTACAGCAGTGAAGGAAATGCTACAGAACAGACAACAGCATGAGGATGGGCTGCTCTGAATAGTTGAGGACATTTGGGTAAAAATTTACAATATTACTTTCTTTTATTATTGCTCATATTTTATCCATCCATATGCTATTATGATTCTTTTTAAATTTAAGTAACTCTCTAAAGTTTAAAGGAGTAGTATCAAACAATCACACACATGGAAATTATTTCTGTAAAATAGAGAGAGTTCCCTGTTCTTAGACAGAATTACTACATTTTGTTCTTGCCTGTCCAAAATCCTTCCTTTTCAACTGATTTCATTGTATTTAAAAGTTTTATTCACCCCTCCTCACATTCACAATTTTGTCTATCAGATACTGGTGGATAGAGCACTTATATCAAAATTTTAGCAACAACTCAAACAGTGCACTGGCACTTTGATAAGATGATGTAGGTATAAAAACCTGCACAATATCTAAGCAAAATTATTTTTCTTTACATGGACAAGATATAAAGTGGTCTTAAAAGCTTACAATATTGTGTTTATTGAAAGATATTGGCTGACTGCAAGTAATAAACTGAGCTTCTAAGACGAAATCCAGATAATAATTAAAGGTGTACAAAATACATTAGATAACTTAAAAAGGTCTTTAATCTATCTTTAATCTAGGTAACTAGATTAAAAAAATAATAATGACACTAATAAGTCCCTGCTCAGGATATTTATCAAGCTTTGCTAAGGGTGATTATGGTGCTTTTTACTTTGCTATTACACAGGTGAAATAAAACAGTACCCCTCCTTAAATCTCCAAACTTCATTCTAATTTCTGTAACACTCTAAGACATTACAAGCAATTCTTCACTTCAGTAGTCTTTTCCTTGAAGCAATGACTAAAGAATTTCTCAGAAGTCAGCTGAGCCAGGGGTTTACAGTGCACTTGTCTGGCACAAACCTTCAAGAGCAGGTTAGCCAACTCCAGGAACACATTCAGCAGTTCAGAAATAAATCACCTATATTTCACAATGTGAAGATTATTTTATCCAGAAGGTAACTTGAAGACTTTTACATTAGTACACATGCTCGTGTACTAATTTAAAGGTAGCACATAATTACATGTTGTATTTTGCCCTCTTCACAATCCTGATGTCTTCAGCAACACAAAAGAGCATAACTTCTTGCAAGGTGACTTTGAATTCTCATGTGATGTGATGAAAATCAGGGATATTATCAGCTTTATCATGGACTGTAATGCAATGCATAAAAAGGTGTTTCTTTTGTATTTAATGCAAAACATAAACTAAGTTAATGAAACATTCAGACATAGCATCAACAGGTACAGATTAAAATCTTTTGTCTGCTTAACTGAGTAATTAAAAACAGGATTGAGCTTTTTAGTGTATTTTAAATTTCATACAAACTGTATCACATCTATCTTATTAGTTTTGCGTTATGCGCATCAAGGCATACTTTCTATGACTATGTTAAGTTATATTACTAGAATTTATTCTATTTCTCTGACTACTTTGTATACAAATTCTAACAAACTTACAGCTATTCAGAGTTAATCTGGTTTTGTTCTGTAGTTTAAATTTCATATTTCTTTTGTCACGAGTAAGAGCAGACAAAAACTTAATTTGATATTACTTTACAGAGCATTTATTTTAATTTCCGTATATAGTCCCTGTCCCTTTTAGCCTATGTTAATGGTTACCTATATTTTGCATTAAACATTTAAAATAATATTTTCAGTGTAAAATCAATTTTAAATAACCATCATTCACAGTCAATTTTTAAGTAATTTTCCTACTAGTTCACTTGTCACAATGAGTTACATAAGAAAAATCAAGTAAAAAATAATGATTACACACTCTTTTGAAGTAAGGATTCAACGATTCATCTGTGCATGCGATTTGCTTACTAAAGAACTAATCACAGGATTCTGAAAACAACTAAAGCCTTCACAGGTTTTTGTATATAGACTAGCAACTGAACACATATGGAAAAATAATCCTATGGAGTAAAATTCAGTTTAAAAAATAAAAATAAATAAATAAAAGGTTCAGACCCAAATCTTTACCAAATCTGAAGAAGGCACAGCAACACATAATAAAGAACATGATAATATCTCCATGTTTCATCAATATAAATGAATGGGTTAAAATATAAGTTGCTTCTCTTATATTTTTTTAAATCATTACCTAATTAAAATTATTAAATATCAAGCTGATGTGGTCATAGGTCAAGTGACATAAAACAAAAATTATGTAAAAGCATTAAGTAAGCACACACAAGTTTTAGTTGCAAATTCAATCATGAAAAAACTCTTCCTCTTTATTTGTGATATAAGGCTTTCAGTAGGAAAAAAAAAAGCCCTTGAAGCCTTTTATGTGATGTTAGGAAGTATTTGAAGACTTTCAATTTTCAGGTTATACAGAGACATTTTTTATAAACAACCAGGATTGTCAGGAGACCCACTGGGTGCAATATGTTTTTAGTGCTATATCAAGTGACAAGATATAATCTATAGTTCTAGACTCTGTTATTATTAGCAAATTATTATCCCCATGAAAAGAGTTTCAGGGCGATTTTTTTTTAAGCATATCACTTTCAAAATTAAGTAGAATAAGATGTTTACCCAACAGTTTTCTTGGAAGCTAAAGCCTGACAGGGACTCAAGTAACTTTATAACCAGCCTAAATTTTAGGGCAACTGAGGCAAATCATTAAATAGGGTAACAGAGGAGGCTGCCAGCTATAACATGATCCTATCTTTCTAAACCTTTTGGCCCCTTTCTGACAGATCTGTCTATGTAGTGCAATTCTTCTCAGTTTCTGTAAATTCTACGTTTGTTTCTTCATTCTTCCTCCCTTCCTCCCGGCAGATGTTTGATGGATTAGCATTCCTCTTCTGAGTTTGAATTTTTTGTTTGACATACAATTTTTTGAAACTATTCTAAAAAGTGCTGGAACACATATCGTATCCGGTTTTTGCTTGATCTTCTTTTAAATTTAATTTTTTTCCCTTGTTACTAATATGTGTAAGTAATACAAGTACTTTTCAGCACTAAAATATAACATGCTTCAAAATCAAAAAACACTTCATTTACTGAATTCATCAGGTGAGAAAATTAGAACACTGAAGGACAAAGTGTCTTACTCAATTTGTCATACTTGAAATCAATACTTCAGCAGCTTTTTATAAATCAAAATACAAAATGGTCTTTAATCAGTTCAATTTTCTTGTTTCATCCTCCCCAACATGCGTCCCTCAAATTTCTTCAGCCTTTGTTCTCTGCTAACAAAGTGTTTTTCAAATTATAGAAAAAAGATAAAGGTTTCCCTCCTCCCAACTTTCCTTCCTACAATTTGCATATAATTGCTGCTATAATACTTGTAGCTGAAGTCCTTTGGATGCAAGGTGCCTTTTCAAGTGAGATATTGTTAGTGTTGCCTAAAGCTATTACGATGTAGGCATTTTCTTTAACCTCCAAGCATTTTGTGGAAAAGTAGAGCAGCATTACAACTCCCAGAGCATACAAGTAGCTACACCACAGAACACATTTCTAAGGAAGACTTATTCCACTTGAGCATGGAAATGCCTTCATATAGAACAACCCTCGGGTTTCATCTGACTATTTTAATCAAGTGCAATGCCAAAACCAAAGTTCTATTACAGTTCTAGTTTTGGTCTTGAATTTCCTCAGGTGGTTAATGTGATATGATAAAGGGTCTCAATAGGAGAAAAGCCAGGATTCTCAAAGCATCATTGAGCAGAAGTACTCAAGAGTACACACACTACTTATCACATAACTTAAGCAGGATTGTTTAATTGGAAAGTGTAAAATGTGTTTTGATCTGGCAAGCATTCTTCAGTGTTTTAGTGATAAAACTCTTTGGAGATATCTTATCCTTAGTAGCTCCGTGTTTGCATCACAGGCTGAACAAAGCAGCAGTGCTGAATCTCTGGTTTTACTCTGAATACCTCCTGATCACCTATATGATCATCTATAAAGGTTCACAAAGACTCTTCAGAGAACAGAAGTCTGTCAAACACTGAAAGATGATAGAGGTCCAGAGTGTTGTTTATCACTACACATAAAAGAAATCTTACCTCACAGAGGGCAAAATGATAATTTAGAGATAAGGAAAAGAGATCATTCTTTGTTCAGTATGGAATTACATTTAATTATCCAAGAAGGCATTTCAAGTCCTATTTGATGCAGAGAGACAAAAAACTTCACTCCAGATTTTTCAGCATGTTAACATCACTATCCATGACCATAGTTCAACACAAACAAATAGTCAAAACCACAATAGCTTGATCAACTAGAGTTGCAAATGCACACAAAAATACAATAAAATTAAGTCAGCTGCCAGAGAAATTAAAACAGGTGTGACCAAAATTCTGGACCTGTATATGTTCAAATGGTTTGGATGAGGTCTGGCTACAAGATCATCAGTGTATCAATGTCTGTATACCTTCCAGACAACTTATAGTATAATTGTTCAATTAATTAATGTTAAAAAGAAAATTCTTAAAATTCATATGAAATTATTGGATTTTAAAAATTTATTTGCACTTCAGACACCATTAAGTTTATATTCTTTTTAAGGTTGTTTAACGTAACTTAAAATACACTTTTTGCTTGGCAACTAATGAAAATATGAAGAAGAAAAACCTTGACAGTTCTCCCCCCAAAACACTTCACTCCAGCTACTGAGGTACATTATTTTTGGAAGGAGGCAGAAAGGGATATATGATTCACTAATGGCACTTCTTTCAAGAACAAGTATATTTTAGCAGAGGATTGTCTACTAGGACTAGAAATAATCCTGTTGACAATGCAAATTCCAATCCATTGATATCGCATTTCTCACAACATAAGTGTCTGCACTGTTTTTCAAGGCTCTGCACAAAGAGCAAATTCTTAAAGCTGAAAACCACACCCTCTACAATTTTCCTCAAGTTGCTTAAATTGTACAAGTATATCCACAAGTAGTGTGATCATGAGTCTATTTTTACCTCATATAAAGTGTATATAAAAATAGAATTAATAACTATGCTTCACTAAATTGAATTATTGCTTAAGTCAAATTCAAATCCCAAGCTTCCTGAGTTTAGTTTTGGTATTTGCTGCTGGACTAGAATTGCCTGAGATTAATGGGTAGTAGAGTGAGTAATAAGGTATAAGGAAGGCATATTACAAGTTGGAATTCACTGAAAGTCATTGACAAAGAAACTACTTGAAGTTAGGAAAAAAACCCTAGCCATGTTGCTAATATTAAAATATTCAGCCTAAGATTTTCACTTTACAGTGTTAAAACTCCATTTTCTTCCCAGAGGAGATGCTGACCTGCTCTAAATACAAACTATGGTGACTCCATAGCAGTGTGACTATACCTCTTCCTAACACTGCCTCTTCCTCAATATTCTCATTTGAATCAAAAAGAAGGCAAGTTGGTTAAGTAAGTCTTGTTCTTCTATGAGCTTCGATTTTTAGACCTTTGTTCTACTGCAATGCACTTGCATATCTTTTTTCTAAGTGAATAAACTCTCAGCATGAAAAATTCTTTACTTCACCACTATTTCTGTAACACAACAGCTAATACATATTTATAGTTTTTTAAGCCAGTTAACTGAGATCAAGATCACTGTGTCTTTATTCATCTCTTGGTTTTAACCAATGCAGAAACTGCAGAGACTATTCATGGTGTAATTTTTATCTCCTTGGATGCAAGATCAGAGATGATTCACAAAAAGTTTAAAAGTTTCTTAGCTCAAGTGACTATGCAGTCTCATAAATATTTTAACCAAAGGACCTAAATTGAGTTATATGATGCTGAGAAGATTCTACTTGCCTTCTTTTCTTTGTTTCCTCCTCTTTACAGCTGGGTTTGTTTTTTTTTTCTTTTGTCAGTGCCTGCCTTACCCTCATAATTAATCTACTTGCAGATCACTTCAGGTCTTGTATACTCAGAGCAGACAAATTCTATTGTATGGAGCTGATAAATCAAGGGCAGCACAGAATTCTTCAGAACAGACACTTGTTTTGGATTCTCCTCAACAGCTCTGAAGGACTGACACACCACATAGGTACAACTCTAGCTAGCTAGGGATGTGATTTTAAGGAGGGTAGTACTATAATCAGTTCTAGATGGTGACTGTCTGATGGATTCCTGCTGTTTTACAAGTTCTTCTCTGTCACTCTCTACATCTTTATTTCTCATGGTAAATAAAAAAAAAAAAAAATCATTGCAGTAAACCACGGCATAAGAATAAAAGACTGGATCTATATAAGTTCCAATACTGAGGTACAAGTCCATCATTCAGCAGTTGCCTAGCTGCCTAATACTGCAGTTAAGCCCCTGTGCTCAGGATTCTGCTGTTGAAATCTGCCAGCACTTTATGGTGTTTGTGGTGTGTCACCAATGAAATCCTCATCCCACCAAGTACTTGGCACTTAGGGATTTTCAACAAGATAGCCTGCTCACCAGCTGAATACTTTTTATATTTGCTCCCAGCATAAAGTGAAATATAGATCTTCTTTTGCTTAGGGAAAAACCACCACAAAACAAAACCAAAACAAACAGCACAATTACAGAAGACAGAGCATTGATAAATGTAGATACTTCACTTCCTCAATGTGGCAGCAAAAAGACATTTATTTTAATATTTTTTCAATACATTTATCAGTTTCTTCAGGAACTATAGGAGCAATTGTATGTTTAAAATTAGTTTGCGGTTTAAATTTATATTTCCTTTGTGGCTCTGCAGGTGACATTGATGATTCAGCCCTTCTGGCTGTAACAGAAAAATTCAGAATCTCCTCCCAGAACATTTTCCCTTTTCTATGATAGAAATGCTTCTTATAGAAGCATGAACATGGTAGGTTTGTGGGAGAGAAACTCTAGACTGGTGAGTGAATCAAAAAGAAGGTAAGTTGATTAGGTAAGTCTTGTTCTTACAAGACTTCTCTGGATACACAAAGGAAACCATGTAAACGAAAACAAACAAACAAACAAACAAAATCAACATTTTAAAGTGGTACCCAATACTGAAAGAGCAACACTTTTGTTGCTGTGGTTCCTATTGAGGTCTATCAGTAGCTGAAATAGTTCTCTACAGAGTTGAGGGTGAGGTTCAAAACTCTTCAGGAAAGCTCACAGGTATTTTTCCTTATGAGGTCAAGCAGCAACCAGAGCTCACCCACCTGGATATGTGGGTCAATTTCAAAAGCACAAGGGTGATTCCTGTAACACAGTAACTACATCAGTACTTATCCCAGTACCACCACTGCTCAACTGCTGAGCTGCACGCTACCAAAACAGCCCTGTTTGATAGTACTCATGTAAACAGGTAGGCATAACAAAAAGCATAACTGGAAAAAAGTCGCATTAATTTGTAAAACTAATTCCTGTAAGCTTGCCATCTGCAATGGAAAAAGCAGCAGAAACTAACAGAAAAGGGGGAAAACAAATTCATCACCAACCACAGAACGCATCTAAAAAGAAACATTGCTTGGTATGATATTGGATAAAGTCAGAATGGCTTCTCAAAAACAAAGAAGCACTATTAGACTTGGGAACTAGCATTTAAAATGATTAAGTTTATGGATAAGGGATATCTGGCCAATACTACAAGGGTTTCCAGAAGACTAATTGCTAAAGCATCTTAAAGAAGCTGAGTAGCCATGGCATATAAGGATGGTCCCGTACAATTTGTTGAAAGATTGTATAAGGTGAATTGTCATAGTGGTGACATACTGAGTTGAGGTTTTCCCCTGTGCTGGGTTACATGCTAATCAACACTACAAATATATAAATTACTCATTAAAGAGAAAAAAAGAATGAAGGAGGAAAGGTTGTTTATGAAATGACTGTGTTTAAAATAGATTTTATGAAACTTATGGGACTATAAATTGGCAAATGGACTTTAACATAAAGTGATGAAAATAACAACAACAAAAAAATAATTCCAGCACCTATAGATAGCAAGAAGACTACCTGTATTAGAAGACAAAATTGGGGGCTGCAATAGATAATTTTAAGGAAGAAAAGGAAAAGGAAAAGGAAAAGGAAAAGGAAAAGGAAAAGGAAAAGGAAAAGGAAAAGGAAAAGGAAAAGGAAAAGGAAAAGGAAAAGGAAAAGGAAAAGACAGTTTAAAGTGTAATAGCAGTCAAAATAAACTCGGTAATTGTTATGAAAGTTGTTGTGCCTTACAAAGCACATAGTGAAACTATTTATATCCAAATAAAACTCTTAAAAACCTTAGAAGCTAAAGAAGTGTAAATTAGGAGCTCAGAAAAATCCATGGTCAATCATCAGCTGTTTCCAGAATGTAATAGAAACCAGTTGTGTGGAATGATTTCTCAGTAACCACAGTATTAACATCAGCACCAAAAGAAATAGGCTGGCAAATAAGAAAGTCTCTTTCAACAAACATAGTGCAATAAAAATCATTCTATGAGCACTGGAGTTTACACTACCCCCTGAGCTCTGCTTACACAGTGGCCAGCAGAAAAACTCATATGAGCAATATTTTATTCCTTCACAAGAGTTTAAAAGATGTATTTTCTGTATTGTTCCTAGTACCAGTTACCTTTGTGCCTTGAATTCAAAGTTGGATTTGCCCGTAAGTAATAAAAAGAGTGTGACAGTCTTGTAAGGGCTTTTCTTCTGAGGTAATGCACAGAAAATCTTCATTTCTGATATTTGATTTGTCACATTCCCAAATATTCTCAAAAATACTTGTAGGTGAATTTAAAAAAATTCCATGAGTCTGTCCTTTTAAATTTATTCCAAAGTAGGATAGCATTATTTCTATTTTAATAATTTTTGGCACTTTACTAGTCAAAGTCATTTACCCAGCAGATCTCTCTTGTTGCCCCATAGTGCTTCCTACTTTGATGCTGCAGAAATAGTTAAAAAGAATGGAATCTTGATCTCCCAAATTACTCTATGCATTCAAAAGTAACAGAACCCCTTGAATATTTGAAGTGAAACACTTAACTTTAGGCAGATCCTTTAAGATGTAGAGTTAGAGTGCAGCAGGTTAAAGGAATGATCACTAGTAAGGAGTCTTAGGCACATGGTGCCCACCATCTTACACTGAGAAGTGTACTGAGCAGTTTGCAGTGTACCTTGGAGAAAAACTAGAAACTCTTTGGCTTTCCACCAAGCATATACTACAGTTTTCTTCTCTCTTCAGGTAAAGTACAAGTTCTGGTACACATTTGCTGAATAAAAGCCCAAACACACAATCCTAGAATATGACCAGCAGCCAGCGCACAAATCACACGTGCATATCATTATTTACAAAATGTTGACAACTATACAGACTTTTCAAACAGAAAAAAAAAATCTGTAAGAGGCATTGTTGAACATCAGAGGAAGTATGTAGAAAAGGCAAAACTCAGTAGAATAGAGTATTATGCAGTGTGTTAACTATAAGACAGCTTATTCTGCCATCCTAGGTACAGTAACCTCTGCAACCACCCTAGGAGAATTTTGATTACACAGCAGCAACTAGAATTGAACCTACAAAATGTGCAAACCTGCAAATTTATTTGATCAGTCACACTTTATAACTAGTAAAAGCAGTTTTCCAAAGCTTACATTACATTGTGACGTCTGATGGGAAGGATTATTTTATATAATTGCTTCTTGAAAACTATGTTTTGGTATGTGTTAGATATTAAAGACACTGTTCCATAAAGCACCTCATAGCTTCAAAGACTGATATTTTTCTCAAGTTGAATTTTCTTTATATTAAGGAAGAATACATTTTCATTACAAGTATTCTGACTTTGTGGAGAAGTGAAAAATATGTGAAGGCATTGCCTTTGTACAGTTAAAAAAAATCTTCATGTAGATATATATGTCTTTCATGTACTTATGTCAGTAATTGCCAAATTCCATGGATGGATTACTAAAGTCCCTGAAGGCAGAGGTATGTGCCCATTTCTGATGCTGTCCTGCCCAGCACAAGCAAAATTATCAATAAGTAAGGAATCAGTGAGGTGTGGTACCTGACACCAGGAACCTAAGATGACTAATCAGTATATCTAGCTTAGCTATTCTGTATTTATTTCTCAAGCTCACAGCTTCATTTTTAAATGTGAAATTTGTTCTGCATGCTCATCTCCAGGACAGGTTAAAACTCCAAGAATATTGTCTCTTTAGGCCATTTGAAGACTAAAAGTGGAAGTGGAGTTTTCACTTAAAATAAGGGGAGAACTCTAATTAAAAAGATAAAATAAGCATTAAATTTTCTTCTTCTTTTAATGGAAAGCTGGTCTAAAGTAAGTGCTGTTGAGTTCTGGGAAATCGTTTCACTTAGTCTTGAATCTTTTGTTATTGCTGTCATCATCGATGGTTAGCCATGGTATGCTTAGAATTTCTGTGGAGAATATGTTTACTGTCATTCATCACTGAGATTTACAGAGATCCCATAACAGTAATTAAATGTGGCTGTTTACTCAATGCTGTCATCAGAAGAGGATACAGCCTGTAGAGTGGAACTATTCAGGGGCCCGAAAATATTTTGTTTGTCAGTCACATCTAAAACATGAGCCAACAAGCATCTTTTTTAGGGTCCTCTACACATTTCAAGAAAAACAGAATTCTTGGCCAATAAAGAGTCTATGGTTTAAATGCTTCTTTTGTGTGTAAAGCCAAATGAAACACTTCATTAACTCATTCTCAGTCAAAATTCAAAATTATGAAAGGATGACTAGCTTTCTTTGTAAGCAATTATGTGCTGTTGCTTGTAACCCTTACTTGGTGACAAAGAGGAGACCCCCAATGTAAAAGCCATTCCTGTTGTTCATCCCCTGGTGGAACAGAAGTTGTATTATGCATAAATCAGGGCATGAAATGCAAAAACATGCAGTGAAATATTTTAACAAGAAAGGGATGGAAACAAAAAAAGGAAGCATTTCTTTTGCTCCACAGCTCAACATGTGAGCTGTTCCTCACATCAGGGTTTCAGATAGACACAGAAAAACATAAAGCTGTGTATCATAGACATCCTGTGGTGATATATACAAAGGAGAATTCAAGGTTTTTTCATTTGTAAAGTGAAAATAAACAAGTGGTTTCATAAAGGAATAAGATGTTACCATGTCTCCCATAACAGATACTAAAAATCTCTAGTAAGCATACACAAAGCTATGTCGGGGGAGGTTTAGCTAAGCTATAAGGAAAGCCTTTCCCACAGAGTGTGGTTGGGCACTGGAACAGGCTCCCTAGGAAAGTAGTCACAGTGCCAAGCCTGAGAGAGTTTAAATACCATTTGGACAGTGCTCTCTGGCATTGGTGTGACTCTGGGCGTGTTCTGTGCAGGGCCAGGAACTGGAATCTATGATCCTAGTCAGACCTTCCAGCTCAGGGTAGTCTATGATATTGTCTTCTGTTCACTTCTTTCTTCAATTCCCTACTGGGCACACTTGAGAGATTTATAAATACCTGCTCAGCAAACTCATTGGAGTAATGAAGCAAATACCGTGAATTAGGACTAATCAGCAAAGGGAAGTACATGCAGAGTGTCATGGTGTGAGTTTTCTGCAGCACTGCTAAGGACTGCTCCATGCAGTAGTGCAGCTGCATGGGCATTCCATGACAATATCTGGTGAAATAGCATATCTAGCAGACTCAACTAATCAAATAAAGGTTATCACTCCTAAATGGAGCAAGAAGTGAGGCATATCCTAAAAAACCATTATTTTATAGAAGCAGGTCTGTTAATGCTTTAAAACTACCAGGGGGGATAGCTGGTATGACCTTCAGTTCTCAAAATGTGCAAGTATTTTTAGCAATCCGTAACTGTCATAGCTGATGAAACTTTCTACTACCATACCTAAAAGCTTTGTAAGACTTCCATTGTTCCTGACAATTAGTAATAATGTATGGTTGTTCTCATGGGTGCTTATGTGTGATTGCAATATTAAGAACACACTATTTAAGTACTTAGTTTTTAACAGGAAGTGGTATATAATTTTCAGAATTTCAGAGTTGGTTTACTTTAACAACCTTTACCAACTACAGGTAATTTCTTCCACTGCTATAGAATATTTGTAATCAATACAAGATAATTTTAACCACATTTACTTTCTTAAAAGTTAAGTTCTTCAATGAAATCTGTAAAATGGAAGAAAACTCATGATGCAAGAAGCTGTTATGTATATATATGTATGTGTGTGTGAGTATAAAATTACAACACCAAGTTAGGAAATATAATTGTTATAAATTCTTCAGTCAAACCTAAGTTGAGCACAGTCAAAATTTTTAAAGTGCCTTATTAAAACCAAAGGAGAATCTGTAACTTTATTTTACCTAGGTATATCTTAGGAAGGTTACAGGAGATATGGTGTTTAACCTCTACAATACTCTTTCTTCGCATATTCTTCAGTGACACTTAAACTAATTTATAAAAAGATTATATTCATATACTTATATTTAAAGATTTATAAAAAATTGTAAAGATTATATTTAGAAATTATAGAATATGAATAAATGTATAGAAAGTATTAAACAATTCCTTCATAAACTGGGAAAATACAACAAAATTCCTTTGAAAAGTTTTCTGGTTTAGGTGTTGATATCGAACATCAGGTCACAGAGGTACTTGCCAGTTCACTTTTACTGCTCCACAGGGAAAGTGTCACAGCAGAAAACAGATAAAGAAAATCCTTATACTACTCAGTAGAAGTTATTAATGGATTAGGTGACAAGTTTATGATTGTGGGGACCTGCCAGGGTGCCTTGTGCCAGAGAACAAGAGCCACCCCCATAGACAGAACCAGTCCCACCCAGCTTCACTGCAGTTCAAAGATGAGCCCATGAACAACACCAGTCTCCTTGTGATAACGTATTTAAGAAAGGGCAAAAAGTGCTGCATGCCAGTTGTGAGATGGAGAGTGAAAACAGTGTGAGCAAAAAAGCCCTGCAGACACCGATGTCAGTGTAGGAGTGGGAGGAGGTTCTCCAGGCACCAGAATGGAGATCAACCTGCAGCCCAGGTTGAATTTTGCAAGAATTGTGGAGGTGCTTATCCAACTGCAACCCATGGACAGGAACACAGAGCAGATATCCACACTGGTGCTTGGTGGGAGAGGATGTAAAAACATCACTAGTGAATTTGATCCTGAGAAGAAGGAGAGGGATGAGGGCAAAGTTTTACTGAGGGATGAGGATTTACTTTTGTCTTTGTTTCTCACTCTCATATTCTATTTTTAATTGGCAGTTAATCTTCCCTAGTCAAGTTTATTTTGCCCATGATAGCAATTAGCAGGTGATTTCTTTGTCTTTATCCTGACCCTGAGTTTTTGACCTTATTTTCTGATCCTGTCTTGCTGAGGAGAGTGACCAAGAGAGCAGTTGGTAGGGGTCTGAGAGTCAGCCAAAGTTAACCCACCACAATTTTTGTAGACCTAGGGTAAGAATTATTTAGCCACTAAGGACTCTGGAGAGCCTTCCAGAGTCATCTAAAATTAGAAGTTAATTGTTTTATTAGAGGGATAATACAATATCATTATCTGCAGCAATGACACAGGACATCAAAAGGTCCTGTGCCATGCATAAAACCTTTAAATCAGGCCACTTGCACCTCTACAGATAAATGCTTTTAGAAAATTATTCAATGACAACCGTTATCAGCATTGTGGAAAACAGCAAGTGAACTTCAATGACTAGCTCCTGATAACATTCAGACCCAAATGAAAGTAAACATAATTTCAACCTGCCTGCAATTTCACTACTAGTGATTTTGGAGTCCCAATCTGAGAGCGATTTCTGGAAGAAAGGTACTCAGCATTATCTGAAAGTACCATTCACCTAACAACATCTTTGATAAAAAAAACACTTTCAGAATTCTCACTCCACTTCTTAGAGGCAATTCTCAGCACAAAGATGCAGTTACTTTCGTTTAAGCAAACAGGAATCAACAGGTTAGAAAAAAGGCTCTGAGATTACTAACTCCTGAATTAAACAGTTTTTTGTTCAAGAGCACAAAAGGCCCTGCCTTGCTGAGCTGTAATTTAACTTGCTTGCTTACACTGTTACAGATGCAAGTTGGCAACATAAAAAGTTATGTCTTAAAAGTCACTTAAATATGGTCTGTGTTTCAAATTAACACTGGAGTAAGAATAAGTGCAAATTAAAAGAAATCATATGAAGCTAAGTTTTATCATGTCTACAGAAAATTTGAGAAGTTTTCTAAAAGTATCTATATAAAATCAGAATGTAAATAAAACCTGCCAATATTCACGAATATCCCAAGTTGTATCAGCCTAAGGGAAGAACTCTGATTTCTACAACAATCTGTTTTCATAGTACTATGACATCCAGTGTCTTCCAGATAAAAAAGCAATAAAAATATCTGTCCAGATTTTAAGCCCTAAAGTAAAGGATTACTGTGATAAAGTCAAGCAGTTTTCTCTGTAGAGCATTTTAGACTGTCTTCAACTGAAAAGGCTGAGAGTGAGACATAAGTACAGGAAGAAAATCTGTTAGTGTTTGACATTAACTAGCAAAAAGCTCTCAAAGTGTTAAACTGGTGATTCTCCTTCCTAAGGTTCTTACCACATTCCTTCAGGCTGCACGAAGTTGAAAAGTCTTTTTGTAACAAGGAACACATGGTAGGTTCTCCTATTTTTTAGGAGAATTTCATGTACATTAAATGGTGAAACCATAATCATAAAAATTCAAAAAGCATAAATATAAAAACATGTAGAACAAGATACAATATAATAGTACAAAAACTCTAGGGAAGAAAATATTGCTGTAACTTCCTAGTGACTGGAAAATAACTGATTCCAGGTGCTGTAATTAATTCATTGTGAAAGAAATAAGTGGATTACAGTAGAGAATACTAAATTCCCAAGGTTGATTTATTCACAATTATTTGAATGCTTGAGCAGATGTCTTGATAGCAACATCAGCAGCGAATTTTACAATTCACAGGTGTAACATCCCTTTCAGAACTCCAGCAAAGACAGCTGTGTTTCAACAATTTCAGCCTGCCAGTCATTTCTCATACTCCTGCTTTTCCCATGGTGCTGTGTCCCCAAAACTGCTGCAAACTTGTTTCCCTTCTTCACTACAAAGAAATGAAAGATTTTGTGCTTAGGCAGACATATAAGGTTATTTGATGTATTGCTGTTTTGCAACTACATATATAGCATAATCAGCAATTCCCTAATGTACAGGAGCAATGTTACTGTTTGCAGTCTTCAAACTTTTCTTATTTAAAACTCCAGTGAAAAGTTTGGTGTTTGCTTCAACTTATAAGTTCATTAATAAGTTAATTAATAATAAGTCCATTTTATATATTCATAAATGCCCATTCCAAATGTGGCACAGCCTCATGATCAACAATGGATTTCTCTTCATCTCATATCTGAGATTATTAGCCTGATTTTGCAAGGTAAGACATGGAAAACTAGAGTCGTGAGACCACAGTACATAACTGACTTAAATAGCTATTCCTTAAACACAAGATGGACTAATAATTTTAAGAGGATTAGCAGGCACCTCAAAACTCCTTTGCTAAAAACAGAACAGCCTAAAGTACTTCATCATAATATGTGGGTACAAAAATATGGTAAGTTTTTCGGTGCTGTTGCTGCAATATTCTGGTATTTAGTAAGAAGAGATGATCTTATTAAGTCTCAGAATGAAAATCTATCCTCCTATGAATCCTCTAGAAATTAAAATATAGTAAAAATTAAGTTTACCTGGCATCTATAAATTCTAAGATACATCAGATATAATCTGATCTGTTATGTTCTTTTAATTAAAAGATTATGATTTTAGTCAGATATTTGAACATTTTAAAGGAACACAAATGAAGGAAAATGTCTTCCTTCTGCTTCTAATTTTGCTAGAAAACTCTGAAAGCTGCTAGAAATACTTGTGCTCAATCAAAGCTATTAAAAGCCACAAAGACAAATGTACCAAGGAGCATCAGTGCATTAATTCTAACCCCACTTAGATACAGCAAATTATTTATTTATTTATTGTTCCACCTGTTTCCATGACTTATGCTCACAGTGTCTGCCTAGTCTACATAAGAAAGCTACATCCTTTCTGTTGTTGTAAATGTGGTCTAGCTATCCCAAGGAGTGAAAGCACAGGGCTAGCAGAGTACAAAAGCAACTGCTGCACTGAAGGCTGTGCTTTTAAGAATGGCATTTTACTTCTAATGAATCTCTTCCTGACATGCCAGCATATCAGAAGTACTATTGTGATCTCAGTTCTCTGCTCCTCAGTCAGCAGGGGCTAAAACTGACAGCTCACTTAACTTCATAGGGAGAGACACTACCTCTAACCTCATGAAACTTAAAAGTGACCCTTCTGGCTGGGTAAGAGACAGACTCCAATGGGAGAGGCATCAGTTCTTACTCTGCTGAAAGAAGGATGGTTCTGATGACAGGACTGAAAGGAAGAATAATTAAAATACAGCAGAGTGGGGGAGCATTTTTACACTGTATAATATTTATGATCCCCTAGTGGATGTCTCCTTTGCTAAACTTCAAATTTTATTCATATCTACAACATTATGAGTTTTGTTCATTAAATGATTCAGTGACATTATAACTATGACATTTTACTGTGACATATGCTATGTAACTGCTATCAGGTTATAATTACTTCACAAATACATTTGAAAAACCTAAGAAGGCTCTTAGGAAATTGCATACACTCTCCTTAATGGCATTTGTACAAATCCCATATTTCAACAGTCTTCTGTACTATAGAAGTTTTTCTGTGCATAAGAAAACATTGCCTAGCTCCCCAGTGACTAAGAAGAGCTAAACATGCACTAGCATCTCTGATGTATTAATTAGTCATATAAAATAGAGGCAAGTCAAATGGAAAAAACTACAGTTCCATAGAGAAAATGTTGATCAAGAGCCCAAGAATGGCATTTGTGATAACTTCTGCAATGCCAGTACATGGCCCTCTTTTCCAACTAAGTCATGCTTTAGTATGATGTGATAGAAAGTAAGGTACAGTGCTAAAAGAAAAATATCTGTCAATATTTTAGAGCTTGAAGAACCAGGTAAGACTGAAAAGCAAAATGTTTTCATATATCCTCAGTAAATTTCTGTGTGTATGTGACATTCTGCTTAAATATAACAGACTTGAATAACTCAGGGTGGTTTGTTTGTTTTACTATGTGTTTTCTTATAGAGTGGGTGTATTTTGAGTGTTTATGTTTGGTTTGGGGTTTTTTTCCCCACAGCATGTCCTTGTAGCCTTGAATTTCCGTTCCTTGTTTCAATAGTACATCAGAAGTGATAAGATTTTGCAAATAAACATTTTAATCTCTTCTAATCTATTTATCTAATGAGTTCATGTGGCATTTCCAGCTAACCTTATGAAATAAAGATTTTGGCTACTCAGAAGATTTTTTTCCTTTATGTTGTAATCACAATTAAAGGGTGTTATTTCCTTATTTCATTAGTAAATTCTTTAATGTGATCAAGCCAAACCTAGCTAAGCAGAATTTGACACTCTAATCAAAACAAGCAAAGAAATAATTAATAATAACTAAAAGAATGTGGAAGTAATAAAATTATTGTAATACAAGGGTTCTTTAATTAACTGAGAGCTCTGTTGTTTTGGGTTTTTTTTGAAAATTAAGCAACATAAACCTGGATCCAAAGAGCTGAATGTTTGGAAGAATTATTTTAATTTATTTTAAACCAAGTTTCTTTAACTGTTTAACACATTTTTTTAACATATTTTACACTTCTTTAAGAAATTTCTTAACTATTCAGAAATTGCACTGGGCAAGGCCCTAAGGTTGGAGCTTCAATTTACAGAAACAGAAGCAGTGCCCTCTGCGATTGTCCATCTCATAATCTCAAAAACAATGAAGATAATAAATGTGTTCGCAGTATGGGACTGGTTGGTCTACTCACATGTCCTGTGGGATTCAAGTAATAGCATTCTTTTTGTCAGAGCTGCCAGCAATAATGTGGATTATTTTAAAAGTTTTGAGATACCAATCTTTCACTGTCCTCCAGGGCTGCCCGGAGGACAGAAGTATAGTTTCATGAGAAAACAGCAGAGTGTTCATTTCACATTAGAAATAATATGATAACTTTGAACTTCTGAGGAAAAGACATCAAAAAAGAAAAAGATATAGTGCAGTCTGAGCACCCATTTGGTGTCCTGAGGGTTCAAACCCACATGCTGGCCAGAAAGAAAATAATCAGAACCATATTCTTATTTCTAAATAAATGCTTTAATGGTCTGACTTCATCTTGTCCTCATAATTTCCAAGTACTCGTATCCTAATCTATTTCCATTTAAAATGTAAGCATAAAAAAGTATGTTACAATAATTTTAAAAAATGCACACAAATGCATTTCAATCTTGTCACCTCCCGCTCTGTAGCAATTTGGTCTTTCATGGGACTTCTTTGTGTGTTTTGATTTTTTTTGTCTCCTCTGCAATTGAAATGCTGCTGTGAGGTGCAGAAAGGTCAGAATAACCTCTATTGTACTGAATTCTTAGAAGCATTTAAAAACATTTAAACATGAAGTACCATAAAAACAAACAAAACTCTCATGTTTAACAAAGATCCACCTGTGCCATAATACCAGCTTTATATAACAGTTTAAATGATTGAAAATCCTTTCAGCATTCTTAGTTCGGACAGGATCTATTTGGAGATTGTGTCACTCAAAGTTAGGTATTTTGATTGAAACTAGGTTTCTGAACTTCCACCATAGAGTTTAAATAGGCAGAGCTGTGAGGCTGACTAGACACCACTATGGAAAATAACAGCGGTCCTACTGGATAGATCTTAACTGTGCTTATTTAATATTGCAAAGGTAAAAAAACCAAACAAACTACCCCATACACTCTTATAGATTGGAATCTCTGTCAAAGAATGCAATTATTTGATTTATTAATTTCACTTTTTGCCAGGGAATGCTTTTATCATTTTACTTTCCTCTACTATTGTAATCTATCCATGAGGTGATTTTTTAAAAAACAAAGAGCAGAGAAACTTCAAGTTCTTCCATTGTTTTATTCTGAAAATATTTAAAATGTATTTTATGTTACGTAATTGTAAACAAATGGTCTTATTCAAGTCTTGACTATCAGATACATATGTTTGAAAAATATTTAAAATACAAGAATGTAATATGGGATGCTTGGAAACATTATCATGACATTGCCTCAAGTTCTTTAATGAAAGATTAAGCTGTACACTTTACATAAAGGAATATTATCATCTGAAGCTCTCCTGCTTTTCTTCCATAGGAGCTTGAGTACTTTTCTGCAAAGAATATACCCTGTATATATGACCATCCTGGAATTTACTTTCAGTTTGAATTTTTTCTTCTCCTTGTAATTTGAAAGGCAGCTTTGTGACTGTTTTTGGCCTGCTGTGTGTAAGAGGCATAGCTTTAAGAAATTTTAAAGAATTCTTAGACTATATTCTCTTGGAATTATGTATTTCATCTATGAAATTGAAACACTTTCTTTAGAAACAAGAAATACTGCAACCTCCACTCATGAAAGGAAGAATATCAATATCCTGCAAGGGGAGACCATTCCCAGTACAAAAGCCTAAGCTGTTTTCAGTAGGATATATTTATATATCTGTCCTAGGTAGAGACTTTCAAAGGAAGAAGCACAATGAAAGGAATTCAGTTCATTTATTCCTTGACTATGTCTATAAACAGATGATTCCAGATGGAAAAGTGTGGAGAAGGAAAAAAAAAAAAAAAAAAAAAAAAAAAAAAAAAAAAAAAAAAGAGGGAAGCAGGGAATGGACACTTTCTTACTTTAAGAATGGCGCAAATTCACAAATATGATGGTGATAATTCCACAAACAAATTCAAAACCTGTGGAAACTGGTGGAAAATGTGTAATATTACACAGTTCTTAGGAAACTGGTTTATCTTTAGATGTCAAGGAGTCTGATTAGCCTCCAAAACACCACAGAGAACATTTGCATTCATCCAGTGTTACATTTCAGATCCTTCAACCCAGTCCATCTGATGTGGCGAACAAATTTCATAATTAATTCAAAAAAAGTTACTACCTAACTTAAAATATTTAACCCGTGTTCCCTCATAACTCCAGCCACAAAGCCATTTCACCACCCTCTCCACAGACTTCCAATATTCAGCCCAAATGTGCTTGCACAGACTACTAGCTTTTCCATCACTGTTGTTCTTTACCCTAATAACCACTAACTTTCTACTTTTGAAACTTAAGGGAATACACATCCTCTTTCAACTGTTATTATACCAAACTAAGAAAGGCAAAAAAGTTGTTTTGCTCCCTAACCACAATATAAGCATTCAATTTTATTATTATGCTGACTGTCTTCCTTCAGGGTTCAACTTGTAGTTCAACTCTCAAGTTGTACATAAAAGAGATCTCATCAGTTTTACAGTCTTAGGCCCTCATTTTTTCCTAATGGAAATGTCTTTCCTAACTAGTCATACAGCAAAATTTCTAATTTGTTTCCCTGTAAGCCCCTTTTCTTCACATCAGTGTGTTAATGCAAAAATAACAATTGTTTGGATTTGATCCAGATTTCTTGTGCTCTTGACCACATTGTATAACATCTTTATGCTTTTTCTCATTTTCATTATATTTTTCAAGGTTTATGGGCTTTATTTTGAGTTTTGAAACTTATGCTGTTTTGTCCATTTTTTCTTTATTTCAAACACAGAAACTAATAAAAATTTTTCCCCCTCTATTATCTAAAGAATATATTCATAGGCATTGTGCTTATTCTTTCCACTATAAATTTTTAATATTTTTATTTAATTGCAGGTATTGTCAGAACACTGCAGAATTCCAGTTTTCTGCAAGGATCACCACGGTCATCCTATGTGCCTCTTCAGAGGTGAACAGGTCTATCATCACCTTTGCAGATTTCACTCTTCTGCATCTTATTTGTGCCTCTAATTTGCCCACAGCTCTGGCTAGATCTTCAGCAGACTCCCAGCTAAGATCTACTCACTCAAGGCAAAGTTGAAAAAAAAAAAAACAACCAGGTGCATGACTGATAACTGCTACTTGAAAAGTAATATTTTACATAACATCATTCCACTCCTACATGGCGCTTTTGAGTGGACTATTGCTATAGCAGTCAGATATAACATTGCATATCAAATAAACAAACCAGTTGGAATTAGTTTTCTAATAGAAAGTATCTCACCATGGCTGAATTCGACCAAGACATACAATTTATCACCAAACTGACATAAGCATTTAGAGAACAAGAAAAAAAGAAATTTTTTCAGTGTTTTTGGTTTCTCAGATATTTCTTTGGCTATTACAAGCCAGGTAATTATGTTCTCTCATCTAGAATGAAGCATTCATCTGACTCTATTCCTACACAAAAGTAACTTCTAGTGCCATCAAACTATCCATTTTTTGACAAGTTTGGACTAGCAACACACAAAATAATTTCATTATTGCTGTTTTCCTCTCTCTTTTGATTTTTAATATCCTGTTGCTTGAAGAGAGATTGCCACAGGTTCTTCTAAAACATCAAGCTCTCAATAGTGTGACTGCTGTACTTCTAAAGAGTTTGCCACACCTTTGAAAGCATTTGGAAACAGAAAGGCTTCTAAGAACAACCTGTTCAAATTTCATCACTGCCAGTTTCCAGCTTGAGTTATGCAAAGCAAGATAAACAATCTGGGAACATCCAGGAGGTGCACAAAGTTTAAGGTATAAGGTTAATGCAAAACCTGCTTAATTCTATTTCACAATATCTCATTTTAAACATATTTTCAGAAATAATGGGAGCATCACATGTCATTAAAGTCAGCAGCCCATATAGACATCCATCCATCAACACAGACCCCACTGCACATTTTAAACACACTTGAAGTTTCTAGTTCTAGCTAAATGATTAGTTTTTCTCTCTAAAGAAAAGACATGAAATTCATCATGCAATTACCTTAACATCCTGCTGTGACAGAAAGGGTTTTTGTAACTCATCTGTAGCAGTATACTTTGTTTTCTGTATGACAGCTGATCAGAAAAAGAGCAGTCAGACTGAGTCTGGGGCAGGAAATCTTTCAAGGTTTGTGATATAGCCTGTTCTTGGAGGTTTAACCAAATCTGTGGAACAAGATTTTGTCCTGGAGAGAAAGGAGTCCTCCTTTCTCAAAGGACCTGAACAACTTCAGCTGGGCAGGCACTCCCCCAGGAAACAAACACATCAGAGGTTTGGAAAAGGAGATTTGGAGAGAAGACCTGGGAATAGGAATCAGAACTAATAAACAGTGGGGAAAGGAAGAGTAAAGTGGAGTTTTGAGATGAAAATAATTATTTTTATTTTTTCTATATGTTGACTGATTTTTTTGTTGAAAGAAATTCATTGCCACCAACATTTAAATGAATGTTAGTTTAGCTTTAATAAAATTTAAGCTTCAAGGAGATCAGTCTCAAAGCTCTATCTAGTTTGCAGTCCCAGCATATCCTTGCATCTTTATTTTCTTCAAAAGTTATTTGATTTACCAAGAGAAAAAAAAACCGAAAAAGATTAATTTTCAAATCCACATGCTTTGTGTAAATGAAAAAATTTAATTCCTCTTGTCAGTAAGAAATGAACTATTGAGACACCATATCTGCTAGAAAATGTCTTTAACTAAGAAAAATGTGAATGTATAAAATAAAGCCCTATCTTTTCAGACTCAAACATTCAATAAAAATTGATTGGTTTCAGCAGAACAAATGTTTCTTGGTTCTAGATAGTAGTTGAAAACTCATCAAAGATAAAGGAAATAGGCAAGGATTTCCACATAACTACAGAAGATCTTAGTCCAAATGCTTGCTTTTTTTTAGTTCTGAGTAAAGCTAGGAGCTGTTGCCTCAGGCAGTCCCAGCTGCAATTCCTCATTTTCTGCCTTGCAGCTGCTCCATTCCATGTTCAGCTGCCAGAAGGAAAGGACTCCCTCCTTTGGTGGGCAGTTGGCACACCTGAGTGAAGGATAACAATGCCTACTCTCAAACTGCAAGTACAAACATGAGGCTGAATTAGGGAGAATTCTGAAGTGCTTTGATAAAATATTTCTTTGCATGTCTTCTAAAAAAAATCAAATCTTGAAAACTGTCTAAGGGGAAAAAATAGGTTTTAGCTGTGCCCTGCTCTAGGAATGTTATCAACAATTTTTTCCTAAGTAGCAAAGTATCTGCATTATCCTTAAAAGAAAATACCCTTAACAACTGGTACTGCTAATCATAACGATGGGTAGGGGAATCATTATGTAAATGATCATTTATGAAGTATCTCACTGGCATCCCAGGACAATAAAGAATTTTATAAATAAAAGGAGTCAGTAAGACAGAATAAGAATTTTCTTGGGGTTTTTTTTTGTTGTAGTTGTTGTTGTCACTGACAAAGGTTCTTTTGATATTTTGGTCATACTGAATAAGGCTGCAACACGTTTGAAATAATTTCTGAGAAATAGAAAGATTTTGAGGGAAAGCAGGTCTATAATTCCCCTCCCTACTACACTGTTCAAAGACAGTAAGCAAAGAATAGCAAATACTTTGCTTAAAAAGCCCAACTTCTTAGTGAAAATTCAAATTTGAGAATGCATACCAAAGTATGCCTTTGGTAACATAAAGATGTGATATTCTTATTTTTGATGCCACAAAGTTCATATCTGGTATCATAGTTTAGGCTATCCACACTAATAGGAGAAGCCTGAAGTCAGTTTATCTTGTGTTCTAGTAGTTGCAAGAACCCTTACAGACTCATAGCAAAGATCAATCTAATACCATTTACTGCTTTAATAGCAGACTGTATTCATTGCTAACAAACAGGGGAAAGTAGAGAAATCTTTTCCATTTTCTGATTCGAATGATGGGGTTTTTTGAACTAGAGACCTGATCTATAGCATTTGTAATACCTATTGATGAAACAGGTCTGATGTTTTTATCCAGAAGCAGGTATAAACAGATGAATCAGATCAGAAACAAAAATTGTGCATTTATCACAAAAGCTCTTCTGATTCTGAAATTGTCTGGAATCAGTTTCATAAAATTAGGATTAACCATATTTTCAAAATACGAAGTATATGTTAAGCAAGTCGCAGTTTGTGACATTTTTGGATTTTTCTTTAAAGACAGTCCTTGGGCAAATTGTTGGCAAAACAGAAGTGTCTGAGACAACTGGAGAAAGAAAAGTTAGGATCATACAGAATAAAACATATGATTGTGAACAAGAAAGAGGTTATTACAACTGTCACCCTAAAATGCATACATATATATATATATATTTACTTTTATCTGAGAGATAGGTTTGTGGGATGTCATTACAGCTAGCACCTCCAGCGTATTTCATATCTGAATGTCCTGATTTAAACCTTCTCTTTGATACTCCACAAATCCTAAAGGGTTTCTGAGAACTCAGGTACCTTCTGTTGAACAGATTTCCCACTTCTCACTTGTCCAAATAAAGTTTGAATACTACTGTATTAGTAAGAAGAAAAATCACCCCAAATTCAATTCACCAACAATAGATTGAACACAAGAGAACCAGCCTGGTTCCTAATATCCTCATGGTGAAGGAGACTTGAAAGTTCATATATCAGGCAACTTTTCTGCTGTGTAACTGCAATTCTGCAAAAGAACCTGACAAGTTGGGGAGGGGTTGACTTTTTTTCTTTTTTCTTTTTTCTTTTTTCTTTTTTCTTTTTTCTTTTTTCTTTTTTCTTTTTTCTTTTTTCTTTTTTCTTTTTTCTTTTTTCTTTTTTCTTTTTTCTTTTTTCTTTTTTCTTTTTTCTTTTTTCTTTTTTTCTTTTTTTTTTTTTTCACTCCAAAAAGGGTGAGTTTTAAGTGGTTTTAACTGTAATTAATACCTGGAACCAAAAAGTTGTGAGGCAGATGACTTCATCTGGATTGAATTCTGGAACACTGGCTAAATAATTTTTAGTTACAGATTAGTGTCAGGGTTTGCAGAAATTTCTACCTCTCTGCAGGAGTGAGGTAAATTTAGAAGACAAAAGTCTCTTGTTGTAGGAGCAATACTTTTTTCAGGAAAAGGGTTGTCTTTCTCATGCAAATTTGTAGTTGCTATTTTTTTGCATATGGTAGTAAATTACACAGAAGTGAAAATTTAGAATCTAAATTTCATCTTCAACAGCACAAAAAGATCCTGAGCAGGCCATCCCTCTTTGCATCCCATCCCTACCCATTGCTCATCCTTCATTTCAGAGGCAGGACCAAAAGGTAGGTAGCTATATAGGTAAATAATTATTGAATTATTGAAAATTCTTGAGAACTACACTGTTTCTAGTTACAGTACAGAATTTAGGTAGTTCTCCAGCAAAGTGGGGAGAAGGAAGATGACACATCATTCATCGTGACAGTAATTGCAAATGCCAAGGAAAGTTCTTACAAAGCTTCCAGAAGGAAGAGTTTACAGTGTATTACAAACTGCTTGTTAGTGGCTCCTTGAATATGGGATTGAATTCGTGCTACTCAGGAGCTTTAGGAACCAAACAGCAGATATTTTCAAGCATCTAGGAGATATTAAGAAGACACTAAAAAGGTTTTGATAAAATGTCTTTGTATTCTCAGGAGCTACACATGCTGGCTTCTGACTTGTGTGTAACAAAGGGATAGAACTATGTTTCATACCTGAAATACTTTGTTCTTGAAAATAATTATCCCCTAAATTTTTGTCCTTATGAAAACTCCATAGACTTTCATTTTTTAAAGATTGTTTGAATTTATGTATTTATTTATTTCAAATGCTGGGACAATAGAAGAACTGGAGTCAAAATAAAATAACCCATTTGTGTACATCTGTGGAATTTATAACAAACGTTGCATTTGGATGAAATTTTTCAAAAAAAAAAAAAATTAACATCACTGTCCTTTAAAACCAAAAATAGTATTGTGGGGGAAGATATAATTCAGGTAGATCAGTACTTTTTTCTTAGTAGTGCCACTTACATCTCTAACTAATAGAAGATGCAAATGATGCTATTAGGAAAAATAAGATCAAATGAGATAGAATTGGCACTACAGATCTCATAGAAAACCTAATTTTTATTCCAGGGTTAATAAAAGCAAAATTAATAAGTTCTTTACAGTCCAAAATGTTTTTTCAGTGTTTTCTCCTTTAGTATTGATGTGCTATATAATCAATTTTAACTATTCAATAGGAGGAAGTTTCTATAGGTAGGCCTTGCAGACTAATTGTGTTTTCAGAAATAGTGAAAAGATGAAATGTAATGAAATCGGATGAAATATAAAATAGATCTTCTCAGTTTCAAGGAGAGTTGATAATGACTGTTACAGTCAAAGAACAGTTACGGAAAAAAAAGTCCTATAACGATATATACAGAGCCAAGAATTTATTTTTAACCTAATAATAATCTTAACAGTCCAAATAAAACAAAACAAACTGATTGGCATTGCTACAGTAACCTTAAATTATAGTCCAAATTAATATTGAAAAGCCTTACTATTCATGTCACTAAGACTGTTATTCAACACTTAACTAATAACTACTTTCTTCTTTGGTATTGTGTTCACTGTTCCCATCTATTGCATCACAGGGTCAGTTTTAATTATCTGCATCAAGCGTGGGAGTGGTGGCAGATCATCAGCATCCTGAGTTGTTTCCAAACAGAGCTTCAGTTTAGGTGTGTGTACAGGATCCCTTCTGCCTCACTGCTGGCATTCAGCTGGGACAATCTTTACATGCTTTCTTATCATGGTCTGTTTCTTTCACTGATTCCCTGCTGAAGTTTGAAGACTGTACTGTGGCCTCCCTCAACTTTATTTGCCATAAGGGGCTACTGTTCTTCAGGCAGAGAGTGAATAACCTGGTCTGTCAGACCTTTACAGTCAAGTCTATTCACAGAGGACAACTAAAGGGAGGAATCAGACCAACAGAGAATTATAAAAAGGTGATAAAAGTAGCTCAGGCCAAGACAAGTCCAGACAAGTCCTGAGAGCTGAACAATCAGGTCAAGACAAAATCTGTAGCCTTTTGCTAGTCACGGAAATGGTACCGTTCTACTGGCAGGGAAAACAAAGCAAATAACAATCAGGAAAAACTCACTGAAAGAGCAAATTGTTTCAGTAGATTATGCAATGACAGAATTTGACTATTCAGTCATTATGGTTTGAAAAGAGGAAAATCATTGAACAAGGCCAAGGATGCAGCAAAAAACTGAGAGATCTGAATAAGAGATTAAAATTTTTAGGTCAGAAAGTTAGGTATAAAATGCATTATGGCAGTTAAAGCAGTCTGTAGGTGGGAAAAAAAAAAAAAAAGTAATATTGGCAAAAAAACCCACAAACCCAAACAAAAGCCTACACAAGCTCACACATTTAAAAATTACCATGAGCTGAATGTCAAATTTTTTGTGCTTTAAAAGCACTGAGATGAATTTTCTCTGAACATATGGATCTCTGTACAAGAAACTGAGGTGTGGGGCTTGTTTTGGAAGTTGTCACCTCCAAGATCCCACCCCGAGGGATGCATCCTGCGGGAGGTTTCACGCCCATCCGTGCGGGAGGGACGCGGGCTGATGTCACACTAGATGGCGGTGTTTGTCCCCGGGCGCACCGCCTCCGAGCCTGCTGTGGGAACAGCTTCTCCAGGGATGCCTCTGATCCCTGGCAAGCGACACCTTACCACTGTGGGGACGGCTAAAATGAAGTAATGAACATCTGGGTAAAACAACAACAACAACAACAACAACAACAAACCAACCAAAAACAAACAAACAATCAAACAAAACCACACACACCAAAAAACAAACAAAAAAACCCCACCAAAACCAAAACTAACCAACCAAACAAACAAAAAACCACCAAAAAAAAAAAAGAAAAAACAAAAAACAAAAACAAACAAACAAACAAACACAACCAACCAACCAACCAAAAAAAAAAAAAAAACCAACCAAAAAAACCCAAAAACACACCTGGAATTTGGAAGCTCAGATATTGTTGAACGTATTTCATGTTTGATGTGTCCAATGAAAAAGCAAATTGTAATAGAAAATCACTTACTGATCACAAGCAGAACTGTCTGCGAGTTCACGGTGAAGAGCAGAAAGTGTTTTAATTCTATATGTAGACCTGGAGGAATTATTCTAACGTTTAGTACATAGAGCAACATGTTTAGTATCATAGAATGCTTTAGGTTGAAGAGGACCTTAAAGACCATCTGGATTTAAACTCCCTGCCTTGGCCAGGGACAATTTCTACTTGACCAGGTTGGTCAGAGCTCCATTCAACCTGTTCTTGATATGTTGCTATGAATTCTCATTCTTAGAACATGCTTTTCTATGGATATAACACATTCCAGGGAAAATGGATGGGTGAAAACTGGCGAAAAGGGAAGGGGAATAATATTATTTCAAGAAACACAACTTGCTGTTCTTAAACAATTTCAATTGTACACGCATCAGTCATTCAAGTAAACTCTCTTGTGAATTTTGTAGAGTAATGTAAAAAGTAAAATGTCAGTTGCAGGAAAATCCCCTTTGCATATATTTCATTGAATTCCTTTCAGTGATGACAGTTACTAAAGTTTAACAAATCTTAAAGCACTGAAGAGTGTCACAGGAATGTAAAGATGGAAGGAAGTCAATCCAGCATCCATTTCCTTCAGTAAAACTCTCCAGAGAGCAAAGATGCTAAGACGGTCTACCCACACTTACACTGACTGCATTGCTCTTACTGACCTAGCTGCAGCAAATTACCTCATAAAAACTCACAGAAGAAAAATGGGATTTTATTCTTTAAGACCTAAAAACTCCCAAACAAAGTGCATATTAGTAAGGTCTAAAAGCATAATCCTAGAAACACCAATTAAAATATAGCGTAGCTGTGGAGACAGGTAACCTACATTTGTGTTTGACTTTCCCCATCCTGAAAAGTTCAAGTTCTGCCTCTTTGCAAGGCTACCTCAGCTTTGATAGCAATGAAGAGATTTTAACATTTCGCTCATGACAACATGATCTGGGTCATGAAACAGTAATCTCTCCTAGAACTTCCCTGAAAAGCTGAATCAAACAGAACTCGATTAAAAGTTTGTACAAAAAGCCATGGAGAGAGATGGCTGGAGCAACAGAAACAGCTGAATTTTATCAGTGTATAGTTTCTGTGTGGTGCCTAGAAATCCAACAGCAGTGATTCAGGACTTTGCATGAAACTAGAAAGGCAGAGGAGTACTATTTTAATGTAGCTAGCCCCAGTTCATTGGTGAGGAGAGAGCTATAGAAAAGGTGTACTAGAATATAGTATTTTTTGGTATTTCCATGTGATGGAAATGCTAATGCCATTGGACAAGGCATTTTTAAAATAAATATGTCAAAATCTTAATTTATTTCTAATGTCTATGTTCAATATGGAAAAGTCCAAAATTGCTAGAATAATCATTTCGGTTGGAAAAGACCTTTAAAATCATTGAGTCCAACTGTAAGTACGCTAATGGAGGTCTAAATGTTTGTGAGATCTTTCCTTCACATAAAAAATTGCCCTTGCTGGTTTTTTCAGGGTATGTCAAGAGGGAACACTAAAGAGGAGAAACTAGAAAGATCCTGCTGGTTACATCCTGCCTGTGACTGTGACAAAAGTTGCTGACAAATTCAAACACAGTCTGGCAATGTGTGCTAAGCCAGCAGATCGCACTGAGTACTTGCGGGGTTCCAGGACAAAGGTGTTTGCCTCAGAATGCAGCAAAGTGTGTATGTTCTTCATAAAAATGAGACGTGGCACACAGCCGCATACTGCTCCAATTCAGGTATTAGCAATAGAGAATATCATGGAGAAAAAAGAAAATCTTTCAGAGTTTTTAAAACAAGGAATGCTAGCAATGAGAACAGTGGCACTGTTGTGGCTGAAGCTTCCAGTAAGCTGATTAAAGTTTGTTTGTCCCAGTCATACTGAATTTTTAACTGACAATATAAATGTAACAAACTGAAGAAGTGCTTGCAGCGCCTTGTTTGCATGTTTTTCCAGAGTTAAGAGAAAAGCCACAATAGTTACTTTGTGCAGCAGAGGAGCAATTCTTAGAAATTCTGGCATTTGCTTATAATCTGCAAGAGCATGGAAACAAATGGCAGTGAACTAGCACAAAGCTTGCTCAGCTTTTTTTCATACTGTCACTTATATTGCTTAAAAGGGGAAAACAAACTGAACTAGTTTCCTGGTATGTCCTTTTTTTATTCCCGATACTTTTTCATTTGGTGTTTTAAACTTCTTGGATCAGAATTGGTCAGGGCTTGCTTGACCTGCCTTGAGATCAGGCACAGAACTAATGTCTTATAAACAGAAGAAAATATTTGTTTAGGTTATGCTTATAGTAGTAACATATGGACTATTTTGGTTTGAATTTGTACACATTTTTTACTTAACAATTTAATTTATGATAGGGTTGCTGAGGCACAAAGTATTATGATGCTTAATACACTTACCTTTTCTCACAAAACTTGCATTCACATGCTGTGACTTCCACTGGGTTCCTGATTGTTTTAAGTTTAAACCTAGGAAACATGAAATGTTCGGGTACAAAACTTAAATCCATAGAAACTGTGCTTACCTGCCTCCAAAACTTGAGCCTCTAAATTCTTTTGTGCATGTCAGCTTCCTGCAACATTATTTCCAGAAGATAAAATGTCTGTTTCTGGGGTATATCAGGATCTGACCATATTCACAAAATCCTGAGCAATTTGAGGATTTATTTCAAGTCCCTGTGAGCAGAGAGCAGAGACTCTTCAGACAAATAGCAGGGTCTAATCCTGTAGATAGTACAGGATTACAATCAATTACACCTAAAGGGTGTTCTTACCCTGTCCTTTCTATCATTGTAACATAATCTGATCAAATGAATAAAAATCCATCTGCAATATTCGATATGAATTGAAAAGCCTGGAAATTGCCACCTAGTTTATTTATATTGCATTGAGTAAAACAAGAAAGTCCATTCAGCTCAATGGGTTCTATCAAGTTTTTTCCTGAGACACCGATGCTCCCCATGCTGTGTCAGAGGATCCAGAGCTTTCATCTGCAGGTGTGAATGCCACTCCCAGCTTCAAATTTCAGGCTAGAGTTCTATTTCAGTCAAGTCCTCCATTATTTTTGTTTCTTTACAGAAATGCTTAAACTATATTAAGCACATGTAAACACCAAAATGACAGTTAAGTCTGGTGATAAATTCTTCCCTTCAGCAGTCTAAGACTTAGAATTGCATGTTTCAATTCATTTGGAGAAACCCCAGACATCCCTTTGTCAAGTATATATTGGATTAAACCACTGTGTTTCTGCTCTGTAATGACTCTGTGTGGCTCTGTGGCACTCTTCTCAAATTACAACAGACTTGCTTCTCTCTCCACAAATCTTGGCCATTCAGCAATTTCAGAAGCAGTAAATTGAAACTGAGTCTAATATATCCTGCTGGAAGAAGAGAACAACTTCACTAAAATCAATTAAATCACACTTAGTAGCAGATGAAATCCAAGCTGAATACTGTATAATATTTGGTAATAGGAAAAAGCCCACACCATCTTTGTGACTATTACAGCAGATTAAGTATTGTAATAGCAAAATACATGTTTATTTTCTTGGATTTTTCTGTAGTTTTATATTTTCTCCTCAAGTCTCTTCAGGATCTGAATTTGTCAGTGGAGTGTACCAAGGGTGTTTTCCTGCCCTAGTTATCAAACACCTGAAGGGCAGGAAAAGTCTGTCTTGGTTTAAACGCACTTGAAATAGAGGTTAAATAAAGGTAAATTGTTCTCCACCTCTTTTCTGTGATCCAAAATGTGCAGACTTCTTTACAAATTTAAACTGTATGTCCCCACTCTCCTGTCAACATGGCCTTATGAACAGCAGTGAGGAAAGAAAGGTGGTTTAAGGTTTTGCTCTTCCCAAATTCTGATTCTGTTTATCTATTGATACAACAATATCTTTCAAATAGCCAGAAGGAAAACAAATCCTATTTTCTCTATCAAATATTTTTCTTTAAGGTTTTTATATATAATGTCAAAGCAATTCCTCTGAGAATTTCTGACAAAAATTTCCTGACAAAGGGATGACCTTTCTTGAACAGAAAACTATCAACTTCTCACTCAAGAGAAAGGGAGTTCAGGGAACTTTGAACTAAATGACTTCTCTAAACTTTGAGGAACAAGGCAGAGTGCATTATTTCTGCCCAGACAAAAAGTATTAGTTACTATTTAGAACTGAATAAAACAAATATTCTGGATGGAATAATTATTTATGAGAAGACAGAGAATAGACTATATACACAAAGTAAAATGTTGGGATAAGTTACACTGAGAAGGGAAACCTCTAAGAAGCAGTTTAACACATGGTTTAAAATTATAAAGGAAAATTAAAAGCATTTAATTATCAGCACTTCATGGAAATTATCTAGTCATCTATGAGATCCTTAACACTGTGCGTATTTGAAAAAGCCAGAAGAATTACAGTATTTTAAATAATACCCTTTTGAATTAGAAGCCAAAGTGTCCACAGAAAAGCGTATTTTCTTCTTTTGACTTCCTCCTATACTATGGGTACTCTGAATTAATGGTTTGAGTGTAGCTGAAATTTTAAAATCTTCACTATTTTCTGAGTTTAGATTTTTTTATAAGAATTTTTTTGTGATCACTAATCACAACATTAATATCATCCTTCCTATTCACTGTCTGGTAACTAGAATATTTTGATGTAAACGTACTTTGTTATTCAGTGGATACTGAAAGGGAAAACCATGTTACAGGTAAAGTGTAATTAGACTGTAAAATTCTGACTTTAGATACTAAAAATTTTTGACGATTTTGTTTTCTTAAAGAAACAGTTCATACTTGTTCTGGTCAGTGTGAAAAGGAATATTACACAATTATGCTCATTCTACAAGATAAATGGCTCTCAGGTACATTTAATGGTTCAAACACTTATACAAATGTGAGAGTCACAATTTAAAACAAAGGTTGCCTTGAACAAGAGAAATGGCTGGCAATACAACATTATCTGAACACCAGAGCTGTTGAATTTCAACCCTGTAGTTCACTTGTATAAACTAATACTTAGAAAAATACTTAAGAATTACTGAAGCTTAGAATAAAAAGAGGAAAAGAGTTTTTTGTTTTCCTGCTTTCTATTATAAGCTTATGTGTCAGGAAAAAAAGAGGTCTTTGAAGAATGGAAGAATGTTTTGGAATTATATTGATATGAAAAGATTGGAGTGGGAATACAATGTTCAATTCCCCAAATGTTTGTCATTCAAGTGGAAGTATATTTGGAGAAGAAATGGAGAAATTTAATTCTCTTATTTTCATATTATTAAATTATCATCTCTTTGCAAGGTGTGTAAATCATGATGAATCTCAGTGAATAAAATCTGTAAGTCAGTAATTAAATCTCTAAATAAAATAGGGTCTAGTAGATGTTAAAAATAAATTTTCTAGTAAAAAATAATTTAAAAACCCCAATAGCAGTATTATAGTACTTACAAAAGACGTAAAGAAAAATCACATTTGCTGAACTGGGAATATTAAGTCCTTGGCACATTTAAAATGTTTAGGAAACCAGAAGAGTACTCTGTGGAACACCAGGTAGTGCATTAGACATTGTCATGTAGGTGTGATAGTCAAATAAACCCTTCATTTTTTACGATAAAACTCAGCAGATATTCAGGTTTCCTTGAAGAAGGGCTTCATTTATGTACAAGTATTTCTGGCTTTTTCTCCATCATGGCAAGTATTTAACTAGCAGTTCATCCCCTCCTAGGAGGGCTCTACCCTTAGAACATTATAGCTTTACTGTGTCTCATGCACACTTATTTACGTCAGTAAATGATGAGGGCAAGCATGAAAAATGGGAACACACAATCATTTCTGCTATCCGCACAAAGGAAGATGGCACAAGTAGCAAGATTTCTGTTAGTGAAGATTTCTGTTACAGAGCAACAGGTTATGGATCCCAAAACCAGTATTAAAAGTGATAATGAAAAATAAAAATTAAAATCTCCAGCAACATTTTAACTTAACTGACCTCAGCCCAAAAGAGCAGTGCCATGGCATTGACTGGAATTCTGCTAGACCCTGTGTTTTAGAAAGTTGTGTGTAGTTTGGTTTGAAATCTGGAACCAAGGCTTGTCTTCATTACATTCTGAGCCCAAAACTACTGAAGATTCCTGTACTAAACTGAAGATAATGTTCCACCTGCTTGGTCCCAGCCACAAAGTGCACTGACCAATACCCACTGCTCTATCTCCCTGTGCCTGTCAGCACAAGTGGCACTTGGAATAGCAGGAGGTAAACATAAGATGAAAGTGCTACAGAACTTCTGGGTTTTGTGTCCTAGAATGATGCTTTTTTGTGTTTTGAATGATGTGATGATAAGACTCTTCATGGCTGTCCTTCTTAGTACACAGAAAGTGCTGCTGCTAGACTAGCTCTACAATGATACCCATTCTCCTACAGAGTAACAAAGAGAGGCAGAAAAATTAGGCAAATACCTCTCTTCGGTGAAGTGAATGAAAGGTGTTCTGTTTGGGTACTAAAAACAGTCAGAAAGAGGAAAATATGACAAGACTGTGGTCATCCAAGGTAAATAGAGTTTAGCAAAACAGGTAAAGTAAAAGCAATATTTTGTGGAAATGCAATATGATGTAAGATGAAAATTATTAATCATTTTAACCAAAATTGATCTGAACATCAAATACAACTCCAAAGGTCATGCTGATCTTCTGGGAAAGAGGCTTACTCCCATAGCTAAATGTTGTATTTAAGCTTACAAGGTAAAAGAGGACAACATATCAATGCCAGTAGGACCAGGGAAATTATTGTCCCTATGTACATGGCACTGGTGAGGAATCACCTTGAATACTGTTTCCAGTTCTTGGCCCCTCACTTCAGGAAAGACTTTGGGGTGCCAGAACATGTCAAGCACTGGAGCTAATGGAGGGTCTAGAGACTAAGTCCAACAAGGAGCAGTTGAGGGAGCTGGGGTTGTTAAATCTGGAAAAAAGGAAGCTCAGGGGTAGCCTATTCACTCTCTACAACAGCCTGAAAGGAGGGGGTCAGCCTCTTTTCCCAGACAACCAGTGACAGGACAAGAGGAAATAGCCTCAAACCGCACCAGGGAGGTTCAGGTTGGATATTAGGAAGGATTTCTTCACTGAAAGTAGTTTAACATTGGAATGGGCTGCTCATGGAAGTGGTGGAGTCTCCACTCCTGGAAGTGTTCAAGAAACAACTGAACATGGCACTCAAGGGCTATGGTCTTGTTGACATGGTGGTGTTCAGTCAAAATTTGGACTCGAAGGTCTTTACCAACCTTATTAATTCTATGATTCTATGGTTCTAAGATAGCATGAATGCCACCCCAGATGTCCATTTACCTGGAAATTCAAAGGACTCAGGAGCCACCAAATGGTGGGGGAAAGGATATGGAAGTCCAGCCTGAGCAGCACTAAATTATGTTGTTCTGCTCTCAAAGTAGAGGGGGGGAAGTTTATTTGGAAAGAGTATCCAAGTACAGTTTACAAATGTATCTCTATACTTAATCTTCACAATCAACATAGACAAAATGGATATTTATTTACAATTTTAATTAGGACACTTAAAAACTAATTTTGCCATAACTTGGAGACTTAGCTCCTCTTCCCTTCTCATTTATGGAATAATTCTTCCCTATTCTGTTGCTTCTGCTTCTTCACAGTATTGGCTGCAGCATTAGCAATCATTTAGCACAGATCTGCTGAGATGGGGGTCAGAGGGGGAAAGGAAATTTTCTGTGGAAGATTCCAGGAAGTTACTGGGGTATGGTGAATTGTTGTTCACTTTTTTTTTGAATCTTATTCAAGGAGAGTATTGAAAAATCTTACCAGGCAAATACTTTTTTTTCTATAGGTTTAATGACAATTAAAAGGAAAGTATGTACCTAAACTTTTCGTTACTACAGAAAAATATAAGAGGAAGCATTGCAAAATGAGAGAACTATTTTCCATCATTTTGTAAAGGACACATACCTTGAGAAGATTAAAAATAAGAACATTAACATAATGACTAATAACAGGAAGGTATTTTTTCATCTATTAGATTAAAATAAGAACAAGTTTAATATTCATAAGCTAGAAGAAGCAATTTTTCATGCATTAGTTCTAAATAGAAAAAAGCAATTTCAGTATCTTTCAGTCTTTTATCAGTAACTGAATTTGTCATACTTTGTGAAAGATAGCTCACTGAAGACAGTTTTAAATAATTTCTGAAGTAGTGGCATACCAACAGGGCATTTAACCCATTAAGAGGGGATGGGCAGGATAGATGCAAGTGAAATATGGATTTTTATTTCCTGTTTATGAATTTTTATCTATTGTGTCACTAGATTTTTGATACATACTCTTGTTAGTACTTTCCTTCTCTGAAAAATTCTTATTATTTAAACAAACAAGCTCTGCTCCCCCCCCAAAAAAAACCCCAACAAACAAACCAAAACAAACCAAGCCAACAATAAAAAACCCAACCAACAACCCTTCAAATCCAAACAAAAACAATCAAACATAAAACCCCTTGAACACTCTGGAAACTGAATTACTGTGCAAAGGAATGTAAACATATTTCAGATGATTTCTTAACTCTCAGCTTACAGACCTGTCGGAATCTCTTCCTTCCTCAATATAACAAGGAAAGAGTTCACCCCACTGTATTTGTTGCCATTATTGCGTTCTGCATAATACGATACTCACTGACTATAAAATGAAATGCACCTAACTTCAGCATAAGTAGAATTTCACCCATTCCTTCCAAATTTAATTATTACTGTGATACCATGAAACATCGTAAGTGCTGATTTTTTTTTTTTTTTTTAATTCCATTGTTACAGAAATGGACTGATAATGTGTGGAGGTAGGAGTTCGAAACCCTCTGACCAGGTTCTTCTAGAGGTTCCACATCAGGAGTATTTAAAGTTTAATGCCACATTTACTTTATATAATTGTTGTTTCATGGCATTTTGATTTTGTAGGTATTACAGCAGCACACTGAAATCATACCAGAAGCACAATGTAGCTATTGCAATAAGCAGTTTAATCACCATGCAAACATGGTTCTCCTTACCAGTCCCTTTATTCTCATCATCATGGTGCTGGGTGTGTCAGATCACCAGAAAGGAGTACAAGGTACAAACCAGGTCAAGCCCATTATTCTCTTCAAGGCTCACTTTAGCAGCTGGCCAGTTTTCAAACTTAACCTTAGGTTGAGCCACACGTACACTTTTTCCCCCCATGCTGCTCTGGCTAGCTCAGAACAGTAGCCTCTACTAATTATCTCAGCAAAAGCTGTTACACAACCTGATGACTCACTGGTACAATTGTGTATCTAAGCCAAAGTTTACTTTTCAGTCTCTGTAAAAATGCAGTTTTCTTTACAATAATTGGTCATTCTTGATGTTCTTCCCGAGCTCATTATTTTTCCTCCAAGTCTTCCTTCATTGTGGGGAGATTGGTCACAGTGAAACTGTCAGTGTGGTGCAAGTGCAAAGGTTCTCAGCTACTGGGATTCATCTCATATGTCTTTAATTAGTGTATGTATGTACAGAATTACTTTTCCCTCTCTATCACCTCATATGCTCTATTTTGTTGTTTTCTGATTTTCAGATACAAAGTTATAACTATGTTTTTCCTCATTTAACAACAGCATTCACAAAAAATTTATTTCATACTTATGGGTCCTTACAGCAAAATAATGCTTAAATGTCTTTTTTAAAATTCTTGCGTGTTCTACATTTTATTTACTAACCTCAAAACAAAGTTTGCGGTAGGTTTCTTCAGAAACAGATGAAGATCAAAATGCAAAGGACAAACTGATGAGAGGTGAACGGGACTTTGTGATAAAGCTTTTCTTTTGAAGACACAAGCATAGTTATGACATGAGCTGTTCTACCTCAAACAGATTAGTAAGTTAACAGATCATTTTATTCCACTATTGAACCATACTGTAAATGCCTAGAAAAGATTTAATAGAAAATCTGATAACAACAGTAGTTATGCTCACATGTAGACACATACTCAGATCTTATCTACAATGGTTTTCTCAAGTCCTCCTTCTCTCTGCCATAGCTATTTTTCAAATACACAAAAGGAGCCCTTACCTCAGCATATTTCATCCTGTGCAAGTTCTACAATCAGCTTAGGATTTCCTGGAATCTAAGAAATGTGTTCCAGATTTCAAATGAGAGTATCCTTGGTTTAAAGTGCGATGCTCCTAGCTAAGGATTTCAAGTGACAAAACACACTGGGTTTTGTGTTTTGCTCAAAGCCATACTTTAGTCCAACAGCAACACTTGCAGATTTTACATGAAGCTCAATCAGAAACTTTAACAACTAAAACAAATCAAGTCTCTATCCCCAGGTTGTGATGATAGACTCACAAGACAGCTGAGGTTTTGTGGGATTGCATTTTATGGAAATGGTTTGCTCTGTCTCACCCCTGGAAAATGTATGGTTTATCCCAAGTCTGTACCCTCCCTGCAGTATCAAGTTATCTGTAACCTCATTGGCTGGAGAATGTTACCGCGCCCCTTTGAACCTCTGTGATAAGAATGCCAAGGCAGAAGGCTCTCCCCCTCTTGCCCCTCTACCCCTGGAGGCGTCTGGACGCTCCCTTTCCCTCTCCCCCTTTTCCCCTCTCCCCTTCCCTTCCCCTCTCCCTCAGTGAATAAACCCTCACCTCATCAGCATCCCACCGGCATCTGAGTCTCTTTGCCTGCCAGCACGGGAACACCATGACCCCATAAGACCCCAGGGGTCTCCGGGGGGCACTCCCCGGGGACACCCCCATAAATTTGAACAACAACAGATGATGCACCAAAGTCGGGCAACAGCACCAACAACCCTGAGACAAGATGGACCATGGTAACTCCGTTTCGGTGCCGTCTCCGGTGGAGCGGCCGTTCTGGGCCATTGCGGCCCGGAGCGGTCCCTCCCCTACCGCGCAGAGACCTCGTGAGCCACCACGCCGCTGTCCCACCACCGCCGACCAGCCCGGCGCGGGCCCGGGTCCCGGCCCCTTGGGGCCTCGGCCCGCCTCGGCGCTGCGCGGGCTGCGCAGCCCCGCCGGGCTGCGCGGTGTGGGCGGCGCGGATCTGCCGCAGCGAGGCTCCGGCGTGAGCCCCGGCGCGGCGGGACCGCTGCTGCGGCACGTGCCCGCGGCACGGGGCCGGCGCGGAGCCGGCCCGGCGCAACTAGCGCAGGCCTGGGTGCCGGCACGGCGGGGCTCCGGCGGCGGAGTGGCCCCGGGGCAGCCGCGGCGCGGGGGGCGAAGCGGCGGCGCAGCGGGAGCACAGCGGCTCCGGCGGCAGAGCGGCCCCGGCCCGGAGCAGCCCCAGCGACAGAGCGGCCCCAGCCCAGCGGGACCCCTCCGCAGCGGGGGGCAGTCCCGGTTGAGCCAAGACGTGGCCCCGGCCCCGCCGCAGCGCGCGCGGGCCCCAGCACCGGGAGAAGCCGCGCGGACAAGCGGCCCTCCCCCCACCCAGCAACAGCGGCAAAGCAGCCAACGCCCCTGGACAGCAGCGAAAGGAACTCAGCGAGACAGCCATCAGAGAAGGAAAAAGCAGTCTTCAGTTGTGCCCAAGCCCCGCACCTTCCAAAACTCGGTTTTGTAAATTGTGTACCCTCCTTCCTTACCCTTATCCCCTCCTCCCCTCGCTGCTCCTTCTCCCTAACCCTATTTCCCTTAACAAACCCCCGAGAGTTAACCCTTTCCTGCTAAACCCGGCATGGCATGGCTGACACCACGTGCTGTGCTGTGACCGCATGGCCACCATGGCCACATGCCCTCAGTCCCATCTTCCACTTTCCAAGTCCCACAAGGTAAACGCTAAGAAACCAAGCCCAAAAGTAAAGTGAATTTGTAATACCAGTTTTACAGCCTTGTATAATTGTTAATGCTACTTTGATTCCCTTTCCCTGTTTTTCTGCCCCTGTCCCTTGCTGTTCTGGCCAAACAGCAGGGTGTCCCAAACCCCTCCATTTCCTTCCCATCCCCATGAAGTAGTTTTACAATTATGCCTTTCTAGCTTTTGTGTGTGTTCATATTGCAGATTCCCCTGTTTTCTGTTTTAGAAAGCAGAGGCCTTTTCAGGTCACAAGTGTAGATCCAAGGGAAGCAGTTTTTGGATTGTCTTCTTGTAAGGCGTGATTCAGTGGTAGACTATTGAATCGATAACGCTTTTTGGGTTTATGCTGTCCTCAGTTCGTTCTGAGGGTGATTGATAACCTAATAGAGTGTCTGAGAAAGTATTTGACGGTTTTTTGTAGTTTTTTTTCTTTTGTTTTTCTTTTGATGACCTAAAACTGGGGGTCTTTTGTTAGGTCTCTGACACTTCTGGTGCAAGTATGGACGAAAAAAATCCCCAGTGGGTACATATGGACAAATGTAAACAATTGCATGCAGAGTGTAGGTCCTTTCGGTTGAAGCAGTTGGAAAGTGAAAGGAATGATTTGGCTCAGATCCATGGGTGAGATTCTGAGGCCGTGTGTGGAGCTCGGGGAACTCCATGTGTTTTCCTGTCCCTAGAGTGGGAGCAGAGGTCAGCGCCTCAGCCTAAGCTGGGGGCTGTGGTGGTCTGAAAAGCCAGTTGGAAAAGACTAGACACTATTAGGCCAGTCAGGCTGGAAAGGCTCAAACAAATTTGTTAACTTGTTTCAAATCTTGCAATATAAACCCACATAACCCGTCTACTGCAATTACAAAGTCAGATGAACTGTTCACAGTATAACATAATCCTTACTGCAATTGTATTTGGTTTTATGCTGCAAAACTATGTAATTACTGTTTCATTTTTAAATTGTTAATTGTCATATGTCATATTTCTCTTCTCACATTTTTAAGAAAAAAAGGGTGACTTGTGGGATTGCATTTTATGGAAATGGTTTGCTCTGGTTCACCCCTGGAAAATGCATGGTTTATCCCAAGTCTGTACCCTCCCTGCAGTATCCTGTGTCTGTAACCTCATTGGCTGGAGAATGTTACCGCGCCCCTTTGAACCTCTGTGATAAGAGTGCTAAGGCAGAAGGCTCTGCCCTCTTGCCCCTCTACCCCTGGAGGCGTGTGGACGCTCCCTTTCCCTCTCCCCCTTTTCCCCTCTCCCCTTCCCTTCCCCTCTCCCTCAGTGAATAAACCCTCACCTCATCAGCACCCCACCGGCATCTGAGTCTCTTTGCCTGCCAGCACGGGAACACCACGACCCCATAAGACCCCGGGGGTCTCCGGGGGGCACTCCCCGGGGATCCCCCCCATAAATTTGAACAACAACAAGGTTTGAAGAGCCTTTGGCAGGTCTCTAGTCTGACACTCTGCTAGTCACAGCCAGTTCCACTTAAGGTCGGATGGGCATAATCCAGACGGGTGTCAAAAAACTCCCAGGATGGAGACTGCATAGTCTCTCTAAGCAACCTGCTCCCACGCTTGACTGTCATCACAGCTTTTCCTTATATCCAGCCTGAAACTCTTGATTTAATTTATGCTTCTGTCTTGTCCTCCTGCTATGCACAGCTGTGATGAATCTCACCCTGTCTCTTTTATAACCTCTCATGGGTACTGGCAGGCTGCTATTAGGCCTCTCCGGAGATGTTGCCTCTCTGGGTTGAAAAAGCCCCATTACATCAGCTTTCCTCATAGAGCTGCTAGCAAAAAATGGAAACAGGTTCCAGCTCTTCCCCTCACTCAGATTAAAGCCTTCAGTCAGGCCATCTGTATTTGCAAAAGCTGAACTTCAACTATAAGAGCTATGAAAGCAACCATGGTAATCCAATATTTGTTTAACTTCACTGAAAAAACAATGGTGAGAAGCTGTGACCATTGTTTACACACACAGTCTGGACAATATTGTCAAAAAAGAAGTAGAATTATTGAAGGCAAATAGTAATAATCATGTCACTCAACCGGCTGCTCATGTCTCTCTTGACACAGACCAGAATGCAGTTGGATTTCTGAGTTGCAAGCACACACTGCTGAGTTATACTGAGCTTTTCATTCCCTAAGACTCCCAAGTTCTAATCCCCAAGGCTTGCCTCAACCCATTCTCCAGCCCAGGCTTGTACTTTAGATGTGCTAGTAGATGAGCCTGTGCTATAAGATGAGCTTTCCTTTGTAGCAGCCAATGGAAATTTTTCCAGTTACCTAAGCTTTTCTAAAAAAAATTCTTTCCACAGTGCATATTATTTTGCACATATATAAATACATCTATTTTCATACATCTATTTAAAATAATAGGTGCTCTTGGATAGTCAGTTTTACTTGCCAGCTCAGTGTGGCTGATTCAATGATTCACCAAAGTCAGGACTGTTTAAAATTTATGGGGTTTATTCTCCTTTTGTCAAGCATTTTCTACATACAGAACATTCACGTGGTATAAATTACAGAACAAAAACTGCATGAGACGGACTACTGCAATTGAGTAACAGACAGTTTACATGATTATTGTTTGTTCACAATACAGAGGAGTTCTTAAAAAGGAAAAGAGATTCAGTAGCTAGAAATGTAAGCAAATTTTTATCTCAGCTAAAGCTACTTACCCAGAGGTTTGCCCAAGCTAAAGAGAGATCTACTGTACCACACAGGGCAGAATGCTCAATGCACACAAGACTACAATGCTAGAAAATTACAGATTTCAAAGCAATTTTACACAATCTAAATTGCAGTAAAATATTGTTTAAAAAAAGATATTTTTTCTGATTGCCTTCAGTAAATGGAGGTCAGTTTAAGAATTTATAAGCATTCTTTAGCAAAAATAATAAAAATGAAAATCCCCTCAAACTTGTAAGTCATTGCTCTGAGTCTGGATAGATGTTCACTGCTGGCTTTCTATTGACTAGTTATTCTGCTTCTGGGAATCTTATTTTTCCCATTTACATGTTTAACCAGTGTTATATTAGAATACTAAGTAAACAAACTATAAAAAATACAAAGTTTTTATTGTTGTTTGTTTTTTTTGTGGTTTTTTTTTGTTTTGTTTTGTTTTGTTTTTTTGGTTTTTTTGCACTAATCCATTTGGATGCAAGGACTAGAAAACCTGTTGAGCTAACAAAATGGTTTAACAAATAGGAATCAATGGTACAATGAATAAGCAAAAATGTTGTCTACTAGTCTTCAGTTCTTTGCATTCTCACTTTCTTAAAATGTGTTTTCTTCATGTTTAATTAACAGTTTCCTCAATGATATAAGTGAAGCTTTGTGATACTAGGTTTTTAGAATGTGGTATATTCTGAAAGGATGTGCAATATTTCTCTTCAGTAGACTTGAAACTCCTTGCTGATGCCACGCTGTGATAGCTGAAAAACCTAACATTTATTTTTTTTCTAACAAAAGGTTAAGCTTCTGCAAGCAGCTTTTTAACTGAGACACCATAGAAATAAACTCCAAAATGCAGTGATCAGAAAGCACTGCAAATATAATTCTTCTTTTTTTCTCCTGTCATTGTATGTTGCACAACTTGACACTTGGAATTCGATAGCAAAATTTTCTTTCCAATGACAAACAATCCTGTAGCCACAGTGGAAATGAATTTTATAATTTCTATGTCTGTCTTGTGAAACTTTTGCTTCAAGGCACAAAAAGATTTAATAGTGGACTGGACAGGACATAAAATTTCAGCTTAAGTAGTCAAAGGTTGTACAACAGCTCTTGTTTTGTGTCTGAAGCAAAACAACACAAAATTTGAATCATGTTTAAGTCTTTCATTTACAAATGCAAAGTATCATATTAAATTTCCTGAAGCTTTTTTTTTCTTTTTTTTTACAGTAATTTATTATACTTATTGTCAATTTCAACATTTAGTTATTTCAAACAACACAGTCTTAGTTGATAATTCATAAGGCGTACCATTATTAAATAGCCATCATTTTAGCCACTTTTATGTGGAAGTTGATTCAAATTGTGTACATGTCAAAGAAATAACAGGTATAGAGGGGCCTAACAATTTAAAATTGTGTAGATTTGAAGAATGGTGTAATTTAAGTGCAGTGTACCATAAAACTATTAACTCCGTAAATATCTAACACAGATTCTTATGCTTCTCCAACCCAAATTACTGTGTTGCCTCTCTCAACTTCGGTGATTTCACAATTTAACTTATTGAGCCGTCCATCCAGGATAAACAGAGATTCCTTGGAAGGGGTCATGAGATACTGACCAAAAAGGCCACTGTCTTTTATAAGACGGTTCTTACTGTTCCAAGGCCATTCTCCTGCCTTGATGGGCTCCTTCAGACTCTTCACCATCTTCACCTTGCCAGAGGAGAGCTCCATGAGGAGGACATCAGTTTGTGAGCTGGAGCTGCAGTAGACGTTGTATTGATGAGCTTCAGTGAAGGACGGCTGAAAAGCTACATCAGATATGTGCAAATTAGTGTGAATGTCAAATGCATCCTGTATTTCTCCTCTCACTGTTATGGACTGGATCCTCATGAGGCCTTTTGCATCGTCAATGCTGAGCAGGTAGTGTCCATCTGGAGAGACGTGCGGCGTGCCCGTCACGTCGCCGTTGTATCCAATCACGGAATCCGTAACGCTATCCACTATGAGCTGCGGCAGGACAGCCCCGGTGGTGTCAGGCTTACAGCAGACAAAAAGGTATCCTCCAAGATGGGTATAAGCCAGCGACTCAGGAACGCAACTATAATCCTTTAAACTGATTGTCTTGATGTACGACATCGTTTCCAGATCAATTTTCCGGAGCATGGGATCGTCCTTATGAAGAATATATCCAAACCTGAAAGGAAAAGCAGAAGACCAAAGTCAGAGCTACTGTGTGCATTATATATGAATGGAGAAAGACACTGCAAGCAAAGGAGATGAGTTAATATGTGCAGTGGGGTATTGCTATATATCTCAGCTTCAGATGTTTCAAATATTAAGCAGTTTATAATATTTTATTTTTAGTGTTCTCATAATTCAGAATGTATAAAAAAAAAGCCTAAAACCCATTTATCTGATTAATGGGGAAGTTCGTTTTTCCTACTGACACAAGGGAAAAGGTAAACCATTACTTTCAGAATATCTATTCACTTCTAACTTTTACAAAAGCCAGGAAGGAGAAAAAGATAAAAATATCAATAGATACCACATCCCACATATTCAAATTCAGTTCATATGGGTCTTCGACTTACTTGGGAACACCAGCTTAACCCAGTACTCATTGCTATTCAGATCATTACCTGAATATTCCTTATTTTAATTCAATAGAAATGAGTATCATAAAAGGATTTAGGTTTATGCCTCCTAATTATCCAAACATCATATTTCTTACAATTCAAATGACCTTTTATGCTCTTCCATACATCAAGGAACTTTCATTGAACATGGTGAATAATATGGTTAAATTTTAAAATCCTAGAGATGATTGATTGTAATCTTTTAATATAAAGTATATCACTATTCTTTAATGGTAATGTGTAAGTTCTGACTGCACCATCAGTTTACTGTGTATGTATATGCAAAAAAGGAACTTCTAAATACTATGGAGTCATGTGAAAGTATATTAGCTTTACTTATCTAAGTAGCTTTCACAGCAATTTTCCCAAACAGCTGTTTTCTTTTGGCACATTTCTTAGCATTTTCCTCTGAATCTTTGATCCTAAGAATTAGGCTGCATGGTGATATATATAATCTAAAAATACCTTTAACATCCTTTTCGTATAAAGCCATATGACAGCCAGAATGTTCCAACAATTGAATTGACAATAACACAAAATTTTCACACTATACTTGTAACCCCAGTGTACTTACTGGGGTTCAGTGAACCACCAAAGTAACAGATAAAAAAGGATTCAGGACAACGTTCAGTCAGTTCCTCAGTATAAGACAGGGTGAATTACATTTGCACTTTCTACTGCATAGATGTAGGAACACTTTTAATTTTAGCCCCACCTTCCAAAATCCTTGTACACTGCTTCAGTATTATAAAAGCACAGAATTAAAGAATGATTTCAATGCTTAGGGACCTTAGGATTTCATTTTGTCCAAATCCTGCCCAAAGAAGAAATCAGAATGAGATAATTTTTGTCCTTGATTATTCAGCCACTTATAAAACATGAACTCAATCATCTTGGTTAAAAAAGTGTAAGAGAGCTTTTTTGGAAGTTATGTCTGCATAACTTAAGATAATATTACTTTTCTATTCATGAAGTCTGCTGTTCTGTCAGAAAAAGATCAGGATCATTAGGCAGAATTTGATTTTTAGTTTTTTTGGCTATATAACATCTCTTTCTTAATCTTTTGGGGTAGCCATAAAATATCTGGTTCATTATTAATTAGTAAGAATTTTTCAGCTATAAGAAACAGACCTATGCTGTATTATGTACAGAACCATCCTGTAATAGAAAAGGTTAAATAGGTAAAAACACTGGCCTTTCACATGTCTGCATGTTTAATAACCAATGTTAGACACATGAGCAGTGGTTACAAAAGGACAATAGAACTGGCTTATTGATTGTGTTTTTACATAACAATGTAAAGCAACAATCAGTGAATTATCTAGGAGTGTTCACAAGAAGATAAAGGGAAAATACCTAATTTTAAGGTCAACATGATGACAGGTAATGAATAACTTCTTTTTAAGCTATTATAATATTATTTAATCTATTTTAGTAAAAGTACACAGTGCAGAGAGTTTTTGCTTTAACTACTTTTGATCTAAATTTCAGTTTCAAACACACAGTAATTTTTTTGCATTTGAGACTGGCAAGCTCAAGCTAACCTAGGGTTTGAAAAACTATTTTTCTCTTTCAGCATACCAATATATAGTCATGGGAGAAATCAGGATTTTTTTTTTTTAAATGAAAGAAAAGCCTCTCACTAAGTTGTTTTTAGCTCATGTAAGTACTAAACCACAGACTTACATCAAGTGAAATTTTCCAACATACATAAACATACACCAAATCCTTACTGTGATTTTGAAAATACAGCAGTCATCATCTACGTGATTAAATATATAAATGTTTTTTAAATTCAGCCTGTTGTTTTCAGAAACTATACTAAACATAGTAATAAATTCTCTTCTGTAGAAAAAATCAGCCATTAACATCTTAATACATTTGATATATTTTATTCTACATATGTGTCCATCATATTTCATGGTACATTTATTTAATTCAGGAAAAAGACTTAAAATTTGGCTGTATGTTTTAAGTTGCATTTTAGTTTCTATCCTGCATGAGAGAAAACACAAGTAATCTTTAAAAAAAAGGTAATATTTTAAAAACGCAAAAGAATTCTTAACCATTTTCCACCACAAAAAAAATTTAAAAATCAAAACACATAGATTTTAAACTGGTCAAAACCTAAACAAATTTAAAAATCTAAATAGATATATTTTAAACTAGTCAAAATCTAAACCATTTTTTTTTCATTTATCATATATCAAGCAAGAAGAGGAAATCTTTGTGCTGCTTGACAATTTATTTTCTTTATAAATATTATTCCAGGTCATAAAAATTACCTTTTTCTAAACTAAAATGCAAATGCAAAACAAGATTGGCATCAATTATCTAAATCAGTAAATCTTACATGCTGATTTAAATTGTGATTAAAATGAAGGATTCAAATCAATTTGACTCAAAGAAATCTGCCTTGCTTATGATTATTTGATTAAGTAGTGTTAATGACCAATTTATGCAATATTTTTGCATTCAAATGTTATTCACTTTAAGAGGAATATATAAATTACTACTCTTTGCTTCTCACATATTATTCCCAGAATATAAATTTTTGAACCACAGGTACACTTAACGTGTGTTTACTTTGGTTACATGAGCTCTTTGATTACCAAATCTGAGTCCATTGTCTAAGGTTAAAGGAAAGGTCTTGTCTACCTTCCTGAGGAGTAACATCAACTGAACATGTGGAAAGGCTCAGGTTTGACATCTGGTTTTCCCCACAGAGGACACTGCCATTGGTTTGCACTCCAGCTTCTCATTACCTGGTGCTACCTTCTCTCAGACAAATCCCCTGAAATCCGCCAGGTAAAAGGTTTGCATAAGCATTCCCCAATGCAGGTCATTAAGATAGATTTAGCTACTGTGGAATAATTAAGATCCTTTAAATGTTTTTTGTTGACTAACTTGGTTAGTGTGAATGAAACATCTTAGGAACCATGGAAGAATGTTGACATAAACCTTCACACTAGCAAAGACAGATTTCATAAAAATTGTGTTTGTCCACAGCAAGAGAATCCAGATCTCCAGAGTTAGTCAGCAAACACATTTTAAAACAAATCAGCTGATAACATAAGGATACTAGTTTCTTTTATAGCTTTATCTATCTCTTTGTATTATTTAGCTCATGGTTCAAAAAGCCACAAGTAAAAAGCTTACAGTATGTTGGACAGACTGTTCCTGAGATGTAAACAGTGGCTTCAGCCTTGGTAATTGAGTTTAACTGAAAACTATAGAAACTGGCTTCAACATTTTACCCACTTTATCTGATGTTGTATTTTTATTGCACTTGGAAGATCTACTGTCCCTTCCTCTGGAGCTATTAAGGAACTTGATTTTATATGCTACAGCAGCCTAACATATATATTCTGATAATCAGTTATATCTGAATGCCTGTTTACAATGTATCTTACTTTTAAAGCATGCAAAGAGCAGTTTAAGACATTTTTTCAGTGATTATTTATTTTCAGCTAACAATTATTTACAGCTATCCATGCTATTCATTGCATTCTATTTACTTCTGAATTGGAAGCAAAGAGATATACTCTCTTTCCTTCCTTAAAGTATTGACTTCTCTGGCCCTGATAAAATACAATTCTATTTTCTTGTAAGATTAACATGCAAAAGACTTTTTGCTTTATAATGTTTTCTAGTTCAAACTTTAAAAAGTCACTGCTTTGGACAGCTATGTAAAGTTAGCCCACAGTGTAATGTTCCTGGAGCTGAATACACTGAGAGATCAGTTATGTGAGCAGAATAATACATAGAACGTATGTAGCAGCTTTTAGTTACTGATTTCAAAGCACTGCACAGACATTACAGAGTGTAAAGGAAGCTGAATCACTGGCCTAAGGCTATAGAATAATCCACTGGCATAGTCTAGGTGAAAATACAAGTTGTCTAAGACCCAACATGGTTTCTAACCTATCGTGCTACAGGCTACCATTACAACTGAGGTACTAAAGAGGCACATGTGAGAATGTATATACAACAAAAATATATAATTTTGAATAAGAGTATACAAGATCATTCTGTCAAAATCATGTTTTTGATTACTAAAAATAGACAGAACTTTAGGCTTGGCTGGAAGAGAAGATTGTCAAATTTCATGAAGCCTCTACCTTTTCCAAAACTGGGAGTACAGTTGCCAAAAGTAATTTATTAGAACTAATGGGATTTTATCAATACTACTGTTTAAACAATTCTTTCTTGGCTGTCATACTGCCTGCAACATTTCAGTGCTCCAATTAAAATTCAGTAAAGCTGGACAGGGATGTAAATACTCTAACAGCCCAACAACGCAGATAAAAAACAGAAGAGCAGGGGGAATAATTTAATCAGTCTTCTTGGGTGTAAAAGGATTTGGCAAGCTGTGTATTTGATATGTTTGTCTGCCTGTCTCAGTGAGAGCTGTGTGGCTGGAGTTTTGAGAAGCTGAACAAATCAAGAGAGGTCTGTGCCTGTGAGGTTTGTGAGGTTGATTCTTAGTCTCTGAGAATTTCTAGGCAGACGCGTAAAGACAGAAAAAGTAATGAAGTTGTGGAGGGAAGGTACAGAAGGGAAAAGGGGAAATGAAGAAAACTGATAAGTAAAGCTAAGAATTCCATGTCTGGTATAGTTAAAAAAAAATACAAACCCAACAGAGAAAAAGCAAAGAATGAGAAAATACCCTTTTGTTACCTAAGACGAGAAAGTACTTTCCAAGCCACGGGCATCTGAGGAACTGATAAACAGGGTTTTTTTTACAGGGACATATATCTGTCAGGTTAGATAATTTGTTCCTAATTTTGAAAGAGTTGACTAGCTCTTAGCATTTCAATAAAACTCAGAATAACAGGAAAATTTGGAAAGTCTGAAAAAAAAATGTTTACATATTCATAAGGCAAAGACAGGTATCCCAGCTAAGCTGAACATCTTGATGCATATCCAAGGGAAATAATAAAATAGATGATATGAGAATGAACTACAGAGAATTGTGAATATAATGCAGTCAACATGGGTTTATGAAAAAATGAACTTTGGCAGACAAACCTAATTTAATTTTTTTATTAGAAAACTTTCTGAAGGTAACAGAAGATCAGTAGGCCATAGCTTTCTTGGAATAAAAACTTGTGTCTGAAGGAAAAATAATTTGTCTGTAATAAAATGTAGTTGTCAATGCAGAATCATCATTTTACAGGAAACGTCTTGGTAAAAAAACCTGATACTTCACAAAATTTTCACAGATGATGTGGATGTAAATCCACTGTGAATGTCCATGACACGAAGGTTGCAGATAACGACAGCAAAATCATTTTACAGTCAGTTGCTCATTCAAGCAAAATGTGTCCAAAGGTATCCAAATGTAAAGTTGAGCAACTTCCCGTGTGAATGAGGGATGTAGCACCTGAACATAGAACAGTATCCTAAAAATAGCAGTGGCTATTCAAGGATTTAATGATCTTAGCAGACATGCAAGTCAATATGAAATCTGAACATAATGAGTCAAAAATAAAAGCAAGACCCAAAAGCCTCTGTAAAGTCCTTAAGTGTGTATCAAAAGAGAGGTGAGTAAGAATAATACAGCATCTGTATACTACACTGGGGAGACTAAACTAAGAATGCTTTGTGGTAGGGTTTTTTTTTCATATTTCTCTCCTTCTAAAAAAGGAATAGAAAAAGAAAATAGGGGCAAGGAAAGACCTGAAAATTATTTGACGAATGGAGACAATGGTTTTATGCAAAAGTCTGAGTCCGATATAAAAATGGTTGCATACTGAAACCAGACAACTTTAAATCAGAAATAGGTAATTTTTCCTAACAATGGGGACAATATACCATTGCAACTACCAGAGACATGATGAAGGTTCTGTAATGGGAATCTCCAGGTAAAGATTATACTACTATCTACTTGGATCAGTAGATGTAGCTTCAAAACTATCAGATTCATTATCTGAATCGCTCAAGGACTACTTGAAATAAAAAAAAAAAAAACCAACAAAACCAACAAGTATATGCAGAAGTCAGAGAAAATTACTCTCACGGCCTCTTCTAGCTGATGGATATATGAAACACCATTTTTTTGGCTTTGTTCACATAATCAAAATTGCATAGGTGCAGTAGATTTTAATCTTATATTACTCATTCATTTGATGGTGAGATATTAGCCATCACAAAATCATAGAATCATCAAGGTTGGAGAAGATCTTTAAGATCATACAGTCCAACCATTCCCTCAGCACTACCACTGTAACCCAGTATCATCCAGACACTTCTTCAACACCTCTAGGGGCGGTGACTCCACCGCCTCCCAGGGCAGCCTATTCCAGTGCCTGAGAAGCAGAAAACAAGTGTTTCAAATCTCATGAAATGACTGTGATTTGACACAATTCCTTAGCTCACACACACACAAACACATACAAGCAGAACGCAGAGGAATCTGCCTATCAGCATGCCTAAGGCTGTGATGCGACTTTTCCATCCTCTATATAGAAAACAGCTGTTCTTTAAAACTTATCTTACACTGTTTCTGATCTTAAGTAATTGTGAACGTTACGTACGAGTTACTAATAATTTTACAATTACCAATCTTTCACACACACACATATATTTTGAAAATAAGCATCCTCCTTGACAACATATTGGTCTCCAAATTCAGGAGGCTTATGACTTGCTTGTAATATTACAACTATATAATCATAAAAGGTATATAATGGAGTGAAAGATATTCTAAGGCAAATGGTCATTCTTTTGAAGTTTAATCATCTAACAGCACAAGATCATGATGGATAGTTTGGAGGAATGGTGTTAGACCACAGAGACCTGCTTCAGAACAGTTAACTGTTTATGCATAGTGATGATCAGTTGCAAATAAATTTTTGTCTACTGTCCAATAACCTAATTGCTGCCTTCCAAATAACAGATGATTCTGCCTTCGCTTCTCTACAGTATTATGAACCTTCTCAGCATACCAGTTCAGATTATCACTCTGCTTCAATTTCCAGATTTGCTCTCAGCTTTCTGATGAGGAGACAAGAGCAACTATAAAAAATAGGATGTTCCAAATTTGTGAGAAAAAAGTATTGCAAGTCACTAAGGTGACAGTTTGTGATTGCACAGGCAAATAGATTGGGGGATACATTAAAGCTGTATGTAATAAAACGGGGTGAGAAAATATCTTCCAGTCTACAGAACCAGCAAAATAGGGACATTTCACAAAATTTACATTAATGAGACTTTTGTATGAGGTCTCCGCAAACCAGATGTGTAAGTACATGTGCTGAGCTTTGACTATCCCAAGATTTCTTTTTCCGTTCCAAGTAAAGGAAAGCTATTAAATCTGCGTAAAGAAGTCTGCATTACTACTCCAAGCTCTACAGACCCAACCCCCAAAGTAGCCATAACATTGTAAGTTTCCAAAGCACTTGGCTACATTAAAGGATTAAAAAAATACAACCATTTATGTCATGAAATTGTGTCTGTCACCTCTGTGCATTTAGCCTGGTTTTTATGATCAGGCTGTTGGAAAACAGTAAGTGATAGTTGAGAATACCTTTGGTTTTTTGGAATGTTTTCTATATAGTTGATGGAATATTCAATTCAAAATTTCCTCTTATATAGCTTAGTATGTAGAAGCCTCCCACTGCCCATTAATCTCTGATTAATATTAATGAGAATTTCAACCCTTATGTCTCTTCTATGCAATGAAATCATGCACAATACCAGCACATAAAGGTGTTTCCCACAGTGCATATTGGAATGACATGTAACTTAAACCTGCCAGACATGAGAGAAAATCTTTACATTTCCAATAATTTATTGTACAGTTAGTGCAAGTGGGAACTGTAGCCTGTGGGCATATCGCTCCAACTGGAGTAAACACTAGAACTGTGAAATCTGTGATTGTTTCTTTCCTCACTTACTCTATATGAATAAACGATAAATGCAATTAAAAAATGATATAGATGATTGCCTTATTTTTTAAAAAATGAAAAAAAAGCCCACAAATTTAAAGTTACAAAGTTAATAACAGCGATAATAACAGAATAAATTACTAGTTCTGCTTTTGTCTCATGAAATAAATTCAAGACCATATTAAAGCATTTTAAAGTTATTTAAAATATGGGATTTCACTCCAAGTTTTATGGACCTATAAACCTACAGAAAAAAAGAACAGTAACCCAGGAACTCCATCATTCTTTTCTAAAAGTAATTATCAATAATTACCACTATCATAGCTTCTAAAAAACAACCTGAAGACTCTTATTGCCAACCCGTCTAAATAATCCCTATAGCAAATCAGATTATTGCTCTAACAAAACTACTCCTCTCTATTGCTCTCATTGGATTATCAATGTCTCAGAGTGGGGGAAATCTTTTCACAAATCTTTCCTTGGAATAATGTGCTCACAGAAACTTGCCCATCACTGAGAAGTAACTTATGACATGAGGCATTTACAATAAATTTATATTTTAAAAGGTATCAAATTTGGAAACCTTACTAGATATAATTATTACTACAAATAAATATTTTCAGTTTTTACAAGTATTTTCACATCCTCTCTCTTTTCATACTTGATTTCCCATTTTTTACCTGCAAAAATCTCATCATCTTAAATTCTGGTGTTTGTAATAGGTAAGAAACATAAAAAAACAAATTTTCATTTTCTTTTCCTTACATGCTATACAACTTTCACTTATGAGAAAATGTGAAAGTGCAGATTATCATTACACAACAGGATTTATACAGCTGCCTCCCCTTCAGTGCCCAAAATAAATTATTCAATCACTGTCCTTTAAGGTGTGGACCTTTCACACCAGGAAAAAAACCCCTCTGTTAATGTGGAGAAATGGTTTATTATGGTTTAGAACAAGTAATGTTGGTTTTACATAAAATTTCTCTCAAATTCTTTATTAAGTCTGCTCTGCCTAAGTAGCATTGACTCTGGCAGAGCTCATGAAGAGTATTTTGCTTTTGAGAAATGAACAAAGCATCTTTTTCCTCTCAAATATCTCACTTATATATCTGTTATGCCATTGCTCTTTACAGCTATACCAAAAATGCTTTGAATGTCATTAAACAATTTAAAATGTGCACAGCTTCCTGCTTTGGATTTTGTGGGTTTGTTCCATAACAAGAAGGTAGATTGCAATAAATTAATTAGAAAATATATTGTAGAAGTATCATTGGTAGAATGTGCTGTATATTGGCAGTTGTAAATGAACCAAAAAACTAGAAATCTGGCTGAAATCTTTAGTGACACACCCAGTTCTATGGGAGGCTTCCAGGTTACAGAATGTCACATTTATGTGCATAACTCACATTTATGTGCATAACTCTCCATCTTCATCACCCTGGTACCTAACTAAATTTTTTTTCTATTTCCCAGTATTGATAAAAGGCTTAACAAGAAACTTATTCCAGAAGATCAGTACTTATTGCCTGAACTGCAGCACTGCCACGTTTTAATATCTTTTTCCATATCTGGAAAGGGTTGACATTGTTCACAAACCAAAATACATGGCCATTGCACAGGATATTGTTTACTGTCAAGCTCTTTCTGAATTCAGTTGATCCCATCACCGGGCAAACACTCATCCTGTGAGTTGGAGTATTTCACACTGGCAAGGATTCTGGTACCATTTTTTTATGACTGTTAATAGAAGTGTAGCAAAAGATCCTTAAGCATCTGTGGATTCTCCTTTGGAGCCTTCTTCTGTCATCTAAATCCTATGGGACAGAGGGAGGGATAACAGGGAGATAACCCAACACTAATTCAGCACTGAAATTGCATGAAATATCACTCTGCAGTTTGCTTACTGGCAGTCTGCAGAGTTTTAATGGAGGTATGTATTATTTGATATAAAAAGAGCATATTTATGGATATTTATGTTTTGTAACGTATTTGTATTACGAACCATAAATATGCATACATGCACATGAGTATATAGAATAGGTATAATATCAGTTTGCAGTTGAAATAAAGGAAGGAAATCACATACTGGGGCATCCCTCCTTTCACTGTTTTTTCTTCAAAGATAAGAACTGAAAAAGTAAAAATAATTTTTGCCTCATACATATCCTGGGCCTCGGTCCTAAGGTTCCAAATACTTTCACTGCTCCTCTTTGCCCAATCCTGTGCCTTCCAAATTTGCCTATAAAGACCCCACTAATGTTGTTTGACAGCAAGCGGTAGTATCCTTGAAAGCAATGACTTTTCCTGGTCCTGTCAGGGGATAAGCATGCTCTCTGTCTTCTTAGGACTACACATAAATGTTTTCATTTTCAGCTGATGAACTGGAGAGTTGAATGCCTACATATCAGCATTACATATCATTTAGGACAGCGGTGCTTGATTTCAAGCCACACAGAATTGAGTTCTGGTTGGTTCTGATAAGGATTTCAAGCAATACACTTTGAAATGAAAAAAAAGTGCAGTTTCAATTAAGCACATGTGCAAAATTAGTGCACTGGCACAATGACCAGTTTAATTTTAAGTACTGTATTTTTTATAATCTGTTTTCATCAGTTTATTAAAACCTGATATATGAACCAGAAAATAATAACAAAAAATATGTCTTAACTGTATCTCTTCCAGAGTACATAAACATATCATTTTTTAAAATATTTATACCCTTATTACTTTGAAATAAACAAGGAAAAAACCTATGTCTGCAGTCGTAATCAAGTGCAGCTGCTTCCCTCCTCTTTGAAGGATTGTCTCAGTGGTCCATAAGGAGGTTCAAGAGTTGCCACTACACATGTACAGCTCCTTAGTGCAAAAGCCATTCTCCACAGGTAATATTCCTCTTCTGTGGACAGCTACATGTCTATGCACAACTATGTATGTCTAAATATAAGCTGAAAATCTAAGCTGCTATTTTTGCCAGCGGAAACCTAGACTATACAGCCAAGAGAGTCCAAAGAATTTTTCAAAATAACCAGTACCAGAGGCCTGTAGGGGGTGAGAAAAATTGTTTATACACTCCACTGTGTGTATAGACTGTAACTCCAGAAGACAGACAGCTTGCACCCACAGATACACTGTATTTTCACATCTATATCTAGTTGCCTACAATCTGAACCTCACAATCACCATAAGCATCCTCTCAGCATGAAAACATCCAACTATAGCCTTATGAAACTTTGCACAGATTTGGGCAATTGAAGCTCAAATGACTGACATTACATCACAATGTGTGTAAGACCTACAATTACATTTGAAATGCCCGTTTCTCCAAGCCATTAAAATAAGTTCAGGTATCATACAGCAGCAGGGGCTATTAAAGCTGCTCTCTGTGGTCAGAAATTAAAACCACTGATTAGAGGAATAGCTAGCACTGCTGAAAGTGCCTGCATAGAGTGAAAAATATCTCCATGCAAAACAGCTCTGAAACAGAGATGTGTCTCCCAGAATTTTCAGGAATCTCTGAAGATGATTTTCACCACTCTCAAAGTATGGTTTTAATAGAAAACCTTCACTTTTCATTCCACAAAAAGTATAATTTGCCCGCCATAATAATCAACTTCAGTGTTTTTCAAGGCTAGAGCATCATCAAACAGACAAAGAGAAACCCTTCTGAGTCTGTCTTTCATTTTTATTTTAACGTTTTGGGGAGATCCACGAACTGCATGCAAATCTTTATATGAATTTTCCAAAAGCAACTTTGTTTATCACAATACATTAGTGAACTGTGTTTTTGTGACACTATTAAAGTACTTGATATACTCTGACAGAACTAACACCATGGTTACTGCAAAATATTGAGATGGAATCCACTTCAGACAATGAATTTACAAAAGATAACTAATACTCTTCAAGAATGATAAATATAATGGAATGTGGCCAGTAACCATGCTATACGTACTGATTTTAAAAGTTTAGGAAATTTCCCGGCTTATAGAGAATGTTTTTTAAAGTGTTTCTGTGGACAGGAACTATAAAAGCTTTGCAAGGGAATGGTACATTGCCTATGCTACAAAACTTATCTCATTCTAAAGTATGGGTAACACAGGAAGAAATTAAAGCCTACTGAGGAACAATTACTTGAATTAACTGAAGCAGATTTAGGTCCAAATTGTCTTACCAATATTTACTGTCTTTATAATACTCTGAAATGGGTACTGGATTATTCTGCAAAACACAGTAAAGCAAAGGTAACAAGAGAAAAACAAAGCATGAAGAAGAAACTCAGTGCAGGACTTAAAGGTACTAGAAAAGTGCCAAAGTCCTGTGAATTCTGATGCTACTTCTTTAAATTTGCAAAGAGTCATTTATTTTCCCCTTCCTTCAGGTAGAGCAATTTTGCCTCTTCTGTGCACACACAGTCAAGGAAGATGCAAGTGTGGAGCTGCCAGCAGGTGCCAAATTAACAACCTGAGTTCCTCTTTTGTTATTTTTCTCTTTTAGACAAGCCATATATATTGCTTACCACTCCAACTGCAGTCAGTGTAAAAGAAGAAATATTTAAGCATTTTTTAAAAAGACGAAATTGAGAGAATCTTTGGGATTTCTTTCCCAGAAATGAGGATAAATTTAATTTTTCATTTCTTTTAAAGAATATAGTAACATAAAACTTTAATAAATGTATTCTTCACTTCAGGAACATTGACAGAGTAGAAGAAGAGGAGGAGGAGGAGGAGAAAGAGGAAGAGGAGGAAGAGGAGGAGGAGGAGGAGGAGGAGGAGGAGGAGGAGGAGGAGGAGGAGGAGCAGGAGGAGCAGGAGGAGGAGAAGGAGGAGGAGGAGGAGGAGGAGCAGGAGGAGGAGGAGCAGGAGGAGGAGGAGGAGGAGGAGGAGGAGGAGGAGGAGGATATAAAAACTGATGTCCTCCATCCTTTCTAGTTTTGGCCTACTTCAAGAGATAACCCTTATGAAGAGTAGAGACCTTTTTTTTTAATCTGAAATCAATCACTTCAGGAAAATTATGTTATCAAAATAGAAAGCAAATATAACAGAAGAGAATTAAATGACTTAAAATCAAAATCATCTGTACAAGAAGCAAAGCGCAGCATTTTTGTACAAAGGAGAAATTTTATACAAAAAATAATTTTGTTCAAGAAAAAAAAAAACCCAAAATATTATCTACTTCATCTTGAGTGAATAAAAATTTGTTTAAAGCCTCCCAATATTCTATACCTTAGACACTTTTTTTTTTTTCCAAAATTTATGCAAAAATCAACCCAGAAAGATAAGGTTCTACTATTACAAAGTTTGATAAAATCTGCTGACCAAAATTTTACTGGCTCTCAAAAGAAAATACCATTAATTTCTCAAAACCAGTGTGTTAGATGTTCAGCATCTACACTGATCTAATAAAAAGCTTCTAATCTGCCAACATGGAAGATTACTACCCTTGAAACAAAATACTGAAAAAGGAATGGGTTATATACCAAACATTTTTTTCTGTTGAAGAGAAGTTAACCACAATACTCTGAAGAGGGAAATATTAATAATAAAGGGAAAAGGAAAACTGCTGTAAGAACTTTTTTTCTTAGCTATATAGCTCAATTTCCTTTACTGGTGCTTGGAGCTCTTGCCAGCAGTGCAACTGAGAACCTTCTAAGGACTTAACATACAACACTCTAGACATTATTTACTTTGTTAACATTACTCTTCAACTTATATCTATACACAGATGGTTTTAAAGAAGACTGCTTTAACTGGTATATTATACTTCAGATGCCTTGCATTCATACCATTTAAATTGCCATATAATTACGTTTTCTTAGTTAAAGTGATTTTTAAAATACACGATTTTCATCGTCACATGCTATTACACCTACTGTAGTATAATGCAGAAAATAAAATATTTACCTCTAGATGAAAAAATACCTTTAATTGTGGAAGTGTTTCTAGTTTCAAAAACTCAGCAGTGCAAGAGCATAACAGCTTTCTTCTCACGACTCCCAACATTATTGTTGCCTGGAATAGCTCATTTCTGGCAGGTTGCTCAGAAAAGACCTTTCTTTAATTTCTGCAGTTCAGAAATGGTTGTTTGATGATAACAAAAGGATTTTTCCCAGTAGGAACTGCTCATCAGCTCAAACAGTGCCTTTCTTTTGGGTACTATAACAGCTTTTGACTTTCTAAGTTTGCTTTCCTAATTTTGCTCCTGATGCTCTTTCCAACATTAAAAACACTTCATATTTTTCTCTTGTATCAGAAAAGGCACTTTTTTCTCCTTTTTTGGTATTAGCATTAAGCTCAAAGCATCCTCCTATCTGAGAAAATATTTCCATCTTCCAGAAAATCTTAATAATTCTCCATTTTTGTAAGCATTTATATTCATGAACACATACATTCACGCACATATCTGTAAAATACTTCTGTCCTCTTCACCACTTTAACTGTTTAGTTGTTGCTATTATTATAAAATAAATATTTAAAAATCCCTCGTAAGAAAGGGAAATAACATTTGCTGTGGCTGTGATGATGTATTTGGGAAGTAATAACCTAGAAGTCCTTAGGAATGGGGAAAAAATTAAAATCCAATGAATATAAGACTGTGGGGCCACTCTTCTGGAAAATGAGTAATTTTAGAGTAGAACAAGATCATCACTATAATTTCTGTTATATGAAGAACAGAATTTGATGGTAGGTCTAATTTTCAATTAGAAAATAGTGACTCCTTTATTATACTCCTGCTTGAGAAGAAGTTCTGGGTTTTGAAAACTTCAGGTTTCTGTGTTCTTATAGATTTGCACATTAAACATCTCATCTGTACTTCTCCAATTAGAAGAAAAAATTATCTATCCAATAACAGGTAATCTTTGAAATTTATAGCGTATGTGGGATGAAAGATTAAAATTATTATGTAGACAGATATAACTTGCTTCCATTCAAATCATTATTGTTAATATTATTACTATTATTGTTATTATGTGGATTAAACAATACCTTTTTATTATCAAAATAGATGCCAGCAGAGATCTAATCCATCTGAAACTGTAAGTTTGCTTAATATTAGTATAAAAGTAAATATAGGTCTTCATAAATTAATTCAGAAAGGAACTTAATATTCAACTGTAAGTAGTATGAAAAAAACATTTTTAGATCTATGGGAGCAAACAGTCTTAATAGTGAAAAAGATCCTGATTAGATCCTGAAATGTATTGAAATACAATAGAAAAGGACATTGCAAGGGCTATGGGCAAAAGAAAAAAAGCCTGGAAGAGACCTGCTGTCCCACACAAAGGGGATAACAAGTGCTGAATATCACCTGGGAGATCTGAATGAAAGTGATCTTCATAGTAAGTATTCTAAGATTTCAGAGATTGATATTCACAGATTTGTTCTGAAGATTTAATTATTTTTTGATATTGCTTTCATATACTTCATAGAAGTGAATGTGGTTTCACTATCTCCATTCTCAGTGAGGGAATTCAGCGTAGAGAGGATTAAATTATATGTCAAAGACTCTACAGTCAATGATGGTCAAACAAACTAATTTTTTTTTTTCTCTCTTTCTTTTACTCTCTCAGCACATACTGACCATTATTTTGAAAAGTAAGGATATCAAGGACTTCAAGACAGCCATGTAAGGCAGAAGGAAAGAAATATTCCAGCAAGGGCTTGAGGAATCCTGACAAGTGTTATGTTCTTAGAATAAAGAGATCTCAAATTAAGCTCTGTGCTGTGAGACTAAACAGAAAAAAAATCCATTACTAGACAATATGTAAAAGAGATAGAAGATAGTATTATAGAATAGATAGTTTTATGCATTAGTAAGCTTTCAGCTTCTGAGTTTATCCTACATCATATTTAATAAGATTTGCTCTGGATTAAAAAATAAATACCACAAATTTAATGCTGCTGAGCTGAAGTAAATGACACTGCAAGTGTCACCAACAAAATCCTCATTCACATTGGGATAGTTTTCACTTGAGTGGAAAAACCAAAAGTGATACAATCTTTTAAGCATTATTTGGGGAAAGACTATGCAAGCTGTCTTCTGTAACTCAGCTGGATAAATCAAGTAAATGCTTGCAAGCCCTTCTTGTGGGAAGAGATGATTTCTTTCAACGTGCTGCATGAAACCTAGGACTTCTGACTTTTAATGCACATTTGCACAACTTAGGGATAAATTCTGAATTTTTAGGGTACTACTGATGGAGGTATCTAAGAATAGTTTGAGGACTCCCTTACAAGGGAGCACTTGCAAGATGTGTATTACTATGCACTTTTAAATTATTGCAACTTCTTCTCCAATGCTGACAAGAAATAATCCAAGAAATTTTAGGACAAAGGGAAGTAATTGAATTTCTACATTTTCAGTAACTGAGAATACATGAAACTGTTTGTGTTATATCATAAAGGAACGCACACAGCAAAAATCTATTTTTAGTGTTGGCAGCAAATGCATTTTTCGGTCTCATACTTTCTAGGGAAGGAGAGCTAGAAATTTAATAAAAAACCCCAATCATATTTAAAGCAATAAAAGTCAAGAAATGGCTAGCTATACAGACACAGTGAACAAAAGACATTCTAAAGATGCTCCTAAATGTCAGTACAAGGTAGAATAGGATTAAGAAAATCTGGCACTTTAGAAAATGTGGTAACATCAAGGTGGGCAGACCCCATATGGACTGAACAGTCAAATTCATATATGTCAAAAGAAATAGTCAGCATCAATATAGAATAAATAATGAGGTAGAGATAAGGACTACGAAGGTGATACATTACATAAATCAAAACAGTCTCAATATATCTTTTTCTTCAAAGTCCACATAGCTGAGGATATGTGAATATTCTTAAGAACAAATGCTGAACTTCACCACAATTCATTTCCCTCCTTTTAGTTTTTACTAGGGACCCAAATAAGGAAAACATAAGATGGAACCAGGAAAAAAAAAGACATTCATAATTTTTGCTATAAAAGAACATGATAAAAAATTAATTTTTGCATATAGAAGCATCAAAAATGACATTTGATTTAAAAATGTAAGATTATCATGGGAAAAAAAGATCAGGCACATCATGGCAAATTTCTGTGTTCTAATTTGTAAATTATACAGGAGGTGGGAGTTGGTTGGAGTGGCTCTGTTAAGATGGAAGTTGGATGTTTCATTCACCCTAAGATGTTACATGCAGACACTGAGAACCCATGGAAGGAACACAAAAATAGTGTATTTGTGTGGATTTGGAAGTTTCCTTAAAGTCTGACTCATATGATTTAAAACCATTTAAATGGGTTTGCAATATAACAAATAGGACAGCTTAAGCACAATTAGCAAAAATCTATTCTAAATGTTAAAAAATAGAACGGAACAAATGGAAATTTCCAATCGCCTTTTTGCTAGGTTGTTGTCAGACATCTAGACTACAGCACTATTCTTGTTGCTATCAAGAAAACTAGCTCCATCCAAGCCAAACCCAGCAACATTTTTAAAAATAGTTGTGTTCTGGTTGTTTCTAAAGAAAAAAAAAAAAAAAAAGAAAAAAAAAAAGTTAATTGCATCATTTTAAGATTGCCTTCAAGCTCATAAAGGAATTTATAATTTGGGGCATTTTTTGAAAACCAATGAGTAATTAAAGCAGTCCTAACATAACTTCTATCCACTAAGTACAACAAATTATGTGCCATAATTGCAGGGATTAGTTTCTTCTTAGACTTGATTATGTTTTTAAATATTACATTGTGCCATGTTTTTCTACATACTGGTACTGGTAGTAGCTGAATTTTTAAAAGCAGGTAGGTTCTAGGAGACAGGCACAACATTTATTTTTAGCAATGGTTTGTCCAATTTGGATGGAAAATGATATTTTTCCAAATGTAAATATTCCTGTAATGACCTTATGCACATGCAAAGGAGAAGAAACATTAGAGTGTGAAAAAGATTTAAATTTGCAATTAAGCAAAACTACCTTTTGCTGTATTACAGCTGACTAGACTTAAGTCAGGTTAAGTACCAGGGGTGGTTTTTTTGTTTTGTTTTGTTTTTTGTGTGTGTGTGTGTTTTTTTGGTGTTTTTTTGTTTTGTGGTTTTTTTGGGTGGTGTGGGGGGATGGTTCTGTGTTTGTTTTATTTAGTTCAGTGTTGTTTGTTGGTTTTTTTTGACTGATGATGTTGGTGCTAAAAAGGCTGGCTGCAATCTCATGTTGCAGGTAACATTTGAAAGGAATTCTCATTTCTAAATAGTCACACTGAAATGAAATTTTTTTAAATATAATCATCTTTTCTGTTGACAGCTGGAATTTGTTGTTCAAGAACTTTGTGAAGTCTTACTCAAGGTACCTAAGAGGAAAAAATTTGGACCATAAGTTAAATAAATTGCTCAAGCAGTATTGAATTGTCAGCTGATGTGGGAAAAGGCATGCTGAATAACTGATTCCCCAAGCAAGATACTTTTCCAGACTGATTCATTATATATGTGTATGTCAAAGTGTGCATACCTTTATTTTGCAAGGTTAGAAGCAGTCACACTGAATAGAAATATTTAAATAGTTTTATATTGACTAATGTAAATGCACAAATGATTATTTATTAAGTTTCATATTATCGAGATGAAAATGAACTTTAAAATTGAAAATATTTTCTTCCTGAATTCCAAAGTGCCCTGGCTTCAAAAACATTGTGTACACCTCTGAACATCATTTTAGGGACAGCAAATCTTAACTGGACTTGTGGAATGATGGCAATCATCTTCATGATTTCCATAGATGCTTTTCCACAGACACAGCTGGGAATCCGTACTGCCTAGCACTTTGTAAAGCCTGCAAACACTGGTCCTTGTCAAAATACAGGAGGGGAGCTGAAAGAGGATGCAGGTGTAAATTTGGGCACACAGTATATCTCGTAATTACCTAAAGGATCGAGTTTCTTAGTTTAGAGATATGTAGTGACTACATTTACAAAATTTTTCAGTGGGAACATATGAACAGAGAAGGACTGAAGTAGAGAATATAGGTTTGATGCACTAAAAAGGCTTCACACTTCTAAAAAGTCACTTATTTTAATAGTTGTTGCTGTTGCCAATGGTGGTAGTTGGATGAAGTAAGTTTCAATGCTATAAAACTGTCTGAGCTGAATCTCTCAATCTGCCATTTAGATTTCCTCTGGAAAAAAGATGCTCGAAAATCCAGCATTTAAAGCCAAAAAAAGATGCAGAAAAAGACTTTTTGCTGTTTCCCCTCTCTCTTTCCCAAAGAATCCTATATTTCAAAAGCAACATATTTATGGACCAGAAGGGTTCTTCTTTTGGGGGGCAAATGCACAGAGAGGGGAAAGAATGACAAGGCTTTTAATTTAGCATGAGTCTCTCACTAACACAGAGTAGGAGGCTGCAGAGTCAGCCTCTATCCCTCCTTTGTGTGCTGTGCCACCACGTAGGATTCACTGACCGATTCCACAATCCTTATTAGAAATTGGAAAATATTTTTTAGATTTTCTTTTCTTGCTCTGGTACTATTGAGCTGTTTGAGATTCCTCAAGCTTTCAAGCTGTTTCCTATCTTCCCTTTATCATTATAGGCTTATAGCTTGATGACTAAGAACTGTCTCAAAATTTCTGCTTCCCCAATGTGCATTGTTAACTGAATTTGTAAAATATTAATTTATCCCTTATCTTCACACTAAATCGTACTGTCCATGTGAAAAATTCAACCCCTAAATTAATTCTATTTCTTTTGTTAATGTGTCATCTACAGTTGACTTAGCATTTACCACTTCAATTGTTTCACTAGAAACTACCAAATAGAAAGCTTTTTCTGATTATGTAGGATTTTTGCAACAAAAATAATATCTTCTGTTTGATTATTTGCATAGAAACACTGAAAATGCTCTCACACCCTGTCAGCTACTTCACACCTCTGCAGGGGCTTCAACTCTGGAATTAAATGTGAATGTACTGACTCACTGCTCCACGGGCTTCATTTAAGAAGGTTCACAGGAATGCATTGGCAGCACATTCCAATTAGCTCTTAAAGAAAAGCTTAGTTTTTGGATTGTTTTGTGTAAATGAATAAGTGTAATTTGAGAAGGACTGCTTCCCCTATTAGTGTACACAACAGAGGCATAAAAGAGAAAAAAGCTCAAGCAGAATATTTTAATTCTATTCCAATCCTGACCCATCTCACTAGTGAGTTGATCGCTCATTCTTCCACTTGTTAGGTCAGGTAATTATGACATTTAAAACACTGCTCATAGATTAAAACATGTAAAAACGTAGAGCTACTCCATTACAGTGAGTTCATTTAATACTGCTGTTGAAATATTTTACAGAGTGTAGTGAAAGCCCTTAATTTATTCCAATTATCTTTTGTTCACTTCGATTTATGAACACTGGAGCTCAAATAATCAGCCTTTTTGCTCTTTGGCTTCCAAGAATATATTTTTGTGAGTATTGTACGAGTCATCTTTCTGCAACCATCCCACATACTAAATGCAAAAGTCTATTTTTATGATAAGGAGTGGTATCAGCAGACAACTAAGGACAAGATCATTGGTTGTCCTGAATTGCTTTGGAACAGAAAAAGCTCACTGAATAAAATTTTCTTCTTTATAAATGTATAAGGACCAATATTAAAAACATATATCCAATTCTTATAGGATGCATCTACAGAAGGAAAAATCTTCAGAAAGAGCTGAAGATAAAAACACTTTAGCATTTGTACTATTTATTACAGTGTAACAGATCTTATCCTACTTCCTTTTTTGGCCCTTCTGTTTGGCAATATATCAACAGAACTGGGGGGCGGGGGAGACTTTTTTCAAGATCTGTATACTAAAAATATGGGCACAAGAGTGTGCATGAAAAACAGTGCTTTACATTCATTCATTCATTTATTCTCTTGCTATAATTCAAAATATATTCACAGTGAGTGAACAGCCAATGATAATAGCAGGATGGGCTGTTTTTCAAGATAGGCAAGATGAATATAAATTTTTTTCCCCTTGAAATCTGCAGATTTCCAACAGCAAGTCTTCTTTCAGTGTTCTTTCTAACAATAATTATTACTGTTTTGTTTCACAGACTCATTTTCTAAGATTAAGACCAAGATCTGTTGTGCATTATACTACAACTAGCTGGCACAAGAAACTCATGAAAATTCATGGGCTACTCTAAACCTTGAGCTTACTAAATGAGAGAAAGAAGAAAATTTATTTCCATGGTAAAGGAATGTTCAAAGCCATGATGCAATTCCTCCTTGGAGTCAGCAGGTGAAGTAGCCTTGTCAAAAAAACCAGACAGGAGGATCTAGAATAAAGTCTCCTCTATAATGGGATGTCAACCAGGTCTATCTGAGACTGTCTGCACGACCATGGACCTGCTATCCAGAAACAACAGCTGGAGGTGCTCTAGACATTGTTAAGGCAATAATTTGTATATTTTTACTAAAACAAAGATATATTTTCTTTTCTTTATAAATACATACATACACACATACAAAAATATCTTTATAAATGCATATACAAAAGGATTACAGACAAAACATGGTTTGTTTCCTAATGGTGTTTGAGTGGAAGGAAATAGCATTATTGAAACATAAAATAGAGGGAGACACCTTCCTAATGTCCCAAAACCAACTGGTGCTACTGAACCTACCACATTTTTCTCCCCAAAACAATAAAGTTTCTTATCTTTTCCTCTTCTGTACACACATTAACTAGCTATCAACTATAAAAGAAAGTTTAAACACAATAAATTTGTCTGTGTTCCTCTACTTCTTTTGGCTCTTAGTTTGCCTGCTTAGTTTGGTTAGCTGATGCTTTGATGGTTCATCACAGTTGTTCAGAGTATGAATGTTATGCCTGCTGGTTATCAAGCCAAAAGATTATTTGCCCTGATTCCTGATGTGTGATAAGTACAAGCATTAACTCAGTCAGTGATAGGAAAAATATGGAAAAAAAATTTCCTCCTTGAAATGACTTACTGTTTAACTGAGACCAAAATTTATAGTATCTCTTCAAATGTCTCATCTGAAGGAAGTGTCCCCTAAATTATCTGCTGCCCAAAAGAGCACTAAAATGTGTGGAATTTTCTTTTCTAGTAATCAGCAGCTCATTTGGATTTTCATATATAAAAATAACTCGCCTACGTAAATCAAAAGTATAGTTCCAGCACTTCTTAAACAAAATTATTTTGCAATAAGTTTTATATACATATATACATACTACCATCAATTACCACTTTAGCTATTATTAAAAACTAAAAAAAAATAATGACTCACTATAGCTCTAAATTATTTGTTTTTATTTCTGTTCCTGTGTGTGAACAAGCCAATTGGACAGAATATGCTGCAGGTAGTAAAACACTGCAGATGGTATCAGATGGTTTGTGCTAGCTGTCATGAAACTTAATTAAGTCTTTTAAGTGATATGCCTTGTTTTGCTTAGAATTGCCTTTATTTGGACAGAGTCTTTAGTTCTGGATGCTAATTTGTTGAGTCATGCTGTCTTCTGCTTCATCATTCAAAATTTTAGTTTATAGATGACAAATGCACCCAGTTACAGAAAGCTTTCGTTTTTCTGAAAGGGGCTGGTTTTGCATGGTCAGAGGGAGCTGATTTCTGACAAAGAGTAAATAGGACCCTTGGGCAATTAACTATGCCTGACAACTTAGCCAGTGGGGTTATTTCCCTTTTAGCTGTTTTGTGCAATTCACACTCATAAATTGCTCCCCTGGTTGGCATACACTCCCAAGAATAATAAACTCAAGCTTTATGTTTGTTGACTAACAGCCTTAAGAAACACATGCTGTGATTGAGTGGGGTTTTTTTGTTGACTGGTGATATTAACTTTAATAGACTGGGTTTTTCTACATCAGTACTAATTTGATGAATACAGTTAATTTTAAATTTTTCCCATAATATTGTTCATATATTGCATTCCTATTTAAACAAAAAAGCAAGGTACTTGCAGTCTAGACATTTTATGGAAGACAAATTCTTCAACAACTGATTAACATAAACAGCTCTTGAAGAATACATTAAAAAAAAAGCACTTAATTTGTCTACATAGTGGGTTTATTCTTTCCTTTTTCAGAAAAGGCACTCAGAATTAATAGCATCTCCCTTAAGCTCATTATTTGATAAAACCAAATTTATTTTCTTCATTAAACCCCCAAATGTATAGGTTTAGCAGTGGACAAAATACTGCAGTCTTTTTGTCAGATGAGGAATTTTCTTTTGGCATTTTGGCAATCTTGGTAATTTTATCTGGCATATGAATATATAGAAACAAAAACAGACCATCAACAAACAAACAAACTTTACTAGGCCTGAATATGTACATGTTTATTATATGTCTGCAGGCACTTATCAGATTTAATTCTTTCAGTGTTCAATTAATTTCATGCTCCTTTTTTATTCCTGTGTGTTTTCTTTTATTCTTTCATTCTTTTTTCTCTTGAGTTGCATACGGGACACATGAAATGACTCAGCAGCTGAAGGTAACAGGCAAAGCAGGAAGCACCTACTTGACCTACTTGTACAAAATATCAACTTGAAATACTTTAAGATAGACAAGGCAAATTCAACACTAGCTTTGGACTGCTGCTATTTTTTCTTTTCCCAATGCTGATTCTCCTCCTAGTATGATTTTTATCCCTATACATGGTTTTATTTTCCTATTTACTTGAATATTAAAATATTTAAATTTCACTTCTTTTTGGGCAGTGAAAAAGTACTTGCTAGTTTATGAAACACCAACTTTTGTTCTCACAACACATATCTGCTCCAAATACAGCAGAAATACTTAGTTTTTTCTAAGGCTGAATGTGAGGACTACAGATTATTCCAGAGACACAACAGGAATTTGTCTACTCAGTTCAAGATACATGGTAATAATGGTACTCAGAGTCAATTTATTATTCAGCTATATTAATTTATAAATTTATTTTTAAATTGCATATGGCTGATTGCTAACTTACTTGGTAGTTAAGAGTTTTGTAGGAAATTAAAAAAAATATCTGTCATCAATAATGTCTTTAGAAGAAGTCAAATGTTCTTTGATGTTCTTCTAGAAGAATCTAGAAGACTAGATTCTTCCCAGGCACATACAGAGCAAATTCTAAAATCAATTGTAAAATCATCCTAAATTGCATGTTTTTCCATTTAACAGACTACTACTCACTACAATCAGAAATTATATCCTTTTTAGAGGAGATGCCTATTTACACCTGTAATTTGAGAATTTTGCTAGAACAGAATGAAGACAGTTAAGATTATCTAGGAAAGGTATTGCTATAGAAACTTGAACCTAGAATACCACAATAAACAATGGATAATTGTTGGCAGAGTGTTTTGAGCCAAAATGGATCTGTGTCAGCTTGCAAAGAAACTTACAAGTTCTAAACATACAAACTACTAATACACTTTAATGCAACATCAGCTGAAAAAATCCTAGACCGCAGAATCATTCAATACATAGAAGTAGAAATGTTACAGAAAAAAAAATGTGAAAAGAAAATTATATACCACATTCTTATTAGTGTATTTTGAGGAAGAAAAATAGATTTTCCTCTAAGAGGTCTTGGGGAGAGCTCTGCTTTATGCCTGTGTTAAGTGCTGTCCTGTTTTCCAGAGTCTTTGTTCCATGTCTTTTGAAATCCAGCTGATCAAATTGTTCAGCTCTGTCACAGCCAGAACCTGTTCTTAGGATGAACACAAAGACAATCCTACATCCATGACATTCAGATAAACTTACCGTACGTGGGTAATGAGAAGGGTTGTAGCTGGAATGAAAAAGTCATCCACTCTGTCAAACTGCTTTCCCACTGGCTGAGTATGGATTGTGTGATGAGAAGCACTCCCACTGGCTTGTGTTATCACCTGCATAAAGTAACATCATTATAAACTACAGAAGTACTCTTTAAAAATCAAATCTCAGTCCAAATGAATGAATACAGGATTGCCTCTCTGCTCTCTTGTATTGTCTTTTCCAAGTTCTGAAGAAAAGGAATGCAAATAATAGTGAATAAAGCTGATCAACATTACAGATTTCAGAGAACTATTACATACCTGACCACTTAGTCTTCATACTTATTTTTCCCCTCCACCTTTTTTATCACCCCTGAATCCATATTTATCAATTTACATTACTCAACCCCTTAACAGTTCTTAGTTTAAACTAAGCTTTTTGTTTATCTTTTTTTTATACTAGACCTTAAAGTGTGATTAAATTTTAAGTACTTCAGACAGACTGAAAAGATGCTATCAACAAAGCCACTAGAACATATGGCTATACATACTCCCAATTCTTGTCAACCATGAGATTATTCAAAATTTTTTATATTATGATATAAGGCTTATCACCATAGTTACAGTGGATTGCTATAGTAAGAAATAGAAATTAATAAAAAAAGTAGTAAGGTAAATACAGCTTCTTGAGATGTTTCTTGAGTGACTGTCCCTAGTTTTTTCACTGCTAAAAGGTAAGGAAAAATCAAGATTTTTAATATCTTTCATCTGAGAAAAAAACAATAAAGCCAGAGCTTGACATCTTCAGAATGTCAATATGACCTTAATGAAATGGATGTCTAAAGCCCAGTTTATCCTCTAATTAGGGACAAAAATATCATGAACAGCAACAGTTTGCTCTCAAAAGACCAGCATTACAGCTATTTTCAGCTGCTTCCTTATCCTTCTATCAATTTTCCATTGTCAGTTCTGACTAAGGGTGTTAAAAATAATCATTAACTTTTTTGGTGAGGTCAGCTGTCTGACTTGTTTTCTGGTTACCTATAGTAATTTCCCCCTGCTGGGTCAGGGTAGTAACGTTTAAAGCAAAATATGCAACTCATTGTAATTACACAAAGGTTCAACTTGTCTGTATTTCCTTACATATAATCATTGTGATCACCTGCAAAGTTGGTGAATTCTTTTCCATGGTTCCCCAGCTCAGCACCCAGACTTGATCATGTGATTTATCATAATGTAGTTTCACTGGAACAGGATCTGTACTCACTGCCTGAAATAGAATAAAAAAAGAAATCCTTTGTTTCCATCACATTTTCAAAGGAAACATAATATATATGATGGAATGAAAATGATGAGTAGATATGCATTTTTAGATATTTTCAGATCATGTTTAAGAATTATGTTGTCATTTGTTGAAATAGCTCTCTGATTAATTCAGAGTTACTGAATTGCTGAAAATGTGCTTTTTATTCATTATGTACTCTAACACTTGACATCAAAACTACATTATACTGAAGCCTTTAAGAAGTTGAAAACAAAGATTTTAAATCAAGTACAAAATTACTTATCTTCCCTCTCTCACATCACTTTCTCTTTACATGTAATGATTGAAAAACTACACCAATTACCAAAAAATGGTTAAAAAGGGAAGAGTATTCTGAAGCAACATACTGGAATTCATGGAAGATGTTACTGCAAAAAATCAACATGAAGTTGCTGCACCCAAAGCTTCCTATCTGTTAAAATGTGTATATTTTGTTGAAGTAGGAAGGATTGTTTTCATGTTTTCCAATTACAGTTGCCACTTTTCATAGACCTGTGGTCAAAACCAAAGTGTTTTCCCTACAACTTTAGGCACTGTCTCTTAAGACCACAAACCTTTTAAGACAGCTGAGCTCTAAACTTCCTTTGTTATGAAAACTGAAGGATTCAGAGGTATGAAATGAGAGGACAATGTATTTGGTTAAGAGATGTTATGCACAGGCGAAACAAGTGGGGGGATCACTTTTTTATTTTTATCAGTAAAGAAGAAAAAATAGGTGGAAATTGTTTTTTAGTCTTACCATCATCGAACTGTAAAGCACAGCTTGTTTATCAGTGTGTCAAGGAGAGTACCATCTGGCTAATTAAGTGAACCTAATTTAAACTAATGATGTAGATCCTCAAGATAATGCACTAATGGCTGGCTGAGACTGCTCATGATACTTAACTGTACTCCTGAGGTGTTGCAAGCGATCAGTTCATCTAAGCAGAATTTGTTTTTCCTTTTAAAAATGGAAAATGAAGCCAGGTTGCTCAGTGGCTCATTTAAAATCAGAAGTTACCCCTTGAAGAAGGTCATTTGTGTTTGATAACTTCTTTCTGCTACATGCTAGAAAACAAGTTGTTTAAAATAATACTTGAACTGTTGTATAGCTAATTTGTCAAGGCATGTCAAATTTCCTTTTGGCTTCCCCAGACAAAGGTCTGACCCATACATGTTCTGCCAGAGGACTGCCAGCTGAGTTCAGAGCTGGGGTCATGGCACAGCCAGGAGGAGCAGAAGGAATTGCCTGCAGGGTCAGGCACAGGCGGTACAGCTCCCCAGAGGGAAGCCAGCAGCAAAAAGGAGTTGAGCATCTCAAAGCAGACTTTCACAGCTGTTTCTAGCTGACCAGGCTGATCTGCCAGCAGCACACTGGGGACTGAAGGACGACTGTGTTTACTTCAGCCTCTAAGTCATCCCACTTAGTGGTGTGCTGCTATGCAATACTGCAAAATTCTTGCTTTCAAGAATTTACAAATGAAAGCAGATGCTTCTCTTGACTTTAGAATGAGAATAACCTGGACAAGTCAAAATGTCTCCCTCTATATATATCTCTAAAGATGCAGCATCCATGTTTCCAGTACATTTCAATTTAGTCTGCTACAGAATCCTCTAAAGTACTTATTTTGATAAATATACCTGTCATAAAAATAAATCATCCTCAAATCTAGTTGTCACATATCTGCACACTCTTCAAATTAACTTTCATAGCAGAAAGGAGTAACATGTATAGGAGTACTTCCAAAAAAAAACATTGTAATAAGCAAAACCAAATGAACAAATATTTTTACATAGAGAATAGCATCACTACATGACTTAAAGTCCTTTCAAACAAACTTTTAATTTTCTTTAGGTTTTTGCACAGTGATGGAAGTCTCATTAGAGTGCTCTTGCTTTAAAAATATGAAATTATCTCCACATTTGTTCCCACTAGCCTATTTGGTTTTTTTGCAAAGTGGTTCCTTATTTAAGATGTAGACTGGAAATAGTTACATGTACTTGTATGGAAATTATATCCTCTGTATGAATTTGATCTTTAGGAGAAAGGCAGTCTAACAAGAAAAATGCTCTAATTTCTGAAAACCTGAGTTTCTATTTTCCAAAAAATGAACTAAATCTTCATTTTACTCCATATTAGGTACTACTCTAAGTAATGAAAATGACCTGGAAAACTAAATACCCCTCTGTTTCCTAGAATGCAAAAACAACAACATGGAGGCAGAGGTCTGCAGTGAGAAGCTGCTCCCCAGCAAAAGGGACTTAGCTTGTTTATTCTTTTTCATTTTATAATTTTTGTGGGTCTGGTAGTGGATTGGCTTCTGGGGTTACTACCCCTTCACCCCACTGGCCAGACCAGCTGTCAACTAACATTATTTTCAGGCTAGAAATATGTAAGCAAAGGACAGTGAACAAAAACAAGAAAGGTTGTTTATGTTCCAAAGTATGAGAAAGTGAAAAACTGAACTTTAATATTGTACAGTAACTAAAGAACTGACTCTATCTTATAAGCAAGTAAAAGGCTTTAAAAAATCTCAGAAAAACTAAAGCAACACCCCTCCATGCCTCCTGTTTGTAAAAGTGTTTTTGTAAGTCCGTGTCATGTGAATAGAGCGACATTTAATGGTTAGAAAATTCTTCCTGCTTGCAAAACATGAAGCTAGAAAATAAATGCTTATTTTTAAAAGACAAGAAGGGGGGAGAGCCATGCATGTTATAAGAAATACTAAACAAGGTATCTTGTGGCTTATCACTAAATTCTAAATTAATCTTACTTCAATTCTAAAATCCATCTGTGAATCCACAGTGGTTTTACTTTTTACAATTTTATGTTATATGTAAAAAGATTGTATAGATTTTATGCTTTGATTATTTGTTTGCTTTGTTTTCAACTACTATTATTTATTTTGTTTTGGTTTGTTTGTTTTTGCTTGGTTTTTAAGTCTATTTTGAATAATGGCATGGGTAAGCTGGACACAGAGCAAGTCCCCTTGTACTTTTCCCATGTATTTGGCTAAACCTGTCCTCGGAAATAACATTCAGATCAGTAACAAATAGTAGAAATTCTACTGGGTCTTCAAAAGTGACAGCAAAGCATCCAGTTTAATTTATTTATCTGCTTAAACTGTTATTCCTTGGTTATATTGTCTACCAAAAAACTTTGTTAAGTACTGTGAATTGGAAAAATAATTTATTATGATTACTTAAACACCTAGAGCCACCAAAACCTAGACTTCCATTCCTTCAAAAGTTTTCCACATCTGGGGTAAATTTAATTCTATACTTTCTTTAGTTATAATCTGGATATTATTAAATTAGTGGAAAAGCAATGCTATTCTATCCCTCAAAATAAAATTGCTTTGAAAGTGATTTTTTCTTTTCCCTCAGAATAAAATGAAAGCTTCTGGAGTATCCTGGGTTTAGCTCAATATATTTGCTAAGTAGCACAGACTTAGTGCACAAAGCTCTTTGCTACACAGAGGCATTCTCTATGTCTGCTTTTCAGCTCATTACAGAAACTTGAATATTTTTATGATAGAACAATCTAACGTCATTCAAAAACTGAACAATTGCTTTACATATTTCTGGAGAAGGGCTGAACTTTTAATTAGTGAGTAATTTACTGAATTTTACTTTTTAATTAACACACAATCTTTGCAGTAAGTATCTCTGCACATTTTTAATGGTAAAGTGATATATAGCTATACTTATTGAAAACAATAACTAATGTTACTGAAGACAAATTAGAAGACCCTACCAATGAAACTATTTTATAAACCTAAATTAAAACCTGTTTTCAATGAGCCCAAGAGGAATCATGTGTTTTTGACACTGAAGTCTAAATGCTAATAAATGCAGTTAAGTTGATATTTCATCCCTCCTGTGGACAAAAGGAACCTGACACCTGAATGTCAGTTAGAGACCATGGAAAACATTGACAGACATTCCAGTCCTTCAAATTTGTGGACTGTTGATACTGTGGGTTTTTACTCTGTCTTCCTGAAGTAATATATCAAACCAAAAAGTAAAGAAAAAGTATTGTTTTCAGAAAAAAAAAATCGTTACCCACTCAGTTTGTCTCTATTTTAATATGCAAAGGTAAATTTAAGTAAAAAATCTCCACCTTTTTATTATTAACTTCTTGAATTAAACATTTTTTAGTACTTGCCATCATTTCAATAGTTCAAGTGTTAAGGAAGCCACATCTGAGTCAGCTGACACAGAATTCAAAAAGCAGATATTTCAAGCATGCAGGAGTATTAAAATTATTTTTTGAAATAAATGCAATTTTATAAATGCAGTTTGGTTATTTAATTTTTATATGCATATACACAATACACGCTCATCCTTACATCATGGAATAGTTTGAGTTGGAAGGGACCTTTAAAAGTCATCTAGTCCAAACCTCTGCAGTGTGCAGGAACATCTTCAACTGGATCAGCTTGCTCAGAGCCCCATCTAAATTGACTGAAGGTTTCCAGGGATGGGGCTTGTACCACCTCTCTGGGCAACCTCTGACAGTGTTTCACAAACCTCATTGTATAAAATGTCTTCATTATATCTACTCTGGATCTACTATCTTTTAGTTTAAAACCATCCCCTTGTTCTATTGCTACTGTCTCTATTAATAAATCTGTCTCCAACTTCCTTATAATTGCCCTTTAAGTATTGAAAGGACACAATACTGTCTCCCTGGAGCCTAATATATAATCTATACTTTAAAGATTTTCATTCACTTATAAGAGAAAAAAGCAAAAGGTATGAAGAAAAGCTCTATTTAGGTGGGTTTTTTTATTAACAATTTAGTTAGGTTTCTAATTTAAAAAAATCCATGTTTTATTCAGCTAAAGAACAGTTTTCTATAAATATGGTGACAGTACAAGCACTGCCTTGTACCTTGGTTCACTGGGTTTGCATGACAAGCTCTTGGTAGCAGGGGGGAGCTCTGTGGGTGGCTTCTGCAAGAAGCTGCCAGACACTTCCCCCTTGTCTGACAGAGCCTATGCCAGCTGGTGCCAACACAGACCCACTGCTGGCCAACATCTGGTCAGTCAGTGGTGGGGTAGAAGAACCTCTGGGGTAACTCAGCTGAGACACACAAAAGTGTTATTGTGGAGAGGTGCTTGAACCAGACGAGGGAGGAGTGAGAATATGTCAGAGGAACAGCCCTGCAGATGCCCAGGCCAGTAGGAGAAGGAGGGGCAGGAGATGCCTGAGGTGAGCCAGCAGAGATTCCCTTGCAGCCTGTAGTGAAGACCACAGAGAAGCAACTGCACCCCTGCAGCCCATGGAGGTCTGGGGTGGAGCAGAGATCCACCTGCAGCCCCTGGAGGACCTCACTCCTGAGCAGCTGAATGCCTGAAGGAGGCTCTGAATCCATGGGAAGCCTATATGGGAACAGGCTGCTGGCTGGACCTGTGAAATTGTGAAGAGGCACCCACACTGAAATAGGTTTATTGGCAGGACTCATGACTGCACAGGGGACCCAACCTGGAGCAATCTGTTCCTAAAGAACTGTATCCCAAGGAAAGAGACCCACACTGGAGCAGTTCATAGAGGACTGTCTCCCATGGGAATGGCCCCCGGAGGGAACAGGGAAAAGACTACTCTCTCTAAGGAAGAAGCAGCAGCAGAAATAACATGTGACAAACTAACTGACCCCCCCATTCCGCATCTCCCTCACTTCTGGTGGGGGAGGAGGCCCAGGAAAGAGGGAGCACTTGGGGGACAAATGTTTAGGATTTATTATATCATCCATTATCCCACTTACATTTTGGTAGGGAAATGAGCTGAATTTATTATCAAAGTCAAGTCTGTTTTGCCTGTGACGGTCATTGGTGAGTGATCTTTCCCTTCCCTTATCTCAAGCCACAAACCTTTCTTTCCCCATCCAGTCGGGGAGAGGAGTGATAGAGTGGCTTTGGTGGGTATCTGGCCCCCAGTCAAGGTCAACACACCACATCTGGTTTAACTCAAACTCTAGGACTGTATTAATGGCTGTGGCATAGCATTGATTTCTCTCTTTTACTCAGTGAATTATTTTCACTAAGCAGAGCATCTCCAGCATCCCAGAGACCAAGAAAGAGGAGTAGAGAAGAAGTCTGAATTCAAAGTCTCCAGTCTTGGCTAAGAGTGGTGTTTATTTTTACTGTTTCCATAATTTTTCTGTCTAAAAGCATACAGAGTAACATTCCTCCACCTTCTGTAGCCAAACCTGACCTTTCTGTCAAAACTGATAGACACATTCTTGTCCTAAGACTCTATTTTAGCCAATTCTCATTTTAAAGTGGAAGTCAGAAACTTCCTAAAGAACTCATTTCCTCAACTACTTGAATAATATCTATAGGAGCTATTCTCATGTTATCTTCCTTACAATTCCCTATTGAGAAGAACAGTTACTAAACAAAAACTGCTGCTAAATGCTGAAAGTAGGTGAACTTTTTTCCAAATAATGTATTTAGTCTCAAGTTAACTGTATTTCTGTTTCTGAAATATGTAGGAAAGTCTTAAATTATTTTGTCTAAATTAAATAGTAACTTTAAAATGAGAAATAAATACCTGTACAACTTTCTGAGACTGTACATCAACAATGAGAACTCTGTCAAGTGTGGGCTGAGTCACATATATGAACTTGTCTTTTACATTAACAGCAGTTGCCCAAACACACCGCTGAACAGGATCACCATCTGCTTTGGGACAAACTTCATCCTATAATTCAACAGAAAAAAGTAACAGAGTAAGAATCAAAATAATCAACAATGTAATAGAAAGACAAATTATACTAATTTTCTTCTTTTTTAACTGTACAATAAAACCTCAGAAAATGTAGGGAAGGAAAAAGAACAGCTGACACTAGGACATAAACTCAAGTTAGCCCAACTGTGTCTGTAAGCACCACAACTCACAAGCACTATAAAATAATTTATACACCAAATTTTGGGATGTCTTCTAGAAATTCAAGAAGTTACTACTGTTGACGTGAGAAAGAAACCAAATTGAAACAATCATACAGGTAGAAATAAAGTAAGGAAGGGGCAGGAGACCCTAAAACCAGAAAACAAACCAGGCACACGATGCCTTGTTACTGCAGAAGCTGGCAGCTCCCACCCGAGCACCATCACCATGCCCTGCAAAGGGAGGCAGTGCAGGCATGGCTTACCCTGCAGCTAGGAACACAGCAGTAAGCCAGGAAAATACCTAACTGGGGAGATGATAATGTACAAATGAAGAGAAAGAGGAGGTGGTGTGGTGCAAATTGTCACATGGCTTAGGGGCAAAGCAGCAGTCAGAGAGATCAGCTGTTTTGGTACTTGGAGTACTGATAGTTTGCTCTAAAGTTTAAGAAGTTTGGCTACTCCTGCCATGAGAAGTTCTCATGGCCTATCTTACTAGTGCTAAACCAAATAAATACCAAACGTTTCCTTACTACCATTCCTGCCCCCTCTGCCCTTCCATCCCTGTAAAAGGACGAATCAGAAAAAAAAAAAATCTGTTCACTTCAGTGAACTGATATTTCACAATACATATAACCATACATTCTCATCAAAATAGTTATCTGTAGTATACATGCTCCCTATTCCTAATTTGTAGAAATATATAACCTATCATCATGTGTTAAACTACCTATTTGTGAATATTTTCTCCCAGAAAAAGCTTGGGTTTATCAAAATTAAAAGTTACTTGGTCAAAAATATTACTATATGTGGAAACTCCATTTATTAAATAGCATGATTTCTTTCCTATAATTGACATGATAATTATTTGAAAATATGGACCTGAAAAACACTCTGCTTGGAAGAGTACAGGATGTATCAAATGTTTTTGTTTTCCTGACCTTTTCTTCCTTTGCCTCTTATTTTTAATTCTTTGCATCACAAGGGACAATTTTACCAAATCATAAGTATTATGTCTTTTTGGCACTTATCTGCTGCTTATTCCTAATTTAGAATGCTCTGCCTGATACATCATAACTGGCCGGTGTGAAAATAATTACGATATGTCAGCAGATAATGACTCAATGCAGAATGAGCAGCAAAAGATGATGAGCTCCTAAACAAAAATTCTGTTTCTAAGCATCAAATGCCTTTTAAAAGGCACAGGAAACACGTGGCAGAACATCATCTCTGGCACCAAGCAATACTCTTCAAGCAGATGATGCATTTCAACACTTACTTTTCTGTATCATCAACATTCTTTGCCTGCTGTGCCTCTACAATTTCAAAAAATACACTCAATCTTCATATGTCAGAAGAAGAAATAAATCAATTACCAGCTTTAAAAAAGGGAGTTTGTTAGCAGAAGATTGAAAGACATTGCTTGCTTTTACATGGCTCTTAAACTCAACAAAGCAAAAAGTCTTTCAGAAATCGTATGATAAGGAAAGATTACTAGACTCAGGTACTGTGTGATAGCACATGATCAGGAACCTGAACAGAACTTAGAAATAAGTAAAAATTAAGATTTAGTTTGTGCTGACAAAAAGCCATGAAGATCAAAGGGAGAAGTTAAGGAATGACAGACATTGGAAAAATGTGACTGTCATTCTTAAAAGTAGTTAAATGCTTTCACTGCCACTTGTTGCATAAAGTCAACATATGCAAGTATGTCTTTAATATGATGTGCAATCATCATATCAGTGATCTATTGTCATTTGCCTTCTGGGTAATTGTCACTTCAAGTGGAAGGTTGTTTCTCTGATCTCATTATTTTTTATATTTATTCTAAATATACCTTGTCTTAGTTTCATGTTTAATCTAAACAGGCAACTACATCTAGATTGTTCTACACCATCCTCTTTATTCCTCACAGAGAGCACCTTCAAACAATGAATTGTTCATAAATGTTCATAACAAATCTACACAGAGACATTATTTTCAATCCTCTCTCAGGGACTCACATTCATTTACATGAGTTTCTGGGACTGAATTCTACAAGGACATATTCAATATATTATTCATAAATAACTCTGACTGCTGCAGGAATCTTTTTCTCACATGGCATCATACAGATTAGTGTAAATGTTTTTTCTGATACCACCTCCCCTTATGAGATGTACAGCAGAATAGCAAAATAACTTAAGCACTTATAACTACATCCAGAGATGAGCTACCACCATATAATTTCTTCTGAATCCGACTCTAAAATACTCTGAAGTGTATTTTTAAAGCTTTTTTCACCATAAGACTAGTACAAATATAGTCTTATAAATATATATATACTCAACCATACATATATATATCTACATATACAAACGTACTTCAAGGGTTCTAAAATACTTTTCAGGTTGTCATATAATGCAATGCCAATTCTCACGTTACCCAAAAAGCATGAAAACATAAAGGCAAATCCCCTTTTTTTTTCCAATGTAATGGTGAAAATTATGCATCAAAATTCTCATATCCAGAACTGAGTGGTTTTCCCAGTATAAACCAGTTTATGTGGTTGTTTCTATAGTTATTCAAATCTACATTTATCTGATGCTGTTTCAACAGAACTGATATCTTGCTTTTTAAAATAAAACACTTATCTGATTAGAAAGTTTGGATTTCTTTTAAACTATAGGCAGTTATTCTGAGCCTCCATAATAATTTCCCCAGTGGTTGGGTAATTGGTTAAAATAATTTCTCCCTAAAATATAAGCATAAACCCACCATTTTTTCTTCTAATTAAAATGTGAGCAATTTACTTTTTCCTAATTTATTCTCTCTCAAAAAAAAAAAAAAAAAAAAAAAAAAAAAAAAAAAAAAAAAAAGTTAACATCTGATAAAACATTAATTTACTTCATTGTTGTATTCCTCCCAGACTTTTTAATCAAAAAGTGACTTGCTCTATAACAAGTCAGCAGATGGAGGAAAATAAATCCTTAGAGAATGTTTTTCTCTAAGATGGTCTGGGGCAAGAAAATCTCAAGGGGAAACATGTACTTGCAGATTAATATGTGCAAATTCTCTGTTTATTAACTTATACTTACTGCAAGAGTCTTCAGTGTTTTAACAGGATGTGAGTCAAACTCTTTAGGCAGTGTAATGAAATGTCTATCTATGGCATGGCTGCCTAAAAGTAAGATGATACCAACAGGTTGCAACAGTGCATGTTTTACAGACATGAATTTATGTATCACCACTTCTACACTAAATCATAGTCTTCTTGACATTCTTTACTAAAAATAAGACTGTACTTTTTTAAAGCTTTTTTTTTATTAACAAGGGTTAGTATTTGCTACATTTTCTGTGCTGTAAGAGTGTAAACCAAGGCAGTTTCTGTGGACTACAAAGTATGTTTCAATCTAATTTTCTGAGGAAATTTTGGTCTGCCACGTAGTCACATTAATAAATTTGAAATGAAGTATTTTGCTCTGACCTCTAGCATACATTCAAGTGTGAGAAGGCATATTTCACTGAAATGTGGCCATTATGTGCTACTTCTTGTAATAAACAGAAAATCAGTTTTATGTTGGAGCCAAAACGATTTTTTTGTTAGTCTCAAAAAGACATCTGTTTTAATTGCTTTTTTCCTAGTCTCTGGAAATAATTATTCTAATTGGGATTCATTGTGAATGGAAAATAAAACCAGTTTTGCATAAAAATTAGAATTTAAGTCTTTGGATAATAATAATTTGCAGAGGATAAATAGACACCAAATGTCAGTAACGAAAATGTCCCAAGCCCTTCACAGTTATGAGATTCTTTAACAGGTAAAAGACTCTACTTGAACCATGGTTAAGAATCTATTTGACAACAGGTTAAACAAACAGCTGTCAAAGCTGGTCCAACTAAGCAACAGCCTATATCAGAAAATAGAAATCAGTTTATTTCTGTCCCTATACATCTAGAATTTTCACTACCAGATCCAATAAATTTCTACTTACACTTGGCATTACAAAATTCAAGTAACTTAGGAGATTCTGGGAAGGAGAGGAAGGCAGTCTTTACAATTTCTGTGATCCATGAGGATCCAGTAAAGCATTAAATCCTTCGCTTCACTTTAAACACTGTGAGTCTAGTTGATTCCCATGTTAGATATACACCAAAGTGTTTCGCTGTATTGACACTCAGTTGCATAAGAGGCAATTAAATATTTAGGTAAGGGTTCTCAAGTATATAGCAACTGAGGAAATATATTTACCTTTAGAAAAATTAGCATACCTAAATATGTACAAGTACTGCAATGTCGTTCACAATACTGTGCAATGCTATGTGAAAACACCTGAGCTCCTTCTTTTACAGAAGCTCTGTTCAAGTTTGTTGACAGACAAACAGGAAACCTGTGGAGGAGCACAGGAGTGTCATGTGTAATATGCAGACATTTTCTATTGTTCAAACTGTACTGATGAATTTAGAAGTGTTCCTATGCTTTAGCAACTGTTTGGCAATAAACAACCCTTCTGTAGTTTTACTTATCACTTGAATTCAGGGAAGTGTAAAAAAATGGGAGAGGTTTAAGCAAGCATGTATTTCCTTTATTATTAATATGTTAATAGTTAAGTCACGGAATGACTTTACGAGAAAGGCTATGTAAAGCTACCTCAAAATATACTTGGTATACTTACCAAGATCTCTGATTACTAAAAATATATGACAGAGGCAAAGATAATTACTAACCAGCAATTTATGACATGAGCTGTTACCACTAAGCAATCACATGCTGAACTTGATAAAACTCTGATCCTGGGACAGAACTGGGTTTTTTATTATTTTTATTCAGAGGAAACAGACTTTCCAAAGAGGCTTGAGGAATATATGATATACCTCAAAGGAGAAGAAGAAATTAAAAAAAAAAGTTCCTAATACGCCTTCAAAATTAAAGTTATCAAGTAGCCTAATTTTCTAGACTTTTTTTTCTTTCCTCCTCTCCCCACTCAAGAGGATATAGTTATTATGCTACTCCAGGTTTGAAAGGTTCCAAAAAGGAACAAATTTTAGTTATTCATCCTGATCACTGCCACATTTCAGTAAAAATACCCTTAAAATCTGGGCTGCACTTTAGACCAATAAAATTTTATCAGACATCTTAAATAATCAGCTCTTTAAAAAGCCATAAATAAAAAGCTTTTGGGCTTATTTTTGGCTGTGTCAACCTAATTTCACTTAAATAGCACAAATCAAGGTATGATTAACTGTTCAAAGCATAATTACTCACACTAAAGTAAGTCTTGTTGCTGAGTAGAGCAGTCTTTGACATCAATAGTGATAACTGAAGAAGCAAATTCCATTGAGACAGCTCTAACACTAGCTCTAGCTGTCACTGAGGCATTAGACAAAAAAACCCCAAACAAACCAATGTGTTCAGCTCAGTGCTGAATTTATGCTAGCACGTATTTCAAGGTCACTCATTCAAACCTAAATGAGAAAAAGTTACTATTTTTGATAGCTGATATATCATATAGAGAAAGTCTTAACGTAGTGACTAGTACTAAGTGTTCCTGTGGGAACATGCATCATGTCAGCTACCAATTTGATTAGCAGTAAAGGGAAAACATCACAAGAATAAATGAAAGTGGAGAATACACCAGTGTTTTTATGCATCCTACTCAGGGAAACTATACCATAAATTCTCAGAATTTGGAGAAATCAGCTATAAATATGTTAACAGGAAAGTTATTGAAACTACTTGTATGAATTTTAAATTGGAACCGAAGCATCAATCATCTCCACTAACTTTTACCAGGATAGGGATTTGCCTCATGATAGCTGAGAGTTTAATACAGACAAACATCCAGTGGAGAAAAAGAAACCATTAACACCTCCCCGTCCCCCAAAAGATTCTATATTTAACAGAGAGAATCAAACCCTGATTCACTAAGATGAACTCAACTGGTGGGTTGGAGGTGGCGAGCTGATGGGGACTAAAAAAAACCAACAACAAATCCAGAAATAGATAGCTGTTAAACGACTGGGAAAAGAGAAAGACAACCAAGGAAAAAAAGGTTTGCAAAAGTATTCACAGAATATTCAACTGAAAAGAGGGACTGAAAGCTTGAATTTAATAGACAAAAATACAAGAAATTTTGAGATCACCATTATAAGCTATTTATTAATTCAGAAGACATGGCTGAACTTATCAAGCCAAAAACACTGAAGTAGTAATAATAAATTCTTATGTAAAGAAAATTATAATTAAGTAAACACTACAAATAGATTTTTAAAAACAACTTGCCTGAAAACCGAGGAGTTTTTCACTAGGCTTAATATGCCTCTGAAATTCACATTCCACTGGTTGTATTACTTTGATGCCATCTTCATAAAAAACATAAAACATGTTCCCAATTCCCAGACCTTAGAGACAAAAACACATTGAAATGTATAAAATTAAATAATGACAAAAAAGAAAATCCTTGTCTTGAACTAAAAACCTAATCACAGTTTGGTATGAGAACAGTTTGTTAATGTGTATAACGGTGATACAGCTAAACCTATGGGATCTTTTGTTGTAAAACTGAAACAAAACTCTTGCATTATTCAGAATTTTACATAGTTTTCTCCATTGGCAAGACAGTGTCTTTATGAATACAGATCTAGAAATACACAGTTTTGACACCTGCTGCAATAAAAGTGATCTTGTGAAGTCTGCAACACTGAAATCAAATGAATATAAATTCTCTATGTATATGGTTTTTTCTTTTGCTTAGGGATGAAGGACTTAACAGAATTTCTGCATAACATTGAAAGGGAAGACCTGAGTCCTTGTTATAAACCCTTACTTGATATTTCAGTCCGAAAAGGAAATATTCTCTCTTGTACTTTAGTAGAAAGAATTGGGCAGATATTGATTCTAATGTTGAAGGGCCATAGGTGTTTCCAGAACTATTCAATCCTTCTTCCACAATGTTGCTGAAAGGCATGATGCTAAGTTTTGTGGAGAAGGTGGGAACCAGATCTGTAGCATAAAGTCTCACAATATCTGTGATCATGGTCATTACCACAGAAAAGCATAGTCTCATTAGCCTTCTGTGTGCCAACTAAGACAACAGTTGTTGATTTGCTATGTGGATGCTATAATAAATTATCAGTTCATATTCATAAAATTCTTTGAAAAGAACTGTAGTTCTCATAAAATCATAACTATAACCATTCTGACAACTAAACTGTTGGCTACAATGGTAAAAATGTGCATGTATCCCGGGCACCGGACCTAAGTTTTCTCTGGACATAACAACACTTGGTATAGGAACACAGAGGAGTGAAAGTCATGAAAAAGAAATTTGAATCTGAAATTCTGCTTATCCTCAATTCTGAGGGAAAATCGATGTTAATAGAAAGAGAACAGGTCTTAATGCAAAATAAAATAATGAGAACATCAAGAGGAAGTAGGGAGAATGCATGTTTGTGTATGTATGTATGTATATATTTATGTATTTATGTACACACACACATAAAATTTTCCAGTCCTCTTTAAGACTCCCATAGCTAATACACTTGTTTAAAGGTTGTAATACATAGAAAGTTGTTGGGCTATGCTCAGAACAAACATGTTCCATTAACTTTGAGGAATCTTGTGGAATCGTTTCCCATTTCCAAATTTTCCCATAAAGAAAGGAGAGGCAGTCTCCAAGCAAGATTTTCCTCACTTTATACTGACTCTATCTGTTAATAGGCTAGCATAAAGTGGGAGAGAAATTTGTCTATGCTGCATTTGATGCTACACAGAAGCAGGCTTAGGTTCATGGAAAGCTCCCCAGTCATGTCTATTCAGGGTGTACTCAGGGCAATGTGCCCACTCTGGCCAGTGGGCACTTTTTTGTATGCCTTGGCAGATAAACCACACAGCCTATATAAGACATGCCTACATAAGCATGTAGGTCCCTCTTTAGAGAGTGCTGACATTGTATCACATGAGAGCAGCTGAAATTTGCAGGTAAGCCTGACTGATGTTGGGCTGCCTGTACCAGTGCACACAGTGTAGAGATCTATAGCTGAGCAACTGGCACATTGCGCCTTGGGGATGAATATGTGAACGCGGCTGGGGACAAAACAGGGTTTTCCCTTCTCCCTCCTCTCATTGGCTGAAGTATATTATAGTTATTAGGATAAGCAATACCAGAATGTGAGGAGGTAGCTCAGACGACAGCCCCAGATGACCCAGACATTTGATAATCAGGTTCTTAAAACCTCCCCCTCTGGTGCCAATACTCCAAAGCAAGATTTCCGACGTACAGATATTCTTTACGTCTAATAAACAGCCCAAAGTTTTAAGGTTTTATTTCCAAAGTCTGGATAATAATGTTAACCAAACTGTTCTACAAAAACAGTGAAGGACATACAGTATGAAATTTCCTTCTTCCATTTCAATACCAAGTTAAGGATGGCAGTTCATTAAACAAACCTTCACCTTTGGATCCAATTAATTCATTCCTCTTACCAACTTACTATGACCCAAAACTCTTCATTTGAGTGAGTGGCTACAGATACCTGTACAAATATCTAATCTGCATAAATATCCAATCACCTCAAGTCATGGCAAGCCAGTTTTTCAGAACTACAGGAGCTATTCCTTTGAAGATTGAATTTTGCAACCCTCCCCCCACTAAATACAATCCTGCATATTTTTAATGCAGTGCCAGAAGAAATAGATAAATAGATTTGGTTTATTTAGACTAAATTGATCTTTAAAACTGGCTATCACCGATTTTTTTAAAAATGGTGGTGGTTGGGGTTCTTTTGCATATATATGAATAGATTTATATTTATTTATAGATTGTATTATTACTGTAATACAAATGTACCTTCAAAATCCTTTCAGGTTTTCTCATGCAAGTGGCTGCCATAAGCATCTATTTTGTGCACTTCACATAGAAATATCTCCATGCACTAAGGCCTATGTATGGTTTCATGATCCTGACTGACCTACTAATCGCCCATCCTTCCCTTCCTGTCTGTGAATACTTTCATAACAGAAAACAGCAGAGAATGTATGGCCCAGAGAAGTTGGTGGTGATGTTTAGTGGCATCTTCAGGGTATTGCTCTCTTGTAAAATGTTTCCAGTGTTCTAATCAGTAACAGTATTTGTTGGAAACACAAGAATTGGCCAAGGAGAAATGCAGGAGAGATTGAAAATATCTGCTCTAAGAGACACAAAATCTGCTACTACCAATTGCTTTTTGCTTAGTTTCACATTAGTCACAGAGAAATCTGAATGTCTTTACCATAAGCACTTTGGTAAACTATTATTTTTAATTGGTCTTTTTTGTCACAGATATTAAATTTTCCAAAGTGCACTCTAATAAAATCAACAAATTGACTTGAAAAGATAATAATCTAAAAAACCAAGGGGATACTAATCATGTTTTCAGTTTTGAGATAAACTTTTTGATAGTTTCCCAACAAGAGATGAGAATGGCATACTTTTGAGAATTTGGCACAATCTTGTTGCGTATCAGTTTAATCATGAACAGTGGAATTGTATGAAACTCTAAACACATCATTTGTACTCTGCAAGGCCAATAGAGCAGGGCAATCAGAGCTGAGCTCTACTACAATCATAGAAATGGTTGTACCAGCTGAGCAACTGGTAAAACAGGAATAAAAAAAATAAAACTAGTTGGTATTTATAAATACACGGAGAATGCCAAAGTTAGGCATACTACACGCAGGCAAATGAAATATCAGATTTTTAAATCTTTAAATTAATTTAAAAAAATTAAAAACTCTACAGAAATACATATTTCTAGTATGAATTCACAGCAAAGTCTGACTCACTTCTTATCTTGTATTATCCATCTTTCAATGGAAATAATTGGAACAATTTCTTAATCCTCAAATGTATTAATTTCGAAATTTGAACTTTAGATGAAGCACAGGCTACTTAGAGCAACAGAATGCGAACTCATGACAACTCTTACATTATGGTATTTTTCTGGAATATGAGGATAATTATTGAGATTATGCCATATATATAAAAATTAATACCTATCTTTTGCTTGTAAAATAAAATTTACATTATTTTTACATTAATAACACATGATTGTGTCTTTGTTTTCAGTTCATCACAAACATCCATGCCCTGCCCCAATATTTATTTACAAATCTTTCTAAGTATAAGGATAAAATGGTTGTTTTTTTTAAGAAACAAGTATTTCAATTTTAAATTGTTTAAAATTATAATTTTGTCAAATAAAAGTGATTCATACAAGAAAATCTATCTCAACAGCATACAGGCTCACTGGTTGGAAATTTTATCATGCCAACAATCAAAAACTAAAGGTCTACATTTTAAATCTGAGCTTCTTGTTCTGTATCTTTGAACAATTGTCTAAAAATTGTGAACAGCTTATTTCTTTCTCTGTCCCAAAAAGGAAAAGCAGTTTACAAAAGTATTGTAAGTAAAGAACAAAGTAAGAACATTGATAGGATTCATTTCCACTTTGATTTAAGTCAAATTCCTCAGTGTTGCAAAGGGGTAGGTAATTACTGTAACTGTAGAGTATGAACAAACATAGATATACACACACACTCAGAAGAAACAACAGATGAGCATTTCATCATACTACAGAAAATATGAACACGAGTAGTCCCCGTTAGTACCTTGCTCTCGCCACAATATGTTTGCAACTGCAGCATGTAAGAGAAAGAAAGAACAGAAAATACAAATGAACAAGGGAAAACAAGGAGTGATACATCAATTCTGAAATAATTTAACCTCTGATTCACTAAAATACTCCTACAGGTAAACCAATGGAAACAGTAAATTAACAATAGTTCTCTGTGTCATGTGACAAAATTGTGATTGGCCATAGAAGTTATTTGGGATATGGTAAACCCCATCATTCCCACTAAATCCCTCCAACCTAACTCCATTATCCCTTATCAACAATGTGTTTTATAATCCATTACAAAAAGCATGTGCAGTTTTCATGCGCATAAGGGATATATACTAATGACAGGTGGTGCAAAATTTGTGATTTCCTTTAAACCCTGGACTTTGAGGAGACTGATTTCAGAACATAGTTCTGAGAGATATGCAAAATTAATATATACACATATATTTTTCTGTATGGCTGTAGTGCAACCATGCTACCAAAATTGTCATGTTGTATAATGTTTGCCATTCTCTTTGGAAGACCAAGACTGCAAGTATAAGATGGCATGATAACCAACTAAATGCTAACATTGATTTTTTCCCCTGAAAACATAAATTTTATTTGGTCATCTTGTTTACAATTGGATTTTAGACCTTTGAGACCAATGAAATTATATTATCCTAATATTGCCCTTTCTGTTTGCAGAATAAAAAAAAAAAGAGAAAGCAAATATAGTCTTGCAGATTTTAAGTATTTATAACTCAGCATGCAACAGAATAGAATTTTTAAAACACCATCACTGAAAACCAACACATACTGCAAAGTTATGAACGTAAGAAATTAAAAAAAAAACCCTAACTCCTTAAAGGAAAGGAATACAACACAGAAAACACATGGATTACACATACACGTAATGAAATTGGGAAGTTCACTGAAACACAGTGTTACAAAATCTAAAAACCTTAGTATACTTAAAAAAAAAAGTCTGGAAAAAGCAATGAAAGACATATTATAAAAACTATGTTGGTATACAGAAGTTTCTTAACTGCTGACAGCTGAAGATTGAGAGTGAAAGTAGGAACTATCATTCCAGAAAATATGGAATATTTCTGGCTACTGGCTACTACAATTTTCCCAAATATCTTTTGTACTTCAACAGATAGGAGAGGGAAAAAAAAAAACCAGCCCTCGGATATGATGTAGGCCTTTGGGTCTGGTAATGCAGCCAGTTTTGGATTCACCCTCCTATCTATGCATCTAGCCTGAACTTCATGGTTTGTCTTTGAGGGTGTCCAAAACATTTCTAAGGACATCCTAAACGACATCCCCTACATCTACCCTGCCAAGCCACCCTGTCAGTCACCTCACTGAAGAAGGCTGTCAGGCTAACCTGGAGTTTTTTCCCCTGTAAATCCATGATGACTGCTCCTAAACACCTTCTAGTTCTGGAAAATATTTCCAGGGTGAAATGTTCCATCTCTGTTCCAGAAATCAGTGTGGGGCTGATGTATCTATCATATCTTGGATTCTATTTCGTGCCCTTGAAAAGCAACATTGGCTTTCTTACAGTCTCTGCAGGAACCTCTGTAATCACCACGATCCTTCACAGATTGTCAAGAGTTGCTTCACAATGCCACGGGCCCGTTTGCCCAGTGCTTTTGGGTGCATACAGGCCCTTTCACAGTGAAAGTCCACGTCATTGAAATGGTCTCAATCAGATCCTAAACACCACAGATAAAGAAAGCTTCCTTGCCAGAGGATGACTTCCTTCCCAAACTTTCCCACTGGTGTCAGGTTCCTAGGAGCAGTTTTGCCAGAAAAGACTGATGTGAAGGAACCTTCAGTACAACTTGTCCCCTTCCATATCCTTTGCCTATCCTACCAGGATAGGATATAGCCCTTTCCCCATCCCACTCAGTAGGCCCACATTCACCCTTAACCTTCTTTTTCTTGCTGATATCTCTGTAGAAGCCCATCTTTTGTCCTTTATGTCATTCAGCAGACTCAGCTCCAAATGGGTTCTGGAACTTTAAAATTTATCCACATGCCCAGACAGGGGCTCCAGATGCAGATCACAATGCTGTATTTGCCTGTGTACACAGCCTTTCTTATGTAATAAAGGAAATCAATTTCCCCAGGGCAATCTGGAGGATTTCCTTTAAAATTACTTTTCTCTTCACATTGTGAGGAAATAAACATGTAATAACATAGCACTTGAGGTCCCATAAATTCAGCCATAATTTTCTACAGTTTATCAGTGTTTTTCTAGGGGTGACACAGGAAAGAAAATAAAAAGTAATTACAACTATGTGGAACTGCACAGGTTCAAATAAAATGATTTAAGATGCTAAGTACAGAAGTCATTAATTTGTGTTAATGCAAAATGATATGCATGATTCTGAGCTTTGCTCAAGAAAAAAGGATAATAAAAGTACTTTAAAAGCCTCACATATTAATTTTAAAATTAGCAAACCAGCTAGAAGAAAATTGAGATATAATTTAAGGATGCAATATAATATCATAAACAGCCACCATCTCACCTAACAGATCAAGAAATCTCACTACTTTTTTTTTTTTTTTTTTTTTTTTTTAATCAGACCTGTAACTTCTGTTCAGGAAAGATGTCAAGCCTTGAGATAGAGAGTTCAATGCTGGAACAAGCCCAGGATATATAGATATAAAGTATGCTGAGCAACATATTGTTTGCCTTCCTTTTCGGTTAAGCAAAAATTAACATTCTCAGACACACTTTATACTAGGTGTACTATTAAGAGTAAGAGTGTACTATTACACTCAAATATTTGTAAATTTCACAATGTAAAAATACAGAATTACTGATATATCTCAGCAAAATGTTCTGGTTTCAAGATAGAATACCATCTTCTCTTTTGCCCCCCTCCACTGGGAGACAGTGGGAACCTCTCCAGGGACAGGACCTGTGCATTTGCTGGGGGGAAATCCATCCACAATTAATCCCATGCTGCATAAATCCACGATGTCCAGGATGTGAATGGTTGCAAGATTTACTGACTATATTCCTCTTTTTATTATATATTATTAAAGCAGCTATTTTATTACACCATTTGTTGTTGGGGCTTTTATATTGTCATCAAAAAGAAGTCTGCATCATTCCTCCTTCTCCCTTGTCCCCCAGCAATGCACCACAAGGGAGAATACAACTTTTCTTGAGAGAGAATTTCTTTCTTTTTCATTTTTTTTTAAGCATACTTACAGCTCCATAAAAATCACTTTTCATGGTCCTTACACAGCTATTTTATGGTTTTCTGTACAGCCCTAGCCTTTGATTAGAAGCAGCTAACATAACATCTGAATGCCTGCTCTTCATCTTTGTTATACATTGTGTTGGTAGAATGGTAATAGGTTGCACATATTTCACTAAACTCTGGCCCTAGTAATTAATGAAATTCTACAGCAGACTAATAGCAGTGTAAATTCTTATCCATTTTGGATGGAAACAACAACTGCAAAAATCCATGATATTTCTAGTACTAAATGAATGATGGTACTGCAATATCACTTTCCAAACAATTCTGTATCCTTCTCTTTCTTACTGCACTGGTAATAAATGTAATTATATTCCCTTATCTGTCTCAATAGACAATTTCAAAGATTTCAACTATGTCAACTAGTGTTCCTCCTCCCTACTTTTCTGTTCTTGAAATATTCAATGCATTTTGGAAATAAAGTGTGTGTGTGTGTGTATGCAAAACTGACATTGAGTTTAAAGACTAAATGTAGCTCTTCCAGTTCCTTTTGGCATTATAATTAGCTGTTCAAATTTTCAGTTATCTGCATGCATATATACATACATACATATATATATATATCCAGACATAAACAAAATGGATATCAATTAAAACCTTAAAACCTGAAAAATTTGATGGTTTTCTGCACCAAGAGAAAAATGCAGTTTAAGATGGCTTTAAAAATAGAGGAAACCACCAAAAAGACACTTCTTGGCATTATATAACATGCAAAATAAAAAAATGTGGGGAAAAATTGCAAATAATGTTTGTTCATAAGCATAGAACCACTGCTGTTAATTCCAAGTTTCATCTCATCAAAACACAAGCTTTATATTCAATATTTTCAAATTATTTTATCCAAATTTCTATCAGAAATTAACAGTTGATTTAAACAAATCAATAGTTTCAGATCAGCCAATTGTTCTAAGCCTAGCACCATCAGATAGGAAGCCACTGCCCCTTTCTTTGCCTTCAATTCCATGATGGCAAGAGGTCACAAGTAGTTGTAATACTAAATAGGACAATGAGGAAAATACAGTAAAGTCACATGAAAAAATGCGTAGTTCAACATTATTTTTCAGAATTGTCCTATCATAATCTGCTGTACTTTCAATTGCATTAAAAAAGTAATTTCAAGATTGTAAGTTGTCGCCTTACTTCACTGATAGCCAACACCATTGTCAACCATTTTGATTCATACTAAACACAGGATAAAGACAGTAAATATGTTACTTACTCTCTTTTCTCACATCTCTAATGTATAAATACCTGCCCTTATGCTACAAGGTAAATCTATAACATAACTACTACTTTTTTGCTGAATCACATGAGTTTTTACTTATTGTTTTTGTATTAAAAAAAATGTGTTAAAAGTCGATAAGAAAAAGAAGATAAGGTTGACATGAATTACTTTTTGCTCAGATTCCACAATCAAATGGAATGAAAAATGTTATGCACATACCTGCTTTTAAGTTTATCCTTTTTCTATAAGTAATTCAGATTTGGTTGGTTTATATACAAATGCAAATATATAAAACCTAATTCATTTGTGAACCAAACACTTTTTTTCAAGTCATCTATTGCTTGCTTCAAGTATTTTTAAAATAATTGTCATTACATATTCTATGCAAATTCCAGTCTGTTCTTATGTGAGATGCAATTCAATTTCATTTTAGGTTAATACAATAACCAAAGATTTGCTTTATGTATATTAGACCATTATTTATCAGTTAAAAGTCAACAGCTGACACTTTAATTTTGTTCAAATATGAATGTGTTACCTTACTTTTCTAAGTTTTGTATAACTCTTTATAATGAATCATGCATAAGTTGTTTCCCATAGCAGATTAACTCAATCCAGTGTACACTAAGAGAAAGAAAAGTGGTTCATGAATTACTTGGAAGATTGAAATAAAGTCTTTGCCTACAATGCTGTCAACAAGTATAAACTTGTTTAGCTCTGCCATGAAATAAAATGCCAGCCTAAATTATCTCTGAGGAAATTAGGTAAATAGGTACCATTCAGTATCAGATGTGACAGGAAGATTCTATTAAAATTGCATAAAGCCTTTCGGAGAGAATTTAAGCTGTAAATCACAGTCAAAAGGCTTTTGGTCTTATTCCCAGTTCTAGACAGTGGAGATGCCTTGTTGCTTATGATGCCCATAAACCTGTCAAGTCAGTAGCATTCGGATCACATAATCTTGCTGGGTGATAAGACTATGACATTACCTAAAAAAGGCACAGTTAGAAACAGAGCTACCTAATGGCATGGAACAGTTATGTATGTATTTTTTTTTTTAATTTAATCCTAAAATACAGTGCACGAGGTAGAGAACTCTTCTACATTTTGGGACTAAGTGAAAGAAACTGTAGCATAAATTACTTTGCAGTATACGATGATGTCACAGTGGGTGAATTAGGAAACACAAGAGCCTATGGTTGACAACCTAAAGAAAAGCTACGAAATATTAAAAGTTCATAAAGTACTTTCAAATTGTCTTGGAAATGCCTTAACAGCTTTCCATAACTCTCTATCTAGTTGTCTTCCCAACGTATGTACATATGTCTCAAAAAAATTTAGAGAAACACCTAAGAAGTCGTATTAATCAATCACAGACTGAACTGCACTTTGTACCTCAATTTATTGGAAATAGTTAGGAGAAATTAAAATATTGAAAAAAAACCCCAAAAAACAAACACAGAACTATTTCATTTCAAAGGGAATAGCATGAGTTTTTATAATCTATGGCTCTAGTACAGTAGAATTATTCTAAATTGAAACAGAAAATAAACTAAAGCACAACCAAAGTACCTATCAAAGTTATCAAGAAACAAACCAAAAAAATGGATTTTTAAAGTCACTTAACCTCAAAATATTTTACTAGTAGCTATGAAAAAAAATTAAGTACTTGAAAATTACCCCTGAAAACATTCACTGGTCTTTGGTGATGAATATTTTTATTTTCCTATTTTGTACACTGCCAGATTTTCTTTAGGAAAAAAAAATTCTATATTCAGTGTAATCTGATATTGTATATGTGTATCAAATTACAATGATATATTCTACTCCATTATCTATATTAAATATTCCACTATTAATTTAAGTTTTCCTTGTTATAGTTTTTCTAAGGTAACAAAATGGTTTATTTAGTTTATTGATCTATGTATTATATTCCACATTCAATTAATGTTACTTTGATTAAAAATTGAAAATTGGACCAATTCCATTGGTCCTACTACTATTTCAATGGAATCTAACTAACTAACTAAATTCCACAGATGGAAGTTGTAATTCTCTCCTCCTCTCCTTGAAATTATTATTCTACAGTGTATCAACAAAAAAGGCAGTATCATATTACTTATTCCACCTTTCTCATAAATATATTGTCAAGATACACTGCCAAATTATCTTTGTCCTATATGTAAATTCTTCAGCTTCCAAACAGTGTCTCAACAACAGCAAGATGATGACTTTGGTTTGCCCTATGTCTTCTAGGAGTTGGGCTAATCCAATCTGTTTGTGATTATCAAATGCAGTATTCAACAGAAATCTACAGTGGAGTTGTCCATTTGTGTTCATGCTTTAAATGATGGTAAATCCATCAGTGAGAGGGATAAAGCTATCCGTTAACAAAAGATGTGAGTCCCTTAAAATGTACCTGCATGTACTATAAGCTAGAAAATGAAAAGCAATCTTTTATCAGTTGCTGCAGAGATGCTGGGCGCTAGATTATAGAACCTGCTTACAAAAAGAGAGAAATTGGAGTCCTTAAGAAAAGAAGGAGACTTGGTTATGATGAAATCCCATTTTTCTGCTAGCAGAAGGAGTTCCAGTGGTCTGTCATTCCGTTATACCATTGCTGCAGCAAAAACCCTGGTGTCATGGGTTGGCATTGGCCAGATGTTAGTGCACCCATGAATATATGTTTTTTCTCTAACAACTCCTGTGGGATGTGATCAGGAACAGAGCAGAGCAGGCTTAAATCTTGAAAACAAAAAAAACCCCACCAAACCTTTATTAATTACATAAGAACAAGGACAGAAATACTCTTAAACACACACAAAGACAGAAATAAAAACTTCTTAGAACATTTCTTCTCCCAGTTTCTACCTCCCCACCCATCACTCTTCACAGACCAACCTTTGGGTTTTAGATCAAACAATCACCACTCAAAAACAAACTAATTTTCAATTCAGCAAGGGAGAGAGGAGTCTCTCTCGCACCACAGACTGTTCCTCAGAAAACACGGGTCCACCCCTTATGTGTTTCCATGTCACCCATGGCACCGCCCAGAGAAGTCTGCTAAGGTGACACTCTCTTTTTCCTATGTCCAGCGCTCTCACCGCTGTCTCATAGGCCAAAACTGCATACAGGGCTTTTTAAGGATGCTGCATGCCAAGCTCTCCCCCTTTTCACCCAGGGGCCGGGGTTCCAGGAGCAGGTCTGCCCTGAGGGCAGAGGGTGCCACCTCACCCTCCCCCTCTCTTCTCTGCTCGCTACTCACTTCAAGTGCCAGTCACTGTAGCAAAAGCAAGGGGCAGCTGTATCCACCCAAAAATGCAGTTTATGTTCAAAAGAGACTCAAGTTCAGTCCATGGCTGACATTATGCAAGAAAAGTCCAGCTCCAAGGCTACTCCTCTCATTCTTCCATCGAGTTCCTTCCAATCATGCTTTATCATCTTGGTCCCAGGCCGCTTCCCTCTCTCCGAAAACCACCAGTCATGAGAATCAATGTCTAAGAAAAGTTTCTTTCTACCAAGCAAGGGTTAACAGTTTCTTCTCGGCAGGGTGCAGGCTCAGGCACTCCCAGGCTCGGCAAACCCCACGTGGCTGAGCAACTTCTCCCGGAGTTTGGGGGGAAGGAGGGGGGTGAGCACACACAGAAGGCACTTCCACAGTTTTCCACCCCTCCATCCTGGACGGGGCAGCTCAGTTCCAGTCCTGTCCATTCTCTTCTCCCCCCGGGCCCCAGCTTACTTTAGTTTCACCGCGTGGTTGTCTTGAGCCCGGCCACGTGGCTTCCCCCTCCCCCACTCAGCCCAGAGCTGAGCAGGGGAGAGGAGATGTTTCCACTGCTGAAACCGGAACCCAAAAGAGGCTGAACCCCCCAGACTCCTGCTTTTAACTCTTTGTGTCCTCAGAGGCGTGTCCAAACCTCTGAGTGACCAATCCAGGTGCCAGCAGAAAAGCTGATTACTGATTGGACTGCCCACATCCCCCTGGAAAAATTCACCTCCCCCCCCCAACCACGACACCTGGAAATCACAGATTGCAGCTAAAGGCAAAAGAAAAGCATTGTCATATCAGAGCTATTCAAGGTTTAAATTGTGCTGCTATGAACCAGTTTGGGTTTTTTAATGTTCTGTTGACAATATTCTTCTATAAATATTTTTGTTCTGCATTTGTACAGAAGCAGGATAATAACCAAAACCAGAGCCTGACTGAATACCTTCTACCTTACAAAGGAGTAAAAAGAGGGTAAATGACATGCAGCCAAGAAAATATTTAAAATATCCAGGTCCAAAGGCAGTGCATAGAATACCTGCTGAAAGCTGTTTCAGATGTGTGGTCTGGTACTATTAGTTTTGAATACATTTCAGAATACATCATAAATTTTAAAAGTGCCATAAAGTACCACTATATCTGCTCCTAGTAGTTGCCCCACCTCCTGACACTTAAAAACTCAAGTAGCTGTAGGCTAATTAGACTGGGGTATATGACCCAGACAAGAGACAGACAACACTTGCATAGAATTAAATTCAGTAAGAAACCTAAAAACAAGAATACAATTACAAGTCAGCTAATATGTTTTAACAGAGACCAGGTTTTCACAGACAAACCTGATTAATTTTTTAATGTAAATATGAGATTGGTAATGTAAAACTTCATATATTTGTAACCCATAATTTGGCTAAACACCTGATTTTTTAACACCAAATATTCTGATTAAATATGAGCTATTTAATAATGGAAAAAGATATGTTAATTGAATTAAAAACTGCCAAAATAATGAATATGAAAATGTAGTTAAATCATTAGTAAAAGGTGAAGAACAAAGTATCTTATCCACTTTAGCAGTGTCTTAACCCCTTTTATCAGTGAACTGTACATAAATACAAAATAATTTCCTAAGAAGTCCTGTGAATTACCTGTAATGATAAACAACAGCTGTAATAAATTGTTTGAGCTACTTTGTGAAGTTCATCTCTACAATAAATTAAATTTTGTTTCATCCAAATGGAAATATAGATGTCTTGGAAAACAAACAGACTTTGCCTAATTGAGACAGGTGAGAAGGAATAGGATTTGCAAAGTGAGGTCTGATAGCATATAGGAGATAAACGTATAAACAAACTTCCACTGCTGGTATTAGTGGAAAATAGTGACAAAGGATTGGTGGATGTGGAAGAAAAAATTACCCAATATATATTTCTCTTTCCAGAACATTAAAGAAACAAATAATACATTTGCTTCTGCAAAGAGCAGTTCTCATTAAAAAAACCAAAAATAAAAAAAAAAAAAAACAAAAAAACAAACTTGACCAAAACAATTAGAAATCTCAAGACAAAAAGACTGAGTACTATGGCAACTGCCTTATTACGAGAAACTTATATATTGTGTGTGTGAGAATATTCATATATTCTTAGGACAAGAATTCTTAAAAGATCAATTTATTGGAGGGGGGAAGAAGAGACTCAAAGGAGGCAACTGAAGGAAAAACTGACTTCAAAATGGAAACCAAGCATTATTCCTGTTAGTGAAGTTGATTAATAAAGCAAAATACTAAGAGAAATGAGGGATTTTTTGACTCTCTGCATGTCTGGCTCAGATATATGCGTCTCTGTAAGGACACACTTGAGGCAAACAAAGCATTAGATCTGTATTCAGGCAGAACAGAATGCAATTTAGTGTCTCGTGAAATGTAGAAGATAGAACAGAGTTAGATAAAATTGTTCCGTCATGCTTAAATCTATGCATCCATGCAATACCTGTTCTGAAAACCAGAATACATTGGAACGAAAATAAAACCCGATTTTAAACTGCTATTTGTATTTACAAATGCGATTACACCAAACAGTCCTTCCAACACAGCTGAGCTGTCTCAGGTATTATTAGAGGATCATGACAGTAGGGGAGACTCTTGTGTCTTCAAAGAGATTTAGACCAGGTCATTAATCCTCAGAATGTTTTTACCAGTCACCACAGGAGTTATTCAGCTATCAACCAGACCAGCTATCTCATTCTCAATGGCTTTAACTGCAGGCATGAGGGAAAATGGAATTCACAGAAAAAAGAGAATTTGCAGTCTCTAGAGAATCAAAACAGCACAGTCCTCACATTCAGAAGTATTTTAGATGCTACTGCTACTAGCAATATCAGAGGAATTAAACAGGATCTGATAATAGAGAGCAGTAGACATTTATCATGAGTGCTTATAAGAGACACTCTTATAGGTCATATAAACTAAAACTTTCCATTGTAACTTCACAAATCTAGCAAAAAGGACCCATGTGCTGGGACAGAGTTGTTAAATAAATAAATAAAATTTCAGCTACAGAATGATTTAATTGGTAAAAGGCATGGCAAAAGTTAAAGATTTTATAAAATGTAATTTCATTTCTCTCACCTAAGACAATGTTAAAATGAAAACATGTTTTCACAAGTCTTATTAAGTGCACATTGAAAAAGGCTGATATGCTAAGAGGAGGTCCAACTATCCTTGAGACTACCATCCACTGTTTAAAATTCCACCTATGTGAGACAGAACAATGTTTCCCTGTTCAGTGCTGGCATTTACTGAACAGATCTAGATGACAAAGAATTTTCAGAGTATTTTCCATCCAGATTAGCATCCTGATGATGAATATTATCATCAAAGTATATTGACTTTTCCTGGTAACTGGACTTCAAATTTCTGAAACTGGAAACTTTAAAATAAACAAGTTCCTAGTACCCTTAATTCATACTTCAAATTGTATAACTTTATTTTTCCTACTAGCATCACATTTCCTACAATTCTATATAGCTTTGCCTTAATTTCTTTTCTCTTTATAATACAGACACATGTATTACATGCATCTGTAACAATCCTATTAATTATGAAAACCTAGCAGTGTGATAGCTCTTTTAGACAGACAAGGGAGGTAAAAGTTTGCTTATTATTTATCAATCTATTTAGCCATAATGACACTGATTTTTATTTAGTCTGAAGTACCAGAAAATACAGTATTTTATCTTAGGAGTTGTTTAAATAACCAATTTCCAGAGAAATCAACTAGCCATGTCCTTTCTGCCACGGATATTTTTTTCTCAAAGCACTGAACAGAGTTTTCCATAAATTTGGGATGTATTGAAAGCGAGATTCCATAGAAAAATAATAGAAATTTAGTTTTTTGTGCAAATTAACATTAAACCCCCAAAGTCTTGCCATGCACACAAACAACCAGTCAGATAAGTACAAAAGTGAACATTTAATTTGACTAATAAACTTTCTAGGAAATAAAATACATGCATTGGTAGTGGAATAATGTTCTGCATTCCTTATGTTGCTTTTGAAATTACAGTCATGCTCAAGGCAGTGCAATTGTACTTTACATTTTAGACCTCAACTGCAAAGTTCTCACTAAATTCTCAACAGAAAATCGACTCAATGTTCAGAAATGCTTTTATTTTGCTTTGATTTTTATCTTATGTGACATCACAAAGGAGAAAAGCCCAGACTAACTGACAAGCTATTGAGAATTTGATCTTATTTTATTCAAAACACTATCCCCTAAGATTTCCAAAAGGGAGCCCTCTAATAAGGAAACTAAAAAAAAAGAAAAAAAAGAAGAAAAAAAGTGTGTCTCCTTTGTTCTCTTAAAGGAGGATAAAAGTAAAATAATACATAAAATTTTCATCAGTGACAGAAATAGTTTATATCAGATCATATGGTTTCACATTTACATTCACCAGAATCTATCTTTAGAATCTAACTTGTGACCTAATCAACAGGCTTGAAATAAAAGTAGCTGCAGCATTGTGCTCAATATGTGTGGGTGGGGTATAAAAAAGCCCACAATCCTATCCAAGTGCTTTTACCTATATAATTTTATTCCTTGATTATCCCTAATTTAATGTATGAACAAGGGTTTTGGGGAAAATATAAAAACAAGCAGAAAAAAGTTAATAATTAGGTCCTTCCACTTCTAATATCAGTTCTCTAATGCTAGCAATTACTTGCTGCTAAGGAATTTTTTTAAAAAAAACAGCAGCAGCTTTTTAAACTGCATCTATAAAAATGTGTAACTGTTAAGGTAATTTGTTCATGTAGTTGTGACAATGATATTGAGAGTCATTTTTTAAAATTATTTTGTACCTTAGTCTACTTGCATGTACCAAAATGAGATTATGAGCAAATTAGAGTTTAACATGTAAAAGTCTGCTACACCTAAATTTGAATGTTATAATTATGCATCTTTGGGTTTTATGAGTATTTACACATGGATCAGTTCTTGGGAACTGTTCAAACGCCAAGGAACATAATGGTAAAATGCTTCCCTTCAGCATACAACAAAGAACTTGCAAGGTAAATTACTTTTATAGGAAGGAAGATGACTATATTGTTTGGATGAATTATCTTAGAAATTATTTCGTTTATATTCTGTCTTTCCTCATTTACATCTTTCATAACACCAATGGGCATTCTAACAACTTACTGCTAGTAGATATTATGGCATTTGTTACAAGCTGTGTTCACTGTATGGCACATGATTTTACAAATCTTGCTAAGGTAGCAGATCTAAAATTATTACATCACATTACAAGTCCTGAAAAATGTGATCTGCATTGTTGTGGATATCCATACATACAGCAGATCAGGTCTTCAGAAGATAAAATTACCTCACTAAAACACTTGCAAATTGGATGGTTGGCTACAAACATTTTATTGTCAAGGCCAAACAAGTTTTAGCCAAACATATACAAACAAGAGCTTGTCAGGGTCTTGAAGACAACATTCAGAATATTTTTCACAAAATGCCAAAGGCAAATGGAAGTGGCCAAGCTACTTCACCTTATCAGATTACTAGAAACTCTTCATGATCAAACAAATTATTTATCCTCAGGTGTCTTGTCAGAAATGTCTGAGCACTAATTTTTCCTGACACTTAAAAAAACCCATGTTAAGGCTTTTGGAAAATTACAATTATAATTAGTGTTACTTAAAGCAGCTAAGTAAAGATATCAACATTTAGATTATAAAATTTTCCTACATGGAAGATTTCCTCTGAAACATTTAAAGCATAGTAAACCTATAGGTAACTGAACTCAATGTCCTGTGGCTTGGAAGTGTCAGGCAGACTTGCAGTGCTACTAATTCTGCCTCTGGTACCCTGCTGAGTACTTGGCACTGCTGAACAAGCTTTTAAATAAACAGCAATGTCTTTAGTTAATGCAAACACACTCACTAGTAAGATAACTATCATTTTACTGGATGTATTTCTAATAAATAGGTAGTATTCATTGAAGTAAGAGATTCAAAAGAAAAAACAGACAAAACCAACCAACCAACCAAATCAAAAAATGGGTGAAGTATAAACCCAGGAATGGATTTTTCTAAGCAAAGTGAGGTAAGAGGAAAAAAAACCAAATTAGGCAAATAACAGGGAAACAGTGTTTATAAATCCCATTACCATTTAACAGAGGATAAAGAGCGCCACTTGTTAGTAGTGCTATTGATTTCTTTGGCACATTCAACTCCAAACACAGAAGTGAATGTGTTCACTGTTCCTGAACATTCCAGGCACAAGACAGCCTGGGCAGGCTGGAACTGATCTGGACCTGCTGGGCACTTCAGGAGGTGAGATAAAGTCATATGATTCCTGTCACATCATGAGGGCTGATTTTGACTCTTGGTATATCTCAAAAACAGACAGGAAATAAAGTCTTCCTCCTACACCCCCACCAACCACTGGAAAACACACTAATATTTGCCATATATAGATATCCAGCTGCTTTTTCCCTTCACATTCCCTTCGTATGCAACACATGTATCATGGGGAAACCATCAAAAATTTACCAGGAATGTAAAAAATATGTTGGTTCACAGGATGAATCAGGGATTTCATTTAACTTCTAAATATACTGCAGATTGTGCACTCTGCCTTCAGTGACTCTTGGATACCATTAATTGAACTTTATTTTTTTGACTCAGCTATCTACACAAACTCATTTTAATTTATTTAACGTTTCATTTTAATACCGATGAAATGTTTGAGCTTGAGCAACATGTATTTTTATACTTCTCACAATACTTACGAGTCTTTCGAGCAGAATCTTCCACAAAGAGAGAAGAAATATCTTCATCCACCCCTGCTTCATTCTTTGCAATGCAAGTGTATGCTCCTGTATCTTCATAGCGCACGTTGCTAATGTGAACCTCACTACCATTTGCTGAAAGGAGAGGAAGAAATCAACATGCAGACATGCTAGTGCTTTCAGATTATAAATTCAGAAGGGTTTCTCTGCTTACACTAATTAAACCATTTTCATCCCTGAGTTCATAACTTGGAGGCATGCCAAATTAGTCCTAAGGTATTCAACTGGCTAGTGAATTACATGCACTATTTCATCTCACAGATATTCACAGTTGATTTTGCACTTCAGAGCCAAATATCAAGCTGAGGTTTTATATATATATTTAAATCACTTTTTTTTTTTAAATCAGGTAAATATTAGGTTTTCATTATGTTGCATTTTGTAACTAGACACCATCATTTCCTTTACACAAAATAACCCATGGAATGTAACAGGCCAAACTTTCAATGTAAATAAAAATTTTAATTTGTTGCTCCTAACTAGACGTACCTAGCTAATTTTGGTTTTGTGTGATTGCAGTGGAACAACAGAGAAAACAGGTGCATTGAAATTTTCAATGTAGAAGCTTATGGAAACCTCAGGAATTGTATGTCACACTGTGCAGGAATGTCAACAAACAGTCCAGGTTTCACGGGCAAAGGCCTTTTAAATAGTGTGATGTGAATAATTGTGTGAACAACGATTCACTGAATTTTAAGTCCAGTATACTTGTTCAGCTGTAGGAACTATACAAAAAATAGCTTTGTAGGTATTCTAAAGTATGGACTAAAAGGGGCATTGTCTTACGGTGTAGCACCCTTCTAGCTTGAAACAAGTGCACAGATAGTTTAACTCAGAAAAATCTCTTGGAAAATGTAATGAGATTTTCAAAATCTTATTTCAAATAACTGCACTCTAGAAAATTGAATTAAATGTATTTTTCTTAGAGAGCAACCCTTTTAATTTATTTGTCATAAATATATGGAACAGAGAGGAAGGTGAAAAGAATTCCTCAAATCCCTAAAAGAGAAATTTCGAGAATGTTGCTATGGAAGAGAAGTTCATCACTTTTTACTCATAGTGGGAAGTGTTTCTGCAAGGCAATTCTTCAAAAATATCTAGAAGAGTTGTACATGAAAGAATAGGGGTCTATGACACCTGCAGGGCAAGTAACACTTCAGAGAAGCACTTGCCATGTCTGTCCCACTGCTTCTTACAGTGCATGCTGAGTAGATGAGCAGGCTGTCCTAACTGCACATCCTGGTTTCATTGATGAGTGAGAGAAAGTTCTGAAGGGAACCCTAGCAGCTGGAATTTTTTTTTTCCTATGGCTGATCAAAAATTACCAGAAAGACTGAAGAAGCATGAAGATTTTTTGCTAGACAGGTCCACTGATTTTGCTGAGGCCTGAAGATTCATAGAAATTAACTGGTGCTAAATGTAAGGCTTTCCTTTAGTTTTGGCTGGGGCTTTTTTTTTCTTTCTTTCTTTTTTTTTTTTTTTTTCTTTTTTTTTTTTTTCTTCCCAGGTTTTTGGGGTTGGAGTGTTTTGGGTTTTTTGGGGGGGAAGGGGGTAGGACTTGTGTGTATGTATACACCCCCACAGAGGTCTGCTGATATCCTTCATAAAATAGCACATCCACTTGAGGTACTTTTGCTCCAGTCCTTTCTACTACGACATCCCCAAATCTCATTAAGATTCCTATCAGTTCTGATTGGTACCAGGTCTTGGACTGCCTGCTCCAATCAGATACTGCACATTTTCAAATAGAGAAGAGAATATTGGAATTTACTGGTAATCCTGCCAGTAAGTAAAATCATTATTCTAACAAAAAAGAAAGGAGCAAGATATGTGTCTTGGGGAGTAACTGGAAGACATCACATCTTTTGAAATGTTTTAGCTTAGACTTCAAGCCTTTCTTAAAAGTGTGGAAGAAGGGGAGCTAGCATGAAAATGATGCACAGATAAAACATTAGTAATCTGTAGAAAACAATGAATACACTCCTTTACCTTGAAGAGTTAGCTGTTTGGACAACTTTGGAGTGATATCAATTCCATTCTTCAGCCAGCCAAGTTGTGGGTTGGGAATACCTTCAGCATGGCACCGAAGGCTTGCCGTCACCCCTGGCTCCCTTGCCTGGCTCTCTGGATAGACTCGGATAACTGGTGGAACTGAACACAGAAAACACTTATAATTTAGTGAAGAACATTATTTTCACTTTAAGAAAAATAACTATAAGCAATTCAGAAGACCCCTGCAGCTATATACAGATTTTGTGTTCGTCAGATATTCAGTGACATTCAATGCAGAATTCCGTCTCAGAAAATTTATGAAGCAGAAAAAATATTCTGTTAGAAAAACCTCTTTTCACTATGGTATGAAAGAATAAAGCCTCAATTCTAGTTCAATAGTTTGTGGTTGAGCAATAAGATTTCTATTTTTGCTTAGATTTCCTTATAAAATATGACTAATGTACAATTAGTAAGTCATGATATGTTGTACAGAGATTTTAATTGTCCTGTTTCACAAATCTTAACATTTCATCTCCACCTTTTCCCTCTTTCCAAAACACCTAGTAACAATCTCTTCTACCTGCATAAACCTGTGCAGGTTTATACTTCTTTATACCTATTCAGACAGGACCTTCTGTACCCACGATACCACTTTCCTTCTCTACCCTACGAACACATCACTAGCTTATGTTCAATCTGATTTCCCTCTGTAGTCTTTTCCTGCCAAGAAGCTTTCCACTAGGCGGTCTTCAGGATATACTGGTGCATCAGGCGTTGTTCCTCCCTGGGTACAAGACTCTTGCACTTGATGTACTTCCTACACTGCTGCTGGTTCATTTCTCCATCCTGTCAAGCTCCGTACAAATATCAGCATGACTCCGTAGTCTATCAGCCACTCCTCCCAGCTTGGTGCCATCTACAAAACTGTTGAAGGTAGAACTCTGCCCCATTATTCAGATCATTTAGTAAGATGTTAAACAAGATGTATCCTTCTGGACAAACGTCCACACAGCTGGATAACTGTGTTACGTGATGGCTGGGCACTAGAACAGGCTCCCAGGGAAGTGGCCACAGCACCAGCCTGACAGAGTTCATTAAGTGTTTGGAAAATGCTCTCAGGGCATACCACTCTAGGGCTGTCCTGTGTAGGGCCCAGAGTTGGAATGAATGATCCTGATGGGTCCCTTTCAACTCAGCAGATTCTGTGATCTTATGTATAAGACTAGTCTTAGGAGTTTCTCTATTAACAAAATATAAGAATTGTTGACATCAGTTTTCCAAGATTTGAAAACTTGTTGCAGTATATGCTTGTCAATTAAAAATCTTCTACTTACACCAGTAGTGTCAGAGAGAGGACATATGACATCACAGTGGACATATTCTTATTAGTAATCAATGGTTAACCAAGATTTAAAAATCCTGCTATGTAGATTTTTTAAATGACTAGCTATTTATATTATCTTTAATTTTTATAGACAACTTGTGTGACATTGTTTCTAACAATAAAAAAATATTAACTGTAATAAGATTACAGAAGTGTACTTCTTATATACCAAAGTTTTGTTTAATGCAGCTCTAAAAATATGGAATACTTAGGCTGTGTCACAAAACGCAGCTGGGTAGAGGATGAAGTATCAGTTGGTAATGAAAGAAGATAACAAGATCAAAAATTAACTGCGTCTATTTTGGCATGAGATTAAATATTTTCAAATCCCATTCAACTATTTACTAGAGATGTCTCAGCATGCTGTCCCATTAGATCATAGAAATGCCTTACATTTCTACATTGCAAGAAATACACAAATCTACTTTATCTCAGATAGGATACAAAAATCAGTAGGTTTCAGGGATATTTTAAACCCAGTTAGAGAGGACAGTCTTTTCAACAAAATCCCAATATGCAAACTGCAAAAATGTAATACAATAACATGAGAGAAGGTTAAAAATTAGATAATATGGCTTTTAGTTTCCTAGACAACCAGCTGAGAGGAAGAACACATAAAAATCAGAGATTTAAGGTTTCTATTGATTTTCTGGAAAGGACTTTGCTTTCATGGAAGTGGATCTTTATTCTGCATCTTAAGCCTGACATTTCCAGTCCTTTTTCCCCTCCATTTCTTCCCTCTCTTCTATCTCCTCTAGCCTAGCATCTGTTTACTCCATACTGAGACCTGGCCTTTCCTGCTGTGTTTTTCAACTAGGCCCTGCCTGACTGCACATTCAGTGGTCTGAACATTTTTTGGTGCCTCAGCTCCCAGTCTCGCTCTCCCTCTTCCTACAGTCCAATTTTCACCATTTCTTGACACAAGGTCCTTTAGGTAGCCTACCTCCTCTTGTAGAATTCCTGCTGCAGCAAAACCAAATGCCTTATTCTTTCCCCTTGTCTCTGGAAAAGCAAGGACCTCTACTCCTTAGAGACAGGATTGCTATCACTGAGCACTCTCAAGCATCTCAGCAACAGAAACAACTTTTAGGACCAATGGCAAGTAATTTCAATTAGTTGTGTTCTGACTACATATGCCAGGATATTGTCTCTTTTTGTGTCAGTGAAATAGTCTCATTGAATATAACACCTTATGGGTATTTAACTATCTCACCTTGACAGATTTCTACTGAGCACATGTGAAGAGAATTTTTTTAACAGCCCAATTTCAAAGATTTTTCATTGAAGAGAGACAGGAATGTATTAGTCTTATTTGGGCAAAAGGCATGCAATATTTCTGATGCAATATTATTGTTAAAAAAGTTTTAGAAAATACTACAACTGAAATCAAATACTTCCTAAAATAACAAATAAAATCCTGCATGACACAATGGTATTGTTGCTAAACTAACTACTTAAGGGTTGTTAGCAGATGTGAAAGGGAGGAGAGGATCTGCTCAAGTGAAAGTATGCCTGAGTTTTCTTTTACTACCCCTTATTTCTGTAGTAGATCCTGTTTCCTTTAGCACTGTTTTACCAGGAACAAAGGTTCTTGAATGACAGTAGTGTTTATTTCTTGCTGGATCTTTCCTCTATTTGCTGCCGTTTTCCTCTTCCCTCAGCCACTCTGTGTCTGATAGGTTATCAATACAACTAGGAATAATTTTCAACCCTTTTTCTGCATTGTAATTTTTATTTCCTATTACCCCGAAGCCTATTAGTAATATTCCACTAAGAAAGAACTGTGTTGTTGAGGCATGCTGCAGACAACTGAAATATAAGTGCAGCTGTGGGCTCAGTCTAAAAATTAATTTGATGTGACAAGTTCAACATAAAGTCTTTGGGGTTCTTTTTGAATCATGGGGTTTTTTCGTTTTGTTGGTTTCTGTTTGAGTTTTTTTGGTGTAACTGACACAAAATAATAAATAAATAAATAAATGACTATCACCAGAGATTAAATTTTAAGTGCACAATTAATGTGACTGTTCACACTGACTTTCAAAGAGACACGTTCTAGCATCTTAACCTAAACAAGTTTACTTTACAAGGGAGAGATCATGACATAGGTTAAAAAGGGAGGGGAGACACTGCACGTTTGTACTGAGTAGTGTAATGTATAACACATAATTGAGTGAATTCCCTTATCTTTCAATTCAATAAGCACTGTGAGACTGTTGCTTGCAAATATGGTGGATATGTAATGATGCAATAGCTCTGACATTTGCTATAAAACCTCTTGAGTATTATTTCAGTTGGGTGGCGTGGGGGAGAAAAAAGGGAGAAAACAGTCTATTCAAGCTGTCTTAAATCCAGGGAGAATGCATTTGTTTAAAAAAAAACAGGTGATATCTACAGTGAACTGGATTCTTCTACTGATGTATACAACAACTCTTGTTTAAACTCAGATGCTTTGGAAAAACAAAGCTGGCAACCAATTCTTCAGAAACTATACATTTCCAGTTTACGTCTGGCCAAGGGACTGGACACTCCTTTCTTTACCTTAAGATATCAGAACTGCTGATCTTATTTAAGTATGACTTACATATTAGAAGAAAAATAAAGACCAAACTGAAAGACTCACATCCATTTAGTCATATATCTCAGTCATATAATCTTGAAATTGTATACATTGAAAGTTTTAAATATTATGCAAATACTAATAAATAAGACTATGTCATGAAAGAGTTAATTCTTCCTGATCAAAACTTTTTATGTTGGTTTTTTTTTGTAGTTTATATGAAAAAGTAAAAAAATCAACTTATGGGGTTGCTTACAATTACAATTTACTTTACCATATTATTTGTATAAGAGTAGACTGATTTTTTCACTATAAAACAAGTCTTACAGTGCTCATTAATGTATTTTTAAGACTCCAAAGGAAGCTCATTATTCTTTACTACTGTGCCAGATAATTCAAAACTAAAAACAACCTTAGTTTTTAATCTTAAAACTAAGTCAGATTTATATATATAATAATTGCACACTAGACTAAAATATATGATTTTTTTTCTAGAAATATATAGTTGTACATAAATGGAAACCAAGAAAGAACTTAAAATCTAATTAGATTGTTTTCATTGAACCTTCACATTAAATCTTTGTGATCAACGTAGTCTCATTATCCCATTAACCTTTTGACTGACTCCCCAGTTAATACAAGTATCATTATATTAATTAGTCATTATCACAGATACAAGTACTGACCATCATGCCTGTGCTTAAGAAGATTATTCTTTAGAAGTACAGATCTAAACTGTGGAAGAGCTGTTCATTTGACCTTTAATCTCAGTGGATTTAACTCCATTTATCCACAACATGCACAGCAAATAATCCTATTGCTTGAAAGGCCTCCTTTTGCTATTTCTTGCTCCCCAAAATATTAACATCCAAAATAATTTAGGAAGGTACCATTCCAGTGCCAGCTTTTGAAATAGCAGTTCTCTGAGGTTTACAGTGGTTTCCAGAAGAAAATCCAATTTCCTGACGGACACTTTATCACCAGAAAAACCTACATTTGTCCTCCTTCACCTCTCTCAAATTACATTTCTTGATTTTCTAGTCTTGCAGAAAACCTTCTTCAACTTGAGTGGAGCTTTGCTTCATTATGCTCTGAACTGAGACAAACATGAAGAATTCTAGTATTTAAACTCCTGCTGTGCACCTCTGGGGAATTATTTACACACTGGGATCAGTAAGGAATGTGTTGATAAGAATACAATTTTGTTAGTAATTTAGGGTAAATCAAACACCATAAAACAGAGGAGAATGTTGGTCAAGAACCCACCAAAGTGTTCAGCTTGCCAATAACTCTGCTATGTCTGCAGAAATTAAAGTATTAATAAACTGCACTTCAGTTTTCTCACTAGTTTAGCCAGTAGTTGCTATCTGGCTTTTTAAATGAGAGAAAATAATTCCAGAAGAAAAATTTGGAGGAAAAGATGTTGATGCCATGTCCCCATTATCTTGGAGACAACACTACACATACAATGTGTTGTGGTTCAGGAGGAGAAGTTGGGAAAAAAAATTAAAATATATGGATAGAGAAATATTATAAGCCAAGTTCCTGGAGAAACATAAAAGCAGAGACAAAATGTTAAGAAAACTGCAAACAAGCTCCAAGTGTCAAAGTAATTTAAAATGTGAACATGTTAACTACAGAAAAGGGGGAAAAGGCTATTAAAAGAAGAATGAATCATATTAAAAGTCAAAATAATCTTGAAAGCTGTATTTCATATGTAAATACATGAAAGACAAGAATAAAAGAAAATATTTCAGCATCCTTGGATGAGATGTTAAAGTCAGCCTAATAAGGGTTTATGCAACTGATTAATAGCTAACAAAACAAAGAATGATGGTAACAGGAGTGGCCAGGAAAGTAGGGCTAGAGTATCAATCAGGAGAGAAAGAGCCTCTTGATGCAAAGTAAATTTGGAGAAGATTGAGGTCAAACATTATTCTGGATAGGATTAAACAGCAACATGGAATGACAAACACTGGTAGTTTACAGCAGACAGGGAGTCAAAGATAAATATGAATCAAAATAACATGAAAGCACTCAAAGAAAAAAAGATACATTAAACCTCAATGATGATAAAGCAGACCCTTCATCAATGGAAAAGAACTCCTTAAAATCATTTAGGAAATAAATTGCTTATAGGACAGGGAACATCAGCTCTAAAGAAGGTAAAGGCCTGTCTTCAGGGTACCATTAACAAAGCAGTTCTGTTTTGTCCAAGTACAGAGTTCAATGAAGTGTTACCTGGAACTTGAACAGATGTAGGAAAATGTAAACATCAAGTTTTCCAACCCAGGTGCCTCAAGTTAATCTACTAAAATCATAGTTAGATTTCCATATCATAAATGTGAATTTAGAAGCCTACATCAATTGCAAAATCTTCAGGGAAGTGCAAAGAATTCTACTAATCTTATATACAACAAAACATTCTTAACACTAGAAATTACACATTTATTTTTCTCACCATGTTCTCCAGGTTACTAAATTAACACTAAAACCTACTATATATGTGTGTATATGTATATATATACCACTTACTGTTCTGCATAACATTACAGGTGCAAAGCAAGTCCTCTGGACTATCTCTACACCTTTTCACAGTTATTGTTCTATGGAAGCAATAAATTAAATTTATTGTATTTCTTTACTTTTAAAGTTATTTGAAAGAGAGCAATGAAGAAAAGCTTATATACCTTTTTCTCTTTAGATGTAAAACAGTACAAAAAAAAAGTAGATTAGAAACAACACATCTGCTCAAAAAAATCCTTATGACTTGATAATTAGAACATTTTTCCTTACCAGTCACTTGGAGAATATGAGTTTGATAGAGCTTATCATACCCATCAGCATAGCAGGTGTAATTTCCCATATGAGTTGTGGTAACCTTAGTGATGTACAAGGACCCATCATCTCCAAAATCCTACCAGGAAAGATTAAAAACAAGGTTATCATAATTAAGCCCACATCTCTGCAGTAATTATGCTCATCATCTCTGCAACAAAGCTGTGATGCAAATATCAGACATCACACATCACAAATATTAAACCAGAATATCTGACAGTAATCTGAAATTCAAATATTATACTTGTGAATGGTGGAGCTGTTTAATTTTGCTACCTATATTGTGACTGTAAAAGAAAATACAGCTTGTATTTTAACAACTAGTTAAACTTGGCAAAAATGATACGTTTATTTAGCTATGACAGTTATTTGCAGAAGAAAAGCTGTTGAAGATTGCATCTGACCAGAGTGAAAAACTAAACCTATGCGAAAAATAACAAGTTAAATGACATCCTGTGGAAGTGTTGCCATCCTTTGTAAGGGGCAGACGTTAAAAAAAAAGATCCTTGTTTTTCTTCCATTTTTCTCATTAGATTGAGTGATACATTACAGAAGCACTGTTGCTGTAAACTGATTTCAGGGATCTGGGACTCCGTAGAGAGAATGTTTGGCAGCAAGACCGAGGCAAAGGAGGCTTTCAGTACATCGTCTTTACTTCTTTTGGCACTGGGTCCCATGCCAGCTCAGCAAAAGGTCCATATTTTCCCTGTCTTTCTTTTGCTGCTGATATAGTCCTGAAAATCTGTAGACCTTCATATCTCTGACCAGATGAAATGCTGGGATGGCTTAATCTTTCCTTATCTGCACATTCAGATGGAGTCTCCAGGTTTTTCCTGAGTCCCCTGTCGTTCCTTACAGATTTTTTGGTTTTTATTTCAATTCTGTCAAGAGCTCCTTGTTCATTAATACAGACTTTTGGCTGCTTTTGATTTACTGTTCATTGTGAAAGCCTGTTCTTGAGCATAGAAGAGGTTCATCCTTGAAAATCAACCATCTCTCTTAGACTCCTTTTGTTTTCAGCATGATCTCTGATGGAATTCTTCCAAGCACATCCTTGAACAGGCTCAAGGTTGAAGTCCAAGGTTGTGTGGCTTTTTGCCCTGCTCTCTCTCCTCTTAGGCTCCTTGACTCTGCCATCTTATGGTCACTGCAGCCAAGGTTGTCCTCACCTTTATATCCCAAACCAGTTCTTCCTTATTTGTTTCTTCACAAACTTTCTAACCTTCCCCATGAAGTCCTCAAATCCATGAAGACTTTATCAAAAGCTTGCAAAACCAAAAACTTCATCCACAATACCTCAGTCACAAAGTCTGTAAATTGCATAGTAAAAGAACTTTGATAAAAAATTTATGTGCTGCCTTATTCTTACTTTCTGTCCTTTGGATCTTAAAGATGACGAAATACTGGGCTACATTAACTTCTGGTTCATTATGACTATTCTTGCATGATATCACCTTCAACTTTCTCAACTTCTTGAGATTCTTTTTTTTTTCAGTTCTCACTTTTTTGTTCTTACTCAGAGAACGTAATCTCAATGCTTTTATGCGCATATTTCATTCATGACAACTTTCACAATAACATCTTGAGTCTTTTTGTAGACTGAAATTTAAACATGAAAACTGAAATCTCTAAGAAAATCCATTTAATTTCTCAGTTTTCTTTCTTTAATATACTCAAAATATTATTCAGAAAACATATGTCTCACTGTATTTCTTCATCCAAATATGTGTGGGCAACTAAATTTTACATTGTGCAACTCTGTGCTTCCAATCATTCTGCTTGTTGCTCCTTGGGAGAAGAAAACAACTCACCTAAACCAGTAGCTGGTAATACTATCAATAACTTGACTTTCTCAAGATAACTATAGGTTTCTACATCAGCACTTTGGTTACACAGAAAATATTTCTACCAAATCTTCAATATATTATTACATGTTACCACTGCAAAGATCAAAAAAAGGACCCTCTTTATGACTTCATTTTCAACTTTGATGATGCAAACCAATACCACTGGATTTCCCTTCAGAATAAGCCACCAGACTAAATTATAAAAACTTTCCTATTGGATGTTTTGATCTTTACCTCTTTCTAAAATACATGAAGCAGAAGATCAATTTACTTTTTCTCTCTCACTAGCTGAACACATGCTTTCAAAGTGTTCCTCTTCCACAGAATTATTAGTGGAAGATGAAAGAACAGCTATTCAAAAGAGCCACACTACAGGTACTTACATTTTATCTGGAAAATGCATATTGTTATTGCCACCTAGATTTTTTTTGCCTAATCTCTGCCAAAGGTATTTGTAAACAAAACAGGGCATAGGATGGAGTGTATAAAAATTCAGCTGCTACAATGCAATATGTAGACTAGTTTACTTTCACATTCCTTAAGCTAAATTATTAGGTATTGCTTTCAAGCATACTTACCTCTTTCAGCTCTTAAACTTATTGTGGCATATGATATCTTTTGGTACCACAGCTATTTTCTAAGCAAATGAGTTTCTGTGTTATGATTTCTCCCTCCTTTTTCATAGAAACCATGGATGAAACACTCCTGTGGTTATTTTATATTCATATTTCAATAGAACTCACACATGATGACACTCAACGAGTGTTAGAATTTTATGGATAGTATGTTTTGTTGGTAGTGGTGTGTTTTGTCTGGTTGTTTGGGTTTCTTTATAACTACAAAATAAATGTCCCTAGCTTATTGTTATACTGAGTTCAATGTTTGCTTTGTTAATTAAAGCAAACTACTCAATACAAAGTGAACTTAATGTTGTAAGCAGCATTTCAAAAGGGATGATGAAGTAGAAATAGGGCTACTTGACACTGCATGTTGACAAGTATTTAGTGACTAACTCACAAGCTAAGTAAAAAAACCCTGTATCTATACCGACACAAACATCTTTGAAACAGAGCCTTCAAACGTCAATAGCAAAAAAATACAGAAATTTTTTTTTACATTTTGGAAAATTATTTTATGACAGTAAAAAAAAAATTGCTACATGCTCAATTTTTGTTCTCCTACTGTTCCAACAGAAATGGCAAGGTACTTCTAAAATTACATTGAGAATCTCTGATTATTTTAGTCATACTTGAAAAGACAGAATTGAACAATTATCTTAACAATGATTCCACTACAATTCTGTTCTCCTGAAGAACTTTACATTTTACAAATCATGATATGAATATGTATAATGAGCATATAATATATGCTCATTATGAATAATGAGCAAATAATGTGGAAAAAGACTTTAATTTGATAGTGAATCTCTGCTTTGCTCTCTTACTGTTTATAAAACAGAAACCAAAGGTGATTTTTGGTTTTGGATCAGCAATAATTTCCTTGGAGTTTATAACCTGTTTTCATACCCTAATACTTTGCATATGAGAGAATTTAGGACCTTTTTCCAGCAGTTCTTCATTAACAGAAAGGTTATTCCTAGCTTTCTCAACACAGAAGAACATATGATGAAACACACTGCTTGAATTTATTCATCTTCATAGAAGCTAGGAGTGGTTTTGGTTTGGTTTGTGGCATTTTGATTTTTTGCTTGTTTTTTTGTTTTTCCTCTTTTTTTTTTTTTTTTTTTTTTTTTTTCCCAGCACTTTTTGCCCATATGTTGTTTTCCTAAGTAATTGTTTTTGGGGTTTTTTTGGCTATGTATAAATAATTAACAACAACAACAAAAAAAGTACATAGGCTATGTGAACTGAAGATGTGAATTCTTACTTACATTATCATCAAACAGAAAAAAAATAGTTTACTTTATCCTTAGTGAACATGAAATATTATGAATTCATAGCTTTTCACATTACCTTTATTTCTATTTGCAATCTTTAACAAATCCACAAAAAGGAAAAATTATGTTGTTTGGATTCTTTTTTATTGATGGTTATTGGAGTTATAATAGTTCAATTACAATGATAACACACGCTGGGTAGGGGCACTTCTTTTTTAAAGGAAAAACTTGATTTTTTTTAATGGGGAAAGGCAAAAAAACCCACATCATCTGTCTCTGAGCTGATCAGGTAGATAATCTGAAGCTAAGAATTAATATTTTATATTGCTTTGCTAGGGGAAGGCTGTATCAATAATTGTAACCAAATAGACATTTTCAGAACAGCTGTGTGCTTGTAAAACACAACCAGTATACATCTTCCTCTTTATTTCTTGTACATACCTCCAAGCTTTCTGCATTTTATTTCAGTCAACTCATGAAAAGACCAGTAATACTAATGTCAAGTTCTTGCTCATATTTTACTTATTTTTCAGTATCTCTAACTTCCTTTATTACAAGGACACAGAGGATAGATAGCCTTTTGAAGGTTAACTGGAAACATTTTTAAAAATAATTATTTTTGTACGGTTCGTTTGCCAGATAAACTCAGCTCAGGCTTTTCATGCTAATGTCAATGTTACAACTCCTATTTTCCAAGTAATCAGTTTCTCTGTTCACACTGGCAAAGCAATGCAACTCTGCATTTTGCTATTGACTGTCACAAAGAAATTATATTCCACAAAGAAATATGAAAAAAATTGCATTTGGCAGAAATCATTTTTTTTTTTTAGTTTTCCTTCTAGATTAAGAGGGAAAACCAAACATAAATTTCATAAACATAAATTTTGCATACCTTCTCTCAATCTCAAATTTTACAGCTGCAGTAAGAACAAATCATGAATGTAGTGTAAGTCTACTGGTTGAAGAATCAGACTGACAGAAAATTACGAATCATGCCAAAGCTTAAAGAAGGAAACTACAGTCTAACATAAGCACTAGTATAGGAGTAGAAAGTGACAAAATCGTAAAACAAACTCTGTTCTCAAGAATATAGAGGCACCAATTTGTGACTATTCATGTAGGCTAGTTTTAGTCAAAGGAAATGAATCTTCCTAAGCTTCTTTTGCAGTCATTTGAGAAAGCTCAGAGTAGGAAAATCCTTTTATGGGCTCGTTCAGTGGATCTGTCACTGCTCACTGTTTTAGCTCCCACCCACCTCTCTCTGCTTACCATGAAAACAAACTTCCTAGCTACAGTTAGATATTTCAAGCACTTCACTGGTTCCTCTTTTCTTGACACTGGGAGAACAGAAAGAAAAAAAGCAAATAATGACTGAATTTTACAAAGCCTGTGTCTCATTACTGTGAAATAGCTTTACTGGCCTAACTTACTGATGACTGGGTAAAGCGGCGATCATCTGCTGAGTAATTCAGAGCATCTAACTAAATCTCCAATGCTAAGAAAGTCTTCATGCATACCTTCCAAAGCTTGGATCACAAACGGTCTACACAGAGGTCACGCATTATTCTCACTTCCTAAAATAAGACTTTGTTATGCATGAGCCCAGGCCAGCAGTTGAATTAAGCAGGATTTGGCTGTATTCAGCAAATCTGAGAAAAATATTATTTCTCTGACTATAAATGAACACTGTATATAAGAACACTGTACCTGTTTAAATAATTAATTATATATATATGATTTTCCCTTTATTCTCTGGGATACCATAAGGACTGTAATTTCACTTCATGAGGAAATACTAACAGCTAATAAATGGTAATATCTATGATTCTACAGAAAACATGCAACTGTTTTGTGCTTTTCAAAAAATACCAGTTGATTAAAAATTGGTTTTGCTATTTTGAAATCAAATATTGCTCAGACCGCCCAAGAACCTGAAGAGGGATGACACAGCAAAGTGATATGAAACACCTCAGTGCTAGATCACCAGTGAGAATGATGACTTCATTTCATATGTAGATGTGTAAAGAGAATTTGGAATTTTTTCTTGTTTATGACAGACACTAGACGTAAGTGAGAGCTTTGCCAAAGTACTAGAGTTCTTGAGGCTAGCCATAAAACATCACTAACCTTTTACTTCCCCAAAAACTCTGTAATTTTACGCTATCTTGTGATGAATTGGCAATAAGGACTGCTAATTTATTTAGGCATTCAAGATCTCCAACTGAGTAGATGCAGTATATTTTAAATGGAAAATTCAGCATGCTCTGATACAGCTGTCTTTTTTTATTGCTTTGTGTTACAGAGAGATCTTTAGAACAACTCGTATACCATTTAACTTTTACTCATTTTTAACACAACAAATTGTTATATAATCAGATTTAATTGGATAAACCTATTTGGCATTAATTTCTCATATATTTTTCAAGTTAAACTCATAACCAATGAGTTTACCACAGTTTATTATCATTCCCCTAACTGTTCTATTTTTTTTTTAATTAGCTTTAATTGTGGATGTATTTATTATTACACTCCAAGCTAGTTCTGCAAAGAGAAACTAGTTTTGCACAGTGCAATTTGCTTGGATCATATTCCAAAGTGTATCTAAGTGTTAGGAGGGCCAAGAGAAGCAGAAGTGCTGATGCAATTTACCCACTAAGGTGACTCAGTTTGGAGTCAGATTTGTGGAATGAGCTTTTAGCAAGCACGTCCCCATTTCTATCTTCCATCTTTAAATACATTTTATTTGCAGAAATAATGCAAAGAAATCACTGAATAGTCCCTAAATTTTTCAGATTCTAAAAAATCACACTGTATAATCACACTGTGCTAAGATTTTACCTGTTTTAAAATGCTTATATTTTATATATATATATATACACATACACACTTATTTTACAAACTATTTCGTTTTAAATTTACAAAGTATATGGGAATTTTTGATCTTCCTATTCTACAAAACACCATATTTCAGTTTCAGTTGCATGAGTCCAACCCCCTTTTCTTATATTGAAAGTAATTCATATCTTTTTTTCCTGAACTGCACTCATCTTAAAATGAAATAACTAATTTTATTCAATAGAAGTAAATTTGTCCAGATGTTCCATTAAAAACTCAAGAGAATCTGAAAAAAAGAAGAAAACAAAACCAAGCAACCCTTAAATTTTCATATTACTCAGATTTTCATTCAATTATTATCTAGTCCATCCCATGTATTTATGAATTATCCAGGAGTGAGACAGACAAGTGGGCAGAGTGTCTTCAAGGTTTATGCAATTTACAAAAGCCCTGTGGGATAAATTTTGAGTTGTCACAAACTCCTTTATGTACATGTGATAAAGCAGTAAACAAACAACAAAATATCTTTTCAAACATCTTGCAGACAAAACTACCTAAACCAAAAAAGAAGGATATTGGTTGGGTTTCCCCTAAAATGTGGCAGTTGGAGACAATATATCAGGGAGGTGGCTCGGAAAAGTAAAAGAATACACTTAGCACCTGAAAATGATTTAAAAATCAGAATGATTCCTTTTGGCCCATTCTTAGCATACAACAGGGGAAAAATGCATATTATAATTAATATAAAGTTTTCTCAAGTTGATCTCTCACTTTAAATGCAGAATTAATGTATGATCTAAAGACAACAGCAGAAAGAAAACAGGGCCAGTCACACATTACTTGGAATACTAGTACAATATCACTTGTTTCAGTTTGTTATCGAGTATGTCACGTAAGAAATAGGCACATAAATGCTTTGAATGATTTTGGATGTAATTCCTATACAAAACATTTTTTTCAACTATACATCTGATTATATACAACAAAGTGAATGGCATCCATTCCTTGTCAGCTTTTTCTCTTTTCTTATAAAATCAAAATATTGGCAGTTTGAATGCCAGCACAGCAGCTTCACTTAAGGGCTCAGACAAGATTAACACACTCAATAATTCTGAAATATTCTTCTCAGAGCCTTTTAAATAAACACCAAACTCCAGTCACTTGAACTAAGCACTCAGTATGAACTGGAGTACTAAAAACAGATGCTGAATTTATACTAATAAAATATTGAAAGCCAAGACAATTTACATTTAATACTAATCTTGGTTATCTAAGCACCACACACACTCTGCCTTTGCTCAAACCACTAATACAACAATCCATGTCCATCCGTCTAATTCTTTATCACAAGAAATCTTTACTGGCAAGATTGATTCCTTGATATCAATGAAAGAAAAGACACTTCAAGGTCATGGGCAGCAAACTTTTACTGTAAGCACAGAAACTATTTATGCAGGAGAAATTCTTTGGGTTTTGTTTCGGAGTTAGGTTTTCTGTTTCTTTTGTTTTCCATTTCTACAGAAATGAATAGTGATACTTTTTAGTATCATCTTTGTATCAACCCTATGGTTCTGGCTTCTGGTCAGGTTAACTGTAAGTCACTGGAAGAACATGTAACCCGCTGGTATAAAACAAGAAAAATTACAGTGTTCAGAAAGTTTTCGGTAAAAAATTAAAAGTTTTTCAGCATATAGTGGCACTGAAAAACATATTTTCTAGAACTGCATCAAGTATGACTTCTGTTCTTTTACTGATATGACATCAAGATGTTATGATAAGCCTACAGGTATCACATATTTTTATGGTTGTTCATACACAAAGACAATAACATAATGGTGAACTAGCAAAATCTCATTACTTTTTACATATTATTATCAATAAGATATTTCTGTTTCTTCTTTCTGTTACATAACTTTCTGTTACATCTAGTCTGTATTCCAGTCATAAAATGAGATTGGAAAGTCCCTATTTCAAAAGGGTTTGTGAATGTTCATAATAAATATTTTCTGTATGCCATTAACAAATAAATCTTGCTGATATTTAGACACTTTGCTATTATTAAATGCTGATATTTCTTATACAAAGAAAGTTTACAATATCCTGTTACTTGCAGGTGAACTGTGAGTTATTTAAAAGCAAAGTACCAAATTGAGGTCCATGTGTTTCTCATGCATTACAACAGTTCTAAAAAAATTAACACAACACTTTCAATTTCACCATTTAAAAATAAGACTACACACTCCAGCTAAATTAAACTCTTATATAAAAATTTATATGTAAATTAGAGTATCACAGTGAGTCATGACCACATTCCTGTGTTCTCTTTAAATCAACAGGTTCCTCTTCTGTGAGAGATCCATTACTTCAATTTTACTACTGCTCTGCCAATCACAATAAGCAGTTTTCTTCTGCTGCAACAATAGCTAATTCTTTGTTAACATACTTCAAGTTTCTACAAGATGCACCAAAATAATTTTACTTCTTAGTACACCATTATTTGTCTCCTGTAAATAATTTTTGGGTTTTAATACTGCTTTCTGTAATGGGCCCAACATTTTTTAAAAAGTTAAAGTCCTTTACAAAACATGAAGCTGTATACATGTATTTTCTTTTTTCACCCTTGTTCTTTGCCTTTATTTTAAACAATGAGAGAGCAATATTCATTAGAAAGATTCTGTACTACTGTCATCATATAAAACTGTATTACTGAAATACCATAATATGATTCTTTTCTTGTATACACTACAATATTACTTTGGAAGACTGAAATGTACAAAAGTTCTTTTTCTCTAGGTAACCCTTGGTTTTAATTCTATTTTATTCCAATTCTAACTCTATCATTTGATGTTGCCAACTAATCATAGAATCCATGTCAGAAATAAGGTCTCTATTAATACAGAGGGGTGGGAGAAAAGAAAGCTTTTTCTTCTCTGCCTTCCTTTTGACACATTAATTGTTCAATAATCACAGGTTAAACTTCAAAGCCTTTTTCATGAATGAATTTCTTGTCTGATGTTAAAACTAATGTATATCATGTTAAAAACATGAAAGCAAAAAAGGATTTCAGTCATTTTTTATTAACAATATGTTACTATAGTAGGAACTTCACAGAGTTCATAGCAATTGCCAAATTGCTGCACAAAATTTTAAATATCTTGTAAAAAAAAGTCGTATGGCATTGATGTTTAACTGTGCCAGAGCACAGCAATTCTATTTGATTTCTCATTAAGACAAACAGGTCTGTAAGGACAGACTTTTGCCTAGAAGGAGCACAAATTCTATGAAGAAAAACATAGTCTCCTCACAGTTAAGTAACAGAATGATTTGAAATAAAATGCTTTAAAAAATGGACACACAAAACTGCTTTTAAACCAGGCAAGATTACATACATCAGATGAGAGTGGTAAGACTGTTTTCTTTTACTAAGGTACTCTGAAATTTATTTTATATATTAAAAAAAAAATCTTCAAGACTTCAATTAAGTATCTATATGCAAATGCTTATAATTTGAAAACATTACTATATTTCCCTCAGAAAGCTCTAGAAGAAACATATTCATCAGCAAAACCAAAACATATTTAGCAGGTATTTTTGAGTACCTGTAGAGAATCCAGTCTCTTCTATTTCACTTTACCCATAAAAGTATAATGAAGAATTCATATTCAGTGATACTCTGTAAACTCACCTGAATTTTCCTTACTCGAGGACAATTTTTATACCAAACCAAATTAAATATAATTTAGAAGCACTACTTCAACTTCCCTACTTCTGGTTGCAGTTTTAAGCCAGGCATACATGAAAAGAGAATCAGATGGACATCATTGATAGTTCTGTTTGCTAAATTATCCTAAATTAGGAAACCCTTATTTATCTCTCCTTTTGAACAAATCAATGAAAACACTCTGCCATGGATACAAAGGCTCTCGTATACACCCAAGAAGAAAAGGTTCCGAATGTATACTTTTGAAAAGGAAGCTCTACGTTATAAATATAGTAATGTAAGAACAGTACAAAAATGAAAAAGAAAGGAAGAAAGTATATACATAGATGAAGGTGTTAAAATTAACAGGTGAAAGAGAAATCAGTCTGAGCTAAAGTAGATCTAATTTGATTTAGATATGAATGGATACATGGTGTCAGGTATACGAGTAGATAGATCACTGGCCAGTTTGATTCAGAGAAATCTTAAAGATCATCATTTGAAAATCACGGCAGATACATCCTCTTCTGTTGTTATATAGTCAGAGTTCACAAACTGACCCAACTTGGTCTAGATAAACAATTTGCTTCATGTTCACTTTTGCAAGCAGTGGTACCAATTATTTTCAGGTGGGTAGCAATTTTCTTTCTGAGTCAGTACTAAGTAAATGCCTTTGCACACTTCTGCAGTATTTTTTAAAAAATATATTATTAAGATTGAAAATATATAAATGACAGTTGAGCCAAGTTCCCAATAGGCAATTATGTCCTACCTATCCTAATTTTTCCTCCTGGGATGCTTGTGATGGTGGGCCAGAGAGGGTTTCTCTCTGTTTTTTTTTAATCTAAGCAATTGCACCTCTCTGTTCAATGAAACAGACTCCTGGATATCAAAGCATTTTTATTGCTGGTGATATACCCCTCCTATTTAACGTACTACAACAATGATTGGAAAGTCAGGACTGTGAGCCACAGGAGGCCATTATTAACAAAGCATCTTTCTCATGCTCTTAAGGAGTGACCTTTACTGCTAGATGTAGTGTAGTTCGGATTGCTCTTTCAAAACTTCTAAAACAATAACCTGAAAAGCTCAGTATTCTTTTTGTGTGAAACCCTTTCACATAATTCTTCGGAAAGCTGTGAAAAGCACTATGTCTACTAGGATAGCAAAACTACTGCAAAATGACCTGGGAGAAGTTGGAGAAATAAATATGTAACTAGTAATAAAATGATTCAGAAATTATGCTGTTTTTCACCCAGTTGATGGATGTATACAGCAGAAGATGTGAGAAGAGTAAGTCTATAACTGTACATAAAAATCAAACTGCAATTTTTTGATGAACTAATCAGAAATTAATAGCACAAAATGAATTTGCTACTAACAGAAATACTGAATGCAGACATAACCAACATCTTTTTATAGATAAACAGAGAAGAACAGAGAAAATGGTGAATTTGAACCGAAAGAAAATCTTGAGGAAGAAAGATATTATGACAGTGAAGAAAAGATGCTTAAAAAGTTCTAGAAGTCATATCATAACACAAAATATAAAATAGCTTTCCACTAATTTTAAAATGCAGAGAAGATGGGCAAGAGTAAAAAAAAAAAGTATGATAAAAGTTCTGGTGTCTTAAAAAAAAAAGGAGTAGGCGTTACTCCTAAATGCAAGCCCCAAATGTAGACACCTGGATGTACAGCTATCCTGCAGCACCCAGATTAGTTTCAGAATGTTCCTAGCAGAGCATGCTGGTCTAAGGTGCAGGATAGTACTCCTATCCATTTGCACAAATCCACCTTTCATTATTCATTATCGGGAAAGACATGGCAGAAAATAAATTCTCCTGAAAAAAGATGGGAATTATTCAGTAATGATTATTATACAGTGGGGAAAAATACAGCTTTGGGACTTAAAATATTTTTTGCCCCTTCTATAGTTATCACACAACACCTTGGAAAATATTACATGGCAGGTACATGCCCTCAAGTAAAGGAGCCAAGTATCCATTCCTAGAGCTGAACTTGCAAAAACAGCAAATGTCAAAAACTGCTTTACAGTATCAGTTGGCATTAGATACATTATTATGAAAGGAACAAGGCATACGTGGAACGTTAAATCTTACTGAAACTGAGTGTTGTATCACACTCACAATGCGACACCATCGACTGAAGAAGCCCAAGCCAAAATTAAAAAAATCACCGATCAAATATCAGAGCTTTTCCAATCACTCCAAACCCAAGGCTAGCTTCCTGGCTGATGTCCTTATTCTAATCCTTGTGACTCCGGGGGGGGCGGCAGCAATGGCTATAATGAAAATCTGATTGATGACTGCAACTGGAGTTACAGTAATTTGTAATAGTTGGAATCTATTGTACACTGTATAAGTGCTTGTGTCATTTTCCTACTGTTTTTGTCTTTTATCCTGTCTTGGGTTGAAAAATTTAACCAAAAATGTGTATTCTATTTTCATCTGTTGAAACTGGTTGGGAGATATTGTTCTTTATCTCTTGTAACTTGTAAGGGGTGGAAAGAGGGCAGGTGCCTTCTGTTAATGGGACACCTGATAACACCAGATAAGGCAGCGCCTCCTTATCTCTTCCTCCACCCATCCTCCTCCGAGGGACATCACCTGTGAATGGGCCATTTAAGGCCTCTCACAGGACTGATAACATCACCTTATTCCAGTGTGAGATGCTCCACACAGTGGGGAGGAGCCAACCATTCCCTACCCAGATAAAATGGGGACACAGGGACCCCAGATCAGCCGGTTTTTCCACTGAGTTCTCAGAGGAAGACCGGACCCATCTCACCAGCACTGGACCCTTTTTTTCTGCAGGATCATCTCTACGTCACAGAACAACATCTGTTACTCCAAGAAGACTTATTTGGACTGCTTCCAATACCCTGACAACAGGGTGTCAGGTTGTATCTCTGACTCTGTCAGGATTTTCCAGGACTTTTGTTTGTTTGCTTGTTTGTTTTTTGCACTACTGCATTTGTATTTTTTTTAATATTCCTAGTAAACAACTATTATTCCTATTCCCCGATTTTTGCCTGAAAGCTCCTAATTGCAAAACTGTAAGAATTTAGAGGGAGGGTTTTTTTACATTCTCAATTCCAAGGGAAACTCCAGTTTTCCCTGACAGATACCTGTCTTTATAAACCAAGACATATCCTCTGACTTTTCTACAAACACATTACTCCATGGACAGCCCCTGAAATGAAAAAAAAGATCTCAGGAAGACATTGTTTGAGCTACAGGGAGATGTGAGACTTACAGACCACAATTGCCTCAAATATTGTCAAGGCCACAGAAATGACTTGCCACAAGGTAAGTAACCACTGTATGAACTTGAGATAAGCACGTAAGACAGAAATTGGCAGCAGAAAGGTGCTTATTCCAGGCCTAGAGGAGCTGAAATTTGGTTAACACATCCTGGTTAATGCATTCGGACAAAAATTCCCACTACGGCAAACTGTGGGAAAGGAAACAGCTGCTTATACACATGCCACCCTAAGTTATGGGAAAATCTGGTTCCACCCATGGATACCCACAAACTGGACTGTATAAAAGTGGCATCTCCAGAATGACAACTGAGAAGGCCAGGTTGAAGAAGGACCAATGGGACTCCTCTGGATCTACAATGTGGTGATTATTTTCTTCTTGATCTCTCTCTCCATCACTCCCACCCTGCTCTTTCCTCTTTCTTTCTTTCTGTCTCTGTACCTCATATTTACTGTTAAACAAATTCCATACTACTGATTTTGGCACCTAAATTCAGGCAGAGGCATCTCTCAGCAATTAGATCATAACAAGTGACTAGAAAAGAAACAAACAAAACTGGTATTCAACTCATGAAATACAAAAGGAAAGATAACAATGCATCCTACTTAAAAAAAAAAAACTGTAAAAGATGAAGGGCAATTCAGTATAGATAAAAACGGAAACATGCTGACTTTGATGAGTCAGTGTTAATCAAATCCAACCACCTCATCAGAAAAATCAGTAGAAAACACCAGAAAGAGATGTAACGTGTTTAAGCATACACGTTAAGCATACGTATAAGGAAAACCAGCAACTAGGCTTTTAAAGTGAACCTCATATACAATGAAGGTACACATATACAACTTCATATGTATACCATGGTTGTAACATACAAATTACCACATAGAAGATAATACACTGAAATGGCTGCACTGCAATTTACTAATTAAAGCTCCAAATAAGCTGATCAGGATCCAGATTCTGTTTTGAATAAGACTCACAGCTTTTTGCCTATGACACTGTATTTGTTCATTGCTGGACTGTGAGTTACTGTCTTCCAAAAAGGATGAGGTTAGGAGCATCACCTCTGAAGGGAGGTAGGTTCAGAGGGCTCCCTTCATGTCACACTTTCCCTCACACAAGCAATAAGATGGCCCATGGCAACACCTCAGGGAGGAGGAAAGCTTCCTCAGGAATAAAACAAGAGCATGCAGAGCTTGCTGCAGCAAATCAGAAAGTTAGTGCACTGACTGCAAGCAAGTATTCCCTCTTTTAGGACTTTTGATAATAAAGAAATGTACATGAACTTGGAATATTTTTTGTCAAGGTTTAGGAATGGTGTTCCTTAATGTTCATACTGAAACCATGTGGAGTTTGATCATGCCCTCCCCCTGCCCCCTCCACAACAGGCTGGAGAGGAGAATTGGAGGAACAAGAGGGAAATGTCATGGGTTGAGGTAAGAGCAATGTGCTGGAAATAGCAATGAAATAAGACAACAAACAGTAACAGCAACAATACTAATGACAGATTATACAAGAAGAAGTGAACAACTCATATATGATTGCTCACCTGCCCCCACAGAAACCCACAAAACACCTGACTGTTCCCTTTGCCATGCTACTCCATATGAAAGGGAGCCCTTCCCCCATTCCCAAAAAATGATGTGAAGTGGTAGAATACCACTGTCTGTGGTCTGTGTCCTAGACATGCTCCCTGTTGGCTACAGCAAAAATTTAACATGTCGAGCCAGAACCAGGACACTATGCAGTTTTGACTATTAATCCTCACTTTAAATATAAGTCCTTAAGACTTAAATATAAGTCCTCTAGTTCATACCCTAACTTAAAAAAAAAAAAAAAAGTTACTTTTAAGAGTTGTTTTATGTGATTTGGGAAAAAGATTGAAGAATATTTCCCTAACATTTATGGTTCATCTGGGATTCTGTCAGAAGTACAAACAAACATGCACACACATACAAACATTTTTCTCAGACAGGGCATTCATATTTTCAACCATTGTATTAAAGTCGTAACTGTTCTGTAATCAGAACAATTCAAAAATGCATACAGAGATGCTTGTGTGTAGGTCCATACTATCCCATGGGAGAAAACAATGTGGAAAGGAATAATTCATGAGGCTCTCCTGAGATTTTTCTTCAGAATAATGAAAGGGAGAACACAGAATGAGAAGCTAGAAGAAAAAGAAAAGGTCAGATGACTGGAGTCCTTTCTAGGAAAGGTGCATAATGTTTAGGACAATCTGGAAACCTTTCTGTAACTGGTTTCTCATCAGAACTGTACAGAATGGAAGGCATCACGTTCTTTAGAGAATGTTAGCTTTTATTGGCATTCTCCATTACAGTCTTTTGGGTTGCGTTTTTCTTGGTGGATGAGGGGCAAATATATCAAGAAGAAAATGCCAACTACCACCAAAAAAGGGTCAGCTTTAATGTGCAAATTAATTTTGACAAGATAAACAAATGAGAAATTTTGAGAAAAAGGTAACCTATTCATAAATTCAAAAATCCCAAAATGGAAATATTACATGCTTTCCATGAAGGTAACCTAGAGAAAGATATTATGACCTTTTAATAAAAGGAAAAAAGTTGAACTATAAGGTTTTGAAAAGTTACTGTTAAACTTTGCATGTGAACAAACCATCTCTCACATGTATAAGAAAGAACTTGAAGGTAAAGCTGGAATGAAATATCAGAAAAACAATAAAGTAAAATAAGTTATGTTGACTTTAAAAAGTGAATGAATTAACACTAAAAAAGTAATATGTGTTGCATTTGGGAAATACATCTGCTATTTTTCATACATGGGTAATAATATCTCTAACAAACTGCAGGTTAGAAAAAAACAAGAGGAGAGTGGAAAGGCAAATATTAAATTTAAGATGCAGGATAACAGCAAGGAAAAAAAAGCCCTTCTATATGTGTTTTGAAATATTAAAATGCCCTGTGATATCAGTTCTATAGTGAGTCACAGCACAATTATATTACAATTCAGGTAAAATTTGCAGAGGCATATAATTTTTCACAATTTCACTCAGAGGGGTGCTAATTATCCCTGCCTCCAATCAGTTTCAGTAAGAGAAAGATTAGTAGCAAGATGCAGTACTTCTACAAATAGTAGTTATAAGTACCATAAGAAGAGTTGAGGAGTACTAAGGACTTTTAAAATTATCTGCTGGATACTATCAGTAATGTTATTAACACACACTTCATAGAACATTTTTAAATACACTATTTAAATATAAATTTCTATTATCATCCTTTGAAAGTCAACAGTATTTCTTAACATTTCTTTAAAATGTCTTAGAATATACAAGACATTAGTCATCAAGATTAATTTTTAACCATTCCACAGCTGACAGCATTTGAGATATATCTGTACACTTTCAGTTGAGAAGTTGAATATTTAAAAAAAAAGAAATTGAACTATTAATTTCAGTTTTGACCTGGATTCCTTTCCTTTTTATTGCATCCCTCCATTTGACAAAATACTAGGACATTACATTGTTCTGATTTTGTCCCTCCTCAAAGCAAATAGTGAGGAATAGTGAGAAATATTAATTTCTATATGAAATTAATTCATATAGAGAACTGGACAGTACAAAAGTTTAATTTCTAAGTATGAGCACTTTCTATGATTTACAAAATCACATTTTCCCTACTGCTTAGTCTGACTAGTTTCCTATACATTTGTTGACTTCCAGTTATGTTGATCTTCGATCCATTTTAGTGAAAGAAAAACCCAAATCCTTAACTATCTATCTTCCCAGGTCAGTGTTTGCCTTGTAATTTTCAGAAAATTTACTGGTCTTTACACAACATTATTGGTCTTGAGATGCATATATGTGATTCTTGTACAGCTAAAACTAAGTAAATTAAGAATTCTCAGAGTTAGGCAAACATCATTATAGCATAGTAAAACAGAGTACACTGCCTTTAGGACGTCTTACATTATACAAGAAGTATAGAATCTAGAAATAAATAAGAGAGATCAGATCTGTGAAAACAGTGAAAATTAAATTAAACTTTGAAGAAAAGAAGGTCTGGGGATGAATCTAACTCAATGTCTTTCTCTCCATTCTTTTGTTGTTTCCTCTTTCCAGACACCATTAATTCTTTCTTCTTCCCTATTTTACTTTATCTGGAAAGAGAGATTAATATTCCACATATATATATTTGAGCTCTATTAATTTTAGTGCCTCACTTTGTGGATATTGAATCTGACCTTCTCTTTCTGTATTTGAATCATAACTAAATTTTAACATTAAGGGACTAAATTATAACATAATTTTTGTTTATGAACAATGAGGTTCCTGTGGATCCACTTCTCAGATTTGCCCAGGCCCCCTGAGTGGCATCCCATCCTTCTGTTGTGTCAGCTGCACCACTCAGTTTCATGTCATCTGCAAACTTGCTGAGGGTGCACTTGATCCCACTGTCTGTGTCACTGACAGAGATGCTGAGGGGCACTAGGCCAAAGACTGATCCCTGAGGGACACCTCTTGTCACTGGCCTCCACTTAGACACAATGACACAGAGTTGTTGACTATAACCTCTGGCTTCATCCATCTATTCAGCCGTCCGGATGTTGCGTGGAATTGTACTGAAGGCCTTGTAGAGGTCTAGATAGCTGACATCTGTTGGTCCTGTCTTGTCAACCATTGCCATCCCTGGATCATAGAAAGTCATCAGACTGGTCAGGCAATTGGTCAAGTCCTTCAAGATAAACCTGCTCCAATGTAGCTGTTTTGGATTTCTGCTTCACCAAGGAGTACCCTCCGCTCTTCCAGCTTTAGACTTACCTCTGCTGTTTCTTGCTCTTTTTTGTTCTCTAATCTCTCTCTCTCTCCCTGTTTTTTAATGCCCTTTTTTGAATGTTCTTTCAGAGGCGCCATGGGTGTGTCTGAGCCACTGCTCTGCCGATGGTGCCTTGGGACTGGCTGCATACAGCACACCCCCCATCCTTTTCCCTGAGAGGCCACACCTGTGGCCCCTGCTGCCAATTCCTGGGCACCTGCACCCAGCACGAGAACTTTCTCTGCTTGGTTTTATTTGTTTGGGGTTTTGTTTGGCTTTTTTCATATTCAGAATGTACATATCCAGCTTAGAAATCACTTGCTCTTTTCATGTCTGCAAAAAAAGCCAACTGAACCTTTCAGTCTGAAGCTGAGCTGTTAGCTTCATCATTTCTATTCATCATTCCCCTTTTATTTCTGTGTGTACAGATACATTTTCCCTTTCCTATCACCAGCTCATGCCAGCTATTACACTTAGAATTGATTAGCAAGAACTCCAAATAATCCTTTTGAACATCATGAATATTTACAGAAAGGTAACAAATGTCTCAGACAGGTTCTTGTGGACATGGGCATGACACTTCTCAATATAAGTCATGGGATTAATATCAAACTAGCAAAAGCAACTATTATTTAACAGAGAACTTTTCAGATTATGTTTGGTTTATCCTAAGCCTCTCAAGGGACTTAAAACCATCACTCAAGCAAGATGAGCTTTTGAGCTTTTAAATTGTCCTTTATTTTACAAAACACCACTGTGAGGAAGCTCAGTTTACCATCAAAATTTACAAAACCAGAAATATAAGAGAGATGATGTGGGGGAACGATTTCCACCTTAAAAATCAGACAAATTAGATATTTGATTGTAGCAATATTCCACACACGTAACAGTTCAGGTCATTTCAGACTCCCTTGGGCTAGATAGACAGCACAACTCCCAACATAACAACTTGTCCACATTTAGAACTTTGCTAATATGAAATGGCCAAAACAAAGAAAGCATATCCAGAAGCATAAAAAATACAGATGAAAGCCTATTTTTAGTCTTGCAAGAGGATGTAATTCTAATACTCGTTTTCTATTTTCCACTGTACTTTCAGGTCATGGCAATGCTAGGTGGCAAATGCCTTCCTGAGAAAAAAGATTTATAAATTATACTAATATTCTGGTTTTCATTCTTTGAGAGGTAACATATCCACTACTGCATATTTAGAGGAATGGGCAAAACAACTAATTTTATTATGAAATACTTATTTTGGGAAAAATATATTTCTGTTGAACTATTATAAAAGAAGACTATCATTATGACCTGTTTGTACACGAAAATGTTCATGTGACAGATTTCGGTTTTCTTCTAAATATGTGAAGACTGCACAATCTTGAATATATAATGCTGACTGTATTTTGGGCTGCAATTTAGCCCTCATGTGCTTTTATTGCTATATTTATTTTTAATGATTGGTATGTTAAATATATATTTATCTATATTTATCTATATTTAACAGGGGTTCAAATACGCAGCAAATAAAAACAGAGTTTGCTGCATATCATTTCCACTTCTTTTCTTTGAAGCATCAGAAATATGTAGCTTGTCATGCATCACTTTTCCATTATTTATGTGAGGTTTTGATAAAAAGGTGTTAAATAGAAATTTCTGTTACTTACACTGATATCTTCCAAATCCAAACTGTTCAGAATGACATTGTTCCTCTTCCAGATGATGGGAGGTCTCAGGGTTCCCTGAATGGCACAACTTAAGACACAACTCTGTCCCACTGTTGCTGCAGTGGTGCTTATTTTTTGATCTTCAGGCAGATTCAGCTGAACTACATCTGCAAAAAAAGTATTGCTTGTAAGATCAATGAGCAGGCAATTTCATGAGCTTAATTAGCATGAACTTTTTGTATACTGGTAATTTAAGAATTTTAACTGGAACAAAAGTAAAAAGAACTTCCGAAAACTCCATTAAGCTCAGAGTATTTCATATAAAGGTCAGTGTGACATTTCAATTAAACTGACTGACAAGTATCAGCCTGTAAGAAGTAGCATTTAACATGAAAGTGAATTCCAGAGGTAAGACTACAATACACATGGCAGTGTATCCAAAGTCAGACATTGGAAGTTATCTGACAGTTAAGGCAGGCACAGTGGATAGTCAGAACATTTATTCTATATTTTCAGGCTATGTATTCATCATTAGTCAATGTTTTAAAAAAATCTTTTAAAAATTCAGACATATGTGATAGGAGTCCAGACCTTGAACCTTTCTCTGTTCATCTATGTACTAAATAGCCCCAGTATTAACAGAAGGCCTTAAGTAACTTCTATGTCCCAGAACTCATTTGGACACTTGCATAAAAATGAAGTGATACACACTAATGAAACTTCATACACTTCCCTCTTGTGTAACTGCCTTAATTTACAGGCTGATCAGCCGAGAGTTAGATATCCACTTATGGTGAGCCTTACTAAACACAACCTAGTAAAAATTCTATATTTGTAAGTATTTTATCATACTAGACAAAAGAACTATACAGGACCTGAGGATCATCCAAATAAAAAATTTTCCACTCAGCTGCTAAAGCATGAAAAATCTCTATGTTTTTTATCTTTCCTTCTTCAAGTAACCTACAAAAGGCATTATGTCTCTACTTTTTTTAATTACGGAGATGCTTTCATATAGGAGACATATTAACTCATTCATTAAGGAAGAAAGGAGTTCTTAAGGAAGTTAAGATCTTCTATAAATTCATTTCAGCCTCATAAAAGCAATACTTTGTAATTAACACTTCCTCCCCCACCCTCTTTCCACACCCCCAAGTGCAAGCATTAGAAAAGCATGAAAGTAAGCTTAGCTGTTCAAAAATTTAAGTAAATTCTTTAAAAATGTGATTAAAAAGAATAATTTTATACTTAGGTCCAAAGAGAGGCCCCCTGATTCTTTACTTCTTCCAGAAGGAATGCACTCTGTGACTCAAATCATGAGTGACAGTGCCTATCAAACATGGCCAAATGATACTGACCTTTTTAACTAGATGCATTATCTGACAAAATGCCTTAAACTAAGGAAAAAGAAACATACCAATTAAATTGATTCTTCTGCTGTACTGTACTTTTTAAAATCTACAACTTCCTCAGAAGCATTTCAGCTTCTATTGTACAGAAGATGGTTCTTCAGTGACAGTATCTTTCAGACTTATCGAGACATATCTTCATGGCTATTAAATGATTCAAAATTTCTGGTAGCCAATTAACAATACACATATTTTGCCTCTTTACTGACCTCACTATGCAAAGATCTCAAAAGTGAGATAAATATTCTGGTATTTCATTTATACATTTATATTATCTGTATATTTCAAAGTCATAATTCAATTTAGGAAAGGCACAAAGGAGGGATCATGAAATCAGCTGGTGTTATAGGGCTGTCTATGAAAACTACTAACCTTCACACAAAAATCTGACACAGGCAATTTAAATTCTACAAGACTGAAAAGTCTTTTTTCAATTAACTTCAGTATTACTATGGATGCCTACCCAAACAAGGCCAGTCACTGTTACAGATGTTTATAATTTTTCATTAGAAGATGACACTAGAAAAGAGACTGTCTATCAAATGTAAAGCTTAACATTTCCTACATAAGAAAAGATGATATTCTGAAATCAAAACTGAGAGGCTATCATTTTGTGGACACCAAGCGTTCAAATGTCTTTTTTTAAACTGTCTTGCTTTTAACAGTAATGATAACCATACCGTAAATAATAATTAAGATAATGATAATAATAGCAATAACAGCAATAATAACATGGGATGATAACACTAATTTTGCCAGAGAAAACTCCCAAAGAATTTCTGAAAAAATTCTCAGTCTTCAATATAATACATTGATATGCCTTTTGCAATTTTTAACCCATGACTAGATTGTAACAAAAGGGCCAAATGCAGAATTTAAAAAATGAAGAAACAGTGGTACTACCTGGAACTAACCAATGCACTGATGTTACATATTTTTTAAAAGCTGCAAAAAACCCCCACTATTTTAATAAATGCACTAGAATCACTGTTTTCCTGTAGAATACTGAACATTTATCTAAAAACCTTCATACACTATACAATTATGTATATTTATATTATTATTTAATAGGAAAAAAGGCATATAAGTTACATTATAGGTTTTATTTTCTCAAGAGAAAATTATTGCACATATTTTCTTCTTATTAGGGGAAAAGAAAAGTTACCACCCAACCCCAAAAGTCCTAAGCTTAGAGGGTGGCAGCTGGTGCAGAATCTTTGACAAGTAACTCCCTGAAATTCCTGTCCATTAACCATCTGCAACCACAGTGAAAGAGACAAACATTTCTAGGGATGGAAGGGTGTGGTCAGGTGCACAGAGCAGCATTTGTCTCAGAGTCCAGGCACTATGAATTCCTTTAGAAATATAAAACCTAGACCCAGGAATTAAATGATCCATTTACCATCACTTTTTTTTCTCCTTGAAAGAAATAGACCTGGATCTGAGAGCAAATCCTTTTTTGACAGATACTGAAGTTGTATTACTAAGAGATATACCTGATTGGGATGACTCCTAGCTTTCCCTCCATGTTGCCTTTGTAGATCAATAATAACTGTTGTGAAGTTTAGTCACACACATTTTGTTTATTTAATGTTAAATGAAAAAGCAGAGTAAAGCTTTAGAAAAATTGGAAGCGAAATTAATTCTGTTTACTGACACCATCACCACACAAAAAAGTAAATATTGGTGGGTATAGTTGGTTACAGAGCAGTAATATTTTAAGTAGCCAGTAGAGAATATGCTTTATAGCTTGCTATTTTTAGAAACATGAATGCTCTACTATGGTGTACCATATTAATGAGTTTGTTTGTAAGTCCTCCAGATGCAATATCAATCTGACACGCATCCATGGTTCTTAATTATACAAGTTACAGGATACACTCTTTCAGATAAAGGGGAGAAATGTAAACAAAAAAACGCAAACCAAAACAACCCAAACACCTAAATAACAGCTAGAAGTATAGTTAGGAGATAAAACCAGACAACTGTGTAAAAATATCTGGAAAATCTTTGAAAATAAAATAAAGCTATTATAAAATAGGAAAGAAGGCATGAAAGCAGAATTAATATTAACCATGGGGAAGACATTTTTGAGCTTTACACTTTGACCCGGGAAAATGAACACTTAGTGAGGAGGCTCAAAAACATCAAAGATTTTAAACAACAAAGGAAAAGCAAAAACAACCATCCCCAAACAAGTAAACCAAATCAAAACTAATCATTTAAATATGAGACATTCCAGCACTGGTTGAGAGATGGTTGAAAGGGTTTGATAAATCCCCTGGCTGCTGAAGCCATTCTGCAAACTCCCATACCCTTCATCCTGCTTTATTGTCCTGAGCCAAGTTCTTCTGGCTCCTCCCACCTTGTTTTTGTTACTGAAGTTATCACAGTATTTGATCCAGCTTGAATTTATCCCTCTTTAAAACACATGAAAGAAAGCTTTACACAATATTTAGGATTAATGAAGCGTAATATATCAACCAATCCATATCTTTTCCTGAAAGACTTTGGTCAATATGTCTGTACAATGCAATTGCCATTTTCACACAGATCTCATCTGGTTCTGCACAGTTGCCCTGTAAATGACAGGTCTGCACAACTTTCTTCTACTCTGCTCTTTTCAGTACATTACTTCTCAGCCTAAAGTATAATTTCTTGCTCTTAACCAAGTGTAAGAACTTGTACTTTGTAACATTAATTTTCATATCACTTTTACTGTGCCAGGCTTTAAGGTTATCCAATTTCAATCTTTAAACAAGTTTGCTTCCCAGGTGGTCTTTGCAGAGCTTCACTAATAGCTCCTTCTCAAACTGCTATTTTCCCGTTTCATTGACCCCACATCATGTCCTGTTCATCCAGGTCCTAGTTCATTTTATCACCACTAACTCTCCCAATTTTAGCTGACTGAACACTTTCTAATATGTAAACATCCCAAGTGCTTTACTGAAAATTATGATGGCACTTTTTTTGAGTGCTTCTCTGTATCTAGAATCTATGTGATAAACCCACTTTTGTCTGTCCTTCAGTTAAAATTAGACAAAATGATGAATAGTTTTTCTATTTTAATTTTCTAAGTACTTTCTAATATAAATATATTTGTGATATCTGTCAAAAATATCTTCGTGACTTACTGAAATCAAATGCCAAATTACATCACTGCAACTGAAGCAAGAAATACTGCAAATGATGATCAATTAGATTAGACTGTAAGTGCTTGAATTTTCTCTGTTCGACAAAAATGTAGTAATTAAACTGAGAAAGGCAGGAAAAAGGAGTTTTCAAAGCTGACATGTTGCAAAAATATTCCAACAGCAATACAGATAAACAAATAATGGAACTTTATTTTAAACACTGTTGTTTTCAAGAGTCATACATCTTGGCTCGTCATTCTTAGTATGAGTAAAGTTTTATCAATATTCTTGTAAGTCAACAGATAAAATTGTATCATTATGCTTTTAAAAGAAATTGGAGCAGTAGGGCTTTGTTAGGAAAAAAAGAAAGATAGTGGCAGCTCTACAGTGCTTTGACCAACAATTCTCTTTTCTTAATCCTAAGTACTGTGGGTCATAATGTGCATAATAACATGGAAGAGTTTGATGGTCTAATTTTAGCCCATTTAGGGAAGGTGTTGTTATACTTAGATTTGAGTTTTCTCAAGAAGTTAAAGAATAAATGGTAAAAGCAGGGCTATTTCAGTTCTTTGCTTATACATGAAAAAATCCAATCTCCAACTCCTTTGATAGCCCAAATGACTTGTAGGGAACAATAAACAATTATAAAACTCATTTGTGGTCTTGGAATACCTAGTCAGGGTACTGGGAAGAGAAACACTGAAGTATATGAAATTTATTCCCTACTGTCTCTTAGGATGAGTAAAGAAAAACCACAATATCATTCTGAATAAAAGGGTGTAAAAGCTAAAAAGTATGAGAAGATGTTACATACACTTGTAGCCTGTGTATCACTTTATAATTGATAATGTTGTCAAAGGGAGGAAGGGAGGAAATTCTTACTCAACTGTAGACTGCCTTGGTTAATTTAATACCAGTAACAAATGTGCAACTTGAACCTTCTCATTTGCTTTCTTAAGTTCTATGTATTTCTTCAAAATAGCTATAAACCTCTTCTAAGTCTAAACGAATGAACATTATGCTGAATGGTATCCACTATTTAAAATTAAGACCATATCATTTATTTTGCTTGCCTATTTCAACTTTAATTTAAAACAAAACAACTTTTAAAACCAAGCAAAAACCCTTTGGTCTTTGAACTACAGTAAGCTCTGTACTTAATGTATAACATTACTTGGTGGCTTGAATTAGCTGAAAGGCAGCTAGGTAATGTGCCTTTTACTCTTCTGGCATTAATCCCACTTTCCTTAAGAGACATAACAAAACCTTTTTCATCAGTGTCATTTTGCTGTTCTTTTACTGCAATTTTAAAATCAGCACACATCACCATTAGCATGACTAATTTTGTCATTATCTGCTGTATATTCTGCTTTGAACTTGTAAACATATTATTCACACATTTAGTAGACTGTTTCAGTATGAAAAGTAACAGAATATGGTTCATGAGTGCCTGTTCTCCCAGATCTTATGCCAGCAAATAAGTCTTTCTGTTCCCAAAATCTATTTAAAAGCACATACACACACATGCCAACAAAAAACAAAAAACCTAAAAACAAGCAAACAAGCATAAATAACTTTTTCCTGTCTTCTTAATGTTTAGTTGCAGAGCTTGGATTAAAATTCAGGTAACTGCTGTTGCAAAAAGCGGAAAGCTCTCCATGTTATAATTATCACTTATTCATCTTTTGTCTTCACTGACAAGAGACTTGAAAAACATTTTTTTTGTTGAAAATATAGTATTGTAATAGCTCCTGTTTTTAGGAAGTCCTTTAGAAACCAACTTCATGAAAGAAAGTAAAAAAAATCAGCACTATTTATAGTACTAGTCAATGAAATTAATAGACGGGGATTGATATGTCATCCTAGGAAACATTTTATGAGAGAGGGAGAACGTAAAGCTTCTCTGAAAGATAAATGTGAACTCCAAGGTTTCCGTTTCCTGTCACAAGAATAGAGTAAATTTTATTCAAATATTTAGAAACATTGAGTGCTTCCTGGTTTAAAAGCATAGAGGATAAAGCAGAATGTATCGGCTGTCCTCTTGCTTCAGTGAATTTACTATTGAATTCTTCTATTACTGAAACAGCTTTCAAAAATTTCCAAAAATGACTAGAGAAGAAAATATCTTTAAATAATAAAAATAGTTTGAAATAAATGAAATTACTAAATAAATTACGTATTATTTATGAGACGTTTACAGATGTATGTACTCACAAAATGCTTGCCATTGAAGCAAAGTCTATGTTATTTAATGGTTCTCTGCAGAAGAATGATTGTAGAATGTGACAATAAGAAGTAACTGAAGGACTTTTGGGCCGCAAGTTCATTTGTCAAGAGAGAACCAGAGAAGTGATGATAAGCAATTTTATCAACTCTGTCCCCTCCAGCTGAGGAAAATTCAAATCAATGACTAGGAATTCCCTGGAAAGCAACTAAAAGCAAATAAAATCCAAAATAATTTTGCTCCATGATTTGTAGACATGAATATCATATGCAGCTCTGTGTCCTCTGCAAGGTAGGTAAAAGCTCAGAGGAAAGACGAGTGATCAAGGCATAGAGCAGTTTAAATATATATTAAAAAATCAGAAAGGCTCCGATTTTTATTTAAAAAAAAACTAATGCAAAAACGTGTGAAAGAAGTGTGAAAGAAGTCAGCACAATCATGGATGTCATGGAAATGCTTTTTCAGCACGTTGGCTTACTGTTTCTTTTAACAGTGGAAAGTCACCAAAATAAGTGAGAGGCCAGGTTGAAAATGAAGGACAGTAGTTTGAAGTGATATATCTGAAAAAAAAATCTTTTTCAAAGGTTATTAAAGAGTCCAGCACCTTACATGTGCAGATCACTCAAACACTTGGGACAAGCTATAATGATATTATTATTACACTTCTCTAAACTTCAGCTCAAGTTTACGGTTGAAAGAAAGCATTGGACTGGCTGGACCTGGGATCAATACAGTTGTTTTTATAGTATTAAGGCACATTTCTTAATTTTACTTGGAATTTACATAGGGAATGGGATTTCTAAGTTTTCTTTACAGAAAGAAAGCTGCTTTAACTGTTAGTTCACTTAGTAAATTAAGTGAACATAATTTAAGATATTGTAACATTTTAACGAAACAAGTACATCAACTGCAATGCAGTTGAATTAACAATCAGTGTGTATTACCTCTTGAAAATAATCTTTCCCCACTGATATTTTTAATTGATTTTAATAGGATTTCTTCTGAATGTTTTTGTTCACACATTACATTTTAACTTTTAAAAAATATTAATAATGGCAATCACTATAAAAATTATCACTTCTTGTTAATTTCAAATTCACAAACTGATTAAGCTAAAACAAAACTTCTAAGCTCATTATACATGTGTTTTAAATTTAATTCTTACTTTATTTTAATGAATTTTACTTTCTATGTTCATCGACTCAAACTCCTCCTCAAGACCCTGTGTTTTACACAAATGTGCACAAAATCCATATGTGTTAGTTCTTGCCTTATATTCTTGTATCTGTACTGCAGGAATACTCAGCCTGTTTTGAAAAGTATCACTACTACATTTGTTGAGGATATTACAAGAGTGTGAATGAAGGGTCTGCTCTACAAACTATGCTGTTTTGAGAACTCTGTGAAGTTGAATTCAACTGTTATGAGAACTTTGGCAGCCTAAGGGAAAACCCAGGCCAAGAAAAGTCAACTCCTGATCTGTACAGCTCCAATCCCTTCCATTGCAAGGGAAATCAGCAATCTACTCACATCATGTCAACAGCCTGTTCCTCACAGGCTACCAGGCATAAGCAAAACAATCCAAACTTTGCATATCCTGATTCACAGACTAGTTCTTTCTCCTCATGAAGAAGACTGGAATTCCAGCTTTTATGCATTTAAGTCTCCTGAAGAGACAGTAAACAAAGTGGCAAATAAAAAGTTTCTCTCCCTCCTGTCTCTGCTATCATCTCAGCGGACTGCAACTGTCTGCCCAACCTTAACATATCCTCTCAGTATGTTCTGTAACTGATTTCATGCACCATTCAGTGAATCCTAAGGGAAATTTCAAAGTTATTGTGATGGGTGAAAATGCCATTTGATGCGTGTTACTGGAATTGCTGATCTGAAAGTAGTCAGATATGGCACCCTAGGTTTATGTGTATATATAAACTTGCAACTTTTATAGATTTAATATTACGAGTTAGACAACAATATATTTCTAGCCTATAAAGTTGCTGCAAAAGACAATTATAAATTATGTTTAGAAAAGAATCTTGGAGTAAATGAAATAATAATTTTTGGATAACCTATTCCCATTTTTAGACTTAGATCCCATTTTAAAGGCTACACTTAAGATTAGCAAGATATAGTTAAAACACTTGTACATAAAAATATTTCCAAAATAACAGAAACCACAACAGCCCAGAAAAAATTATAAGATCTCCACCAAAAAAGATACATTACTGTTTAAGAAAATACACCAAATTACCTATTCCAATCATACCTTCCCTGATATGTGATATCACACCCACAGCAATGATAATTTGTATGGACATACATGATTAATGACTGTGCATACACACCATTTCAACATTTTCTGAAACATTCTCTTAAACAGTTGCTCTTGCAGCAATAGTCGCTTTTAAAAAATCTAATAAAAATGCCATTCTTAATTATTATTTTAAGGTAAGCAGAGAGCATATGCTAAAAATGACCTGTCCAAAAATAAAGCAGAAATAAAAATCGAGCAGATCATGGAGCACTATTAGCATGTGTATTTCAAATAATATATGGTAGAATTTAAAAAACTCATGGACTTGCAACAAATTTTCTCATTTAGTGTTCAGTATATCCCTTATAAATTATATCCCTTGTAAATTCAACAGAGTATATGTCTTTCTTCAGAACAGGGAGAATAAGATGACTCTCCACAGTGACACTGACATTGTCACTAGAAAATACTACCTGTGCTTGAGTTTTAGATATTTTCTTTCAAAACTGAAAAATAATTCTTGATATGCTAGTGTATTTTTAATAATAGCCATTGCAGAATTGGACTATGTCAGGTTTTTAAAAAAATAACAGCTGAAAGCATACCAGGTATTGATGCAACATGGATGGAATGTTAAAATTAGTCTCAGCATTCTTTTGTGGCATTTAATGGCTTAATTTTCTGAAGTTGGTATTTTTAGATGCACAAAGCTGAGCTTCAAATCTTCCAAAATTGGTGTCCTGAGTCTTTGAAAATGCAGTGAGAACGGTATTTAAGATGTACAAAGGACAAAAAACAAAACAAAACCAAAAACACACACACAAAAAAACCACCACAAACACAAACAAACAAAAAACCCAAACAAACAAACAAACACACACACAAAAAACCCACAAAAAAACACACACAAAACCAAACCAAACCAACAACAACAACAAACCCAGAAAAAAGGAGGGAAAAGCAAATAAAATTATACTAATTGAAAAAACATTAAATTTACTTAGGTTGAATGAAATTTTCCATTTCATTAGTAACATGACCTGCCCTGTTTCTTCTTGAGGATGAGCATTATTCATTTCTGCCAAATGTAATGCACCAGTCTCAAAACACCTCTCTAGTTTTGCAGATCACATCACATTAACACCAACTTATGCACATCACTGTTTCTGAAAAGCTTCTGTGCATGCTGTCAGTTTCTGTGCATTTTACCAACTCCTCTGGGACATATTTCTGTGCACTAGAAATTATCTACACCAAAAATACCTATTTTAAGACATATTTTAACAATTCTTCTAGTAGATTCTGGAAATGCTGACTATTATAGTGACTGATCAGATAGAAAAAAGTACAGAAAGATATGACTGCTTTCTACAGTCACTGTAAATGTGTTCATTAAACTTTAAACCCTAAGCTGGGTGTGCCATTGATCTTGCATCATGGTCATATATTTAATTGCACAGATACCACTGTTCAAATTAGGATTATATTTAATTACTAAGGGAGAAAATGTTCAAGAAAAGGTCTTGATTTTCCTTATTTTTTTACTTATGTTCCCTCCGTTAAATATCAGTCTGTTTAGTTTGTTTCCAAAAAAATATTTATGCCATTGTATTTATTCATTTGAGTTTTGGATTATTTATTAATTTAATAGCTTATTTTTCAGTTTTGGAATGATATAGACAGAAACAAGTACTACAAATATATCATTCTGCTGAAGAGAACACAATGTTCCTCTGATGTACCAGAATCTGTAATGAGTGGCAACAAAAACTTCACAGAATAGTGAGAAAGAAATGCAATGAGGCCAGATCAAGTTATAGATTTCCAAAATTGGGATGTACTTGCAGCTGTGAGCAGCCTAAGCAAGGCTTCTAAATAGCCCAACTAAAGTGTAATTCATCAAGGTGGATAAAACTCTTAAAATCAGAATACTTTTCCCCAAGGAAATGCTTAAAAAATACTTATCATTTCATGCCATCTGTTCCATTCAAAAGTCAAAAAGATTATTTTTCAATAATAGCTTCAAAAACCATCTCTCTTCAGGTAAAAAAAGAAAGAATATACATAAAAATTCTCAGGGTTATGATTCCCTGAGATTTTCCTTGGGGTTGCTGTTCCCCAAGGTACTAAGGGTTCCCCCAGGGTTGCTGTTCCCTGGGAATTTCCTCTGGGTTGCTGTTCCCAGAGGTAATAAGGTTTTCAGTCTTCTCTTCGCCCTGGGTGTTTCACACCCGAGGTAGAGACAACAAGCTGAGTCCAGCAGTGCACATTTCCAAGGTCGTTTATTCTTCATTATCTCAGTCCTTTTTCAACTCTGCCAGGCCTCCCTGGCAGGGTACATTATCTTAGTTCTTTCTCAGCTTTGCAAGGCCTCCCCAGCAGAGCAGGACACGTGGCTGGACTGGGTGGATCAGAGAGCCCCGCACCTTATGTACGGTACCCCTGACCCAACCACCGTCCACAATGTACTTTTTATTTACAAAATTTTACCGGTGCCTACTACCTATGCTAACATCTAACATGTCGTTTCTACTCTAAACCAATCCTTGAGATCCAACTCAGCACAAGATGGGGGACGAGAGCAAGAACAAGGAGCACAGGGGCCACTCCCCAATTCCTCCATCTTGCCTCTTCAACCCCATATACTGAGAATCCTAGATTCTACATTTACATTCTATGATAAACTAAATACTACTTATTTTGAATTCTCTCAGCTTGTGATTCTTCATACAATGTGAGCATTCACTCCCATGGACAGGGATCAGAGGCAGTGTCCTCCTGGGCTCTGTGTGAGGCTGGCTGACCCCCTTGTACAGATCCCAGACATCCCTGTCCAGTCTCTAAACCCTCCAGGGTGGCCAGAGGGATGTTCTAGACTCCAACAAAAATGACACTTCAGAGAAAGAAAACCAGAAGGTTGACAGCCAATGACATCAGTGTTTATCTGCAAATCAATAATCAAACCTATTTATATATGTACACAACTTCACAAGAGATTGTTTCAGTATTTTGGCAGCTTCTCTGATTTACTTCAATTTAAAAAATGTCAATAAATCTTTGCTTTTTCTTCTAGCTGCTTTTCCAGCTACACAGAATCTCAAATCCATTTAGAATAGCCTGTGCTTTTTTCTTTCCCTCTCCCCACACCTTAATTTCATCTCTTCTTATTCTCATCTTTTATTTCTCCCTATTCCTACTTCTTCTTTTGTTTCTCTGCCATACTGTTAAAGTCCACCGATCCTGTTAGTTCTTCTTGTCCCTTCTTAAATACATTCAGATATACTATTTATGCAATAGCTCTAGGTACTGAAGTGAGCATCAGCTGGCTTTTATTACATCTGGAGCTGACTTGGCTTCATCTCTTGTGAGGGAGGGGAGGAGGGTTCACCCCTATGCCGACCTTGTGGCTTGGCAGCACAACTTAGTGTGATAATCCATTAAAGTTTGCGGGTATGCACCCTTACCTCTTCCTGCCTGAATTCTGGGAAAGATGTGTCTGTTCCCAAATGCACATCTCCTCCTGTATGGCAAGGTGGGAGCTGTACTGTTCTAGTAACAATGCTAGTCTAGTCAACAGGGAGCTCGTGATAGTGAGAACTTCAGTTTTCATCCAACAATTTATCTCAGGTATTTTGTTCAGATTTAGATCTTGATCCAAGCAGTAATACACCCTTAAAAAGATACTACCAGAGTAAAACTTTCTGTCAGAATAGGATTGTATACAATTAAATACAGAAATATTAACCAGATTGTCGTCTATTGCTACTCACTTTTCAGTTTGTTCCAAGATAATAAAAAAATTATTTTCAAAACACTGATCACAAACATAAATTATAGCCAATATAAATTGATACTAGAAACTATTCAGACTTTTCCATAGATGTATAAAATACATAGCAATATTTGTGAATATGTCTCTGTCATGGGTTGGCACTGGCCAGATGTTAATGCACTCATGAATATATGTTTTTTCTCTAACAACTCCTGTGGGATGTGATCAGGAACAGAGCAGAGCAGGCTTAAATCTTGAAAACAAAAAAACCCCACCAAAACTTTATTAATTACATAAGAACAGGGACAGAAATACTCTTAAACACACACACAGACAGAAATAAAAACTTCTTAGAACATTTCTTCTCCCAGTTTCTACCTCCCCACCCATCACTTTCCACAGACCAACTTTTGGGTTTTAGATCAAACAATCACCACTCAAAAAACTAATCTTCAATTCAGCAAGGGAGAGAGGAGTCTCTCTCGCACCACAGACTGTTCTCTAGAACACACAGGTCTACTCCTTATGTGTTCCCTTGTCACCCGTGGCACCGCCCAGAGAAGTCTGCCAGGGTGACTCCCTCTTTTTCCTATGTCTAGTGCTCTCACCGCTGTCTCATAGGCCAAAACTACATACAGGGCTTTTTAAGGATGCTGCATGCCGAGCTCTCCCCTTTTTACCTAGGGGCCGGGGTTCCAGGAGCAGGTCTGCCCTGAGGGCAGAGGGCACCACCTCACCCTCCCCCTCTCTTCTCTGCTGGCTCCAACTCTTCAAGTGCTAGTTACTGTAGCAAAAGCAAGGGCAGCTGCATCTACCCAAAAATGCAGTTTATGTTCAAAAGAGACTTAAGTTCAGTCCATGGCTGACATTATGCAAGAGAAGTCTAGCTCCAAAGGCTACTCCTCTCATTCTTCTATCGGGTTCCTTCTAATCATGCTTTATCATCTCGGTCCTAGGCCGCTTCCCTCTCTCTGAAACTACTAGTCATGAGAATCAATGTCTAAGAAAAGTTTTTTTCTGCCAAGCAAGGGTTAAAAGTTTTTTTCTCGGCAGGGTGCTGCAGGCTGAGGCACTCCCAGGCTCGGCAAATCCCACGTGGTTCGGCATCTTCTCCTGGAGTTTGGGGGGGGGGGGGGGGAGTAGAGGGGGGTGAGCACACACAGAAGGCACTTCCACAGTTTTCCACCCCTCCATCCTAGACGGAGCAGCTCAGTTCTAGTCCTGTCCATTCTCTTCTCCCCTCGGGCCCCAGCTTACTTTAGTTCCACCGCGTGGTTGTCCTGAGCCCGGCCACGTGGCTTCCTCCTCCCCCACTCAGCCCAGAGCTGAGCAGGGGAGAAGAGATGTCTCCACTGCTGAAACCGGAACCCAAAGGAGGCCGAACCCCCTAGACTCCTGCTTTTAACTCTTTGTGTCCTCAGAGGCGTGTCCAAACCTCTGAGTGACCAATCCAAGTGCCAGCAGAAAAGCTGATCACTGATTAGACTGCCTACATCCCCCTGGAAAAAATTCACCTCCCCCGCAACCACGACAGTCTCTCCATGTATATTCTGTAGAAGTCATTTGCTATGAGTCACTATGTGTCACCATGACTTTTAAACTTCTACAAAACAAAGATTCTAGAAACTACTTCTTAGATCACTCTTTTCAGATTTTCCTGTCTAGCTTTTTGACAAGATCTGGAACAACATTCAGCTGTCTACAGTGTCAAGTCCTGTCATCTCTGGAACACTTCCTTAGCTGAAATATGAGCTTTCCCACTGTCCCATCCAAGACTGCAGTTTCACAGTTTATCTTTTCAGTCATTCACAGAATATGCCTATGCATATTGCACATGTAGATTTAGACTTTAAAATAAAGTTTTACAAAGTTTTAGAAAATCAAACTTAGTCTCACTTCCCCCTACTCCAGATCACTCTTTTCTTGACAGTCCCTCAGAATCTAGACTTATGGTGCTGAGCCATCTCATCAGTGGCTTCACTGATATGGGAATGATATGGGAAGACACATCTTCTAAAATATAAAAATTCCTACTGAATGTCTGCTGATAAATTCCTGATACGGAAAAATCCTTCTTCTTGATGACACTTTTCATGAAGAATGATTGAAGCCAAATGACAAAAGGAAAGGGAGTATGTTGGAATGGGATACCCAGACAATGCGGGGACACAAACACAAGACACATAACACATAGATTAAATTTTGCAGTCTAAGCTCCAAATATAGTCTGAATTTAGAACATCAAGCAGAATCTATAGCTCTAGAAGCAGAGTCCATGATCTATGCAGTAGCACAGCTTTGTAACAAAGCCACCCTAATCAGATAAAAAATCCACGTTTAGAACAAAAGTATCCTGTAACTGATAATAGTCAACAGTAAATGCACAAGGAAGAAAACACCAGGCAAGCATATAGTGATAACATTGTTTTAGCACTCATAAATACAAAGTTGCCAAGCCAGAGGCAGTTTATAGGGATGACACTAGCATTATGAGTCAGGAGAGTAAATTACCCTGGAAGAAAAGGAATATAGACTAGCATTAGCTAGCCTGTTAGATGAAGAACGCAACAATTCTGCTGCTCTAATATAAATACCTTAATTTGGAATGGAGAGAATGTTTTTCAATGAAGAAGAAGGAATATAAAGTCCTGTCATCATGTTTTTACACTAAGACGATGATAGAAAACCAAACCAACAACCCCTACCCCTCCCCCCAAAAAAATCCCGTATCAAATTACCAAAATTGCTACCTTTCATTTAAGAAAAAAGAACTAAAAAAATGTAGATCTCAGATATTAATCAATTATGACTCCTAAACTAAAACCCCTTGAATTGTTCAAAACTATGAAAATAATATTGATTACTATGTTTTAAATCTGAAAAATGTATAACTTTTTATTGACAGAGATTAAACCACTGCTGTCAGAAGAAAATAATAGTAGTAATTACTATAACCACTCAATCCAAGCATATAAGCATAAATGTAAAGGATGAACTTCTGGTATATGTCTATCTTCTCACACATATACGAATTTTACTTACAAACAACTTTGTATTAAAATGTATATGAAATAAAGGCAGGATTTTCTAGGATGAAATAGGACCAGGCAAATAAATAACCCCTTGGAAGTTCTATACAAAATTTAGAAAATTTAATTAGAATTCATATTAAATCAAAAAAATAAAATGTTTTTTACATTAAAAATTGCATTTCAATCATCTTGATTTCCTCAGACACTCCACCCCCTGCAAAACTGCAACATATTTTTTAATATGGATTGCAAGATCTACACTCAGTCAAAGTGTCAGTTTCTTTGATTTCCTCAAACTGATTCTACTCATTTTCCTGGGTTGCTTACACCAAAATATGTAGCTTGTTTCAACTATTACACAACTCCCATCCAACTGTTTATTGTCTACTAAGAAGTTAACCTCAGCTTGTACCTGTCCCTGAAGTCCTCTTTATCCCATCTTCACTGCATATCACCATTTGCATCTCAGCTCCCACCTTTCTGGGAGAGAGATTTTTCCTAAGTCCCATGTTACTCCTCTGGCAGACAAAAGACCAGATATTGCCCACAAGCTGTATCAGCAGTGAAATGTAAACTAAAATTCTGCAAAAAATTCAATCACTACAAAGCAGTTTGTCTATCTTTAATCTCACTTTTGATCAAAATCTGGGATGGATAAGCAAAACAATTTATGAACAAAAGACCTGATATTAAAGACAGTTTTTACGAGCAGACTATATTCAATTTCTACTTTGGATACTTTCAACAGCTTTTAATTTTCAGGAGCATACAGAACTCCAGCTGTTGTGAAAGCTGCTGTTTAGTGAGCATAAACTACTGACAACAGACTTCTTAAACTTCACAAATGTCTCTGTCATCACTTTGCCCTTACGTTCTACATGAATGAGATATAATTGAATTTCATGTAGTAAACATAGTTCTAGGTGAACAATAATAGGGTTAAAAGGTGATGTTGAAAAAAATCCAAGAATGAAACAAACACTCCCACCTTCAGGACTAATTCAACTCTAAAAGACACCTCACACTGATATTTTATTATCAACTATATTCACTGACTTAACCACTGATAGTATTTTTTTTAAAAAAGTCTTTAAAACTTTAAGATACAAATAATAAACCATGATGACTGACTACTATCAAACAAAGACATTTCAGTTTGGAGAATGCACAAAAAGTTTATAACACCAATAAACATAAGGGAGGATTATACACTACATTTTCTACATCCTCACAGGAATTCTAATGAGGAATAAAGCCAATTATGATTCATTGTAAGACGAACTGCAAATATTTAGCACATCACTAGCACAAGGTTCACCCAGTACTGGAAATTAGAAATGACAAAAAAGAAATCTCATAAAGCTGAAAATAATATTTTTCATTAAAACAGTGGCACACACAAGTATTCGTTAATGGTGTTATATGATAAAGATACATAGTAAATTTTAACTGTGAATAAATACGTTTAAATTATGCATCTTGTGGTGATGGCATATTCAGATACAGAGGCCGCTAAAGAATGAATAATAATTTTACAAAACAATTTTAAAAATACAATGTTAACAAATTTTCAGGCTGTAGAGGCAGCCTGAAGGGGTTAACATCAGAGGCCTTCCTAGGGAAGTGAAAAAGCTGTATTTATTCAGCTTTGTGTGGGGAACACTTAGTAGACTATACTTATGAATTTAAGCCTGAACTGGTTTCTACTATGAAATGATGAGCAATATGGTTAATACACAGTAGTGAACATCATTTACTCTAGCCAGACTTTGATTCAGTCATTTAGAACACTGTTAAACCCCAGCTGCGGAGGTGTGGATAGCATGAGTGAACTGCAAGTATCTTACCCTGCCTTCAGGCTCAAAGGGTCAGCATTTCACACACTAAAGGTCTGTGGTTTCAAGTCAAGGTTACAAGTGGTTTCAATACTGTTCAACGTTTTCATTAGTGACTTGGATGACAGGGCAAAATGGACCCTCAGAAATCCTGCCACTGTCACCAAATTCAGAGGATCAGGAAGCAGACTTCAACAAGATTTCCCCTCAGAGTGAACTTTATAAACAGGAGGAACGGGCTGACAAACTGCAAAATTCTACTGAGACAAATGAAAAGTCTTGCACTTGGGACAGAGTAAGTCCATGTAAAAATACAGGGATTCAGCTGGCTAGAAATCAGCTTTGCAGACAACGATGCAGGTGGACCACAACAGGAACGTGAAAAAAAGAGCTTGGCCAAATGCCTGTGAGAATTCCCCTCTGACATGTTCCGTGCTTCAATAATCCCAGCTACGAAATAGTCTGTGAAAAATCTGAATTATTAATGCTAGTGGTTGGGGTTGCAAAAGGCAAAGGTGATCCAGTCCATGAAGCCCAGATGGATTTCTCAAAAGTTCTTAACAGTATCCCTCAAGTCTTCATCAAGAGCTTTGAAGGAACAGCTACAAGTTTTACAAACTCTACCAGCATGACTTCATGATCCAGTGTGTGTCCAGGGAGCAGTAATAGTGACATCACGTTGTAGAGACATGGGAAGTGAGCCAAAGGAAAATTAAACTGTCCAAGTGCTCAACAGGCCTAGCTTCCCAACATGATACTGTTCTTTATATGGATACCATTTCATTTGCTCCAAGTACAGCTTTACTGCAGTTTCATCTAAGACTACCCAGAACCTCTGCAAATGCATCCTTTATACTGAACAAGAGGAATATGCAATCATATCCAGCTAAACAATTAATCTAAACTGAATAAACTATTAGTCTGATGCACTGCGCTAGTTAGGAGCTTTGATTCAAAAGTAGACAATTTTTCCACTTAAAAAATGCATTTGTTTACCATTAGTTTCCTCTTTTTTCTTGTTGTAATTATCTGTAGTTTGTTCACTAAACACCGTTCAGCACCAATAATAAAAGACACAGAAGTTTCAACAGACAAAAGCTATTTTTGCACTTATGATTCATTCTCCATTCTCTTCATCAAATGAGACAGAACACCAAGGCATATGTGCCAAGGTAACTAAAATTTCATAATGCAGTAACAAAAAATTCAAGTAAAGTTGAGGCAATTCTTTTAATACCTCAATTTAAAGACTTTAATTATAATAAAAGGAGGGTATCAATAAAAATCCCACCGTCTAGCACGAGGGAAAGCCCAGCATACATGTATTTAAATCGCCAGAGTATATGAATCTCCAAACTGATCTAAGTAACTGGAGCGTCCACAGCCTCCTGTCTTTCTACAAGCATCGTTAACTATTTCTGCCAGGGACTCCCCAGTCATTTGGTGTCAGCCAGGAAGAATGACCAAGGATCATGTCTTTCAGACTGAGGTTCTGAGGGAGCAGTGGTCAGTCATAGCCTCTTCTACATTTTATTGTTTAGCAAATTTATTTCACTCTATCTATCACTGTACCAAACTGCCTCCTCATGTAATTTGTCTCTTCAGCAACTCTTGCCACCAGTGCTATCATAATTTACCTACTTTCTAGTTGCTGTCAAAGAAATCAGTTGAAATTAATGGTGTCTCACTGAATAACACATGACCTCAGAAAAACTTACTAGTCAAATGCTCAAAGTGGGTACACTGTGGAGTATAAAGATATTCAAAATGTCCTTAGTTAGAAGAAGTCACATTTCCTGCTGGAGAATGCTGTGGATTAGATGATGTAAATTATGTGTTGCACTCAACTTTTTTACCTAAAGTAGTTAGTTTGAAGCTAACTCAGCTATTTTTAATTAACTTGCAGCATAAATATTCAGCGCTTGACCTATACATTATCCAAAAGACAATGAGTTTTTGCAGTTACTTGTTTCTAAGGGATCTATGAAATCATAGGGAAGCAAAGGACATAATGCCTAACATATTATCAAATGTCCTCTCTCTGCAAGCCAAAAAAAAATTGCTTAAAAGACAAAAATTCCACCATTGTAAATGTTTGAAAGTACCTGAAGAAAAATGTGATCAGATAATGCTTCCTCATTCCAGTTCTCAGATTAACAACTGAATAGTTAAAATGAATCTCAAAACATCTGTAAATCTAAACCATTCTTTTGCAACGACGTCATAATTATGAACAAGTTAAAAAATCCTAACACTGTATTATACAAAAATATAGGCACAGAACAAACTTTTGCTATTAGCTATACTTTTACTTTATATTGCAGAAATATATATATAGTAATAATATAAGAAAAATAGTATTGGATAAGAACACCCAGTAATGTGCATCAGACATAACACACTGTTAAAAAGTCCATCACTCCTTATAATGCTTTTTGGTTTTCTCAGGAAATGAAGTTGGGTGTTAAACATGGCTTTCTTATCCAGAGAACATGGAAGTGTTAATTCACTGAAAAGTGATAATTGGTTTTGACCTTATTTATTGTAGACTATGTTGCTAAATTTGTCTAAACAAAAACAGGAGCTTATGCAAAAATCAATTTCTGTATGCTTGTTGTATTTGCACACGACTAGTTCAAGTAAAATCATTTTATCTAAATTCTAGGAGTTAGCATAAATATTTTCAAGTAATTTTACTAGTATAGATCCAAATTTAATGCTCCTGTTTATTGCAAATACACATGATGAGCACCAGTACTGCACATTTACTGTTGCCTAAAATGAAACATTTAAAGTGCTTCAATCTATGAAGTATTTCTGGAACTAATCAATACTGAAATGTGAATTTTAAAAGGCGAATTGACAGCCCTGGTAATTCACAGTTGTCGTGGTTGGGGGGGGAGGTGAATTCCTCCAGGGGGATGTGGGCAGTCCAATCAGTGATCAGCTTTTCTGCTGGCACCTGGGTTGGTCACTCGGAGGTTTGGACACGCCTCTGAGGACACAAAGAGTTAAAAGCAGGAGTCTGAGGGGCTCGGCCTCTTTTTCAGATCCAGGTTTTCAGCAGAGAGACGTCTCAGGCCTCCTTCCCCTGCCCGGCCACGAGGCTGGGTGGGGGAGGGGAAACACGTGGTCGGCTCAGGTAAGCCGGAGCCCCCGGGGGGGGGGAGAAGAGAAGGGACAGGACTGGAACTGAGCTGCCCCGTCCAGGATGGAGGGGTGGAAAACTGTGGAAGTGCCTGCTGTGTGTGCTCACCCCCTCCTCCCCCCCAAACTCTGGGAGAAGGTGCCCAACCACGTGGGGGGTTGCCGAGCCTGGGAGTGCCTCGCCTGCAGCACCCTGCCGAGAAGAAACTGTTAACCCTTGCTTGGCAGAAAGAAACTTTTCTTAGACATTGATTCTCATGACTGGTGGTTTTCGGAGAGAGGGAAGCGGCCTGGGACCGAGATGATAAAGCATGATTGGAAGGAATTCGATGGAAGAATGAGAGGAGTAGCCTTCTGAGCTGGAATTCTCTTGCATAATGTCAGCCATGGACTGAACTTGAGTCTCTTTTGAACATAAACTGCATTTTTGGGTGGATGCAGCTGCCCCTTGCTTTTGCTACAGTGACTGGCACTTGAAGAGTTGGAGCGAGCAGAGAAAAGAGGGGGAGGGTGAGGTGGCGCCCTCTGCCCTCAGGGCAGACCTGCTCCTGGAACCCCGGCCCCTGGGTGAAAAGGGGAGAGCTCGGCATGCAGCATCCTTAAAAAGCCCTGTATGTAGTTTTGGCCTATGAGACAGCGGTGAGAGCACTAGACATAGGAAAAAGAGAGTGTCACCTTAGCAGACTTCTCCGGGCGGTGCTATGGGTGACATGGAAACACATAAGGGGTGAACCCGTGTTTTCTAAAGAACAGTTTGTGGTGCGAGAGAGACTCCTCTCTCCCTTGCTGAATTGAAGATTAGTTTTTTGAGTGGTGATTGTTTGATTTAAAACCCAGAGGTTGGTCTGTGAAAAGTGATGGGTGGGGAGGTAGAAACTGGGAGAAGAAATGTTCTAAGAAGTTTTTATTTCTGTCTGTGTGTGTGTTTAAGAGTATTTCTGTCCCTGTTCTTATGTAATTAATAAAGTTTTGGTGGGTTTTTTTTTGTTTTCAAGATTTAAGCCTGCTCTGCTCTGTTCCTGATCACATCCCACAGGAGTTGTTAGAGAAAAAACATATATTCATGGGTGCACTAACATCTGGCCAGTGCTAACCCATGACAACAGTTTTATGCATGAAGCTCACAGTTTATAAATGTAATAATTTGCCAACTTTATTTATTGTGTACTTTCATTTCACTTTTGAATCTCAAGATTTTTCCCAGAATGGTAATAGAATTTCTAAATATTTAATATCTGTGGACCTGTCCTGGAGTTTTATAATAATGAAATTTTGTAAAAATCATCTCCTCATCCAGCTCTGTCAGGAGAATGAGAAGCCAGTATTCTAAAACAGTGATTCAGGATTAAATTAGCTGAACTGTGAATGTGGTTAGGAAGCCTAAAGCATAGCAGAACTACTATATTTTCACATAAAAAGAAGGGGTCCATGCAACTGTTTTTCAATAGTTCTCTGAAATAATCAGACTAGAGTTATGAAGAAGCTCCTCACAGAAATCTTTAACATAGTAACAGAAATAAATGAAAGCAGTTTTAGTATGAAAGAGATTCTGAAAAATCTATCACCTGGCTGAAGTGTCTATTCAACTTTAGAGGGGAAAAGGAAAGCAAGCAGAACTCAACGTAGGCTCTGTTACCTGACTTTACAGAGACTTCTCACTTTTGTTATTTGCTGAGGAGAGTTTTACTCCTTAAGACCAGGTGTTTGTGCAAAGGACCAAGACTTCCTGTTGGTCTCTGGAGCCCAGAGACACATTCTGATAACAAGGACTGTGGGTATTCTGCTCTCAGTTTTGCATATCTGGTATGTTTCTCCAAGATCAGAGCAGGCCATGGGCTATGCATCCAAGAAGATCAGCACAAAGGTTAAAGGACAACCTAAAGACAGATGGGATGAAGCTGTGAATCTTAGCATTTCAGTCCTGTATCACACAGTCCCACTCACAGTATTTTCTACCCCTTCACAGATATCAGATCTTGAATCTGTTGGCAGGTCTCTTGTGAAGAAAAGTCACCAGAGGAGTTGCACCTGCACCTCCACTGAAACTCAAATTGTTCAGCATCATTCAGGAGAAGTGAAAATAAAATAAAGTGATAAACTTTTCTGGGACAGAATTTCTGGAGAACAACTTATCAGGTAGTTTAGGCAGGAAACATAAAAGCTGATTTGCTTAAAGACCTTACCTATGATACTGACATACCAAATTCAATATACTTAATTCAGTATTGAAAGTATTACATGAAGGAAATTTAAAAACTGCCAAACCTTGTTTACAGAATGATAGGCTCTCAACTAGTTAGCACTGCTCAAGTGTTGAGCACGCAGGCTTTAGAGTACACTGTGCAGTTTATGAAAATGTCTACTCATTCCTGGCAAGATGACAATAAAGGGAATTAATAAGTAAAGATTAGTAGTCAGAATAATATTCCTATGGCACTATATAAATCCATGTTGCATGAGCAATTTGACTACTTTCTGTTCCTCCCTCTGCAAAACAAAGTCTTCCAGTAAAACTTGAAAAAGAACAGAGAAACACAACAACAAAGGTGTGGGAGGTTTTCCATTGAAGCAACTATTAAACAACTGGGGAATTTCAGAATGGTAAATAGATGATTACAAAGATATGTCAGGAACTTAAAGAAAAAAAACCAAACACAACAGAACTGTTTCAGAGAAAAGAAACATGGAATAATTGTTCATGGTTTCTTATCACACAAAGCTTAATAAACTCACTAGGAGGCATGTAAAATGAAGAAAAAAAAATAGCACTTGTATCCAGAACACATTATATCGAGTCTCTGAAACAGAATATTGTAGATGTTAACTTCACATGGATCCAAAAAGTAAACACACCTATGAGTGAGGCATCCATCAAGAGCTATTAAAGAGAGAAAAAAAATCACTAAGAGAAAATATTTTAGAAGAAACTTATGCTATGCTTTTGCTTATTTAGCAATCTTCCATAAGCACTCTTACAATGAAGTTACTGCAGTAGATGTACATTTGTTCAAACCCAGAAAAGTTAACATGTATATGTTGTTACTCAAAGTAGACATTAACTCGACAATTCATGAGCAAGAACACACATCAATCTTTGTTTAGCATCAAATACTTCTTAAATAGGCTACTCAGGAAGTTTTAAAACACTATTAAAATTCCTTCCAAGAAATACATCTCTACCACATCTCTTAGTTTGGAATAATTATAATCATAATGCAAACCAAATTTTTAAAAAATTACACTTTCTCCAAGCATTTATTCATGACAGAGTGGAAAACAGATTACCTGTTGGATGCCTACCATCTTAGGCAATCAGGTTCCCAAGTCTTATACGTAAAGAAGGCTTACCTGGTTTTGCTCTCTAGGTTTACACTATTTTGCAACTTCTTTTTAGAACTCTTTTGACACAATGCTGCACACTGTAAACCTCTGCTTCATAGCCTTTTTTACTTGTTTTTTTACCTTATTTTTTACTACAGTCAAAATTGCATTTTCATATACATCACTTGCTAGCCTACTTAAGATGAGATTTGACACTCTGCGAGCATGTGTGTAGAAAACCAGCTTGAGAATCTACTGGCAATTTAATTCTGTATGTAATACAGGCACAGGGATACTTTGTTAACCTGTTTTCCTCATTTCCTTTGGTAGAAAATGTTTAGGTTTTCTTGTTGGGGGTTTGGGAGAAGAATGGCTTTTTTAATATCCAACAGCAAGTCTGGGCTTCTTTAATATCCAACAGCATCCATAATACATTTGGAAAACTGCAAAGATATTTTTAGACAGTAGAAAGTATGACAGAATCATTTAGATTGGAAAAGACCTATAAAATCACCATTTCCAATTTTAATACAGATCTGAGGAGTCCACACTAAACCAAGTCCCTAAGTGTCACATCTACACATCTCAGATAACATTCATCCAGCTAAATAAGGGCTGCAGTCACCAGAGGGAGTGGAGTCAGAAAATTTCATCTGTTCCATGATAGACAATTTTACCAAAATATATGCAAACCATACGCACACAAATATTCCAGCTGAATTCAGCTCACGTGTAACTCTTTAATGAATACATAAACAATACTATATGCAATTATGCGGTGTTTATTTCTGAAGATTTGGAAAGCCAGGAGTGATGAGAAGCCATTAGTCTCACAGTTTACAGTACCACAGACCACTATAGTATCGTTAACTGGAGTAGTTGATATTCTTTCTGCCCTACTCATACAGTTGTCAATATTTATACTGAGCTTTAGCAGCTTAAATTCTGTCGTGACACACTCCTTAACTCTATACACATACAAATATTCTTAGCAGTGACAGTATATTAAAAGCTTCTTAGCAGTGACAGTATATTAAAAGCTACTTACACACACTTAAAGATCTAGTGCTATACTAACCAGGCAAATGCTTGATGACAAGAGATTAAGACTTATTGAAATAAAATTTTAAAAAAACCAAACAAAATTTTAAAAAGACCTTTTCATGTATGTAGTCAAACATACAAACATTCAAACAAGTGGTTCTATCACTACTGGACTGAAGTGATACTAATTTCCTGAGTTAAAATAACAACATGTAAATTACATTTTCCTTCATTCAATACGTACCTTCAGAAAATGAAGCTAAATGCTAGTCAGAAATAACAATTTATCATGATGGAATTCTTTTATCCAAGTACTTTGTGAATGTACTAAAACAATTAACATTTTCTAACATATGACGTAGCAAAGTAGACCAACAAGATGAATAGATGTGTTATAAAACAATATTCTGCCTTAAAAAACCCCAAACCTTAACATATTTTTGAAGTGAATGTATTTTCAAATGCTTTTGGGATACTCAAATCAATTTATTTTTATTTAAAATGTAATAAATTGACATTTTTAATATTGAAAAATATTTTATCCAAATTTTCTTTGACATATTCAATAAAATGTTTCCTTCACTGTATACTTCAGTTAGCAAAAAAATACGTATGTACTAAGATAGTTGTAAACTGCTAAAGCATACGCTATAAAAAAACCCTCACACTAAGGAATCACTGTATTAAAGAGAAAAAAATATACTCAAAAGCTATGGAGAAATGCTACAATAAAACTTTTAACTGTCCTATTATTTTGAGAAATTGTTAGGGATGAAACTTCCTGAAATAAGGAAACTTTACTGGAACCCAATCCACCCACCATGACCAACTAAGGGAACTAGAAGGGTTTCTTCTCCAAGAAATCTCTTTGCAGTGCAGATATTTTGAAGCCAATTTCTCCTTACTGTATGTAATGGATATTTGAGAGCATTCAACAAAAAATTTCACAGTGCAATGTAATGCACTCTTCTCTAAGGTCTAGTGAGAAAAGCTCGTAAGTTTTGCAAAATTGGAATTATTATTTTTCTACTAACTCCATTTACAGAATTTTCAAAGTACTGTAACAAAATCTGGTACAAAACTGTGTCTGCAGATTTTCTTTTACACTGGAAATGTCAGACATTCTTAAGAAATCCAGATGTTTAAAGAATTACTAAAAACCTTCTATATTCTTTTAATTTTTTTGAAAATTTTTATTCACCCAAAGAGAGAGAGAAAAAAAGCAAGGAAAGCAGAGTAGAAGAGTTACAAAAAAACCAAAACCAGACCTCTCTAAAAAAACCCCAAATCACCATCAACAAAACCAAACCAAACAAAAAGAAAAAAAAGAAAAAAAAAAAGAAAAAAATCCAGACCCAAAAAACTTCGGAATAAAACTACTAAGAAACCCTTTTCTAAAATGAACATTAGTGTTTGATATTTGAAAAGCACTAGTAGGCAAAAAAAGCAAAACAATGAATAGATTAATCAACTGTCTTTCTTACTGAATAATACTTTATGAGCTATTAATATTCATGTTCCAGATGAGTAATTCTGCCTTGACATAGAGATACCTAATGTTCTTGCTTTTGGATTAGCTGGTGATTGTCTCCTTTAATGCCCAGTCATTACTCCTTATGTTCTGGAAACATTTTTTTCTCTCCACCTCACCCCCATTAAGAAGAGAGAGAGCTTTCTTTAAAATAGTTGATAGAGGAAACTAATTATAAATTATTTTTTTAAATTTTCCTTGAAATTTCCTTAAAACATCTACATAAAGGCTTTTTTGGATGTTGGGACATCACTCACAGCCTCATCTTACAGGTACACTGTTCTGTAGAGATGAAAATATTCTCATAATTCACAATGCAACATGTTAGCAACAATGCTGTAACTCACCATAGATAACTGATTCCTGAGAAATAAGCAATAGATAAGTTACTGAGGTGCTTTGCTAACCGTAGCCAAATATGTATAATTGTTTGGTGTTAACTTCTTCCACACTATCCTGTTTCACTCTCCAGAACAACCTCACTGGAAGACATACAAGGTTTCAGTCTCTGGCATTTTGAGCCAGTAACAAATGCCATGCAAGTCAATCTCCACCAATCCTCTTGTCTGAAACAGAGCTACTATAACTAAGGTGTTTTGTTCCAGTCCTCATCCTCTGCAATCCTGTATTTCACAGTGCTATCTCTAGTGACTTACATCACCAAAGCAGGCAAAAGCTTCCAAGTAAATGCACTGATAGGATTAGAGATCAGCAGAGTTCAAGGTTCATAAACAAAATCTCCTAGTTTCTTCATTATGATGCCCAAAGAGGCCATGAAATATTTATTTACCAATGCAAACCTATGGTGGCCTTAAATTTGTTACTTGACTCCCCCCAAAAACATAAAGAAAAATCAGTTGACATTGAAATAAATTGACTTAGTGGCATGTGAGAAATTTCAGGCATACTAGTTCAACCTATGAAACAATTTTTAAAACCTTAGATATTTCCCTGTTTCTGATGATCAGTTTACAGTTCTACCCTCTCAATAGAAGAGGGTGCCTTTTCTTTCAACTAAAATTCTCTAGACTGAAAATACATATAGCACAGGTAAGAATTGAGAGATAGATCAGGTTGAGCAAAAAAAAATATTGCTATGAAATCCAATAGCTCCTGCTCAGTACGATGTTAACTGGTGTTTTCAGAGGTTAGTGGTGAAATATAACACCCTCTGGAACAATCTAATATGCTCAAGTTGTTGCTGAAAATGAATTAATGGTAGCAGGAGACAGAATAATACCTCTTCCTCCCTCAGAAAATGTTTCCTCTACTATTTGTTAACATGTTTTACTATTGAAGACTCATCACAGCCATAAAGCTCTGACTCAGATTGCACACTAAATGCAATATTTGGGACATGTTGAATTAATTTGAAATATAAATTACACAGAGGTTTTTTTAGAGTTAGCCTTTGTGGACTTCAAGATAACTTAAGGAATCCAGCGGGAAGTCTAATTTGTTTTTTTGAGTAATTCAGTATAGGCCTTTTTAAAATTTAGATTTTATTGCAGAGTTGGTTGGTTTTTGTTTTTACATCTGGTCTATTTTGCTTCAGAAACAATGGTTCGTATTTCAAGCAAAAAATTCTGAACATGCACCTGTAATTATTGCATTTGACAACTTAAAATAGAAGTATTATAATGAAAGAGGTATTATAATGAAAGCAGTGATGTTTCAGAATATTTTTTTCAGGACTGAGAGAATGCAATAACTAAGCATATGTGTTCATAATGGCCACTGCATTTATAGGAACTTTTGGCTGCTTCCTTTCCACAAGATTCAAGACACAACAAAGCACTAATTTAGGCAGTCATGTGGCCTCAGATTTTCTCCTAAAAATGCCTGAAGCAAGTCCTGTAATTTTGAACCAGATCAAAAACTTCTGTAATATGTGCCGTTACTGGAGCTATATAAATCACTTCATACAAACACTTCAGCAACAATGAGTGCTTGAAACCCAGATTTGATATCTGTGACCTGAATTTAATTTCAAAACTGAAGGTGCTTTTAAATATATACAGCATTGGCATGTACAGCAGCAACATACAAGATCCCAAGTTATAGCTGCACAACAGATTAGATATTGTTAACAGTGTTGAGTGATGTCTGAGAGCACAAGTAGTTCCTGCAGAACTACAAAGCATCATTAATGAAAGAATGACAATTAGATCATATTTTGTTCTGTCTAGATAATTCACACACTTTCTTGTATGTCATGGGATAATTTTTACAACCAAATCCTCAGTGTCTATAGCCCCTCTGAGGCCCCTTTTTCTGAGTATAAGAACACAAGAACACTAACAACAGAAATCAGCTTGAAAGACTTCTTTTTCCCTTCATTTTTTGCAGGATGGCAACTGTTACATAGAGCAGTTAGTTCAATTATGTACAATAAATTTGGGGGTTATATTAATTGTATTCAATCAGTTTTATTTACAAGTGTTTAAATTAGCATCATTCTTTCTACTGAAATTATAAAGAGAAGTGTCTACATATACATCTGATGTGTGATCAAACAGAATAATTTATTACTATTTATTTGCTTGTGGTATGCCTTGAGATATTACAGCCCACCATGAAGGCCACTTGAAGTACCTGCTTTGAAATTTTATTTTATATGGGAGGAAAACAAGTAGGAGTATTTATTTTAGAAAAGATCTCTAGAAGAAAAACAAAACATGACAACATTTACAACAAACACAGAATTATCTTGATACCACAGAAGACACTAACCAAAGAAAGAAAACCCTTTAAAAATAAAGGAAGTACACTGGTTGAGATTTACTTTACAGAACATATAAACTGTATTCCACTCTCTTTCTAGCTTTTGTTTAGCTCCTTCATCTTAGGCTTTTGCCTGCCCTTTCAGAAAAAGTTAAATATATCCTCCTCTGTCTAAAAAAATGTTTGCTGATAAAAAAATCTTTTAGCTTGGGACTGGCTAAGGAGGGAATGCAGAAAAGCAAAACAAAACACTAAGATGGAACTTGATCACTTTTAGGATGTAATTTTATATCATGTGGCCAAAGCAGTGGAGAACTGAAACTGATTCCTTCAGACCCAAGCTCCCAAAACCTAGCTGGAGCTAAATTCCTGCTTTGTACACCTGTGCTAGAGGAAGCCATTTTCCACGTTTCTCTCTGCACACATTATTGATCTCATTAAACTGTTATGGAATATAGCAGGCAAATAATTAGGAGATAGATGCTACAGCACCAAAAATTACCCCTCACAATGAGTGAAAGCAGCCTATACCCAGAAAACCAAGTGGTCTTGCCAACAGGCAAAACCTTACAGAAGCCAGTAAGCACCTTCATTTGCTGTGAAGCTTGGCAGAAATGTTCCAGGCTGAGAGCACCCTCTCACACATATTCTCTTTGCTACTGCCTCAGCATCTGACCTTCTGAAGGGGGAAAGGGATTTTTTTATTCCATTGCACATAGCTATTTACATTTGGCTGTCCAGTCTAATGTGTTTCCATTTTGTCAGATAAAATGAGACTGTCAAAAGCAAATCACAGAATACAAGCAAGCATGTATATGTATGCATGTATAGATATAGAATTATGTGCATATTAATACTTTTAAAACAGCCTATGCTTCATCCTTGCTCTTAAGGTAGTTCCTTTTCTACTGCTGGAGTTAAAAATTGAATTCCTGGTATATGTGAGGAAAATTTATAATTAAGTATGCCAATTTAAAAAATCCTACCTGCAAATGCTAAGGAAACAAGACTGATAATTAATTCCACAGATAGGCATTCATATTTAAGTAAAATGCAATTGCCTTTTTTTTTTTTTTTAATTACTGTAATAGAGTAGCTTGTTCAACACCATAGTGAGGATGATTTTTTAATCCTATCTGTGTTCAAAATCTTACCTAAGTGTTCTTAAATACTATTTGAAATCCCAGCTGGAAAAGTGCACACTAGTAGTATGCTTGATTATCACTATCCCCTTTTTAGGCCAAGACTGAGGACACAAACTTCCCTTATGCCTTCACTCACACCTTCTCCAGCCTTCTCTTTTTTTTTCCAGAAGTTCTTCTATGGTTAATAGAGAATGCCGATGGAAAATTATCTTTAGAAAAGGAGATCTCTTTAATGTTGATCAAATTCAAATATGACTTAAAGGATATTTTGTTACTATTGTACATTATGTATTTTAGCAGTGCTGGGTACAACAAACTGGCTTGAAAAGAACCCCTGTGGTATTGCCATGCATAAAAACTGTGCTGCTATGACCCCCAATCCCTGCCCAACCTTGAACCTTAGCATTTCTGTGTTCATATGACTCCGATTTCTGTTACACAAGTGAAAAACAAACAAATAGTTCCCTTGAATTCTGCGTGGAAGCTTTGAACAGGATCAACTTCTCCATAGTCGCAAAGCCAAATTTTCTTCACTGCCATTTTGAGTGAATAAAAGTCAGTAACACATATTCTAGTGGTTGCACGAACTTCAATGAGAACTTGACATTTCCCAAATCCATCCCTTCACTACAATTAGTTATAGAGGCAATTCCACTGGGAACAGCAGGTATTAAAGTGGGATTAAGTTCCATAGGTACATTAAAATGGTAGATATAAATGAATGAAGAAAACATGAATAACACTGTCAAGTACAATTGATGGGATTGTGCAAGAGGTCAAAAATTCTAGAAGCATTTTTTATTTATATTGATGGTTAGGTCTTTTAAATGTCTTGAAATAACAAATAACACTATAATATTTTAGAAGACAATCCCCTGCAAATACCAACACTCAATTATAATCCTTTACTCATTAGATAGTCATGAAAATAATTTGGAAAAAAACTTTCCTGTTTTGCTTTTCTATTTGTTCTAGATGCTTGAAAGTGTTCAAGCTGGTGGAAAGTTATCTTTGCCATACTGTAAAATGGGATAATTTAGAAATTATAACATATAATCACAATGTAACATAATAAGAAAATGAATAAATCATTACAGTATAATAGAATGCAAACTTGGAAATTTTAAGTACCTTAAGAAAACCCCAGAAAAAAACCAGGTATTTTTCTATTTGGAATAAATATTTACAATGTTCCTATGTCACTTAATTGAAGAAAATGAAAAAGTTTAACTATTTTGTTGGTGGATGCTTAGTTGAAGAGATATTTTTTATGGAATAGTGTGTGGAAGATTTGTTCTGAGTGCGTCTTGTGTACATTTCCGTACATGGTTCTGGTTCCCTGTCTGTATTAATTCTCTGTACCCTGGTAAATCCAGACGAGTAACATCTCACAAGCTTTGCCATAGGCAAACAACACAGGCCTCTGGAGAGGGGCTGTCACATTTGCTTTACCTTGGGTTGGCACGGCTTGTGTGGAGAGCTTGGTTTCAGCTTTGTATCATCTTTGCTTAACCAATAAGAGCACTAGTCGAGTAACCAGGTGCCACATTCAATTTGCTTTGGTTTTGCTTAGCTTAGTACACTTTTATAGCATTATATTTGTTTTAATGCTGGTGAGATAGGTCAGACTGAATTCAAACTATCTTGAGGTAAAATGAAAAGGAACTACAGTTAATCCTCAAATTTATTTCAAGAGTATTTATTTTATCTTCATTACAGAGCCTAATGCTATGTCACATTTCTTTGGCTTTCTGGGCTCACACCACACAATGAAGTAGCAGTTGGGTTTAGGTTTTTCAATATATAATGAATACATCTAAGTTTTGTTAATGACATAGAAGAATGAATCTTACTCTAGAAATCATCTTCCAAGACACCTTATAGTTTTAAGTAGGGTCTTCTCCTCTACTCTACTGCAACAAAGAAACCTAAATTATTCCGAATCTTATATAATCTAATGTTTTCATTAACATTCATATTAAGGCAATGCTTAACATACCATATGGAAATTATTTCCATTATTTAAAACTCCATTAAAAATATATAATGGAAAGCTATTCTTATGTCTGGAGTTATACAGCTATACAAAAGAGTCCCTCAGAGACACACCGAAGTCTTATTTGGAAGAACAATGTTATGCTTCCATTAATACAATGTTTTTAAAAATTATGCTAATGCTTTAAACATGTCTTCACCTTCTTGGATTGCTGTATATGATAAAGGCTTCTATATCAATTTCTACACCCATATACTTAATCAGTATCTAGAAGTACAACATCTAGCCATATAATCACAGCTAATGTGTGTGTTTCTGCAGATGCTATATAATTCTGTATACTTTTGTAAGCCAAACTTGTGTCACAACCTTTAAAAAGCAATTAAGGTATTTCCTAGTGTTTTGCTGCTGTAGATGACTTAAATTATCTCACCATCACAATGTCCTATTATCTCCCATTTTCTTCCACCACCTTATTTTTTGGCTGTGCTCACACTTCTTTTGCATGAGTTATGGTCTGACCCTTCACTTAATCAATTCAGGTCGCACAACAGGATTGGGGTGGGATGTGGAAGGTGAATATTTTTCTGCTGACTTAGTGACTCAGAGGAGAGACTGTGACTGTTAGGACACTGCAAGAAAGGCAGTCAGATAACCTTCGGAAGCAGGATCAAGCTATTTTTAGGAGCAGTAAGTAATTCGTTCAGCTAAGCTGCATCACAAAATCACACTTCCTGAAAGACTTTCAGAGAAATAAAAACCTAATTCAATGGTCAAAATTAAGATACTTTCAGGTAGTCTGTCTTGATAATTCATTTCATGTTTATTCTTCTAACTTTCCATGCAGCTATTTTTTTTCCTAATTTCAATTCACTACTTAATAGTCTAAAACTTTAGGCAGTTTTTTATCCCTTTTTCATTTGATATTACCTAAAGTGGCTCATCTGCCCAAAGATAAAGTACATGAACACTAAAGCAACAGCCTGTAATTACTCAAAATGAAGATACATTAATGGACTAGTCAATATATAATAACCAATTATAAAAAGAATTTAGAACAAACTTGATCTTCTGTACTGCCATGCTACTGAGTTTGGAACAAAAGCTTTTAAACCAAAGCCAGATTTCAAGACTGAATCTTATATTTGAGGTAGATAGAGTGAAAAATCATCAATTCTTACCTGGATATAACAAAATATATGGATATTACGTTTAACATACTGTATAAAAGCTCTTAACATTTTTCTTCTGCCTGGTGACCTGGTAGTTTGGTCAAGATGTTTGTTTGTACTACACACATTTGTCCTGAGACCCCTTTGGCATCCAAAGAACAAATTCCTTGCAAAACTACACCTCAAATCTTTATCTCCTTCCTAGTCCTGTGAAGCCATAAGGCACCTAACAGAAGTGGTACATTTTTTGCTGGGTTTGTCAAAAGTGCTCTTATCAGCACTCATAAACAAAGGGTGAGGGGAGGTACTTTGGTTCCATTGATTATGGTGTGGTCAGTCTTGACCACACTACTTGCCACTTGTGCACAACGCAGACTTATCAATACATGCTGGCATCAAGAAAGATTATCCATTAATTCTCGATTATCAAAATCCTTCATAAATCTACAAGCTACTGGGTATCATTGATTTGTGCTAAAAAGTTTTCAGTTATTTCATGAGTATTGCATTAATTTAAGTACAGCATCCAGACATTTCAGGCTTCAAAAATCAAAAACCCGCCATTTAGAAAAACAAAGCATGAAAGAGAAAGTAAGACACAAGGAACAGTCTTGATACTTACGAAAAGCTCTGTAGAACTCTTCCAGGGCTAGGTGCTTGTCCCCGTTGTAATCATCATATTTCAGCAAATCGAACACAGAGCACTCGGACGGTTCCTTGCCAAGCTCGTCCCGTTTTATTACCTGACAAGAAAATTATAACCATGAAATTACATTTGAGCTCTTAGAGTTCTCTGCTATAATTAATTGTTTCTAATAATCGTTTAATAGATCATTTTAAGGTTGCTGTGGGGCAATGAACTGCAACTGTGTAAAGTCAGGGATTTCCAGTTACTTTGTAATTATTTATTACACTTTTGAAAGTTAATACCTTCAGGACAGTCTCTCTGAAATGACACAAAAGTTTTTTAGAATATACACAGCATATATACTTTTATATAATGGAGACAGACTGAAGGACCACAAAGACACTGGGAATTTTAAAGCTGATTTGACTGTATATGTACAGGAATGGTGATTAAGAAACATTCAAATATAGCTAAAATATTAATTTTCCAAGTATAAATGGCATAATGTCTTTTTCCTCTACTTTCTAACCACAGAAACCAAATGCAAACACTTTCAAAAATAGCTAATATAAACTCTTACTACCCTACTAATTCTATCAAGTTCTTACAAGCTTTTGACAAGCCTATTACCTTACCAAAACCTGTTATATAAGCAGCTGACCTGAAAAGGCTCCTGTTTCTCAATGGGGACACATACAGTGCGTAAATAGATCATAATCAATAGCTGTCAAATTTTTAATTCTGATGAACTTATCCCAGAGAAATGTTCTTTAATATATGCACCATTTTGTTTTAGGTCTGTGCATATTGTAGACATCTACTTAGATTCCAGCTGAGGAATTTTTAAGATGCTGACAGTGATTTAGAATTGCCATATTACATGGGGCATGTTTTAGAAGTAATACCACATAACTGAAAGAGCCAAAAAATGCAACATTTCGTTTTAATATTGCACAGTTTACAGTTTTATATTAGGCACAGAAAAAATAATGTTAATTATAATATTATCTTAAATTGTAAATTTCATATATAAATATATATTGTTATATATATAAAATTATAATGTTAATTCGTAGGTAAAATGATTACTCTTCCAACCCTTTATCAGTCTCCTATGATAATTGTAAACCTATTATTATATTTGTATCAACAGAGAATATCTTCCGAAAAACATGGGATACAGGGGCTTTTGTGTTTCTATTCTGCAAAGGAATTAATTCAGTTACTATTCACGTAAAAACAAAATACTTAAAAGAATAATAGAGCATAACAGGAGTATTAGAGGAAAGAAAAAGACACAAACATTTTATGCTACCAGAAGTAATTTCCTACATAATAATATAAAAGCATTATAAAGGATAATCACCTTGTTAGTACATTAGAGAGTATGAAAACCATTTACAAAGATAAAAAAAATCACTACAAAACCACCTTTTCCTATTAGCAATTAAAAATACATACTATGCTACCTGAATATTAGTGCTAACTACTTCCCATCCTTTAAAAGCCTTTTTATTGAGTTCACATTAAAGTGAATTAAGAAAATATGAAATTGTGTAGATCTTGCAGCTGGTACATAAAGGACAAAAATGTAGTCTGGGAAAATTAGTAACTGTAAAACCATTATGGTTATACAAGAACTGCTAAATATGTAATGGTGTGTATTGGAAACTTCAGCAATCACTGAAATTTCAAGGCCATGAACATTCAGTATGAGAAGCACTGTTCCTTCCATCGTTTCATGGTTTTAAATGCTTGCTTTCACTATCTTCAGTCATACAAATAAGGATGAAATTTTACACCTAAGGTTGAAGAAAACTATTTTTGAAACCCCCAAAACAGATGGGGCTTTATAGTACCACATTTTAAATTTAAAATTAGTTTACTCAGCTTCCATTTTTGAACTAAAATCTGTTATGTGTTCAAACTGATCAATTACAAATGAAAAACAACATATTTTTAAAAAGAAGAATCATAATTTAAAAAAATGGATAAAATAATTCTGCTATTTCAAATAATGATACTACAGACAGGTACATTTTATCACCTTGACAATTATTTAATTTTTGTCTACAGGAAACCTATCATTTTGACTACAGATAAAAGATTCAATGTTTGTTGTTGCACAGATATTTTATGTTGGTGATATATTTTGGAATTCTTTGGAAAATACACTCACTGTTGATAAACCCTCCAAACTGTGAGTCTGTGGGAATAGATTTTAGAAGGTACAGAAGAGATTTCATATGATGATTAATCTTAATGGTCTCTGATTTCCTGCTGTAAGAGCTGTTCCAACCTGAATTCTCTTGTGCAGATCTAGCCATCTCCCAATTTTCCAATGGGATCTGTGGATCAGATCAACTCTGATCAGAAGAAAAATGAACCTTCACGGAAGTTTTGGGTTTTGGTTGGCTTTTCCTTTTGAAGGGGAGGGAGATAGATATTCTATCACATGAGATATGACTCAGAGCCAGCTACAACTCAGGGTGTGGGGGTTTGGATTTTGAAGAATTGCCTGCTTCTGTAATAGCATGAAGTGCAGATCAACTGTGATATGAAGTTACAACCATATGAAGTCAACAATATGAGACTCCAGCAAAGCCAATACGACTGCCTGACAAATTAAGGTTGCACTCCTTACAGAAGTTTTTTGCAAGACATTACTTAAAAGTGTAGGACAAATAGAATAAAATTCCATGTGTATGATAGAGTATCATGTAATCATACTTGTGTTTCACAGACAATCCAACAATGCACCTTAAATTTTAAATTCTATTAATCCATTAATTTCTGTCCATGGAGAAGAGTAAAATGCAAGGAAACTGTTTCTTAAGCCAATTCTTTAAAGCCAGACTGTCCACTACTTGTTTAAATGGTGATTTGTTAGGGAGGCAAAAGAAACTGGCAAAATTTTTAGGAAGTCATAATCTAGAAACAAAATACTTACTATAAAGGTTAAAGCCTGATGAAGATTGTCTGCACAATTTTATGACTGTGCCATACAAGTCAAACATGGATTATTTTATTTCTAATTTTTAATTCGAAGATTCATACCAGAGAAGATTCACAAATATTTATGCCCACAATTTTTAGTTTGAATTTGCATAAAGAGAGTGAAGCATTTACTTTCAATATTATAAACTCATAAAAGGCAAAATATACAGTAGAACTGTTCATGGTTCATTGAGAAACCCCATAAATACTGAAAACTTAGTAACTTATCTACACTTTCAAATTAAATATGTCTTTTCAAAAAAAATTAAATTTATCCATCAGAATTTAATACTCTTTGAAACATGGAGAGGGATTTACACTTTCTGGAAAAGATTAAATTTCTAAAAGATATAGTACATAATTATCTGTTTCCTATGAAACACCATGCTGTTACTTCAGTTCAGAGCCTCTCAGATATTTAGTCAGTACAACTCCAAATTTTAAAAGATTAGGAAAGGTAATCTGATTAAAAAATACAAACTGCACATCAGAATAGATTGTTTCATTCTTTTTAATCTGATTTCTGACAGTCAAAATGAAAAATCTGCAGATGTTATGAAACTAGACCACAAATAACATAATGCATTCTTCATTAATCCACCTTACCTGAAGTGTTACTGGTCAGTGGCTTTTTGCTTGCCTGTGATTAATGGTCTTTATGTACCTCCCCAAGGAAAATGTTACATAAATACAACTACAAACAAAACCTCCCTTTAAATCAAATATGGCCACTCAGTATACTTGCATTCATCTTTCCTAAAAGCAAGTACCTTATCACAACAGTGCCACTCAGTGCTTGATAAAACATCAACTACATCAAACACTCAATATTGTGAGAACTGTGTTCCAAATGAAATCTGACTGAATAAGGGGGGGTTCAATTACTTGTTCCACCATCTTCTAAATTAAAAGAATTGATTAATATGAAACCAAATTGATAATAAAGGTTGGTAAATTGTTCTGTTCTTTAGCTTCTGTTAATCTAGCTAAACCAATAGTTTTATACTTTACCACCACATCCTGTAGGGCAGCAACAAAATCCTCTATTTGGTGTCTCTAGTAGCGTGATACTTTGATATATGTAAAGGTACAGGACTTGTGCATGACAGAATGATACAGAGATCCCCTAGCAAACAGATATCTGAACCACTAAACCCACACCCAGTGGCCTGCAAAGGCATGTGCTCCATTTCATTTTAAGGTGTTACCTCAATACTATCCCAAACTGATCAAGTTACATAGCTCAGCTATGAGTCTTTCTGCAAACTACTCCAATGAGAGGCACATTTCCCTGCCTTTCCAGTTCTGCACTTAGCAGGGGGAAGACCTAATCTGACTTGAAAGATGTAAATGTGTCCTTAGGTGTCTGCAAATATAATGCTATAGAGGCCTAGCTCACAGTATAAGACCAGAATAGGTATAAGGGCCACACAGATAGGCTGGATAAATTCAGCCTCTCAGAACTAAACCTGGAACCACTGGCACTCTGAGACTGTGGCTTTGGACTAAACAAAGAAAAGACAAGGAGTCCAAACAAAATCCTGCACCATATACTTTGTGTCCAGTTCTAGTCAGCACCAGTTCTTGAATCTTCTCAAGAAATGAAGTTTGCTCCTGCTTCTTTCACAGTCTGCAAGATTACAATGGAAAAGGATGCTATTTGATAAAACCAAAGGCACCTAAGAAAGGTCAAGATGTTAGAGTTTGTATGATGATCACAGTATTTGTAAGTTTCATCTCACTCCTAATCCCTAAGAGAGTTTTAATTTCCCCAAATTTTAAAGTTTCATGTAGAGTTTTTATTTTTATTTTGAACCTAGAATTGAATATAGCACGTTTAGTTTTTCCTTGATTAATGATGGTAAAAATAGATAATGCAACATAAATAATATGTCCCTGATTAATAGCAGAAAATAAATAGAGCTATACGTCAACACACAAAATTTTCTTCTGCCTATGTAACATGCTGTGAAAACCAAAGTTAATTAAAAACACAAAGAGGAAAAAGACTCATTATCCCTTCTCTGAGTTCCAAGGCTTCCAAGTAACTCTCAATAACATCACTGATTAGATGCTAAATCAGAAATCATGAAGGCCAAGGTACAATCAAGTATTTTGGTCAGTTTAAGAAACAAAGCCTTACAGAGAGATGAAATTTATATAAGTTGTGCCTCTGCAAACAAGGCCCATGAAGTATCAGCTGGCATAAAGTGCAAAAGTACTATCATTAATACAGAAATAAAACCCAAAAAGCTTGGGAGTATTTTTTTTTTTTTTGTAGAAGTAAGTATGAGTTTTTATAGAAATGTAATGTATTTTCATTTGTCCTAAGTTAACCTGGTAAGTAAAAGAAAGATATGCAGGTATTTGAAATTACAGATATTAATTCATAAACATTTAACATTTTAAGGACGTTAACTTATTTCTTTGAATCTAAAAACTGACCATTGAAAGGAGGGAAAGGAAGAGTAAAATTTATTTTTTGTTGTTATTAGGTATTCAACTTGTTTTCAGGCTATGTCACTTCCCTTTTCTGTACAATTTTGCTTTCTTAGTTACTAGTGTAAGAAATAAAAAAATTCTTCTAAGTCTAATCAAGTATAAATTATTTCACTTCTCACTCTTCTTCCTTCAGAAAGGAACTTGCATTTCATTGTTGACTAAGATGAAATATTTTTAGAGCCTATGCATCTTTCACTGATGGCAACCAGAAAAGGCTTACTGTTTATAAAATGGCAGTTCCATCATAGTAGAATAATTGCATTCATAACTGGAAAACCACATTTTATTCCCATGTTTACCCTTAATGCTTCTGCTCCTTTTCCTCTTCCATACAGCAAAAACAATACACAGTAATAAAACAGTCTACTGTGACAGAACCACTGATATTTCATTTACAAATTTTTATTAAATTGCAGTTTGGTTTTGCGTAAGATAAAATAGATTAAAAAATAAGTTTGTTAAGAACTGAATATTCATAGCTAACCAGAAGATTCAATTATTTTCCATTATTTTGGATTCATTTAAAATGTGTCAAAGTGCTTTAAAAACAAACCAAACTGTGGTAAATATGGTATGTTAATTCATGTTTTTATGGATTATAGTATGTTAAAATCATGTTTTGGTAAATGCAAACTGTAAATATGTTCTGGAGAACGTAACCTTAGTTTCAGCCAGTCAATGGATTGACAAATTCTGAGGCAGGCAGCACCCTGGAACTCCCATTAAGAGGAATACAATGGACTGCCGGGAATTGGAGACTGCCATCTGCATCAGAAAGGAGGACACATTAAGATAACCAATCAGTTCTCCTCCTGAAAGCAGCAGAACCATCAGAGCTTCACTATCACGTTGATCACCGGAGGAGATGTCTGTTCATTCTGAATTTCGTCTTCCATTTTACCCACCTGAGAAAAGAAACTGACACTTCTCCCTCCCATAGGAAAACCCATTCAGCAGTCCAATGCTGAACTGTAATGCATTCGAATAACCACCCCAAGAAAACAAAGAACTGTGGGGAAATCTTATGCCAGGGGCGAAATAAAGTGTATAAAACCTGGACCCCAGATGGGGCCAATTTGTGAACTTTGGGGGGTCTGTAGTGAGATAGAGGTTGCGTCCCAGTTCACTCTTTGACAATCCTGGGTTATCGTCACAGTAACTCCGCTTGTTGGTTTTATTGGAATTCTGTAATTTGATTTTTTTTAATAAACAAAATTATATTTCAATTGGCAAAGTGGATTGGCATTTATAACAAAACCCCTAAAGGAACCACCTCACCTTACTGTAAACCTCACAGACACGTTGATCAGAGATTATGAAGATGATGAGAATCCTGCCTATTTCATAGACTCACAGTTTGCAAAGATAGATACTCTGTCTCTGGTTAGTAACTACATCTCAAAACAGAGTGGTCTGAAAGGTTAAATTCATAAGTCCTTTCAAAATTAAGCCACATCTCTCTTTCCAATATAGGATTTGGAAACTAAAGTGTTAAATGAGTCAGACTCGGCAGTTAAAGCAGTCAAGGCAGAGAAGAATATATATTGGAAAAAAATTTCCATTTAGCCCGCATGGAGCTACATAACCCCACAGTTTTCCTATTAAATTTACATAGTGTATTGGAGTTAAAATTCTTTTTTAGCTGGAATTCTGTATTGAACTACAAAGCCATGAAAAATATTATACCCAGATGCTTAAATTGTTCAAACAGTAGAAAAAGTAGTCTGCCAATTTTTAATGTATTGCTATCATACTTGAAGTATTAAAAAAACCAAAAAAAACCCAAAACCAAACCACAACACCCCCAAACAAACAAATAAAAAACTTAAACAAACAAATGACACCTCCCCCAAAATAAGCCCCCAAACCCCAAAACCTTTTTTACTACTTGAAATGGGTTTTTTTAATAAGCACACTACTTTTGCTCTTTTTGGTAGAGAAGTATTTTTTTCTCTTGCATCAAGATGCAAATTTAATAGCCTTATGACTTTTGATCCAAAACATATCAATAAAATTGGAGTGTCGCTGTCACCATTTCCAATCTCCAACTGATTCATTTCAATTTTACATTAGATGACTATATGGACACATATGAGATAATAAATGCAATCCAAGGGCCTGATTGCACAGCAAGATTGAGGAGATGTACTATAAACTGAACTTCAATATTCACGTGAACATATATTAACTTTGACTCCTTGTTTTCTACAGCAACTATGTTGCTTTTCATATCTCCTTAATATTATTACATTTAAAATGCAGACAGGAGCTACTGTTTATGACAACTCTGCAGATTTCAAAATTTTGACTGTGAGCACAACTGGGAAAATTTCTCCTAACCCTCAGAACATTTTCAGGAGTACAGTAATGTCTCCCTGTGGATGGTTGACCCTGAATGGAATAATGGCTTCATGGGCCAAGATAAAGTGAGGGAGAGGTCACTCAACAATTACTGTCATGGGCTAAGCCTGGAGAAAAATTAACTGAATTCAATCCTAATCAGACAAGAGTAAGAAAAATGAGAAGTAAAACCAAATATTTAAAAACTCCTTTCCTCCAAGGGGCTTAACTTCACTGGCAATATTCTCTATATTCTCCTTCCCCAACAGAGCAACGGGACAGGGAATGGGGACTGCAGTCAGTTCATCACATGTTCTTTTCTACTCCTTCCTGCTTAGAGGGAGAATTCCTTTCACACTTCCCTTCCTACAGGAGACAGTCCTCCATGAACTGCTCCAAGGTGAGTCCTTCCCATGGGATGCAGCTCCTCATGAACTGCTCCAGCATTGGTCCTTCCCAAAGGGAACAGGGAGGAGTCCCCTGGTCCAAAAGGGTCCCCTCCCTCTCTTCAGGAACAGAGTGCTCCAGCATGGGTCCCTCATGGGGTTAATTGTGTCCCTTGCCAAACCATACAATAACAAAGCAAATAACAGTAACAATTTACTTTACATTAAGCCGTAGGTTGAATTATTTGATGTTTCTGCAATGAATTTTGGCAAAACCAAAACCCATGTATTTGGGGTTTAAGGCTGACTTGTTTCCATACTTGTGAAAAAGCACTGCTTACAGCTGTCATAAATTCCTCTTTATAGAAAAAAAAAAAAAAAAAAAAAGCATGTTGGGAAAAGTATGTATAGAAAAGTTTGAAAACACAATAATGGAAAATTTTTTTTCATTATTTTAAAACTATGTTTCACACATACACACAAAAAGGAAAAGTACACGTACAGCAGTAGAGAATAGAGAAGAATTAAATATAATTTTCTAATCTATATATGTGACTCCTATCTCCCACCTATTCATATAGTTATTTATTCATATAGTTTATTCATATATAAATTATTATTAAGATATATACAGGCACCAGTGTCCCTTAAAAGTTGAAGTTCTGAAAGACTCTAAAAAGAAGCAGGAAAAACAAATCTTAGGACAGTACAGAAAAATATTTTTAAATTAGACTTTTCAAATAGTGTATTAGTAGTCAACTCGAAACCTATATTTGCAATCACCCTCTGGTCCTTGAAATTGTGACTAAAATTTTAAAAGTTGGCTGTATGGAAGTGATAACTCCAGCCTATTTCTTCACTCTGCCATGCAACTTAAAACACAGGGTAATGATCAACACTCACATCTAAAAATTCCTACTTTTCTTAAACTTTTAATTGGCTACTTAGCACTAGACTCATTAATATAGTTTATCCACTATTAGGTTTCTCAAACACAGACCTCTAAGAAATCAAAGTACATTTGCCCAATCAAAACTGTTTAATAGAATCAATCTTTTTAGGATAAAGCTACTAGCATTTTGATAAACCTGGTGCTGTTATGCCGACCAGAGCAGCAATTACTGGTCTAGATCTGTAATTAGTTGAAATTTGCTATTTAGAGACTTCCATGAACTCTCTTTGCAAGATTTCTTCTATACTTCTCTAGACCTAACTAAGATAAAGCAAAATTACTTCTTTAGTATTGCAGAAGTGATATACTTCATTATTTTAATTGTTTTCAATTTCTACAATACAACTATATAGTTGGACTGGATGATAGCATGCAGTGGATAATAAAACTCATGGTCACAGCAGCCTAGAATGTTCTAACACACTGCATTATACTTCAAAGCATTATACTCAAATGTCTAAATAATCACGACACAATTTCTGAATAATTAAGCTATTCAAAAATTCACAAACGAAGTTTTCCACCTCAGAGACTCACATTTTCTAAAGTACCCAAAGACATAATATTTCCTGAGTACATGTCATGAAAAGCCATCTGAATAGTCACTGTGCCAATAGAAACAAAAACGAAACCTTACCTGAGACAATTCATTAGTATCCACAAGTCCATTTTTGTCTGAATCAAAAGAATTAAACATTTGATCTACAAGAAGTTTCTTTAACGCCATTTTCTCACCAAAAGTTTTATCTTTTGATTGTGCAATGTATTTCTGGTTTTGTAGATCCAGTAACATATTTTTCACTTCAGTGTACTCAGTAGGTTTGCATTTATCCCCTGAAAAGAAAATACACAAAACAAGATTACTTGGAATTTTATTTCCTATTAAAAGTTTAAAGGCAAACAAAACCAAAAACTGAAAAGGCAGAGTATTAACTTCTTACAGCACTACAAACAGGGTTCTTTTAAGAGATGAAAAATTAATTCTGTAATAGTATGATCCATTGCGTTTCCTTGCCTGGGCTTCAAATTAAGAAAAAAACAAATTATTGCAGTTTTAGATAAATTCTTAGACAAGGTTTTATGTTTATAGAAACTAAAGAAGCTTTTATCAGTTTCCAAGTCCATACTTTTTAAATGTATGATTCAGGAAAGGTACATCCGAAGATTTATTAAAATTTCACCTTTGGGAAAGCTTTTCATATAAACGTAGAAATGTAACGTATGCAAAAAACCTGCAAATAAGATAGAAAAATATATGCTATATATTTCATAATATTTGACTTCAGAAAACAGAAATTACTCATGAGTGCTCATAAGCTATCTCTATCGTTTCATTTATTGGACATAGCAAGCTTATTTGAACAAGAAAAAGTGGGATTGCCAAAGGAAGAGAAAGGATAACTTTGAAAAGATCTGATTTACTCTTTTCATTATCAAGTCTTCTATAAAGTGGAAAATGTTGCAGAAATTTTCTGCATACAGTGATTACAGTCAGTACTTATTTTAAACCAAAGCACAAAATTATGTATGCCTGGTGTTCCCTTATGTCAGTTGCTGCACATTTTAAATTGGATAGAGAAACAGTTTGAAAGAGTTTGTTTGGGGTTTTTTATTAAGATAATCTTAGGATTTCGAAAGGGTTTTTTATAAGATGAGATATGTAAATATGTACCAGCATAATACCACGTATTTGTTACAGATGTATACTTGCAGTTAGTCAATACTTCACTACAAGTAGTGAATTTAAGACTAGAGCAATATACTGATTAGTAAAGAAAGTTATTTTGCAATCTTCTCTTTAGTCACTATTCTCAAGATACAGGGGTCTATGAGAAACAACTATTTACCTCATGGAAATTGCACAGGCAATTTTGTTTTGCAAGTGGATCTTTTATGAAACATCTAATTTACATGTATAGGACTGGAATTCATTATTTTGGTATATTTAATGGTATGTGCATCGTGGCATATGGTGACACTGTGGACATCTTCACAGCCATTAGAGAAGGCAGAGAGAGAAAAAGTTCCTAAATGCTTCTTACTGTCCTAGAAAGACTCAGATCTAGAAGAGAAGGATTTATGATAGAAATGAAATCATGGAAGAAAAAATGTTTTTCAGAATCAAATCCACTCTAGCCATTTCTATTTTGGTTTTTCTAAAAGCCACCAACTGTTATGCAGCTATTTAAGTAACAGAAATAGACAAACCCAAGTTGTATTTAACTGACAGCCTAAGCTGTGCATAGTATTTGCATATTTGTCCTCATCTGCCAGGGGCATGAATATTGAGGCCATACAATTCGTAAGAGTTGAGTTCTGGGTGAGTGCTTTTCAGGGGTCTAATGCAGAATTACTCAGTAGGGAAATATGTTTATTCCTCAGGCATTCTGAAGCTGCAGCGAGCAAACCTTGCCATCTGAATGGATGCGGGCTCCAGGTGGTAGGGAGGGGAAAGAGCACTTAACTTGAACATACTCTAATTCATTTGGGCGAACTCCAAGAGACTGGGCCAGAAAACAAGCATCATCTTTGTCTCCCCTAGATAACTTTTCTGGCTGTGATATCCTCGGAAAGACAGTCTGGCTTCTCTCTGCTGCAGGTGATGACTAACACCGTTTTGCCTGCACTTGTGGCAGGGCGTGGATGGCAGGGAAGACAAGACAAATCCTATTTGATTGTGTACTGCTCAGAGCTAGCTACCACAGTCAGACCTAAGCCCTTGTAAATGATCTGTCCTATTCTGCAGGTTTAAAACTGCAAAGAGCTATTCCTTAGAGATAGAGAACATAGAAAAAGAGTACGTTTTCTTAATAATATCTGTTAAATCATGGATTTGTCACAGTAGCACTCACAAGTTGCTTCATGCCTGAGATTAAAAAAGAAATTCACACTGACAATTTTTTGCCTCGAAGCACAGAACCACGTCTCTCATGGTTTGTCTCTCAAAATTGCACAAATATTTCCATGAGTGATTTTACAAACCGTCTAAATTTAGAGGAAAAAAAATTCAATTTATCTATCACATGACCATGAATGAAAACCATTGCAATTATTAGTTGGGTTTCCTACTTTTAACTCAAAATAGACTTTATGGAAAAAAGTTGTAAACATAGTTTGATTGCAGTCCAGGAAAGACATTTTAATGTACTTTAGACATGAACTTTACATCTAAAACTTAAGGAAAAATGAACTAAGGTATTCTGTCACAACACCTGCTCAGAGAGAAAAGAATTCAGAAAACACCTTTTTCATAATATTACTTTTTTTTGTACATTTCTCCTTGCATAGCACAAACTTCTGTAGCTGCTACAACAGTCATAGAAGAGCACTTACATATTGCATGTTTATAAAGTATTTATACATTTACCCAGAAGAGAAAAATGGTCGTATCATTTTTTAATATAAAACATAAATCATGTCTAATACAAAATAACCCGAGAGACCGCTACTTCCACAAGTTTGGATACTTCCTGTAGGAAAGCTAAGTTAAGCAAGTTAAGCAAAGTAATTTGTTAGAACCACCATATTATTTATATTTCGATCTAACATCCACCTTCTAAATATTACTATGAATTTTAACTATGCACATCAAGCCAGTGAGAGAAGAACCTTCAGTTTATGATCTAAGCTAATTACAGTTGTATTAAACCAGGTTTCCACAGCTATACTACATTTAAACCTTTTCCTTTTATACATAATTGAAAGTAGTCTTTACACTAACATCTGGAATTTAAGGACAAACACGATGGATGGATGTCACTGACAGAAAAGGGAATCGCAAGGAAAGAATGAAACGCTCCTAGTGAACATAGGGCAAAATTTCATTAACAAATCGCTCTCTTATCTCATTGTCATGACTGCCTTTTTCTGCAATATTTGAGGAAATGTGAAGCTGATGTTTAAATTATGAGAATGTGGTTCTGTTTACAGGAGACCTCCCCAGGCGGGAGTAGCAGCACAGACAAAAACTCAATTGCTTTATTTATGTTCTAATTTAGTAAGCATTAGTTGTGAAACAGTTGTCTCAATGACACACAAATGGCAAATGGAGATTAGGTATGTCAACATTTATAGTGAGGAAAAGTAATTTATGTTTAACAAAATTGAGAAAGACAAACTATGAGAATATACTACAATTATATTACTTCCAAAAAGACCTGCTAAATTCTATATAATTAGCTATATACATGAAAGGGTAACCTACATGAACATAATTTACTAACTTAATTCAGTTTTCTAGTACTTTTTTCTTTTATTTTTGAACTAGAATTCCTGCAAGAATAAACAGTTATTTTCTAAAAAAAAAACCAAACAAACAAAAACAAAAACAAAACCCAAAACCAAACCAAAACAAACAAACAAACAAAAACCAAACAAACAAACAAACAAAACCAAACAAACAAACAAAAAAACCCCCACCAAATCTTTCCTAGAAAGCAATATAGAAATACAGAAAGAAAACACAAAATTTGCTTTTTTGTTTGCCTCATTCATAGAAAGGATCCGTTCCTTCCTGGAACTACACACCAGTTTTTGTCAAACAAACAAACAAACAAACCCAAATAAACAAACCTAAATTTAGAAAAAAAACACCTCTGCTATGATTTATTTCACAAGTTTTCTGACATTGTGCAATCACAGAAGGTGTGCAGAAACCTAAAAGTGACAAAACAAACGCAGTGGAATCTAAGTGCAGGTCTCCAGTTCCATATCTTGTACTTTCCGAAGAAGTAATATTCCTAGGGTTTACTTCATTCAAACTCAAAAGTAATAGAAAAATGAAATATTTGCTGTTCTATTCCATTCAACGCAATAGTTTTGTAGCTGTATCTCTATTACCTAGGAAACAGCTGAAAGTTAGATTTTGAGTGCTACTGTCCTTCTAGACACTACTGAATAGTGGTATCTGCCTATAAAAGAAAAAAATGTTCTGTTTGACAATTAGTCTTCCTTAATTTGTAAGAGAAAAAATTATCACAAAATTAACTAATTATTTATGAAAATATGAGAAAGGAATAAACACATTCTTAACAGCTGCAAAAAAATGTTAAAGAAACAGCTAAGACAATAGTTTAGGGAACACTCCTGTCATGGGTGGAAAAATTTAACCAAAAATGTGTATTCTATTTTCATCTGTTGAAACTGGTTGGGAGATATTGTTCTTTATCTCTTGTAACTCGAGGGGTGGAAAGAGGGCAGATGCCTTCTGTTAATGGGACACCTGATAACACCAGATAAGGCAGCGCCTCCTTATCTCTTCCTCCACCCATCCTCCTCCGAGGGACATCACCTGTGAATGGGCCATTTAAGGCCTCTCACAGGACTGATAACATCACCTCATTCCACTGTGAGATGTTCCACCCAGTGGGAGGAGCCAAATCCTCTCCACTGGGATAAAACCTGCAATCCCTTCTTATTCCAGATCTGTATTGTTTCAAACACTAATGCAGCCAGTTTTCCACTGAATTCTTGGAGGAAGACTGGACCCATCTCACCAGCACTGGACCCTTTGTTCTACAGGATCATCTCTACTCCACAGAACAGCATCTGTTACTCCAGGAAGACTTACTTGGACTGCTTCCAACCCTGACAACAGGGTGTCAGGTCGTATCTCTGACTCTGTCAGGGTTTTCTGGGACTTTTGTTTGCTTGTTGTTGTTTTTTTTTTGTACTATTGCATTTTTATTTTTTAATATTCATAGTAAACAACTGTTATTCCTATTCCCATATTTTTGCCTGAAAGCTCCTAATTGCAAAATTGTAATAATGTAGAAGGAGAGGGGTTTTACATTCTCCATTCCAAAAGAAAGTCCAGTTTTCCCTGACAGATACCCGCCTTTCCAAACCAACTCCTTACATCCAAAGTCAGATATCAGATTCTTGTATTTTGTAGCTTTTAGAAAAACACTAATACGCACAAAGAAGAAAAGAATGCACGTATTTAAAAAACACAATAAAACAAATAATTTGATTTCTCTTTCTAGTTCTTTTACCACATTCATGATCAATACTTTAGCCTGTCTTTGCCTGAGCCACTCAATTTAATAGGACAACCCTTATGTCAGAAAGCTAATATTCATGGCATGTCAATTCCTACAAAAGTCATCAGCTGCTGAGATACAATCTGATTGTGAGCTGTGATTTTGCACTGAGTTTTATCTCTATCTATTGACAGATTTTTATCTATATCTATATAGCACAAATGATTTCTGCCTTATTCTTTTAAAATGAAAATAATTTTGCATCTCTCAGACACAGCAACAAGTTTTCAGTGAAGCATATCTCAATGAACACTTTAAAATAGTCCAAAACCAACATATACATAAATCAGACTCTAAGAAATGGAATAGACCTGATAAGCAGCAGCTTCTAACCTTCTACATTTTCAACATATTTAGAATAATCTAATCAGCCAAAACAATTCACTGCAAAATCACAAATTATATTGCAAGGAGTAAACATGAGAAATTAATCCAAGATAATATATATATATATCTACACATACACACATATAGAAACTAACACAGATATGCAGACACACACATTTGTATGCACATAGAGACACACATACCTGATATTAATTCAATTTCAAACATAACATAAGGGGCAACTTGAAGGTCTTCATTCATTCAGGTATTTCTCAACATCTGTCTATATATAAAGCATATAATCTTACCTGTAGCCCTAACAAATAAAGGGACACTTCAGACCACTAAAATTGCTTAGGTTTATCTCAAAGAAACTTCAAGTTCAGATATTGTTTCACAATATCTTATTTTTCAATATAAAACTCATATCTTCCAAATGTAGAGGTCAAAATTTTGACTCCTATTCTTTTGTCTCCTCACTGAAGCTCTGGAACTAGAAGAGAAACAATCTCACCTGTACATAGAACTGAATTTTGATCTATGGCCCAGAGTCTGAGGCAGGTAGAGAGGAAAGCTTTACACTCACAAGCAAAGAAAGAGGGATTAATATCAAAGCTTCTCCCTGTTGAAGCTATGTTTTAAATGAAAGGTGAGAATTTTCTACCATTTTTTAAAAAACATTAGATTTCAGGCCTGAAAATTTTTGCCCAACAGCTGCTCAGCTTTACACATTCAAAGTGACTAAAAAAGTGGTGAGAGGAGGGGCGCTGAATAATTTCCACAGCACTCAATCAGCAGATGTGCTGCTTTATGTCTTATTGTGCAGCATCCATACTTTTTAATGACATATTTAATTATCTAAATCCAAATTCAGCATTACTGTCAAAGTCAAGATACTCAGGTGTTAAGAACTTCAATTACTCATTTCTGTTGTGCAAGTAAGTCTAAACAGCTACAGAAATTTTTAAGAATGTTCAACAGTATTCTCTATTGTTATGGTCTATACAGAGAAAAATAGCTCCCATATAAACAAACCACACAATTATCCAGAGATAGGCACAGAAACACAAAATTCTAAAACTATATCTGTCATTGTCCTTGAAAAAACTATTTGATTACCATAGCTGGTATATAAATTGAAATTAATCTAGATTTTCAAAGCCTTAGTTGTACTTTGTAAATAAAGAATAATGCTGTCCTTTCCTCAGACACCATCAGTCAAAATGTTCTTAATCATTTCAATTTTTCTAAAAATCATAAGATAAAAGTAATAATTTCACTTTATTTCACATATCGGCACAAGTCTGGTGTCCACTTATCTGGAGCTTTTCAGTGCCTAAGCAATCAATAATTCAGATCTACTATTCAGACTTCCTTAGAGAAATGCCATTTAGGTTAAGTAACAGTAGAAGTTGTAACAAATATACATTAAGATTAAGCAAAAAATGTAACTGCAAATCAGTTTCAAAAAGTACTGGAATCGGCTTTTGGCATGGTGATTTGTGCTGTTCTTCTAGTTGTTAATGCAGAGTCCTTACATCACAGATCTCTTGACGGAAGAAAATAGGTCATCTAAACTTTCACCTTCAAGATGGCATTTGAAAGCTACAGCAGGTTGGCAGTAATGAGCAAAACATCACTCTCCACAGCTGAGAAAACAGTGAATGTTGGGGTTGTGTGGACTGCATGCTAGCATCACAAACACAGTAAGCAGTGCTAGTCCGTAACTGGAAAATGCAGGGCTCTTCTATAGGACTGACCTTGTTGTGAAACAACTCAAATCCACATTGCTTTCATACAGTGATACCACTTCTCAGAATCTCTCATGTCTTTCATGTTTACCTTGAGCTATTATACCATGGTAAAGAAGAGATGAAAATTGGGTGCATTTTAGAAATGAAGGATTTAGGTTTTTTTTTTGTATCCAGCTCAAACTTTTAGATCACTTTTTCTATTTGTTTCATACATTTAAAAAAAATTAACCTTCTGTTTCATCTGTAAACATTAATGTAAAATATCAATAAGATAATCTGGGCTTCCTTGTCCTTTTTAAAAGAAATTTAAGAGAGAAGAAGACACAAGCAGTGTGTCCCAAAGGAAGGAATTATTAAAAATGAAGGTTGAGACAGAAGTTTAATGCAGCATTTTATTTTCCCCTCTAGTGAAGTTAATGCAACCATTGCTGCTATTAGTCTTCCTCCCACAGGGCTTCAACAATTTTTGACTTGAAGTATCTAAAGTGATGCTATAAAAGACGTAAAATGCTATAAATGCTGTAGGCCTACATTTAAAAAAAAAAAAAAAATCATTCCACCAGCCATCAAGGAAGCACTTATGGAATGTAAGCCTCACCAACAAATCTATGCAGAATTCCATTTCTGCTTCTGGGGAAGCATGTGTCAGAGGGCTCTCTCTTATTAAAAACAAACAAAGAAACAAAAGGTTACTGAAGCACACAAACTATTTAGTCACAATCTTTTCCAAAAGCTTCCCAGAGATGTGAAATATTAATAGGTTTATGAAGGTGAGGTATGAAGACTGGGCTAAGCCTAACTAAAACAGTACTAAAACACTGGGAAAAAAAAAAAAAAAGACGACCATTCTGCTGCTCCATTTCTATTTCTTCTCCACCATCACCTATGTCCACTTCTCTCTTTGTTTTCCCTTTGTCACAGTTGGGTTTTTCTGCTAATTGCAGGAGTTGTTAAATTCAGTCTCTTGCTAAAAGAAAAGGAGACTTAGTTTTACGTGTGTGTGTATATATATATATGGAACCAAAAATTAACAATAACTTGGCATCACACACACTTGTGTCTGAATTTCTGCTCATACTCATACTTGAAGATAAAGTCATGTAAATCAATGCAAGAGAAAAGCCAGGCCTACTTAACCTGATTTGCATTTAGAGATGCAGAGTGAACCTTGCAAATTCTCAGATTATGCACAAAGTTTGACCAGTCATCCTTAAACAGTGTTTTAATCATTGTTTTATTTCACAGTCACAGAAAAGGCTACCTAGAGAAAATACATCAATATTTGAATTTAATACTCTGGAACTCCTGTAAATATATGTTTTAGCAGAGATATTTCTCATCTATGGTTTGATGCAGAAAGGTATTAGAAAAAATTCGACTCCAGATTTTCACCAATTGCAATGAAATTCATAGCTTTGTTTTCTTACAGCTGAAGCTTTGTTTTTAAGTGTTTTGTTCATCACTTAATCTCCAGAAGAAAATTTTCTTATTCACATAGATATAGGGACTTAAAGAGACTTTTTATTTCTATCTGGTTTCATATGAATTCTGTGTTTCTAGATACAATCCTTCACATAGATAAAAAAGGGTTGTAAAGCACTGGAACAGACTACCCAGCAAAGTTGTGGAGTCACTTCCACTTTCCACATCCATGGAAATCCTTGAAAAACATGTGGATATGACATCTGAAGACATGGTTGAATGGTGAACACAACACTGGTTCTGGGTTAACAGCTAGACTTAATGATTTTAAAGGTCTTTTCCAATCTTATCAATTATATGTTTCAAATTACAGCAATCTGAATGTAATAAGAATCCAACAAATTTTCCTACCATTTTAAGATCTCTTTTTCATTTCACCACATTGCTTGATTAGAGTAAAATTAAGGGGATTATTGTTTGGGTGTTTTTTTTTTTTAATTTGTGCTATTTCTAGTTTCAAGTTATTATAATCTTTTTGCTTTCTCACTGTGACCGATGGATAGTGTTTTTGTGCTAAGTATGCCTTAGTTAATGCTGTCTTCCAAACCTAAAGATGACTGTCTCCTAGCCATAACTCAAGACAAGTGTCAGACGTACCAAGATGTCCCCATGAAGAGTGCCAAGTCTGTCGTTACAATTAACCTGTCAAAACAAAGTTATATACAGACCAGCTTTTGCATCTGAAGAGAACACATCTAAATATGTTATTGCAGCTTTAACTTAGTTTTGCTTATGGATTCTGATATCTGGTATGGTATACCCCAAAGAGAGGTAACTTTCAAAGGAAGCATGCAATGAAATTAAAGTCTAAATAGTTTTAATCATTCTGTAATCATATGCCTTTCCTTGAATAGAATTTTTTGTTTTCACTTTTTAGCAACAGAAGTCTCTTTAGGAGAAAAATAGATCTACTGAAAAATCAAGTTATGTTCTTAACTAAAGGATAAAAGCTGACTTGAGGATTTGTTGAAGAAAAGACCATATAACAACTAATATCAAAAATTTTAGATGCTAGAAACACTTTTCAGTTCTGTATTGTTTCACGTCAACAAAGAGTGGAAAGCTTTCATGAATTTTTTATTACTCTCACAATCCAATAAAATATTTCTTACTTATGTTTGTGTTGCCCAGTTAATGATTTTTCTTGAGAACGTATTAGGGATCACTGAGCCTGACATTGAGATTGTGGAACTTTATCTTAGTACTATGTAACACATAGATTGATTCCTGAACAGGTATAGTTACTGTATTTTACATAAAGCCTCTGAAATAAGTGGTCCGGTTTACTTATGGAAACATGACAGTGATCACAAGATAACACCTAACACTTTAAAATATGGACTTTCAACCTGTCGACCACAGAGCATGTGCCACAGAGCAATTCTGGGTACATCCATCCCCTCACAATAGACAATGTAAACTGCCAGGTTTTGTTCTATATGTCTCCTCTTCACAGATAGCTGAAGGGAGGTAGTGTAAGATTGCAAAATATGTAACCTGCAAAATGGATACAATTCTTGTCTATTTGTAGAAGTGTTACTACACCCACATCTGCTATTTGCATTTTCCTCCTTTCAAACTTTGACTTCAAAGCAAATAGACTGCCAGTCTCTAAAAACAAATTCTGAATGAAAAAGGGACATTATGGGTTGCCTTTTGGGTTATTTCCCTTTAGGGGGATTCTCACCTCACACCATACTAAAATGCTCTGCCTCACCATAACTTTTGTAAAGTTTCTGCACAGTCTTGAAGCCATACATGTTCAGCTGGTTTATGGAGAAGGAGCCATGCTCTCCTTCCAAGAAGTTCTACCTCACCAGCGAGCAGATGCCAAGAGTACAGTAAGAGCAGAGAATCTTTCAGTGACTGAATTAAACTAATATCTGCATACTGAAAAGACCCTTAACTGTGAAAGAAAATTATGTATACTTGTTAAGAAAAAGTGTGACTTTTTGCTAACAGCACTTAATATATCTGATAGATCCCAAAAATTATAAATTAGTGAAAAGGGCCAAGTTTTCCTCAAAACTATTGAACAAATCATTACATTTAAGTTATTCCTAAATATAATGGAAAAACTAATTTTCAAAATACCTTACCTTACCATATGAATATATTATTCTAGAATAAAATCAGCTCCGGTTTCAAATGTGATATTTGAGTTACCCCTGTTACAAGACAGTAGCAGCAGTGCTGGTTAGCAGAATTACAACAGCAGGTAAGTAATGCAAGGTGTGGATTACACAGAAACTTCACACACAAATCTATTATGAAAACACATTTGTTTCAATTTTCAGATTGCTAAACAACAGGTGTAAATGTGAAACAGGTTAACAAATAAGAGTAGATGCATAAAACATTAAATGTGAATGAAAAGTAACCCCCTGACATGTCATATTGTTATTACAGTTCCAGAGAATATATGTTGAGAAATTATGTCAGAAACAGAGTGTGTGTATATAAATATGCATACATATGTGAACTAATGTTAACAAAGCAACAGCCAGGTTCGTATGCAAATCATATAGAAGGCAAATTATCATTCAGACCATTTAATGTTTGGAAAGGTGTCAATTACCCTGTTAAGCATGGGAAAATCATATCTGCATAATACTGTTTAAGATTTCATTGCAGAACAAGTTTAGCTGCTGTTATATTTTTGTTGTTTCAGAAAAACAGGAACACAGTGAGAACTCTATAATAAAGTATTAGCTGTTATACAGAAATAATTGGAGCTATAAACAAGTATTCTCAGTTCTTATTTTTGTACTAAATAGAAATTAAATCCACAAACTCATTTAAGAAACTCTAGAAACAAACCTGATATATAAATTTCATTTTAGTTGGTTGCTTGAAATAGCAGGAACAGATTTGATTTAGATAAAATTCCCTCCATTTTAGTTTCTTATATCGAACAACACCATGGTAAAGAAATTATTATTTTGAAAAAAGATATTGCCTTTTCATACATGAGAGAAAATGCACAAATACAATTGTACTACTACTATCAGATTACTTAGTAGATTTGTTCAAACTCTATTCTGCTTTTTTAAACTCATTCTAGTCGAAAAGTAATGTACAAGAAATTCACAGAAAACATGTACTCTGTGAAACATATTTTATATGCATTGAAAAACAGTGACAAAATCTCTAGAAAATCAGTCAGATTGAATTCTGTATACTAGTATCAGATTTTCCTCATTGTAACTAATAAGACACACAATGCAAATGTTCAAAAATCCCTGCCTAAAAATAAAAAGTGTGTATTAATTACTATTAGTCTTGAAGTCTTGTAATTCTTGTATCCATAGCCATACAAAACTGATTTAAAAAGTGAAGTCTTTAGAAAAAGAAGTACATTGGAAAACAGATTGTACTGTGACATGCACAGCACTGTGTTACTGGATGACAATCTTATTTCAAGGATTTGTAAATTTACGCAGGCTTAACCTAAATTTGCCTCTAGACCTTAACTGAAAAGGGAAGAAGAGGGGAAAAATTAGGTGAAAAAGACCTTCAAATTATCCTAATTCTGAGATTATTTTCAAGTTAGGTCATTTTCAGTGCTTTCTACTAGTAACAAGTTATTTGAATTTAGTCTGCCATCTGACTTAGAGACTGAATTCTATCTTTTACAACCAAGGGGTACCACAACATTCACATAGTAGAGGCAAGGAATGTTATTGCTGCTGTTTTCATTATTACTACTAGTGTTAATTCTACTATTATTATTATTATTATTCCTGTTCTGAGGAAAAAGTGGGATTAAATAGTAAGAGTAATTTTGTTTACAAGACATTCAAATAGCCCCAAAAAAGCAGGTTTTCAGAAGACTTACTCTGCAAATAACCTGGAGAATGAAACTCGATCTTTATTTCTCTTATTTTTCTACATTCCTTATCTAATAAAGGGGAATTGGTGAGAATGGACATAAAATTGTCTTTTAGAAATTAAAAATCAACTCTTACATTGGATAAACACTGAGATGTTAAAAGTCATTGGTACTATTGCTGTCCTGGTATTTTTGGAGTTATGAACATAGATGTTCTTTGGATCTGGGTTAACAGGGGGCTGTTTCTGGATTCTGTTTTAAAGGAAAACATGAATCCAAAAATTCTCACTTCCATACTTCCCATAAATTACTAATCGATTATATGTATTGGCAGGTAATATAATGAACAACATTTAGATACAAATTATCACCTTTATAAATGACTAACCTTATTTTGCCTTCCAACTTCACCCACTCTGTTGTCAGGAGAGGTAGTAAAGATCCTCTCACAAATACTGAAAAATTATTTTTGAAGTCTCAAACAGATAGTAAATGTTAACCAAATTTAATTACCAGTAACCAGACTTCTGAGATGCAAAGTCAACCTGTGCATTTATCTTTTGCAAATACTAAGAGTTAAGAAATATTTTCAGCCTTGTAATGAATTGGACAATATATATTAGAGTGTAAATTGCAACATGACCACTCTACTTATGCTTATACTACACATAACACAACACTGGATTGGAATAAACAGGAAAAGGCTGGAAAGCAAGGGCACCTGACATGCAGTTTTTTAAGAGCTCCCTTTTTGTTAAAGTAATGATTCTTTGAAAATCAAAGGAACTGTAACTCTTTATCAACTCACAACTTTAGTGACTTCAAGAAATGCCCTGACCAATTAAAATAACAACCTTTGTTAAAAGCTGTTAATGATAGCTAATTTAGCAGGGATACACCGCTGTGTGAGAGTAAACAGAAACTGCAAGAAACCACAGTAACTATCTCCAAGGAAGGGATTATCTAGTTACATATGTAGGTCAGCTGAAGTGTGTTGTAAAACTTGAAAGCAGTTTCGTCCTTTCTGACTTGTTTAAAAACATTGGTTATTCTTCAAAAATCCACCGACACAAACGGTCATGAATTTGGGGACTGCATTTGAGATCAAATACCTGATAGATGGCCAGTTTCACAGCATCACAAGTCCTTCTGAAAAAGTATCAGTAATTTGAAAAGACACACTAATGAAGGTGGAATTCGTTATTTAATATGATCTCATCACCAACATCAAATTTACTACTTAAATTTATTCTGAAGATAAGTAAATGTGAAGAGGCTGCTTGTGGAAGGGCCTTTTAAGTTTAAGAATAATCTAAATAACTTTTTTCAATCCCCTTGAATAATGCTATCTATTTGGATATATTATGTATCATGAGTGACAAGAGGGGTGTACTCAAACTCCAAGCTATTGTAAGTAACAGAAATTATCTCATTAAGAAGATTTTATCTTAACGACCTTAATTCTCATGTTCAGTAAATTAGTGTGTGTCAACAAAGGGAATTACACTCTATTCTCAGCTGCACTCCTGAAAATAAAGCTGATCTGACCTTCAAGAAGGAAGGGGCAGCCTGCCTAGGCCTGAATGAGTGCCCAGGCTTCAGAGCTATCCCTGAGGCATCTTGGCAGGCTCAGTCTCAGATCCTGAACAGGTGCCAGAGGGCAACAAGAATTTGATGAACTGGAAAAGATTTAAATGTGAAAGGTCTGATACTAAAACATACTGCAAAAAAGTGAGATCTCCTCACCAAGTCACATTCCTTACCAGGCAGCGGGAGACAATCATGGCATGACACTGACATATCAAATCAACACCCTTGGTTTTCACAGGGGAATCTTCTGGCTATAAACGGAGAAACCACTCTATATCTTAACAAAGTATAATCTTCTAGGTTACCATTAGACAGTTCTAAGGAACTAAGAAAAAGGCAGATTAAAAAAAAAACAAAACACCTTAGAATAAATTCAGAAGTCCACACATACAAGGCTTGTTATGAACAGCAGACCAAGCAATTCCTGACCTGTGAAGGTTACAAGTAGATTAGCAAATTTATCATTCCATTTTTTCCACAAGGGAAAAAGAGACCAAACATACAAAAAGAAAATCATCATGACAACAACAAATATTTTAAAAAGTAAGTAGGTCTGATTAAAAACAATCAAAACCCACTAAACCTTTTTTAATTAATATTTTAAATCAGGACAGAAAGACTAAGGATGTGGGTGGACATGACTTCTCTATCTATGCATGAGCACAGAATGCTTTCAATGGATACTGCTGAAGCCAAAGCTCATACCAGTAGCAAACATTTCTGAAATACACTGTCTCAACATATACATTAAAAATACGTATATAATGCAGTTCATGGTAAACAAAACACTATCACTGCTACACTGTCACTTCGCTACAAATCTCCTTGCAAAGGGTCAGATGTAGGAATCTGAATTCAAATCTGAGCATAAACTAATTTTATGTTGCATATCTCAGCAAAAGAGTTGAGGGACACTCAGAAACCTTTGTCAGCTGAAAATCTTCCCAATTTAGTATTCACAAGTGGGTATATATTTAGCCAGTTATTTGGGTATTCTTTTATCTCCTCATCAAGGCATACTGCCATGGTATGACCTTCTGGAACACAGTCTATGATAAGTATTTTCCTTCACAGCTATTTCTCATCACACAATACTGATGGGGACTTTTTTCATCAAAGGTAGTCCTATAAGTAGAATTTCACCTGACATATGTCATATAACCATTTCCTGGTGTGCATTATTTTCAGATATGAAGAAAAATATTTTCTCAGAACAGAAATATTTGGTCAGCAACAAGAACAAGCTGTTTAAGGAGCAGCTCTCTAAACAGATGTGGTTTCTGTTATTGTCCTTTTGCCATCTGACACTAAAATCAGGTCCAATTGATTTAGATTAGTATTTGTTCAATGCGAAAAATGTCATGCTTAGCAAATATAAATGTTATCTGTTTAGAAGAACTTATATTCTAACGGCAAATTCACAGATTATGATCACGCACCTCTTTCCTTTACCCTTTTCTATTTCTCTACCACTAAATTTTACTTGATGGCTTCTGACTTGTTAAATGAGTTTGTTTACTCACTACAGTATGATTAACTATGTTAAAAGCAAAAGAGTACTTGCACTCTTGTATTGGCACTGAATTTCTGACTATCAGAATATTTCATTCCTCATTTGCTCAATGAATCAATATGCAAGGTTTATCTAAGCACCACACACTGAACATTCTTACATGTTACTGCAGTTGCTCTAGATTATCTTCCCCCAACCCTAAAGCAAAGTGATAAAATTCTCAATGTGCTTTCCCTGTGGATATAATGTTTCTATCAAACAGATGGGTGGATTTCTTCAATCTTTCTAACAAGAATTAATGGAAATTAAAAAAGGATTTATTGACTAGTGGCAGATGGCTGAAGGATTTTGCTTAGGTACAACTCATGTAAATTACAAAAAAAGCAAATTCAACCTCTTGCTGTGGACAAGAGGTTACTCCTGCATTAAATTAGGAACATTCTGTTCATTGTTAAAAGGAAGTAAATACTTTTCTTTTTACAGTTGAACATTGCTTATTCCAAAAGTCATGTGCTTAGGAACATTAGGCCAAGGGAATAAGAAATTTGCTTTCCATTTCGCAGGGTCACAGAATGGGAAATGTTGGAAAGGACCACCGTGGGTCACATTTGGTCCAGCCTCCCTGCTCAAGCAAGGTCATCCCAGAGCACATAGTACAGGATTGGGTCCAGACAGTTCTTGAGTATCAGCGAGGGAGACTTCACAACCTTTCTGGGCCATCTGTTCCAGTGGTCACTCACCTGCACAGTAAAGAAGTTCTTTGTTGCATTTAAGTGGAACTTCCTGCGCATCAGTTTCTGTTCACTGCCTCTTGTCCTATTGCTTGGCAACACCCAGCAGAGCCCAGAACCATCCTCTAAGACCTCCAGATACTGACAGACATTGGTGAGGTCCCCTCAGTTGTCTCTCCTCGAGGCTGAACAGGCACAACTCCCTCAGCCTGTCCTCATAAGAGATGCTCCAGTCTCTCAACCATCCTTGTTGCCCTCCACTGGACCCTCTCCAGAAGCTCCCTGTCTCTCTTGTCCTGAGGAGCCCAGAACTGGACACAGCACTCCAGGTGAGGCCTCACCAGAGCTGAGCAGAGGGGCAGGATCACCTCCCCTGCCCTGCTGGAATGCTCTTCCTAATGCACCCCAGGACAGCGTTGGCCTCTTGGCCACAAGGACACTGCTGGCTCATGGACAGCTTGGTGTCCACCAGGACCCCCGTGTCCTTCTCTGCAGAGCTGCTTTTCCATGCCCATACAAAATCTAACAGCTCTCAGTCTAAAAACACTAGAGCTGAAATTTGAGAACAAAACTTGATATTTTTTGTATTCATAATAATTTATTACTATACAGAAAATTGATTTCTTCTTTGATAAATATTATATTTGGAAAGAAAATATTATCTCTGAAAAAACAAAGAATATTTATAAACCCAAAATGAATTTAATTCAATTCTATAAAATATTTTAATAATAACTACATTTTTTACTCATTCACAAAGGTCTTGATAACCTAATATAATATTAAGTTACAAATTCTGAAGCCTCAGAAATTACACATAAAAATACTATCATTTAGTAATAGGTTCCTATTAAATGTTTATGTTTCTTGAATTAAAAAAAAAAAAAAGGAACTCTTCTATTTTATGTTGTTGAAATTACAAAACTAATCAGAGAGCCAATCTCTGTTTCTGGTGAAAAAATAAAAGAATTAAAAATATCTTCTGTCAAGACATAATGGTATTTAATCTATATTTTATTTTAAAATAATTTTTATTTTAATCTTTTTAATGATCTATTTAATTTCTAAAAGCACACTGGAAACAGGTTTAGATGATAGTTTGGGGCACTGGTTTACTGCTTGCTTTTTTTTCTTCCAGAATGTAATCTAGATATTTGTGTAATCTATTTGAAATCTGTTCTCTTACTAAAAAACTTCTCTGCGGACAGTTAAAATTATAATTACTGGGGTATTTCAGCTCTATCTAGATAGTAACATTAGTTGCAATTGCAAAATGTTAATGGATTTTCATGTTATATGCTTTAGGTGAAGCTAATCTTTATCAGCCTTGAGAGAAGTTGCAAAACAAATCTTGCGAATTGTTACCTCATCATCCAATATAATTTCTGGTGAATTTCCAAAACTAGCAACACTGTTCCCAAATTTTATTTGTTCCTAGAAGTATTTATGTAGATATCCATAACACACATGTATTATCAAACCTACCCAAGCCTAGTCAGAAGTTTAAAAGACAGTTTAGGCATTGCATGATTTGCTGGCAGATGAGTACATTCTGAAGAATGGTGTGCAATTTGGAAAGCAGTTAACCCTGACTACAAGCAGAATGTGTTTTCTTAACACTTAGAAACAGTTTTCTTTAGTAATGCAACAAAGGTACTTGAAGAGTTTGGATGGCTACACACGCAGGTAAATTGAAGGACACAACCCATGATGCATTTATCAAAAAGTTTCTTCCAGTTCAGTCGCTGTTAATATTGCTGCACAGTTGAAAACAGTAGCAATTTTGCTTTATATATTTAGTCTAAAAATCCAACAGGGATTTAATAACCTCATGCAACAGGAATTGAGAAAAAATATAAACCAAATTTTGATTATGACATTAAAATATTATGACACAAACATACATATACACACACAGAGAGAAATTACAGTTTGGCAGAAAACAAACTTCTACCAACTTAGCCAACCAAGCAAAGAACCAGTTTATGGAACTACTTTCAATTCTTAATGTCTTCATGGGTAAAATTCAATTAGTGAAGTCAATAATTTGTCACAATATTTGTCGTAATATGCTTACTGCTGGTAGATTACAAAGCAGTCTTCCACGTCCTGTTCCTAGCCCACAGTGAGAGCTACATTCTTAGAAAATGTAGGTAGAACTTGTTTGTGAAAAATGCAGCTAGAAAATTCAGAACCCAATCCCACTAACATGATACAGAGATACGTACTCATCCCAAAGCAGACTGAATTTCCACATATTTGAAGTCTAAATAATTTAACTCAAAAAATTTAGATTTTTCTGCTACCTTTCAAGTACAGCTAAAAACAAATCTATACCTTTTGTTTTGTATTTACTATGGGCTTCAAAGATTTAAAAATTAAGAAAGCGGGAAGTCAAGCAGTTGAAATATTTAATGCTTAACTGGACTTAATGAATTTTAATTGATTTTTTAAAGAAGTGTGTGGGATGGTAGCCTGAATTCTGATCCATACTAAAAATATATTTTCAGGGAACATTTGTACTGACTGCAACTAACTTATCCTTTGAAAGGTGTCTTGGCATTCAGATAATTTCTCATGGTAATAATCAAAAGAGATCACTTTTCTCACTTGAATATTTGCATTTTAAAAAGTCAAGTCCTTCTATGATTTACTACTATAAAATAAAACAATTATTTGTATTGTAATTAGTCCAAACAAGATGAAACATAACATGTAGCTTCCATCCATAAGGCAGAGTTCTTCTGAATGTACCAAAGGCAAAATACAAAACCACTTTATTTTGGTTTTTTTTCAAAGTAGACGAAAAGATATAAGTACAAACCAAATCTATCTAATTTATATGCAAACTGATTTTTTGTCTAAATCAATATAGATTTGATTAACAAATACACTTTTTTCAATAGAGCAAGCCTGCATATTAACTATTTGGAACAGATTAGTTTATGAGCAAGTCATTGACCTTGAAGTTTGAAAAGAGACGCATAGGACAATGCTACAAAGGAACAAATATATGAACATTAAAATACTTCTATTTTTAATATAAACCAGTGATACGAGTTTTTTGAAACCATTCTTTAAAACTATTTGATGCTAGCAAAATCAAGCATCAATTAGCTGAAGATCCTTATAAGTCCCAATTAAAGTTAATTTAATTAATATGTTGAAAAAAAAACCCCTCAGCTCAAAGAACAGTTTTCATTGAATCTCTGATAATAAGAACTACAGTGTAGCTTTTTCACGAAAAAACATGACAGTATGTATGGGAAAATGTAATTTATCTTGCACTGAGCCACCAGTAAAAATACTCAAGAAATAATTCTCCATGCACAGCAATAACCTTTGAATTTTATTTTGCATTTCCAAACCTCCTGAAAATATATTTTTATTCTTTTTCCCATTTTCTTCACACCCCTCTTCTATTTTATATTCTTCCTTTTATTCTATGTAACATATTCCTCCTCCCAATCTTTATATTAGAATAAAATGGTGTCCACAGAATGTCTTAAAGAACACTTTTGCATTGCTTATGCAATTTCGTCATAAATCAATTCCTAGGCTTGAAATTCAGGATAAGAGTAGATGGATTAGTTCAAAAACTGACATGGATGGAAAAGTTAATGTAGATTCTTGTATTTCAGCTGCTTGAAGGAAATACATGCACATGCTGTTATGAAGGGACAACACTACCTTGGTCTGTTTTGTCTGCCTCTCTCACATTGGTATTCAAAGTCTTTTATCTTTGTGCTGACACCAACTCTACTAAAAGATTCCTGACTCCAGACTGATTGCCATGTTTTTTTACAATTGCCCTTCTCTTTCAAATAGCTAAGTGTAGGTGTAGGTGGGTGCTTGGAAGGTCAGTCTTCAGTAGTGCTCCACATAAAGTAGGTAAGTAGATTTGTACTCCAGAAATGCTGCAAGTACTATATACACAGACTCCTAAAAGTTTTCACCCACGTTAATTAAGAAAAGTATACTGAAGAAAGGTTGTCATCCTCATGAAGATTAAGAATCAGTACACCGATTATCTGAACATTATTACCAAATTCCTTGACTGGATTATACAATTATTAAAATGACAGTTGCAGTTATTTGCCTGGTATCTCAGACAATAAGGTTAAGTGCTCTAATGATTTTTTCCCCTCTTATTTGTTACTGGATACTTGTAGAACTTCTCAGCTGCACAGAAGATCACACCCAATTAGGTAACATGCAATCAACACCTCCTAAAACTCTTCCTTCCCAGTCTAATTTTTTTAGGGATACAGGTTCTCTCCTTTGTAAGCTCTTCCCAGCACCTGCATTATTTTATTTCAAGTATCACAGCAATCTCAGGAAAATGGGCTCTGAGTAACTGACCATTTTAAATTCTTTTTTGGATTTAAATTTGTAGTCCAAAAGACTGGAGGATCCAATTTTGATTCACATAAAATTCTCATGACTGAAAAAATCAATGGGCTTGATCTGTCTCGATTGCTAGCTACACAAAAACAAGAACAGCGAAAAAATCTCTGTTAATTCATTCAGATCTGTGTGCCAAGTCTACAATTATGTCTTGAGACAAGCTGTCTCTTTGTCAATCCCTGTTACCTCCTCCTTCCTCTTGTTCAATCTACTCTGCAATAAGTCTTTCAGAGGCTACATGGAAGTAGTTTCACATTTGCCTCACAGCAAAATTCCTAAGGATAATTCCAGAGTTGAAATGCTGGAACTAGGCAGAACAAGTGGAGAAGACCGTTCTGGATCTCTGTGTATGGAGTAACATACGTGGGACAGAGACATCAAAATGTAGCTTGATTTTTGACAATCCCATGCTCTAAAGAAGTTGATGCTTTAGTATTTTTTATTGATTTTATAAAGCTAAATGGAACAATTACAGAAAAGGAGACTTTGATTCAACAACAAAATCCTGACCCAATAAACACAGTTTCCACCTCTTTCCCCCAGAAAATCCTTTTACGATTACAAAACCCACTGTAATAGGCAACTCAGATTATTATGCTACTATTAGGATTATGGGAAGACAGACTGAGTGTTAAGATAAAAAGCTATTTTTGGGAGAATATGATGTAATAATTCACCAAGCATTTAGAGTTTGTCAAACAAGGTATCCTCAGAGAATGCTAAGTCATAATAGAGCATTCAAAAGGCTGTCAGAATGTTGTAAGGCAACTGAGCAGAATTCAGTGTCAGAAAACAATCATTGAGCTACTCAGGGAAATGTCACAAGCCAGGATGACACAAAAAAAGGAAAAAAAAAACCCTTTTATTGACTAAGAGGGAAGAACACTCAAGTAGAACACAAGCAAGCCACCAACCACTCATTAAGTTGCTATTCCACAGCGTGTAAATTAAAGTTAAAAGGGAAAATCAGTACAGTTCTGAAGGCACCAGTAGTACTGGGAAGTGCATTGCATAGGAGAAGCTGTGCAAGCACCTCAAACAATACAAGGATAAGATGACTGCTACTGAAGAAAAATGAAAGGTGCATATGGATGTCATTGTGGCATAGAAGTAACAAATTCTTAACTCTCAGTCCTTGTGCTAACTTGATTTTATGACTGATCACATAATGTTTATTTCAAAAATAATTTCAGGACAATCCTGGCTCCCAGAGACTACTTCCAGCTGTAAGTATACTGGTTTAATACTTTCTAACCTACTGAAATGGATAAGAAATCAATCTCATATGTATTTAAGATTGTAAAACTACAAAATGAACAATCTGGTGAAACACAGACATTTTATTAAAAACAAATCAAAAACCAACAAAACAACAAAACCACAAACAAACAAGCAAAAAAAAACCCCAGTAGGTATGTTTGCACTGCTAGAGACTAATATTAATGTCACTATGGGCCTGTAAAGAGATCATAAGCAACAGATATAGAAACCATAAAAAATATCCCATGTGTGATTTTGAGTTTAGGAACTGCCATTTCTTTCTGAAAATTTTATCAATTGTTTGAGAGAGATGCCTGTCGCAAACAAATAGGAAGCAGCTTTCCAGAGAGATTAAGACATTTTGCTCTGAAACCAAATAAAATATTTTTGGTTTCTTTTATTTCATTAGGTCCAGATGCACTGTGCCATTGTGAATGGTCAGCAAAATTTATGAATGAATTGTACCCTGCCAATAGCAGTACTGGTAACTCAGCAAGATCTTTGCATATCACTTTGGCATATGAAAAGATCAACTCAATTTGTCCAATATTCTCAATATTCAATTCAATTTTTATGAATTACTTCATATTCTGTATTGTGCTACTTTAAGTGCCTGTGATTAGTGTCTTCAAAGGCTTTAGCATGAAACAGAACAACTGAAATTCTCTGCAGGATTAGCAATAGGAAAAAGGACACAAAATTCGTAACTTTCTTCTACTTATCATATGAAAAATTTAAAGCTTTCAAAATGAACTAACAGTTGGAAAAATATCTCTTAGGAAGAAAAAAACCCATATGCTTAGCATATGCAAATTACTCAGGTTATCTGTATGGCTTGTTAATTATATTATGAGGCCTCTCTGTTCAACAGCACTGATATATTTTGTGTCCTCTTTTGCCATTTTGTCTTACAACAGAAGTGAACTGTATAGCTTTGGGCTGACAGGCTGTGCTCAGGAGTTCTAAAGTGCCTGGTAGTTCCGTGGCTCCCAAGGAGTGCAGTTCTTACAGGAGGGCATAGCCATGGACTAAAAGAGATCTCCTCCCTCAGTTTAGACTAATCCAATGAATGGCTTTGATGGTTAAAACCTAGACCTTGAATTCCAACTCATATTCAAGCTGTGAGCTCCTATTGCAAGCACAGTCCAACAGGGGAGGGGCAATAGTGCTGACTTACTGTCATTAACCAGGCTGCTCTAAGCTCTAAGCATGCTGAAACTTTTCTCAGAGTTGAGACTTTTATTTTCATGTACAATTACCAATAATTGATCTTGAAGCATTGATCATCAACTTTTCAGCCTTATGTTATGAAGTATCTCATCTTTCAGGTATTTTTTTCCTTTCTTTCCTTTTTAACTTTAGGACAACATGACTACATGGTTTAATAGTGTCACTGAGGATTCCAAAAGTGTCCTGAAGTCTAGAAGCTCAAGGACGGGAAATGTTTGATGAATAGAGACCTTGGAGATATAGGCAGCTCTACTAAATGCTTTTTGCTTTTTTTTTTTTTTTGTAATCTCTCCTAGAGCATTGATCTTTTTTCATTGTTCAGCTTTAATTCCCTGCATGTCCTGCAAAAACCAAGTCCTTTTAACCACTGAGACTGAAATTGTAAGGGACTTATGCATTTAACTACATATAGATAACTTTAAGGTAACATGAATGAAAAAAGTGGCACTACTGAGCATTTGAACATGCAAGCTGAATATTTGACAGGCAACTTGGCATGAATATTTGTTAGGATTGTAGCAAAGCAAGACCTAAAACTCAGACCAGTACTTTTTATCTGTTATTCCACATGCACATTAGGTTCATCTGTTCATAGAGCAAGGCAACACAATCCCAAAGAATAAAGTTTTAGAAATTCAAATGAGAAGTATCTTGTGCAGAATGCAATGCAAATTTCACTTCCTCTTTTGAGAAGTTACAAATTTAAAAATAGATTTAAAAAATAGAAAATATAGTTTCAAGTTCCTAGCAAAAGATGTCTCTAAAGCGCCGAAGCAGAAAACTACTGTAGTAGCAGGGGGACCTAACAGCAGGACTGGTATAACGAGAAACACCTTGTCATTATATAGTCAACATCTGTGCTTCCTAAATGGCAAAGTAAATGAACATAATGGTTAGTGCCCTGTATTCACATTTTGCCACCTGCATATGCATGGCAATATAATGAGTAATCAAATCAGATAGCACCAAAAAAACCCCAACAGAATCCCTGCTCTGTCTCTCCACTTCTCTTGAACATTCATATGAAATGCGTTTATATGGAGTAAAACAACATACCTAAGTTCTATAGATAACCCAAATAATCAACATTATTACCTGTAAAAAGATCAGGACATAATCAGCAATGCAACCTCATAATTTGTCAAGGTGAAATAAAAGTATTGGAGTAGTCGTACTTGCTTTTCTATATTCAGTAATTTTATAAATGCAATTATGTCATAATGCTAGAAATCTCAGTTAAGCAATTACTAAAAGCTTACACATCTGGAACTTTTTAAGAATAGAGGCAGAGAAAAATCCTTCAACTATAATCATGTAAGATTCAAACCCCTCAACATTCTAGGACCACACCTGTTGACTTCTATACCTATCAGTGCTTTAAAGCTGGCTAATATTATTTGAAAAAATAATAAGGATTAAATATTATTTCTAGTTATCATGAACAGCTAAGGCTTCTGTATGAAAGGCTTAATACCCTTCTTGCTGAGGGCAGAGAAATGGCTTCCTAGGGGAACAGCAGTCCGTAAGATTTAAGACTAGGATTTCAATTAAGAACAAATCAAGCAAATGCACAATCATTTTTCCAAGAGATCTGCTTCTTCCTAAGGGCAGTGTGATTCTGTGGGCATTGAGGCTGTATAAATCTTCTCAAAAGCACGTTTTCATTTTATTTCATGATGTATCAGTATCTTGTAAACAATTGTCTGCATTTGATGTGAACCAGTATGATTCAAATCCTTGTTGCATGAGTTTTCCTAGAAACACTGGGGTGGGGTTGCAATGACTCAGTGTTACTGCTAAATTCCTAGAGCAAACCATGGACCCACACTGCTCCTTAAGAGGACAAACAAGCCTGTTATTATTACTTGAAGTCGTTAAAGTGCAATGGAAAAGCACTGGTTTGTATACAAATATATGAACATTTCCTAGTGCTTAATCTCTAATTAGTAAAATTAAACCTCTGAAAAAATGTTTAGAATGTAATTAGGGCATTTTAAAACTTATGGATGAATTAGGTTGGTTTGAGGTTTTTTCTTTAATTAGTTTTAGTCTTTACCCAATTTTAAAATTTTGAAAGTATTATAATATTTGTATTTTGAAAGTATTATAATATATCATAATATAATATTTGAAAGATAATCTCTAAATCAAAAAATTACAGCAGTCATGCAGATGGAGCAGCCATTTTACTCTCCTGATCTTAAGAAATATGATATAAAAGCACTTTATTATATCAGGTAGAAGGATTCAAGAGTGTTCTTCCCAGAGAGATTCAAATGTGGTTGCCCCTTTTAATTGGTGTTAGGAATCCCAAAAGTCTCAGGCAACCAGAATCCAAAGGAGATTAAGTATGTGTTCTGTATCAGTTCCTTAAATGCTGACACCATGCCCAAGGAAGTGAAGTGGCTATCTATCAACTGTTTGTTTCCCTCTACAAACACTTGAATTACATTTTGCTGGAACAAGATTATTATCTAAAACACACAGCTATGCACTGTAGAAATTTTTAGGGTCCCCCATATTTTAAAAAGCTGAATATTTGCAGCAGTGAGAAAATAATCATTTTCTGCACATTACAAAACACTTAAGAAGCATTCCAGTCCTAACAGTGGGCATGACTTGCTGGCCATGTAATAATTCCATAGACATATTTGCATTACCATATTCTCATTGCCTATAGTAGATTAGTTTAAAAAAAAAATTGAGATTGGCAAAAGAGTGGAAACGATACAGCTAGAGGTAATTAGCCCAGCTGGAAATGCATCATGAGGAGCCTTTGATGTGAAGTGACATGCAAGGGGAATATTTGTTTCCAAACAGAGTACAGTGCAAACAAGAAAACATTAGAAATAATTGGATGATTTTTTACAACTGTGTTCCAACATCTCATGTAAAATATGCATGCAGCATTAGTGTTTATTTTTGTCCACCCAGTTACACATGAATGCTGATCCACGTTTAAAAAAAAAAAAAAAAAAAAAAAGTTCGATCATAAATTAAATTTTTCTGCTCAGAATAGCTTCCTTTTAAGTTAGGAGATTGAGATCACAATGAAGCAATGTCTATAGGGAAGTTTCAAAACCATTTTTTACCCATGTTCTGACTGAATTTATAATGAAAGTGTGTCTAAGACTGAGAAAATTAATAATTCCCATGTTTTGAATTTTGCAGCAAATGGATGAAGGTGGGAAAAGGTCTTTGTTTTCAATCCACATTAGTGTGTTAGGTAACTCTAGTGTACAATTTACAGGCAAATCTATTCTCTAAAGCAAAGAATGTGATGGTTCAAAAAAAATGAAAACAAACTTTTCTTCATTAAATTTTAACAGGTATCATTCTTTGCCTCAGATGGCTTAGACACAAGGTGCTTGTTCTTAATTATCCAAGATTCTGTCCTTTATAATAGCCTTGAGCCATTTTGAATAAGTGGCAGGTTTTATTTTCCAATTTTCTTTTTTCCCCTCAACATTTCCAAAAAGTAGCTGAAATCTAAACCTTTAAATTATTCCACTGAAATCAAAGCAAAAGAAGAGCCTGTATAACACGTATATTATAATAGGTTACATAAAATAATATCATTCACAGGTGGAAGTTTAAGTCTATAGCTTTTTCCGTGCATTTAATTATCAAATATTTATTTAAAATTTATTTATCCATATTTGCTTTTATATATATGTGTGTGTATATAGGTTGGCATTTTTTGATATTTAAAAAAAAATCACTAAAAAGCTTATGATTTATCTTAATGATCTATAACTGTGTGCAAATACCTAAGACATTTGAAAGCAAAATTCTTAAGCAGCCATGTTGGATTTTCAGAAGAAAATACTGCTGATAAGAATCTGGCTTTAGTGCTCACAGTAATATAGGGGGAAACATTCAAATCTGAAGACAGATTTGAAGTAAAATGGGATGGGCTTACAGACTGCAGCTACATGTTCAGTGCATTTTCCTTATTTACATAAAGAATTTTAAGCTTACACTTCTAAGAGGTAGTCCTATAATATTTGAAACACTTTTTAATATAAAATGTAATGGAAAAGTGCAAGTGTGTCTGAGACAGACAGCCACTTTATCTTTCATTTTCATACTTTCCATCAAAGATAGGATGTACAGGCACATGACATTTCGTCTCAGCCTTTGAAGGAATATACAACAGCCATTGATATAAAATTATACATGCTTTGTAACTTTTTTTAATGCACATATATGTTTTAGAGAGCTTTACAATCATTTCTTTCAGAAGTAACATCAGGATTAGCACTGAAACAAACCCTAATACAAACGGAACCTCCTTACATCTCAGAAACAAATGTGGCCTCAGAACCCACTCACTCAGAACTAAACTTTAAATTTCTCCTCTCTTTAATCTAGCATACCAGTTTGCTAAACATAGGTGGATTATAAAAGCCTTTCTGCAGTCAATATGCCCATGCAGGAGCAGGTGTGCTGTAAGAACACTGTTTTGAATTTTATCAGCTGTGATCATTAACTTATCATGCAGTGGAAGTATATTTCAAACCGACTGTAGTGCCAACACACAGTGTAAAGAGCTTAGGAAAAATTACTCAAGCAAGAACCAACAACAGACTTTGTTTACAGTGAGGGACTGAGGAAAAATCATTAACACACCAGTGTTTTAAAAGACAGATGGCTGAACACTAGACCTAAATTTAGCCATTCAACTGTAATCATATAGTACATGGAGAAAAAAAACACACTTGGAAACTTGAATTATAGTTAATAGAGTTTCTTTTGCTGGCTGTATTTGTGCTATCAAAGAACAGAGTTGGTCATTGACTTGGAGATGAGTGATAATTTTCTAAGACAACTTTGCTCCTGTATTTATCTTTTTTAACTGAATTTTTTCTTTATAGAATTTATACTAAGCCATCCCAAAACTGTCAGATTGCATTGCAGGATGTGCATTAAACAAAGGAAATTACATGACATGCACCTTTTTGTGCCCATATGCTTGTCAAAAGAGGCATGAAGTGGAATGACACACTTCATTAGCATTTCTCTTTCATAGAAAGTATATCTGGTGCTGTACATGTCTACATCTTGCTAGAGAAAGCACTGTTGAAGACAAGTGTCAAGTATTGGAGTAGAACACAGTTGTGTTTCCTTAGGTCTGGACAGAGTTCAATTTATGATCTTGAATAGGCCTCCAAACAGAACTACCTCCTTCGTAGCTAAAACTTCCACATCATTCTTTTTAAATTACTTTTTTGCTTGAGGGAGACCTAGTAGTCATGCTTTCCATCTGAGATCATCAGGTAGCCCATTACAGATTAAGGATATGCAATATAATGAAGCAAAACTCAAGTTTCCCATTCATAATGATATTTGCAAATGTGACATTTAAGCCTTAAAGCAAACCATGCCAAAATTTAATTATTTGGGTGGAGTGAGAAATCCTTCCAGTCTAGATAAAAGAATATTCTTTGATTCCAAGTCCTCGAATAAGACTACCCCTGAAGAATCTTGAATCACTCTATTCATAGCTATATAATTGTATAGTCCCATCCACTAAAGTAGCTTTTCAATGAAAAAAAAAAAAAAAATCCCTTTGATCTTTAACTTAATATCTTTCCGTTTTACTCTGAGCCAATTTGAACAGACATAGAATAAAGTTGTATGTCACCTGCATATTTCAACAAGTAACTCTTGCCATTCCAGCTTCTGACTGTATACACAGGTTGTATACAATGCAAATTTGTAATGCAAAACAATTACAAATCTTAAACTGAATATAAAATACTGCTTCTGTGGACCAATGAATTGTAAACATTTGCATCACCCTTCCACGGTTGTGGAAGGGATTTAAACTGGATGGCTTTTATGGATTCAGATGGACAAAGATGCAGTCTTTATGGATTAGAATAATACTAACAACTGTTACTAATAAATTCTGACATGGTTTATACACCTTTTAAAACAGATTAAAGAATTCATCTTGAATAGACAATGAGTTCTAATAGTGGTTTAGCTTCAGTGGAGACAAAGAGAGAAAGTTCTCGGACTCATTACAGAACCTTGATAGAGATGTTTTCAGCTACTCAACAAATAATTAGATCTCACAAGAACTGGACTGTGAATGACATTCAATGGCTACTCTTGTGGCACCTTATGCTCCTCTCACATACACACACATTTTTCTAACCCTGTAATCTCACCCATTTTCAGTGCTAATATGTGGATATGTAAAAGAAACTGCCTTCTGGGCCAAGCAGGGCTAGAGATGCTGCAGTGCTGTGCTGCAGTGTCATCTCTCTTACACTCATCACCTCATGTTTGACACCACCAGTGACACCACCCTCACACACACAGCCTGCACAAAAGCTTCGGTGCCCAGTGCCATGAAGCAGCAAAAAGGCAGCCACTGTGTGCAGCAGCTTCCCATTTACTGCTCCACTGTGCCCAGTATCCAAAGCAGCCTTGATAACAGGCTCAGTCCAACAGTGTCACAGTTCCTTCCTGCTCCCATAACATCAGGTGTGGCATCTAACAATGGGAGACAGCGTACACCTTGAGTCTACAAGTCCAGTTTGATTCAGCTAGAAAGTACCATTTTATAAACTTTTGTCACTGTTTTACTTTAGGGACAAAAGCCTTCATGCAGTATTAAAATCGCATGCTCAGGGTTTATTTTGCACAGCACTTCCTAGCAAAGCAAACCGCATAAATCTAATTTAACAGCATTTCTTATGGCTCACAGTGCCTCTTTAAACAAGCTTTCCTCCACAGTTTACAAAAGGCATGGATTAAAGCCAGAAAAATAAATTATGGGGCTTTGTGACCTCTTCATCTGGCAATGACAATAAATGACACTGACAGAATTTTATACATTTCTAGGGAACACGTAATTTTCCACTGAAAAGGATTCTCCTAACATCTTTTATTAAAGGCAACAAGAACCAGGCAATTATGATAAGATATATAAGATATAGAAGAGAGTTTTTGTGGTTGGTTTGGGTTTGTTTATTGGTTTTGTTTTTTGTTTGTTTCTTTTTTGGGTTTGTTTTGTTTTGTTTTAATAGTGATTCGAAAAAGCAAGGTTCTTTATCAAAAAATTTAGGAACTGGCCTCAATATGGAAGCAAAGGCTAAAAGAGTGGCTAATAGCCTCAATAAAGCATACATAAAATGACATGAAGATGATGACCTCTATGACTCCATTCATAAAAAAATACCAGCTTTGAAACTGGGCAAAGGGAAATGTGACAAGTTTCCAACTTGTGTTTGTGGTTAAACCACAATCGAAGTTTATGATCATAAACAACTTATGGTTTTTTTGCACATTTTTATTCTTTGTCTCTAAAGCAGCTAGTATTGGTGCTTTCAAAATGGCAAAAATGAAAGTCACATGACCAGTTATTGTAATACCAAATAACAAAGCAATAACTGGATTTTTTTTTAAAAGCAACTCTACACTCTTAGAGGACAAGATCTAGGAAGAACACACTGATTTCCAGTTTGATGAAAACGCGGATAGATGAAGTATCAAGAAATACACTTATTGTAAAAAAAGGTTATAAGCTGGCAGCAGAAGATAATTCACAATAATAAAAGAATTAGAGAAAGCAGGGTACTAAGCCTCTGCCTAAAGTGTTACAGTCCTTAGAGATGAAAGAACAGAATTTATTTTTTTCCCCTTGAGTGTTTCAGCAGCTAAGAAAAGCTAGCAAATTCAATGCAAGTCTCTTTAGATTTTTTTTTCAAAAATCAGTTAGCCAGGGTAAATGAGTACTACTGAGTTTAATGACCTTACTCACTGGGACACATTTTTTATAAGTTCCTTCCTCTTGGAGAGACCTTTATAGCACTCTTGATCAGTGGTTTCTATAACACTTTACAGAGGAAACAAGATATAATTTTCCTTCAATTTATAGTAAGTAAAACCAAATTAAAATCCCAATACAGATATCAAGAGAGGTACTCCATGTTGGAATCACCTAAGGATTTTCAAACAATGTTCTGGTGATGATGACTAACTCCATAACCCTAAAGGCTTGCAAGAACTCAACTTGCATTTTTTCTGTATCCATGGAGACCCATGGGAGGGTCCCTATAATTCTCAGTATCTCCTGGGACTAGATCTATTGATTTCCACTTTTATCCCAGCTCTATACACAAACACAGTAAACAAAGATAGAAACAAAGGCCAGGTTTCAGGAGAGGGAGAATGGTGATTTATGCAGTAGCTGGCCTGAAAAGATTGGCTAATTAATGTCCAGACACTGATTTGGCCACCATCATCTAGGACAGAACAAATGAGACTTTTGACAGGCTCCATTTTATAATCTCAAACCTGAGTGGACAGGATTTGTTAAGAGAAAAGTTTTTGAAAAAAAGCTTGCAGAGCAGACCTTTTGTAGAGGAATTTTTAGAAGAGCAAGGTCATGATTTATTGATAGGGGGTTTGAACAATCCCTGCTACCAGGGAACAGTATGAGAGTCTGTACTGTTCCTGTCCTGGTCTTGTAGGCCTTGAATTAGCAAGAAAGTAGCAATTGTAATAATTTAGTGTGCCTTCGCAGGGATGCTTCCTCACGGATGCTGAATATGTGTAACAACTTGTTAGGCCTTCTCATGGATGTAGAAAACAGAATGCTATTCATAAGGTAGAACAAAAGGTAAACTATATGCCAAAAAACGTGGACCAATGAACAATCATTTAATGTATATGTATGGTGATTTTAGCCAATCACCAACTGTTTAGCTGTGCTTGCTTTCCTCTCTGTCACCTGATAGAAGTAGAATACTGGGAATAGAGAGAGATCAAACCTAATCATATTGATGCCTGTTTGATGCTCTGCTCCTTTCTCACAACAACCACTGAGATCAAAATCAGACCACAAGCAGTGTAAACCATCAAGGTAAAGTCTAGAAAATTCTTGACTGAGAACTTACATTTTTATTTAATACTCCAATTGAACTTAAACCTAATAATCAGTATTTACTGAAAGTGAAGCTTTTATTTGCTAATATATTTATCTTTTAATATTATATGGGGCAGAATACCAAAAATGTAAATGCAGCATTACAGGAGAAAAGCAAAAGAAAAAAGGTTAGGTTTCCATAAACCTTTCTTTCATGCCTCATTTCTCTAACACAAATGGACCCCATTTCCAGTTAAAGAATCCCTTTGATTTACAGAGTATTAATAGCTGCATTTCATTTCTGAAATACAATCTAATTAGTAATTATGTTCAGAGAGAGATAATGTACTCACATCACTCACGCTTTCACAAGGTCTGGAAATCATTACTGCACTATTGAAAAACAAGTTTGCCATGTGCTACAAGTTTAACAAAGAGAGAATCACTCATAGAAGGTCAAGATATTTCAGAAAGTTTTCAAAGTCCCGGCTTACTATTGGCTTATTCTGTCAGTTCTCTCTACCAGGTTTCAGAAAAAAAACCTTGGAGGAAATTTCAGGAAGACATTTCTGATCATATTAGATCCTTACATACTCTCCAGTTCCTCTAGTGTTGAGAAATTGAATAGTATTTCTCATACACAGCTTTATGTAGCTAGACTCTTGTTTCTCCTTTATCATTTCTTCAGAAACTTGTATAGAACCTCTTTGCATGGTTTTCTTAAAATTTTGAGGGTTTGGGGTTTTTTTTAAGTATAAAGTAACTTTAAGTATAAAGTAACAATGTTACAGATGTACAAGAAAGAACTTGAAAATAGTAAAGGTGCAATTTCATGAGGTACTTATGTCAAGCCAAGCCCCAAACTGCTGTAAAAAGTGATATTTCTCTGTCCTTGTACCCAGTCAATGTGTTTCCTCCTACTGTGTGTCAGCAATAGGTTTCTAATATCTTAGATACAAATTTTAAAAAAATCTTTAAATGTGTGAAATCCTAACTTTCAAACTGAATTTTATTTTAGTATAAAAAAATTCTTTCAGTGTTGACCTAACTTGGACAGTATTTCCCACAGGCTTCTGCAACTATACTTGATTATTACTGATGAGTATGTGAACTTTTATCATAAAAACAATCTCTTACCTACCTCAGAAATTAGCATAAGAGGGCTTTCTAGTTTTAAGATCCCAGTCTGCAGGCTACTAGTACAGGGTATTAATACCAGCACAACAGCTTCTTGGGACTACATCCAGATGTCTAGCTTTTCTTGGGCTGGTCTGCCTCAAGCAAGGACTTAGCCGACTTAGCCATTTCCTTGCTCTGAAACAAAGAAAACCCAACCCAAAACCAAAACACAGCAACAACAACAAAAGCCACCAAAACCTACACAGAATAAAACCCAATAAATCCTTTGTTAGCTTTTTATCCTTTAATCTGGCAATTTCCCATTCTCCATTTCCCAAAAGTCTTAAACTGATTTTCCAGTAGAGGATATTTTCTTTTATGTGTACTTAGCATAAAGTTATCTGTCAAATCTGAATGTTCTTGTTCTTGAGCTTCTTCTACACAAACAGTGTGATGCTTGTTAGGGCTCCACAGTTTGAGCACTTGTGATATGGGAACCAAACACAATTAACCAGGCATCTCAAGTTGTCCATACACTAATTTCTCACGACAAGCACACATAAATTGCTATCATCTATTGTAACATCAAAATGCAGTGGAGATCCAGATACTTCAGGGTGCTGTGAGGGCACTGTTCCTGTAAAAGAAAAATCTGTACAGCTCCACTGACTTAAGTGGACCTACTGCATTTACATTGTTAAAGAACGTGACCCACTGTAATTTGAAACTCAAACACAGACACAATAAAATTTTATGTAGCTTGGAAAGGATCTATTCTAGAAACAGCTTGTAAGCATCAGATAATTACTCTCTTCAGATAGTTACAAGGGTGGATTCATTTTACATTTTGCTCATTTCCATTTAGTATGATGCAGATGAATCAATGCTATAAGAGGAAAAAAGGCAGGAATGTTTATCAAAATGTGTAAACATGTTTACAGTCTTTTGCTGTATGTTCATTCCATCTCATTTTTACTTAATTACAGATAACCTTCAGTAGTAATGAAGAAAGTTTCTGAAAGAATCCCTTCCTATTGAACTACAAAATTACCCAAAAAATGGCAAAAAGCCTAGTTCTTCTGTAGAAATTAACTCTCTACAGGTCAGTGCTGATCTCATGAGGGTATCTATCCTTTTTTTCCCCCCTCATTTATATAAATTAATTTATTTTTGAAAGATCTTTTGGAGTTGCATGACTTTGAGTAGTCAAAAAACCTAAGCAATTTGTCAAACATATTGCACTGAGGGAAGAGATACAAAAGAAAATTGCCTTTAGTTTCCAGAACCCTGGATTATAGTTTTATTCTATGAAAACTGTATTATTACTTATCTGTTCTGCTGGTTAGAAGTATTCCTGCTCGTAGAACATTTTATATGCTCCAGTTTCCACCCTTCTGAAAAGGTTTCTACTTCTAGTCACATCATTTATATTCAGAATACATAAAAGGAAATAGTCAGGTCCACAGGACAGAAGAAACCCTTTCTAGTTCTAAGCTCTTCTCCCTTGCAAAGGGTTCCTTACTCAGTCCTAAGAGAAAATGTGAAGTAATTTAAGAGCTTTAGACAAGAATTGTTCTTCCCTCTATCAAATCTATGAATTAAGTGCAGCACTTTGAAAATGGAAATTGCTATACAAGAGCTAAATCCTATTGCCATTACCTCATTGCCAAGGGACAGCTGCTATTAAGGTCATTATGTCTAGAATTATTAATTTAGCATTTTCCATGATGCATCCTTCTTTACATTATTCTAACCATGTCAAAATTTAAGCATTTGGACTGCAATATTGTTTGTCATTTTTGTACTTTTAAAAATTTAACAATGATCATTTTATGCTTCTTAAGATAACATATACAAAATCCACAAGCTTTAAAGATTTTTTTTTTGTATCTTTCCAATTATTTCTGGAACATTTTTATTACCATAAATACAAAAAATGTCTCCAGCACACTTGCTTGAAACCTGACTGGGTGGAGGATTCCTTTTGCAACTACAAAGATAACTTTTCCTGGCAATAATTCCTCCATCATTACTCAGTGTAAAGATAAAAACAATATATTCAACATAGATTTTATTGACTCAGGCAGCTAAATAACAAGATTTCCACTTCAACAAGCATGCCTCACAACCAGGAAGACTACAGACCACAAATGGATTAATCCCTCCCCATGACCAATTGCTTTTCCTGAAGGACAAAGGGCAATATGGAAAGAGATCTAGAATTGATCTTTGCATTGCAGCTTTGCTATTCTAGGATTTTTTTTTGTCCAGACATAATAAAGGAAAAAGTGTCCTACTGGTGAGACGAAGTGGTCAGGAGTTATAAAGGAAATAAGAGAATAGTGACAGCTTTGATCAGCAGAGAGTTATAAGAGGAATAGACTGGACTTTGCACCCAGGTCAGGTACATGAGAAGGGACTGATTGTATGACAGAGGATGGGCCAGAAGGACATAAAACTTGAAGAGTCAATAGTAGATACTGAGCTGCTATTTTTACTTTGAAATTCTAGGAAAAAGCTATGTAACTTATCAGCAAATATGTCTTTTATTCTTCCTAAGTGAGAGGTTGTATTGCAGTGTTCCTTTGGATCTGAGCATGCAAGAGAAATGACCTTTGTGCATCTGAGAAATCCAGCCCAGCTACAGAGGAGCAATACGGAACACATTAACTGGTTCTAGTTTATTTCTTAAAAAAGAAATAAAATGTTTAAATATTAAAGACATAGATAAACTGTTAAGGATGCCATAAAGTTTAAGTGCAAGCTAATGTTATTTAGTTTGAACTTAATTTTACTTCAGTGGACATAATCAATCAAATATTGTATTAAAGGAACAAGTGCTGAGCCATGTCATTAAGTCTGCAATACAGAGAGTGCTCAGGGAAAAAATGCTCAGGCTCAAACAAATGGTTAGTACCTTTGACTCAGTATAATATATGAAAGAGTTTTACACATTCAGATAAAAATTAAAGCATTGTACTTGGAAGGCCTTTTATAGGGTATGTTCCTTCCCTTCAGTATTTCCTTCTTTCCACTTATTCTCACGAAAGGTCAAAGAGATAGCGGTGAGGAGAAGAAGAGAGAAGAGAGCTCATTATTCTCACAGAGAGGTGTCCAAGTAGGGATTTCTAGACTAGAATACCCACTTACCTGTAACTAAACATATTATACCTTAGAAAGTCTTATGTATGTATCTTCAGTGATGAAAAATGAAGTTATATTCTGAATAAATGACTATTTGGAGCCTTGGAAACTATATTCTGCATATTAAGAGAGGAGACATATAACACTGGTTAGAGAGGAAGAGTTCATGGTTTCTTTTTCTAGAACTGGTGTAAGCATATGCTTGTTCACTTTATAGAATTAGTTCTAAATATATATATTCTGTCATTTGCGTCAAACCCAGCCTAATTTGCTAGGCTGCAATTAAGAACATGAGAAAGTAGTATTAGAAAGTAGTATCAGATGTTAATTTTAAATTGAAGGGATAAAAACTATATCAATCCACAGGGAAGAAAACAGTCATTCAGATTTGACATATGACTGCTGATTGAATTTCCTAGTTTTTCAGAGGAGCATGGAGAAAAGGTAAACAAAGCTATCTAATGAATGAAAAATTTTCCTATTTCAGTGAGTGATTTACTGGAGTTATAAAGTTAACTGATACTTATTAGAATTTTTAAGGGAAGAAAATAATCTGCACTCAAAAGAGTTTTAAGACATGGTGTGTATTGAAAAGTAAAAGGCCCCATCTAGGATGATATACAAAACTTTACTAGGGCTAGTACTCGACATCCTCAGTAATAACCTAGAAGATTCAATAACTAAGAAGCTGAAGAAATGCATAAATCACAGCAGAGATAAAGCAATATCAATGAGACAAAGATTTGCACAACAAAACCTGAAGATAATTAAATTGCATTAGACTGGGAAAAATAATTTCGAAATGTGTTTGAAGAAAAAGAAAAATTTTCAGAGAAACATAAAATCAGGGGTGTTAAGAAAAACAATATATTTTACTGATGTGAACTGGTTGAAAAAGAGCCTTTGCTGCATTAGGCTGTGCATATCAAAAGCTGCATACAACTGAGTTTCAGTACTTGGTATCCTGCACTTCCACAACTGCTTCTGGAACAGCATATTCACTTCTGGGCATATAACCAGGAAATTAAGAACGATTTGAAGAACAGAAAGAAATTTAATGCCTGAGGGAATTTTATGTTACAAGATTTAGGTGAGCTAAATATGAACTACTGCCCTCAGCAAGGACCAAAAAGACCCAGAGAATACAAATACAACAGCAAGGTTAAATAATATTGTTGAAGAAGACTTAATTGTCATATGAAACAAACAAACAAAAAGGCTCACAAAAATGAAACATTTAACTAAATGGGAAAATATTCTAAGACTAGAGTAAAAGTACTTGGTGCAATTATCTTTTGGTGACACTGAGAAAAGCTTCTCTGGAAAATTTAAAGCTAGGATAGTCCAGGACTTTAAACATTTAAAGAAGTCAAGAGGCACACAGGACAGGGACAAAATTAGGATAGAGCAGGAAATAGTAATTTATTAATGCCTGAGAAAGGGAAACCAAGTGCAAAAAGCTAAGAGTGACCATGAATACCAGAAACTCCTCAACAAAAGAATCAATTCAAGTACTGAGAAACGGTATCTCAGGACTTCTACTGTTTAGTATTTTGTGTCTGTAGCATCTATTTCTACAAAATATATTTTTCAATAGCAGGTATATATTTGAGGGTATTCTGACCAGAAATTCTACTATAAGTAATAGCAAATATTTATAATAAAACTGTAAATGAGACTAGAACTAGAAAAAAAATAATCCAAATCAAAATCAAACTCTAGCTTTCTTATACAGTAAGTCCACTTTATCCTGTAAGTAATTAGCTTATACCAACTTAAATGTACACATATAAAAGACGTACTTCAGTGAGAGCTGACTTGAACTTGCCACAAAAAGAAAAAAAACCTGCAGAATAAAATAAGCAAAAAAGTCATTCTAATACACTCACACTTCAAGGGCCTCTCAGGCATGAAAGATGAGAATTTTAAAAAGGTTAATTTCAGCTCTCAGGTATGCCTGACTAAAGGCAGATTACAATAAGAAATTGCTTTAATTATGGCAAGCCAGCTAACTGTATCCCTGAAGTTTTTAGCTCTAATAGTCATAGTTAAGGAATTTGGAGAGATTCTATCGTAACCACCACATTCATATCAAAGTACATTTGGGACCACATTTTGCCCTTAGTTACACCATTTCAAATCACTATTAAACTCTCCAAATTACTGTAGATTCTGTTTACAAAAGCCCTTAGAGTCACAGAACATCCAGAAATGGAGTGCAGCTTTAATAAATAAAAGAGTGGGGAATATTTATTACAATTGAGAACATTCACAGATGTAGTGGGAAAAAAAATTGAAAACTCAAAACTTCATTTAGATAAATTATTCCTTCTAAGATGCCACATCTCCAGGAAGATTCCTGAGCTGTGAGAATTGAGAGTATTATGAAGAATCTTTCTTTATCTTCAGTATCTTAAAACAGTACCTGTAATAAGGATTAGAACTTGATCCACCCACATTAGTGCTCCAACCAGCACCCTAGAGACTATTTCTGACACGCTGACTGTCACAATGGCTTTGTAAGAGAATTGGTCAGCCCTCAAACTTAAAAAATGTTGTGAGCTACAATTCTTGAGGTAGTCTACACCCCAAATGAAACAGAAGGGGCACCTGATTCTTGCTCCCCACCACATGATGAATGCAAGAGGGACACCAACACCTACCTTCATTTCAATAAAATTTACAGCTGCCTCAACAGAGCTCTGACTACATCTAGCAGAAACAGTCCCTACAGGTGAAATACACAGAAAAACAAAATTCTGACTCTATGCCAGACAGATTCCAAGCAATTAATTCAGGATATTTGTGACAGTCACACACCTTGGCAGCAACAAGCTCTCGGATCCTCTCTGAAGAAAAGCACATACATATTTTTTGCATTCAAATGTTAAATGACATTTCTAGGGGGACAGTGAAATAAAACAAACAAGCAAAGAGCTCAGTCCTAACTCTCTAAGGGATTGGGATGGAATTGGCTGGGATTGGAGGAAACGTGTGGTTACAATGAGGGTAATGAGGTATGCAATTGGCTGTTTCTTGTTGGTCTACCTACATCTCATAATTGAGTGGGTTTTTTTGATTGTCATGCTTTATCAGCACCCTTTCTTCTACCATTATTTGTTTAAATTAATCTTTCCAACACATTTCTTCTGTTACCACCATAGATTTTAACCTTATACTATTTCCTGTTGTTGTTTAAATGTAATTTTGTGCAATTATTTATGGAAACCTATCTAAGCACCAATATAAACACCAGAATCAAAATGCATGCGACATTTCTCAATTAGGAAAGAGAACTAGGACATTTTCTTTGAAAATTATGTACATATGTTGCCCAAGTCCCATAGAGTTTGATATGCTGAAGCTAATTACAATAAAATACTGCACTGATAATAAGAAAAAAAATTAAAAAGGAGAACAGCAACAATAAGTAAAGCAGATTCAGTTAGCTATATTATGAGAGGACCACTTCCCAGTGTATCTTAGAAAAATTATTAAGGCAAGATTTAGCATAGAAAAAGTATTTGAGTAGCTTGAAAATCCCCAGTGATGGGGGGCATAGCCATGCTGTGAATTATCTGTCTCACTCAAAGAACGGAATTGAAAATAATTTTTCTAATCGGTACATTTAAAACCCAAAAGGAAGACCTTTCCATATATGGTACAATTCAATTTAAAAATTTCTTCTTACAGAATGTTTTATAAAACAAAAGCATGAATTGGATTAGTTTCAGAATAGGCCAGCTGGGATTTCCTAGTCCTTACATTACTAGTTACCAGAATCTGGGAAGGCATATTTGTGAGAATGGCACAATCCATCTTCTATTTCTTGCTTCTTTTTTCAGAAGTATTCACTATTATCAAATTACACAAATGTATAATCTGACTTACTTGATCTTACCATATTATATATGCAGTGCCAAGAGTGACATGCATACAGTAAGTCAGTGAGGTATGTGCTATAGCACCCACAAATCCAGCAGAAGAGCTAACCCATGGAACAATACTGAAAAAAAAATAAAGATTCATTTGAAAGTGTGTGTTTTCTCAGGCTCAGCAACTATAGGTTTGTGTTTCTTGGCACTGAAGGTTTACTGCTACTTTAGATTATGTCCAGATTTGAAAAAAATTGAAGATGACATTAACCTAAATGAAAAAGAAAAAAGCCACCCAGGCATGAAAGCTAACTGAAAAAGAGCAAAATGCAGATAAAAATTTGTAAACAAAGTATATTTTTCATTGACCAATCATGTAAAACTGAATGGACAAAGCAATATGTAATGGAAATGAAGAAGAAAGTATCACAAAGGAAAAATAAAAGTTAAGACAGCTAAGGTGACTAACTGCATAAGTGCATAGAAGAATAAAATCTCTCCCCTCCCCTGGCATACAGTCTCACTTTGAAAAACAGTACAAATATTTAATGCTCAAATAAAAGAGAAGAGGAGCTATAAAATTCACGACAATTGAGTAGATTGCTTGGAATGTCAAGAAACACAGCTATGAAAGTATGTGTGGGAGAGAAATAAAAATTTGAAAAATTAACATTTTTAGTTGTTATCCTTAAATTTCTGTGTAAAATTATAATAAGTAAATTAATACATTTTATGGCTGGATAGCTACACACGTATATACTGAGAAAGCAGATACTCAGAAGCATAGGTCATACAGTAGCTTTGAGAGGGGTGGCTTTATTAAAGCAAGACAGAATATTAAATGTATCAGCCAAAGTTGATTCTTTCTCTATTTGCTAGCTATTACCTATGCAAGATTGCGAACTTGAAACTGTTGAAGCCAAACAACATTCTACCATTTGTTATCTTTTAGTGTGAGGATTGATATGCATAAAATAACTCTAAATAAGACTAAATGGATTAGTTTATAGCAAATTATATTCTTGATAATTCCCAAGAGGTTTTTCTGTTGTTTCAACTTTTAAACTAAAATCAACTATTAATTTCAGTGCAAATAAGAATTTTATTTATCATAAGTCAGGAGCAAAACAAGGTTCCATCATGCCAATGCTAAAGAAGTTTTTTGTTCCAAAGAATTTACTAATTTATCACATTCAAAATGTAGAGAAATAAATAACTTGTGGCAAATTTTATATATAGTCAGAGTTCCAGCTAGTCAATTTTGTTTTGATGAAAACTCTGTTCAAAATGAAAAATGGAAAAAAATCCAAACCATACACAAATTAATGTGAGGGTGATCTCATAGTAAACATTACAAGGCTAATATAACAAAATATTGGTAACATGAAAGAGTTTTCTGAGTCAGTATCAATTACAAATTTATTTATTTCTTATTTATTAAATTTATTTATTAATACTACTACTAATAATTAGTAGTAGTAGTTTAATATTTTTTCTGCACCCTCACACAAAACTTTGCCACTAAAGCCATAGTCTCTGCCCAGAAAACATACAGTATTTCAAAATTGGTTTCTTCCAACATTGGAGATTAGATTTAAATTATAAAGATGTAATTTCAACTCCTGTAAACTGATGATGTAAGCTAAAGACTAATAGAATGCAGTAGAAAATAGAATGCAGTAAGTCCTTATGAAGGGATGCCAACTGACATTGAAATAAGCAATGTGATACTTGGTATTACTTTGGCCTCCTCACAACTTCTTTCCTCCCCTCTGTGATGAATTTACTGGCCATAACAAAGCCAAAGAGGAAACACTCACTGACTGCAGCTGAGTCAGCTTTCTGTGACTCCTACCACAAGCCAGGAGGCAGAGCCAACAGCCTGTTAAATCCTGCTGCAGTGATGGCTCCATTAGGGGAGAGATTCAGATACATTTTGGGTAACCCAAAAATTTCTCAGTAATATCTACACATCTGAAAACAGCAAACCTGTCACCTACTGTCTAAAACCCCAAAAATCGCATTTAGGACACTTTAAATAAGGAATTTACATGCTGAACTGTGTTTATACTACTGAAATTATTGGGTGCATACTGACTAAAAAAAATATAACTTGTCTTACAGCCACTTATTACTTCTTAACATAAAGCAATTAATAAAAAAAATCCAACAGCTAATTCCCTACAATCCTAACTTCTATAGATCGTATTACATACTTGTAAATTGCAAATTTTCAAGTATAGAATATTTGAAATATAATTAGAAAAAAGTATGAAATAATTAAATGTTTTAAGCATAGAATGTAGAGCAGACTAACATTTTATCTAGTTGACACTACAAGAAATTGAATGGTTACTCTCATAGGACAGATAAATATTATGCTTTGTACAGACCAGCTGTCATTGCAAGCTCATTTTCCCAAGCACATTAGTAGAAAAAAAGGAAGAAAAGCAAACAAAATCAACCAAAAAACCCAAAACCAAACCAAAACAAAACCCACCAAAAGATCAACACCATGGTATTTTACATCGCTGTTATTGTTAAAGGAACATCAAGTGGGTCACAGTCCAGATCTATACACATTTCCTTGTACAGATATTTCAATGGGATTATACCCCTGCAAGGGAAAAAATAAAAACCAACCTAGACATGAGAAATCTGTCACTGAGGATATGGATCTATCACCACTATTAATGCTCTATCTATTTTAGCCATCATATTGAAAGAAATACTTGCAAATTATATGCTAATATTTACAGAAATGATAGAGAAGGACTCTGTATACAGCCAGATAGTGACAGGAAAAGAGGTAATGTTTTTAAACTGTGATGACAGGTTTAGATTGGATGTTAAAAAGAAATTATTCACTATGGTGAAGCACTGAACAGGTTGTGCAGAGAGGTTGTGGGGGGCCCATCCCTAGATGTACAGACAGACTGGGTTTGAGAGGCTGGAGTGCAGCACTGCAGGAAGGGACCTGTGAGTCCTGGTCAAAAGCAAGTTGAACCTGAGTCACTGAGCCCTGACAGCCAGGAGGGCCAACCTTGTCCTGGGGGGCATCAGGCACAGCTGGGCAAGGGAGGGGATTCCCACACTCTACACTGCACCCATCCTGAATCCTGCGAGCAGTTTTAGGCATCGCAATATTAAAAAGTCATTAGACTATCAAAGAATGTGCAAGGAAGGGCAGGAGTAACAGTGAAGGGCCTTGAAGGTAAGCCTAATGAGGAGAAGCTGAAGTCACTCGGTCTGTTCAGCCAGGAGGAGACTGAGAGGGAAGCTCATCCCAGTCTATGACTCCCTCATGAGGAGAAGGGGAGAGGCAGGCACTGATCTCTGCTCTGTGGTGACCAGTGACAGGACATGAAGGAATGGCCTGAGGTTATGTCAGAGGAGGTCTAGGTTAAATATTAAGAAAAGGTTTTCCACCCAAAGGGTGGTTAGGCACTGAAACAGACTCCCCAGGGCCTAGTCACAGCGCCAAGACCAATGTTGTTCAAGAAATGACTTGACAACATTCTCAGGCACATGTTGTGATTCCCGGAGCTGTCCCATGCAGGGCCAGGAGCTGGACTTTGATGAACGTTGTGAGTCCCTTCCAACTCAGCACATTCTGTGATTCTGTGTTCAGGGCCAAGTTGGATGGGGCCCTGAGCAACCTGGTCTCATTAATGGCATCCTTCCCACAGCAGGGTGGTTGGAACTAGTTGATCTTAAGGTCTCTTCCCTTTCCAAAACATTCTATAATTCTATATTGCTGTGAGTAGTGGCACGGGTACCTACTGCTTTGTCCTCTATTCTAATTAAATTCCAGCAGAAACTTAATAACAAAATAGATATCTGTGCAAACTTTCCATCTCTGGACTTCAGCACATTCTGTTCACATTAAATCTTTGGAGATTAGTTTGTGCCAAATTTAACTTCCACTAAGCATGTAACAGTGCAAGTTAACCAATAGGTTCAGACAAAACTGAGAAAATTTTTGTAAAGGATAAAAAAATGAAGTTGATACACAAAATTCAAAGCTTTCCTTCTAAAGCATACAAATGACAGAAAACAGTGTGTCTGAAACAGTAAGGTAGACTGTATTGTTAAGCAGAAAACACAGAATTAAACTTCCTATGCAATGCTATTTTTGCTATCTCCAAACACATTTTATAATAGTTCTTCATGACATCATCACAAAACCCATGTAAATTCATTTTTCAACCTTCTTTAGAATCATTAAGTCTGCTGTGATGAAAAAAAAAATCCATATGGAAACATAAACTAAGTAATATTCTTCAGGTCATAAACCACTAAGCAAGCAAAATCCAAGCATCTGATCCCCAGTTCAAGCCAAGTAGTACCTTCAAATTTATAAAATGAGTCTTCAGCCAACTTATTATGGATATTTGCAGCTCATAAATGATTTAGAAATTATGAGAATCATTAACTCGAACTACAAAAGTTAACAGTTTCACCTTGCATAATGTACCACAAAATATGAAATAGATGTTGGCAAAATATACTTTGCATATCTTGTGCTTATTAGTCAAATATTTGTCATAAATTTGTCTATTCCTGAAAACATGTCTAACAATATTTTTCCATGCATAAAATTAAAATTCTTATCAAAAAGATCTGCCTAGTACTAAAGCCTAGTATGTTTTTATGCTTGAACATTAGTAACTTCCATATAAAAATTATGCAAGAATTGTGACCACACGTACTTCTCCCTTGTCTAAACTACAGTGAAAAGCATAAAAAAAATTGTATTCCATTTTCAAAAAAAATGTATTCCATTTTGCCATTCAGCATCAAACAGCACTGCACAAAAGCAGATTATACTTGCAGAAATTCTTTATGCTAAATGTGGTAGGAACACAAGGGAGTTTTATCTAATTAATTTATTGAAAGAATCACTAGTATATAAATCACAAATTTCAGTTTAAGGATTATGGTAGTGTACAGAGAGTGACTGGTTATTCAATTAAAGATCTCATGTAGTTTCCCTGCAATTGCTTTTCCTCTTGGAGCTTATATTCACTGATCTGCCAAGGAACATCATACCTCCACCATTACTGCTCTCTCAACTATTTAGTCAAAATAGCATTGTTCCTCCTCTTTGAAAGATCACATGAAGGATTCAGAGCTCAGAAATTGATCTTTCAAAACCCTGTTTTAAATATAGAACAACTCTGTACATCAATCACAAGCTATAGTGTAAGACAACATTTTTCTTGAGATTCCAAAGTCCATTTCCCTGCTCAAGGCATGGATGCTGTGTTCACAGAATGAACAGTACTGCAGGTTGCAATCAGCAAATCTGAAATTATTTGTAATGTCTTACTTCCCTATTTTTCTGAGTTTAAGCCTTATGCTTTTTTCTTCCTTCATATTGATTTATACAGAGATATATTATTTTACAACTACTTGCATTAGAATTGCCTGAGTCACAGGTTCATCCACTGCTCCTGATTGAACTCTGATTATATTTCTTAAGGGATTTTTCCTCTCATCCATCACTGACACTCATTCTCAGACTTCATTTTCAGTCTCTTTTCCCCCTGCTGGACATTGCTGTCAGTATGGCAAGAGAAGTATTAATCCTTTCTTAGATCATGTGCATACTCCACTGCACTGAGCACCTGTCTCATCAAAAATGTTCATAATTCAGGGGGTTTTTTTATTGAGTACAAACTTACTACTTCAAAACCATAAATCATCTTCTAGTTCAGCATTAGAATTCCATATTGTGCACAGCAAAACTGATTTGTCATGCACATTTCTTTAGACCATTTCAGATATTTAATTTGACTTATTACGAGGCATTTAAATACGGCATTTCTAAGTCCACTCTGAAAAAGTACACATTGGTGAAAAAAGGCACTTGATGGCCTCACGTTCACTTTGTAGAGGTGGTTGATAGCTGGTATCTGGTTAAGCAACTATAGGAAGACTATTGTCAGTAGTGGAGTTTGTAGTGTATAAAGTGTGCTCCACAGAGGGACTAAACAAAAGCAGACCTGCTCAGTGACACAAGGACATTACACCTGACTGCAATCAGAAATGCCCAGGGTCACGCTGGATGGAGCTTTGAGTAACCCAGTAGTGGGTGGTAACCCTGCCCCTGGCAGGAGGGTTGGAACTAGACAACCTTTAAGGTCCCTTCCAACCCAAACCATTCTGTGATTCTATGAAAAACAGAGAAAGGGAGAGAAAGAGAGAGGGAGAGTGAGTACACACACAGACACTCCCCCAACAACCTGTCTTTTCTGGCCACGCTACATGCCTCTTCTACTGACTACTACTAATGTAACTCCACCGGATAAGTGCAATTTCCATTATTCTCTTATATTAGCAAATAAAGTAGCACAGAAATATAATAGTGATGTTACTTGAGGCAGAGTGGTACTTCAGGCAGACCACTGAACACTGCTCCTATTTCCAGCAGAAGAAATTGAGATGAAAGAAATATTGTGCCTTCATAAAAACTGCACAAGTTGTTACACACTGGCAAATGCAAATGATTTTGTTTCCATGACACAGCAGCAGAAGTTTTCTTCTATCTCTTCTATCTTGTGCGTGACCCTCGGTACACAACATCCAGCTCAATCCTACAGGTTCATAAATTGAAGATGCAAGGTGAAGTTAACTTGGTCATTCAAACTGGTCAGTGTTCTTAGTGGTCTAACACAACGCTGAGCTGCTCGAGCACCTACTGAAGTCAGCTGAAAGACTGACATGGCTCTCGTATCAGGCCTTAATCAGAAATGCCACACCATCCTGTCCTTGCTATAAGTAGCACTGTATGTGTATCTATCTATAGACAAACTTTGTGTTATGTTAGCCACAGATATTTTATTACTTTTAAGCAGCAGATAATTTACCAGGAATGTAACTTTTTTCCTTTTTTTTTTCAATAGCAACTCAACTGAAATTTAAACATTTTTGGATTTGCAATCACAACCAAATTTTTGTGCATTCTCAAAGTACAGTAAGACAGCAAAAGGCCTACAGACATGTATACAAATTTATGAATTAGCCCATAAAAACTTGTGTGGAAGACTGAAGACATTGTTTTTAAATTGTGAATTAAGAAAATTACTGTATATTTATTAGACTGTCTGAATTGCTATGATTGTCATAATGGTATGAGATGTCTATGAGAGTTGATACTGTATGTCAGTGGAGGAAATTGAAAATAGCTCAGTTAATAAGATTCTACCTTTAAGAAAATGGTGCTATTAAGAAAACAGTGCTATTGCCTGCAAATGCAGTTAAACCACTGTTAAATGCCTGTACTTTGAGATGTATCCCAAAGCTATTTGATGTCTCTTCCTGCATCTTATTAGCAGTCAAGAAAATTCAGATCACCAAAACATTTTAAAATGCTGCCCAGAGCAGACCATTTTTTATTATCAGCAGAGAGGATTATCAAGTAATCAAGGAACTGTTTTCCATAGGCAAGTCTGAACTGGTCATTTAGTGTTCATACTGATGAAAATATTCCCTGCAGAGATTAAACAGATGAAAATTCAATCTCAGAAGCACCATGAAAACCCATCAAGGTTCCTTTAAATAAATCCTTCATTTGGAAAATTATTTTTTTAACAAACAGATATTTACTAAGAGGAAGGTAAAATGTATCAGCTTCTCCACACTGAGATGGCAAGAAAAAGTGGAAAGTGAGAGAAGACGCAAAAGGAATGAAATAATTTTCATTCTTCCCTTAAGAACCACAAGAGCTTTTAAGACTTTTCATCTCATCTCTTCTCTCCACGTATAAATTGCAATGTTCTTATCCTCTTTAACTACTTGAAACATTTTTTCCTACTCCACCTAAGCTTTTTACCATTTAATTTTTTTTCCAAAGCTAAAACTCATTGGTTCGGGGTCTCGGGGTTGTTTGCTTCTTGTTTGTTTTAAATATTCATGGGAGTTCCCTATAAAATTTCCTCTTAGTGTTTGCATCTCATCTCCCTAGCAGGTCCAAGGGACTGTAAAAGCACACATTCATTGATCACTGGCTTATTACTACCAATTTCTTCTGGTTACATAGTTGTCACTCTACACTTTAAAAAAATTGTGCACAATTAGCAATAACAAATCATCCTTCATTGAAGACACAATTTCACAGCCAGTGTGTCTTTGTAAACATACTGATATGTATTAATACATAAACATTAATTTAATGCTATTTACTGATTTGCATATATGGACCTATTATTTACAGTCTTTGTGGGTTAAATCACACCAGAAACTAAGAATTTTCTTCACCAGTTTTATACCGACTCAAAGAAGCTGGCAAACCCAGACTTCAGCAGCTACTGCACTATAAGAAGTGATACAGACTAAAACCTTAGCATTTACACAGCAAAATGGGTCCACTGTGTCCTGATTTTGGCTAGGGTTGAGTTAATTTTCTAAACAACTTCCTGCAGTGTTTAGCTCCCCACAGGTAAAACCACAAGGATCAAAATCTCAGAGAATTACAATTCCTTCTACAGACATTGAGATATGATGCAGAGAAAGAGACGAGAGAGAAACTGACCGAGGACACCTCAAGAAAGACCAAGCAGATCCTGAATACCTAAAACCAGAACACTGAAAGGTGTGACACCAATTTGTCTCAACTGTCACACCTGTCACATAAAAGAGGAAAAAAACTCAGGGATGCAGTTTTCAGAATGCAAAACAAAGCAGAACAACAGAATTACCAGACTCAGTAAATATCTCTTCTGTATTTTATTACCTTAAATACAAAGGAAGATGGAAGTTTCACCTAACAGATGTTCATCCTCTTCAGGAGAGACTAAATCCCTCTGAGTCATTCATGCAGAAAAATTCTCCAAGTTAGGACTGTCTCAGCCACAAAATATACCTACCCAAAAAAATACCAGTAGACTGAGACATATAAAGTCAACAGGAAATGGAATTCCTCAGGAAATCTCTGTCCCTGTGCTCTATAACAAAGTACTATTCGCTCTACCTGAGCTACACACTCTGCAAAACATCACTATTCTTTCATTACCAATAAACACGAGAATTTACAGGGAAGAACACGATTCACTTCTCTGGCAATGGTAACAGAATCTACACTTCAGAAGCCCGAGCCATTATTCTCAGAGTCTTCAGATTTTAGGAGTATTTAGAGAGCACACAGTAAAAATTTAATGTTAGGAATGTGCTAATTTGAACTTCAAAACGTAGTGATTTGTTGAAAAAAAGCATACCAAGTTGTGTATAGCCTCATCTCAGCATTCAGAAATACTTTTGGAGTATTCACAAGGAGTTGTGCTTTCAATAATCTATGCAAGTCAATTGGTCGAGGTACATTTTATCAAGTTAAGAGAACCTTCCTGCTTTATTGAAGTTAGGAAAGCAGTAAGTGAAAAATGAAGAAAAAATATTGAGATAATTGTGAAGGCTTTTATTTTGCACACTGATAGCTTTCTATTTCCCAACACCTCAGATCAGAAGAGCTCTTTATAGCATGTCTGAGTACCACTGATCTCTTAAGACTGATGGACTGGAGACAACAAGGCCAACCAATTCACAGACGGGAGTAGTCAACATTCGTATGCCAAGGAAAATGATGAAACGCCTGTAGAATCAATTTTTTACAATTTATTTTGACAGGATTTCCAGCCTGACAGCTTCTTTTCTTTGTTGAGTGTTCTTGTCTTGGGGGTTTTGTTCTGTTGATGGGTTTTGATTTTTTCAAGGACTAACTCTACTCTTATTTCCATTTTAGTATCTCAGTTTCTCAGTCTTTCAGCAATTTCAAGTAAGTAAAGAGAGGTAAGAATTGTTGCAAATAACATGGAATATTGAAAAAAAAAAGATTTTTTAAAAAAATCACACACACTACAACACTGCAAGTGACCAATCAACCTAACAGTGTACAGCAAAGCAAAAAATAAAGAAGTGTAACTTAAAGAGAAAATTCAAGTAATTAACCTTATCCTCTTTTCACTAAATCTTGTTTTTCAAAGTTTAGCAAAAGAACTCCATCTTGATTGGTTAAAATTGTGATTGTACTGTATCATCTGCATAATAACATCTGGTTTAGTGAAAGAGACAGATCTCTCAATTCTACATAGCTTTTTATAGAGACTTTTTTTGTTGAAAAGCTGGTTTTTTTTTTTATGACTTCCTTATAAATAAAGATTGTAAATAAATTTAAATTGATGTAATTTCTAGGAAATTACTAGGCCTTATTCTACATTTTGTGGGGATTCATCATCCTGGTTTTGTACTCTTGCATCTACTAGATCTACACAAAGAAAACCTTTGTCCATTCACTTTCTGCCACTATTACAACTAGAAAAAAAAAAGAACTGGCATTTAGAATATTTTTTTTAAGCAACAATGGAAGAATCTTCAAGAATATTCCTCTTAGTTTTTACTTCCACAAGTAATTTGTTGCATTTTCATTCAACTCCTTGCAAAGTCAATATCCTCTTTTCCACCAGTTCAATAAGACAATAAAAAGGGCTACTACATTCAAATGAAGTTATCTCATATTCACTTGTAATCTTATGTACACTCACTCACTTTTACAAGAGACAGAGAATTAAGTTCCTTTACTGTTTGATTTATCCTGTGTCTTTTACAAATAATAATACCTTACTCAATCTTCTGCACTGAAAACGCAACACCTTAAATAATGCATTATAAAAGAGTATTTAAATACTGCAAATACCAAAGCTTCGTCAGGTGAACTCTGCATGAACATTTTGTGTTATCTCATTATGATGCACCACCACTCACACTTCAAAAATGTCTTTAACTTCAAGCAAGGTCCAGAATATTTTGTAAAGAATTTGTATTCAACTCAGGAAAGTATCTTCAGCACATATAGACTGAAAATGTATCTACAATGCATCCTAGGTGTCACAGCCCTTTGATCATCTAAACAACAGCATTGTTCAAGAAAATAACCCTTTTTAGTCTACATACCCAGATTTTCATCTTCCAGAGGCAAGTATGCAAAACAGGCACCACAGACTGGCCCGGTCTACACTTCATTCACGGTATGAAAAAGAAATATTATGATGCACGCCCACATCCCATGAGACTTAAAATATCTTCATTGCCACCATTACCAATAATGTTTGCCTATAGAGTAAAACAGTCAAACAAATGAAGCAATAATTTTCTCTTTCTTTCTCAACACTATTTTTGGAGTGAAGTGGGAGATTTTTTAACTGATGTCAAAGTAATATATGAATATATAGGTTGGTTATACAAAGAGAATATCAAGACTACTCTAATGGCTATACATGCAGTGCTTAGACTTACACTGATTTATCTGTGAACTACAAAAATGAATCAAGTTTTTAAGCTTTCATAACTGGCTATTTCATTTGTACTTGTGTGTCCCTCTGTCAACTGTTAACTCGTGACTTAATCTGTTTATGCCTTTCTATCATTGCCATATGTATTCTTCCTGATGCCTATAGCAGCAGGACTAAACCCTATTCCAAGTTCATTGAGAGCAAAAGATTAATGAAAATGTCTATTTATTTCCAGAGTCCAATATAAGGAATATTAATACAAAAAACAAAAAACAAAAAACAAAAAACAAAAAACAAAAAACAAAAAAAAAAAAAAAAAAAAAAAAAAAAACACAACAACAACAACAACAACAAAAAAAAAAAAAAACCACATAAAAACCCAGCAAAACAAACAAAACCCCCAAACCATCACAACAAGCACATGAAATGTCATAGGAGTCTCTTCTGTTCTCCACTTTTTTTCAACTACCTATTCTCTACAAGTACTGGACATAAGCAAACCAAGTCTAACTCTATTTTTTAAAAAGCATCAACAATTTCAGAACACTTGTAAACTTTTTAATATTTTAAAGGAGTCCTAAAAGAAAATATTTTAAAAATTAATTAAACTGTGACATAAATTTCCATACATACAGAGTAGGTAAACCCCATCCAATATAAGTGAGGATGCAACCAGTTGTGATGTTTGCCAAATCAATAAGATTTATGTTTCAGGCAAATGCTGAGACCATTTCTGAGCAACATTCAGGTTTACATCACACTATTGGTACAAATAGTGTGTTTTCAGCAGTTTTCTCACATTTGGGGCAGTGGGGGAGGGGGTGTGTGTAGTTCTTTGTTTGGTTTTTGTTGATTTTTTAATGGTTTATTTATTTCAAACTTCTAAGCCAGTATTCTCTCCCTTGGGCTCCCTTTTACATCTTTCATGCTTGCAATATAACAAACATTCATCAATTGACTGATTTCAATGAACCTAATCTTCATTAGACTCAGTAGGGAGGATTGAATTAAATCCTGAGATTACTGAAATGATAGTGTTAGAGAAACTCCCATGTAAACTAGAATTTTTCCCTGTCCCACAGTAATCCTTAGGACTTTGGGATTTTCTGTAAACAAAAATCTGAAACACATAATTTTTAATTTCCTTTTAAAAATTAATTATAAGACGTAAAAATGAAAGAAAGCCTTAACATTCTTATACATTGTACGTGTAAGTTGTGCTCACTCAACTATCTAATTTAAACAAATTCCATGTACTTAGTATTATTAGGGGCTTTTAAATATTTTATCACTTTGGGGTTTTTTTTCCTACAAGATTTAGCACAAAAGTATGTTTTTCCAACTACCATAGCTAAAATGTCTGCTTTAAAACTTCATCATACAGTAAAGAAGATAGATATATTCCCAGTGTGGCCATTCACCATCTGCTTAAGCAAATATACTTCAAGATGCTTCTACAATTGTGATAAAGTGACAGCAACTCTAAGAGCACACAGAGCTCATATTCTAAAATGATGATTGTACAACTATAGTTTGCATCTTAAGGGACCAATAAAAATCTTTATGTTCTGTTTGAATGGCAAGGATTTGTATAAAAGGGAAGAAGGAATAGGAAAATAACAAAAAACTGATCCATTCAGCAGTTGTCTTATATTCAGAAGCACTAATGAAACTTCTTGACCACAATTAGTATTTAACACCACAAGAATATTTTCTCCTTTCATACTTTTTTTAGTGATATACAAGGCTTGCCATTTTACTAGATCCCAGGAGTGCTTTTTTCTCATTATCCAGGTGGGATTAAGAGTACGGAGTGCTCATGATTAAGAACACTTGTGCTATTCTCCAGGCATTTCAATTTTTATTATTCTAATTATCAAAGTGATAACTGGGAAATGCTAATTCATAGCTTCCTCCTTGCACAGTGAAATATCCTGACAAACAGGCTGAATACTATGAGAAAACTTGCAGGTTTATTAGTCAATAGCACCTTTTCTATTCTGTACAAACTTTATTAGACAGATCTAAAATCTGTATTAAAACACTGCTAATAGCAAAACTTCAATGCACTGCCTGTTTACCAGGATTCTTAGTAACAACCCTTTAGCCAATACAGCCAGGAATGCTACAGCTTTAAAGCCAACATCAGCAGTTTTCTTTGGCATAAATACTTTTTCTTGTAGACATTCAGCAGACTTGGTCTCTAAATGGTGAGAAGAAAAAAAAATGTCCACCATCTGTTCCAGCCCTGAGGGAAACAAACTTTCCTGGCAGTATATAGTTCAGGATTTAATTGTACCCAAAAGCCAATAAAAAAACATGCAAAAATATAAAACATCAGTCTTAGTTAGTGGAAGTTTCGTATCATTTTACTTTAGCTTATTTCTTAGGGCTACAGTTCAACTTATTTTTGCTGTAATCCGTTTTCCTTTATTTCTGTTGTTTGCTTTCAACAATTTTAAATTAAATCCATACTACCATTCCACATAAAGAGAAAGCTAGAGGATCTAATCAGATTTTGTAACCCAGTTTATCAAATTTTATTTACTCTCTGCTTGAGTATCAGGAGAAATACATTTGCTAAGGCAAATGAGAAAGATTAGTTTCTTCATAAAAAGTAAAAACTTTGAACAATACAAATTTTATAAATGTCATGTAAAATATTATAGTCAGTAACAAAGCTCTGGTTTCAATGACAGCAAAAGGGAGAAGAAGTTCAGACTCAAACAAGAAGAAAAATAAATTAGAATTAGGGAAAAATTACCTATTTCGATTTTCTGAAATTAATCTTATTTTAAAATCAGTTTCAGCTGGAGAAGTCTATGGGTCATTATATACAAATTTAAATATGAACCACATTTGCTTTATCTCAGGATAAAGTCTGATAACATAATCTACTTTAGTTGCACTTTATGTCAAAAGGAGTATTGAATAATCAACAGTTCCATGACAAAAAGTGCTGTAATTGAATCACTAATTATAGGTCTCTGTCAAACTTTAAATTACTATTTTTTGCTTGCAGTGTTTTCTGTTACAGAAGTAACAGTATAAACTGTTATTGGTTACAGCGGTATAAATATTTTAAAAAACATAGTTACACTGGTATAAATAAAATTGGTTACAGTACTATAATTTTTTTTAACTAAGGTAAATCAAAACTGCCAAGCCCTAGCACTAAATAGAATATATACAATGTTCATCAAAAACATGTTAATTATTTACCTGTCTATGAAAAAATTGACAGAGTATAAGTCCTCTTTATAAAGTCCTTGTGGCTACTTATTTTCTGCTTGCTTCTAATTCTTGTTCATACCACAACTTTAAAAATTAAAAACATAATAACATGATAGCTGCCATCACAAGCATCGTGGCAGGAAGCTTGCTTTGTTTTGTAGTCACAAGAGGAGACAAAGGGAAAAACTGGAAATCATCTAGGTACCAATCTACTAAGAAATGTAATGGAAGCATCTGGCTGTTGCATTTCATTACTTATATTCTGCACTATTAGGTTCCAAGAAAGCTGAAAAAAACAGAGTTGAAAAATATTTACAGGTATTGACAATTTGCCTAAACTAGCTACTGTCAACTGAGTAGATTACATGTAAATTTCTTTAAACCAAATTCATTTTCCAGGTTCCACTAGGGTGCTACACACTAAAAACAAGCAAATAACCCTGAAAAGGCAATGTTAAATTTCTAGTTTAATTTACTGTAAACCCCACCAACTATCCTGTTTTAAAAGAGAGTAAATGGCAAACCACAAGAGAAAGCTTTTAACTTACAGTTTTTATCCAGTGTAAATTTACTTACCCCACCCATTATTAGCTACTAGAGCCACAAATTAAAAACCATTTTTACATGCCTACTTCTCTTCAGATTATTCAGACTTTGTAAAAGAAGCTATGTTTTTTTTTTTTTTAAGTTGGTATACTATATATTAGCCAACTTGAATTATAAATATCATGCCAATGCCTTGTATATGTATCCAATTGCTAATGATTTTTAAAGGCCAACAGTATGTTCCATCAGAATAATTTCCCACAAGACTTAATGATCATTCTGATGTTATTTAATTTAAATTTTTTTTAAAGTTTGCATTAGAACAACCAATGTTCAGTAGTTTAAGACTTTGTGTTTACTCTAAACTTAAAAATTATGTTTCTCACTTAAATGTCTGCCTAAATACAAGGCTTCCTTTATTTACTATAAATTTATGACAAAACATTTAGCTGATTTATTGTATAATAATTTTCCCTATCCCATACCAGCAATTTGACAGTAAAAAAAAATCATTCTTTAATTATTTTCAAGTACAAGCAGCTGTTTTGCGACTATATTATGCACTACTGCATAATAACCTGTTTTCTTCCAGTTTTAAAAACATTTGCTATCCTCAATACTAGGCAATATCAATATTTACTTTAGAATGTCACAAAATAAGTTGTGTGGTGATTTTTTTTGCCTTTTCCCAAAGTTTCAATAAAGGCTATTAGAGCACAGGAATTGAGCCATGATTTGAACCACAGCTGCACAATCCTTGTACTGCTGGGAACACATTAACACTTTTCTGACATGGCCTAAAAAGCAGGATAGCAAAGAATATTTGATCCTCTGAGTGGCACTGCCCTCTCCACAGGCCCAAGTTACCAGGTTTGAAAGGAGGTCACGAGTAGAACTCTGTCCACTGACTACATTTTGCCAGAACTCTGCTTCTGTTTATCTTCCTCTGATCTCCCCAATTCCTCCCCAACAGTACCAGAAACTAATGGCTGAATTTGAGCACTGTGAGCTACATCCTGTTTCCTCAAAATCAGGCTGAAGGTGTATAAGTGAGGATGTTTTTTCAGAGATGCTTAGCCACAGAATGGTTGAGGTTGAAGGAAACCATAAAAAATCATCTGCTGCTGCTCCCCTGCTCAAGGAGGGCTGCCTAGAGCTGCTGCCCCAGGACCACATCCAGTCAGGTTTTTAATACCTCCAAGGAAGAAAATTTTACAATGTTGGTTGTCTGATTCAGTGACTTGGCAGAGACTTGAGAATGCAGCTTTCAGGTTAATACAGCTTCTTTGAACAGATTCAACATCATTAGTGGAAAAACTAAAAGTTTTAAAATTTTCTACCAGTGAAAATCTGTGATGTCCATAGACCCATTTCTTTGTGTGGTATCAAACAGCAGTGATGACCTTACAAGAAATTTTAAACTTCATTAAGTTTGTACAGAGATAAACTAGAGAACACTAATTCTTCATCACTATATGAATGTAGAATACATAAGAGGTTAGAGCTGATTAATAGATTTTTCCCAGCATTGAAGGCATTGATATACAAAGATTGGGACTGCTCCAGACACTAAAAATAAAAGATGTCTTTGCAGTATATCTTTAGCCAGGCAATAAAAGCCAAGCCTACATTCATAACTTGTTTCAGGAGTTGCTCCATTGTCATTGCCCCATCACACATTTAAGAGGCATGAATTCAATGCAAAGGAAGAAAAAGAAAATAGAGGTCAAGACTAGTTGCAAAGGGACACAATATCACCAACAGTGGTGAAGCAGGGAACGTTGAATTTTAGTTTTTAAATTAAGCTTCTTATACGCATGTTCTCACAAATATCTTGAATTTAGCTTCACTCTGCAGATCTAGTAGCAGATATTACATTTGTTTGCCTTGCATGCCAGTTAGTTTAAGCAATTTAAGGCAATATCAGGGAATTTAAGAGAGATTTAACATTTGAGGCAAATCTTGAACAGATGTTGGAGGAAAACCTACCAGTTTTCCAAACCTCTTGAGCAATGAAACTCAGGAAAATGAACTGTATGGGGAAAGCAGAGTAGAGGAACAGTGCTAAAATATAGTATGGTTTCAAGGGGTATTTAAAAGATCCAGTTTTCTATTGGATAGAGGATCACTTTCCAACAAAGTGCTGAAAGAAGTGGCACATCTGCCATTAACAGTGATTTTTACCACCCTGTGAATGTGCAATTACTAATGTTATCTCTGCATGAATTCAGGATTTAATATTAATTTCTTAAGTGTTTCATTAAAGTGAAGATATGTAGATCATAGGCTGGATTATTATTCTAAATCTAATAATTCCTATGTGCTGTCAAACATTTTAAGATCAAGCAGAAATCTTGAGTTCTGAAAGATTTTTTCCGATTTTTTTTCACTCTACAGCCTGTGTTGTACATACAGTGACAACTGAAGCTGGATACTTTATTGGTAGCAAACTTAAGGGTATATGCAGAAATTCAGCCTTTCAGAAAGAGTGTAATAATGATGTTTTTGAGAACTTCAACAGAGAAGCCAACTAAGAGCCAAAGTAAAAAAGCAAATACATCTTGGAAAAAAGTTTTTGCAATGAAAACTCTGGACTGATATTCAGATTAATATATCCTAATTTCTTTTGAAAGATGGTTAATGATCAAACCTAAATAATGTGTTTAAGATTTATATAAAAGACAAGATGAAATATTTCTAGAAGTGACACTAAGATGACAGATTTATATGCTTGCGTTTGAAGTATATGAACATCAAATAAGATTAAATAAATGTCAGTGCTTCTAAATGAATGTGATGATATTTTAAGAAGCAGTCTAAGACCACCTAGGGCACAAATCAAACATGAACAAAAAATTTAAAAATTACCATCTTTGAACTAATCCTGTGGAAGTCACCATAGAGACTAGACAGGCATCCTAGATCTTTTCTGTGGGATAGTTAGCATTTCGTTCACTTCAACTAATTCCCCCAGCCCTCTTTAAAAAAGAAAAGCCTACAGGCTTTCTCTTACTATTTACAGTCTGCTGCTCAAAGCCTATGTAGCTTTTACTCACAGGATCTGCCGTATGTCAAACACAAAAGCTTGCTTTGAGTTTTTTGCTGCTTCCTTATTTCATAATTTTTCTTTTCTTGGAATACAAGGCAGCCTACTCATATCCACTCTTAGCTTGCCCTGATGATTTTGTAAGATGCCTTCACATCTTTTTTTTAAGCCATTTACTACTTTTGGTCATTCCTGCTAATGCCTTCTGAACTTTTTCCAGTTTGCTCATACTTATTTTGAATTTGTCCATAGTCAGCTCTTATCTTCTGCCCTGAACAGCTTAGTATTGGGAGCAAGCTTTCCAACCGATGTTTCTACTTTGTCTTTCAGGAACAGTCAGGGGAAAAGCAAGTGTTGTAGCAGTCTTTAGATATCTAGATATTTTTGTAATAGTAGTAAGGAATCTGAAGCTCAGACTTCTTAACAGATGAAAATATTCACCAACAGAAAATGAGACAAAAAAAAGAAAGATAAGAGATTAAAATAACGTTAATATCATAAGGATTTCACAGAAGCTACTTCAACAAGCTTACATATGAAGTAAATTTTATTCTACAAATATTCTATAAAATTCAAAGTATATAGGAGTATTTACTACATTCCTGAAGATTCCAAGCAAACTGCCATTTGTCATAATGACTGAGGTTATCACTGTATGGAAATAAATATAATGTAAAATATACAAGAAGCTCAAAGTGCATAGAAAATACAAGATGAATTTGTCATGGAAAGTTTCTAATCTCTTACTTATATTGACTGGCCTGGGTTTAGGAAAATGCAGTCAAAGAAGTGATCACAAAAAAAAAGTATAACTGAAGCTTACCTGATGTCCTGAGAATGCCATTCAGACCTAGTACGATGTCCCACGTGAGTCTAACTGAACTTTATAGAAGCTGAAGAATAATGTTTCCAGCCTTCTAAGTTCTGCACAAAGCCATTAATTTCACAGTGCCACTTCACAGAATAAAGATAAGGGTGGAGACCAAGTAAAATAATTCTAGGCCATTTGAATCCCCATCCTCTGGGGCTTGTTAAAGGTATGGCCTGCAAGAGCCAGGGAGGGGTTAGTCAAGAGTGTCAAACACACCGCGAGTCAGACGCTCTGATGGCTTTTCTTACACCCAGCAGAGGCTGCTCTGAAACACCAAGTGCTTGGCATGTGAACATCCAGGACACTGGAAGCAGAGAGCATGCAGAGGCCACCTACCCCCGGCATGCTCCCGTGCTCATACTCTTCACAGACTACTAACTCACCAAGCATGTCAGACTTCCCAGCTCATATGGTCAACATCAGTTCTAATGAATAATCTAAGCTTCGAACTTTGAATTTTGTCATTAATATTTCCTTTAGTTCATCATTTATATTTCCTCTTCCCATCACTGAACACACCATAGTGGCACTTGACCATCTCTTTTTCCTTTTTTTGCTCCTCAATATGCATATCATTCTTAGAAAGTTCCTTACATCACAGGATCACAAAGCATTTTCTAAAAAGTTCTCTTGCTTTATTAGAATAACCTTAAATATTTTATATTTTTTAGATTGTTGAGGCCTGAGAGCTCCTCTGAAAGTGATTGCAAAATTTTCATTCTCCAACATCCAGTTACAGGACACTGGACTTCACCTGACAGAAACAGAGGACACTACAAGTATACAAAATACTTCTAATTGAAATTCATAGAAAAGGGGATTATAAATAATTAGCTTCTCTGTAGAATTAATTTTCCTTTTATATGAGAAGAAATTGAGACATTTATTGACTAACTCTCAGGGTCACAGTTGGCATCTAAACATCTAACCAAGCCAGTAGGAAAAATCGTTCAGTGTCTGATGCATCATGACGTGCCAATGAGTAACTGAGGGAATAATTATAGGAGTGGAGGAAAAGTAATTTCTAATTTGGTATGGCCATTATCTTGATCCTTGTGAAAAATGTAACATTTGCATAATGGTCTCAAACATCAAGGAAAAAATTTCAACTTCAATTACTGTTTTGCATGTATTCCACACATATATCAGAAAAGGTGTGTCCTGGGTTGAAAAATGTAACCAAAATGTGTATTCTATTTTCACCTGTAGAAAGCAGTTCAGAGATATTGTTCTTTATCTCTTGTAACTCTAGGGGGGAAAGAAGGCAGATGACTTCTGTTAATGGGACACCTGATAACACCAGATAAGGCAGTGCCTTCTTATCTCTCATCAACTTCATCTCCCCCTCTGGGGGATATCTTCTGTTAATGGGCCATTAAGGTTCACCAAGGACATGACACATTACATCATCCCATTGTGAGATGCACCACCCAGCAGGGAGGAGCCAACCATTCCCTACCCAGATAAAATGGGGACACAGGCACCCCAAAGTAGCCTGTTTCCACTGGATTCCCAAAGGAAGACTGGACCCTTTCTTGAGGATCGTCTCTACTTCAACAGAGCTACATCTGTCACTCCAGGAGGATTTATTTCAGGCTGCTTCCAATACCCTGACCAACAGGGTGTCACATTTGCATTCTGACTCTGTCAGTGGTCCTTTGTACTATTGCATCTGTCTTATTTTATTTTTACCCTTTTTGTTGTTTGTTCTTCTCTCTCTATTAAATTGCATTTCTGACTTGGAGTCCCACTGGTTTTGTTTTCAAACCAGTACAAGGGGGTGATTTAATTTGATGTGAAGAAATAAAGATAGCAAGTGAGACGGAAAAAAAAAGAAGAAAGGAAGTAGTCCAATGAATCTGGAAATAAATAAGCTACAATAAAAAGCAGATAATGGATCAGAGTTTGAAGTTTTAGTTTAGAAAAACAGCATGTTAGCAGAGTACAACTTTGACACAGCTTTAACTACTTCAAAATGTATTTATCAAATGTTTTAGAAATGGCTGTGAAGGACTTGATGATTTTTTTCTGTGTTCTATGCACAGCTTAGCTAAGGCATACATTCCTCAGTGATTTTAATGGAGTTTCAACATACAAGCCAAAGATCTCTCTCATTTAGCAAGGCAGCCTTTAAACTCTGCTTAACATGTAAGTGTTTAAAAGGGCAATTTTCAAACCATTAAGTAGAACTCATGATGTTTGAGCTCAACTATAAATCATTTCGTTACAAGATGTATTATTCAAATAATTATAGCTACCTAGCTACTGTTGTAATGTTAATTGGTTATATAGAACATTAGCTTTTAAAATTTTATTCTCGAGCCACAGAATACTAGCACTTTTGGGTAAGCTTACTCATTTAAAAAGGTGTATTTCTCAGCTTCTCTCATCTTGAGCTCCGTACCCAATCTAAAACTTAAAATTTCTGCATCAAGAAATATTTCCCCCTGAAGAGGAGAGAACAGAGAACCCAGTATGAGGACTTTAAGTACAAAAACCTTAAAGTATGACCTTTTTAGAGATAAAATACACTAAAAAAAAAAAAAAAAAAAGGGCAGCTAAGTACACAGTAGTTTGATCTGAAAATCAATGATTAGCAATGAACCACAAATTAAAAATACTTAACTGCTGTCATGATATAGTCATGACTATCCTGTCATGTAACAGTATCTTGTAGGCACTCCTTCCACTCACACCCTGCCCCAGCTCAGACTAGTGTGAAAGTCTAAACAAAGTGCCATAATATTTGTTTTCTGACCTTCTTTGAATTTTTATGGTCTCAGAAACAGCTCCTTGAAATGAGACCATTTGTGCTAGAGGATGTCAGCTAAACTAACAGGGAGGACATGTGGCAGTGCCCTTCTGACACCATCAGTAGTGATGGGGCTCCCCTTCTCTATCCAGGAGGAGCACTGTTGAGAGCTTTTCCTATAAGTTTTTTAATATTTGGATCTCTAACTGACAGAACCTTTAGCTTTACTGAAGGCAATCTACTAATGGTTAGCTTAGAAATGTTTTGTAAAAGAAAGAAATAATATAAAAATAGCTTGACATCTTCTGCCTCCTTTACCATAAAGATATAGAGGATGTCGGAAGACAGCTACAAAAGATAGAAGATGTTGGAAGATAGTCACAAAAAGCAACAATGCTTTAACTACACTGTCTTCTAATACAGCAATGAAGCAGGTGAAGTTAACACAGAAGAAATTGAGATTGATAAGGCCCATATATGTGAAATAATACAAATAAAAGTAATTATCCCCATTTCATCTGTTTAACACAACTGGAGTGAACATAAGATGAGAAAGAAGAAAGAAAATTAAATATTTTACATTATTTTCAGGCATGTAGTTATAGCCCAAATTAGAGAACCTGATTATCTTGATAAATAACAGTTTTCAGAAGGCATCTCAAAGTCACTCAGGTAACCTAGTTCTTTACTGAAGACTGTAATTGACTACAGGAAAAACCTATTTTTACGTTTTTAATCCAGCATCTAAATTAGGTGTCTGAAGTTGAACACTATTCACATATGCCACAACTACAAGTGTAAAAGAAGCATGGTGACTTTAAAACAAAAAGATGAGCTACCAAAACTTAAGGCAACCTTTGGATTATATTTCTACCTGAAGTACTGTCTCATTTCCATAAATAAATCTTCTTCTAAGGGGAAAAAATGTAGCGATGCAATAATTTTTCCCACACATGCTCTGAAACTATTGGTGTTTTATACATCATACTAAAGAATTGAAATTAGCCCCATAAATTTAACCTTCTGTGATTTTCTACTATCACTTCTATCAGAATACTGCATCATCAGAGTTTTTTAAAAAGAGATTGTGATTGTTAAGATGGAAGCATTCACGTTTTGTTGTTATTGCACAAACCATTCCCTACAAGCCCTATATGTTATACTCCTAGAATCTCATTTTAATTTTCCACTACCTCAGAACACATGCTAGGTACTTCGGGCCTATATATTGTGATGATATATCAATTTATACAGTGCACACAGTTAGTTTTGAACAAAGTTAAACTTTCATTATTACTTGTATGTGTATTCCTTTTAGAAGATTTCCACACCACCAGTCTAACCTATGGATACCTGCACCTCAGCATTTTTTGATGAAGTTGCTGAACTTATCATATTTTCAGGAAACACTAGAAAGACTAATAAAAAAGGGCCTTATTAAAAAAATTTCCACTCCTGCCAAAGACATTCACCTTTTCTTAGCCAGTGAAAACACACTCAAAATCTTTCAAAGTAGTCACAAATATTCAAAGTCTGCACTGGCAGAGTTCCAGAAACCTGCAAGGTGTGCTCAGATTATACAAAAAAAGGAGCATGTTGCAATTGGTGACACTGTCAGCATAAAATGCTTAGCATAAGGTGTATCTCTCAGAAATCAGGCTGGTATCTCTTAGTACTCAGAAGATTAAAAATCTTGCATGCTTTATTGAGTACACAAGTAAACCCTTCATTATCCAAATTCAGAGCAAGAAAGACCCATTTAGCCATGAATAACTGCTGACGTGAATAGCTGCTGACCTATCAGCTTCAACACCAAATATGAGCACAGGTCCTGCAACCTTCCAAAATCGCTCTGAAATCCTAAATTCCATTTTTCCTGCAACAAAGATTAATATCCTTCAGGCTTTGGGATTTAAGTACATTTAGATGAATGAGGTCAGCAACCACATTTGTAAGGCAAGCTGCCATAGATTAGTTTCTAAGAGACAACAGGTTTATTCAGGTTAAAAAGGGGTGATTGCCAAGAGCATTGAGTATAAACAAAAGGGAAAAAACCCCGTAAGGTATCTCTGGACTGCAATACTTACTGTATTAATTTTTCAAGTGATTTATTCACTGTACACTCAGTGCAGACGCTATAGAGATTTAATTGAACAGCTTGAAAACACATACCCGATAGCAATGTTCCAGCTATTGTTCAGCCATGCTCACCTTTAAAGAAACAGTCCTCATTGTGTACAATGGTGATCTTTTGCTTTTTCAGACAGGCAGCCCTGTGCACTTCACAGTGGTTTTGGTAGAATTCTCCATCAGACCCACACACAGGTTTGTAATGTGGCTTGCAGCGCTCCATGCACAGACACTCAGCTTGGCCAGTCCTCCCGTTCACAGCGCAGTGTCGGCCCAGGCCACAGTACTTGTTCTCACATGATCCAAAATGGCCATCCTGGACAAGATACCCTTGGAAAAAGAGGGAAAAAAAGAGTTTTTATTTAATAACTACATTTTGCTTAATTGCACATAAGATACAAAAAGGATTGACTTGAGTAGATGAAGTCCATGTCTACTATGTCTTCCGTTACATCCTTGACTAATATTAAACATAGGTCAGCCTGATGTTAAAAAAATTTAGTCTCTTTATCATGACCTGTCACCCTGTTTTTGAAGACTTTTCTAAGCCTTCTGATTTGTCTTTCATGTTGCAGTCAGAATTCTTATTTTCTCACACTTTCTACTATAAACAATAGCCTTGTTTTGTTAACAGTCCTTCATTGTTTACATTTTTAGGTAGGCGGAGAAAGTTGATTGACAGTTGGCTTTACCAATGTGGTTTGAGAGGTGGGATTCCATCCTCCAATCCACAGGCATCTTTGGAAACTTATAAAATTGAGTTTTGTAAATAAACCCATCCCTTTTCCTGCTTTGATCATCACCGTGTCCTCGTGCGGTTCTTTCATGTCAAATTGTAACAATGACCTTTATACTTTTAATCATTGTCATAAGCTAACTGTAATTTAGAGCAAGATCCAGTAACAAGAGTTACTAGAATTCGTAGTAAATTCATAGCAAATCATTGCTTTTTAAATGTATATTTAAGTTTGTTATCTTAAGATTGCTATACTGTTGCACGCAATAGAACAATGTATTCTCTAGAATTTAGACCATAGGATGTCTCAAATAGGAAGGGACCCAGAAGGATTGAATCTAACTCTGTGGTCCTTGCAGGACTACCTGAATCTAAACCATCTGATTAATAGCATCTTCCAGAAACTTGATGAACTCTGACAGCCAGATAAAATAGACATTCACACATTGAGACTGATCCATGAGAATAACCAGAGCTGAATCGGGGCTTTGAATCAGTACAGAGAATTTAAAAACAAAAAGTGACAAAATCTCTGTGGTGGCATTACAATGACATTTCAGGAATCAGACCATGGAAGAGCAGGACTGATATATCAAGTGAATGGTAGCTAGAAGGAGTCACATGACCCTATAGTGGTATTTCAATGATGACAAATGCGATTTGGATAGCAAACAGAGCTTTAAGAATACTGCAGTAGAAATAGAGGAATTTTTGCTGGCCACAACCTCAGTTCCTTCTGCTCCTAAAATAAGGAAATGGATTGTTTACATGAGGTCACCAAAGGCATGTGTCTGCTTTCAATCCTATCTGTGCTGCTGCCACCACATAAGATGAGCACTGTTTTCAGGAGCAGATCTCTTGGTGAAAAGGGAAGTTCTGTGCACAGTAATATTTCCTTACTATATCGCCAGTTTCTATTTTGACTGCCGTAGAACTAAATATGACTTCTTGGCAAGAGAAATTATATGATGTGAAAATGAAAGCAGAATTGTGAATTGCAATTGCCAATAAATAGGTTTTCTGATAACATAATTGTGTCATAAAATATGTATAAAAATGCTAAAATGTCCCCAAATGTGGGAACAGACTCTGCCTTTCACAGGTACTTAATTTTATTCTCTCGCTTTGTACTCCTAATATCCAGAACAAACACCTGGTATTCTAATTCCTTGCAATACTTTCCTTATCCTCACCTCCTGGCTGAATCCATCCTTGCCTAATCCATACAAAAATAGTATGAAGAAGCAAATCACAATGCATAATTTGGTAGTAATTTGGTAGTAATTTGGTCGTATTGGATTAATTTTCCATAGTGAAGTGCTAACATGTCAATATCATAGCTTGACACACATTTCTTCAAGCCATTGAGAATTTATGTTCTTCACTTCAGTGGCAGAAATAAACCACTTTTTCTCACCACTTTTTCTTCTGAAACCTATGGGTCCATTAGACAACCATGATTAGACTACTTTGATTTCTTGCTTTCTCACACAGCACAGATTTTCTAGACAAATGTACTACAGAAAGCACACAACCATGAAATTTGGCTCTAATGACATGCTTTCACTATATTACTTGATAACAATTTCAGCACAAAGTTGAGAGGACTACATATTCACCTCAGGTGTATGGCTGACATAACTAAGGCACACTGATTTTTATAAACATGTAAAGACCAGACTGGGTTTACCTGCTCATGCACCAAAATGACTTGAAACAGGAAAACCCAATTCAACATTAAAATTTTCCCAGAAGTTTTTGAAAGTATTCCTCTGTCAGAAATTAATGCAGACCCAATTTCTCTATTTCCTTATACTAAAGCTAAGCTCAAATAAAGCTTTGCAATACCCAAGTGTGCTTTACAGCACAGGTCATGTATTCATGTTGCAGAATCTAAGAACTTCTTTGAAGTGGTGGAATTGTTACTGTTTGAGGACAAAGTACATAAACCATATTATTTATGCTTTCTGAATTGAAGATAAAGAAATCTCAGATTTCAATTTGACAACTGCTCTGAATTATTGAGAGGTGTGTGGTGACTCAAAAATGTACTGTGCTGTATGTTATGAAAATAGAACTCATTTAAAACTTCTCTTGGGACTTCATCTTAGCACTATAATTGAATCTGATGCCTGAATGCAAAACACCTTCTTTCAAATAAGGGAGAATAATTTACATTCTATATATTTGTCAACATGTACCAATTATGTACAGCAATAAACAAGCAACTTTTCTGCCCTAATGAAAAACCGTATTTATTATGAAATGTTTTATATATGTCTTCATTTTACACCATTAACTATTCTAAAACAATACATAAATTTGCATACATCACTGCATATGCGACTCCTTCAGTTGAAGTCTGTGGTAAAATTCCCACTGACCTGAAGAGAAGCAGGATCCTTTCTCCAGATACAATCTGAAGCTTTCAGTCAGTGTTAAGTTATAGCCTAAATTTTAGCATGTTTAATGGTCACTGTTCTTTACTGAGAAGGAGCAGCTACTTAGTGTGATTCACAGTATATACTTAAGAAAAAAACCAATTAGAAGTGTACTCTGACACAGTCCACCAAACTGCAGTTACCAGCTTACCAGATCACTCACAGCAAAGAAATAAAATCTGTGTAATTCCAAAACAGGTGACAAAATGCTCTCCTCCATAATTTTGAACTAAATATGCACCCAATTACAAAAATATAAACAAATCAATCAATTTGAAGAGCTAATGAGAAGCACCAAGAAATGGGTTTAGATATAAGTTTAAAAAATAAATGAACAACCAAAATCCAGCTCAAGTAAAATCAACTTCTGCTGCTTTTCAAGTCAAAATTGTGAAAATCACTGTATTTGGCAAATCCTTCATTTTATTTTTTGTTTCCAAAAAAGGTACTTTCATAATTTTAATCTTGGGATAGAACTGCTACTAAGCTACAGGATTTTTGCCATTAACAAAAGAGAAAGCATATTTTAAACTAATATGGGATGTGACATGTAGCCCATTCATGAATGCCTGTTTCAGTCACCATCAGAAAATTGACATTATTGCTTTTCATTCTTGGATTTATTATTATTGGAGGTATACCTTTGATACCTTGATAATGGGATAAGGGGATTTTTTTTCAGTTTGTTGGGTTTTTTTCTGGTTATTTGGTTGGGTTTCTTGAATGTCAGTGTAGCTAAGTCTCCTGGGATAAAATTGCTCAGGGTGCAGCACCCATTCAGGAGACCATCATCATCAAAAACAGCGAGTTTTTCAGAAGGCTCTTGTTCTATCTAAGCACTTAGTTTTAGAAGCTGGATTCGTCTGGGAAGAACTTGGGATGCCATATTTAGATGTACTTCAATAATTTAATTGAGAAGATAAGCAGCACAGCATATTCAACAGTAAGAGACTGAAAGCCAGCAAGGTGGGGTGACAAATAATCTAGCCATGAATGCAAATATTTTTCCAGGAATTGTTATTGCTTATGTGATGATAGTCAAGTCTACATTTGTCGAATGCCACAACACAAAAACAGGAAAACATGTATCCATATGAGCTATGTCCTGAATTTTCAGCTAAAAAAAGTATTATATTTACGCATTTTGAGAGGATCTACAGTACTACAGAAAACAAAATATACTTTGTTCCATCTGAAAGTAAGCCAAGAAACATTCAAATTATCATTGCCTTAAGTTAAAAAAAAAAAAAAATCACACTTTAAGAGCTATCATTAAAAATGTGCTACACCCAAAACAGTCAAAGCAGGCACATAGATTTTTCTGATTGTCTTGAAATTTAAAACTCTAAACAAATGGGAGGATAGAAATTTTTTTATTATTATTTTCCAGACAGTAGAGAAAGCAAAATTGTTTTAACTTTAAAGAAAAGAAAAAATAATAAATACAGTTTTAAGCTGTCAGTTGGGATTCCTCATCCAGGTTTCCTATTGAAAGGCTGCTTCAACAGCATCCACAGCTGAGCAAGCTGTAGGTCACAGTTTAGCTCATTTACATCTGGGAATTAAGCTGATGTTTTGGCATGCAAAAGACTCACAGAAATACACAGAGATACTTTATCATTTATCTAATCAGTTTGAAGAAGCGTTGCCCAGTGACACTTTGGAAATTCATGAGAGTATGAATCACCATGTTCTACAGTTGGCCCTGGGCTGGAACACACACTCACACACAGGCTTTCTGTATGCTGAGCATTCTCTCACAAACTCAGACTGTTTTCTTATTTCCCTAACAACATAATTTACATTCATGGCTTCTATCCTAACTTGCTGCATCATCCACATGTCTTGTAAAACAAAATGGTAGCTATTTTTCAAGACAATGCACTGATATTTTGTGTGCAAATAACTTATGGTAATTTCTGGGATCAAAAGGCTGGTGGTCCCATTCCCCCCTCTTCTATTTAAAACCATTCTGTATATGACAATTCCACCTCTACAGCAGTATCTTTTCTTAATACACTATCTATGAAAGTCCCAATCAAGACTGTAATCCTTATTTTAGTAAGTGTTCAGTGTAGTCTTAAGTTTTATTCAAGCGAATAATATTGATCACTACCTACCATTAACACTTGCAGGGCATTAACACTGAGCATGATCCCAGCATGAACTGTGAGAGTCTGCTCATAAATATTAAAGCTCCACATTTTTTCTATTTTTGAACGGTAGTATTTTAGTAACAGTGCTTTCATAATTTTTTATTTCACTAGCCAGAACAGCTAGTAATTACATTGACTAAAGATGACTCTAAATCTGCACTACTCATTATCCAGAACTCTTGGTATATAAAATTCTGCAGAAATTTAGACTTTTTTATTTTGGCTAGGAATATTTTGGGCAGAGGAAAAATGAAAAGAGTGCATTATTTGAGAGTAAATAAAAAATTGTTCAAAATTTTGTCTATATAATGGTTATAGTAATGAATTTCCACCATGTAATAGCACATATCTTAACAAACTAAAAGAGAACTAGTGGTTCAAAGATGGAAGGGTGGAAAGCAAGGACCAACAAAAGCTCCACAGCCATGCAGGGGCAGGATGAGGAGCTGCAGCTGCCGCCCATGGCCCTCAGAAACAGATCCTTGCAGCTCACACCTCTCAGCCCTGCTCCTACCTGCAGGAGTGAAAGAAAATCATACACATGGCTCACCATTATCTTGCTGTGTTCATGGTTTTCTTTCAGCATCAGCCAAGTAAGCTGGAGTGCTTTATACAAAAGTCTATTCTGCCTGTATGTAAAAGAGGTTTTTGGCTGGGTCTGGTACTATCTTCTCCTCCCTTCTTCCCTGCCTGGGCCCTCTACCTCAGACACACACCTCCCTTTCCTACCCCTCTCTCCTTCCTTCCTTGTAGGGGCACTGGAAGTACTGTGAAGATTTACACATCCATAGAACTTGACTGAGATCTTCTGGTGGGCTCAGTATTTATTTATCAGTGAGGACCAACTAACAGAAATTGACGCAGGCATTATGACTGTATAGGATTTTTTCAGCCTTATGAGTAAAGCCTAAATACACTCAGGAGAGTAGGATGGAATAATCAAATAAAGTTACTTAATTATTGCCCTATAAAGGGAAGTTGGAACAAATTAGGATAAAGTGCCACACTTTTAAAGGAAATAATATGCAAAACGACAATGAGAAAAAGGAGACCAAAACAATACCAAGTAATATCAGGGAGATCTAAATGCTGAATTACCTAGCTATTAACCTGAAATGTTTAAACCTCCCATAATAGTGTGTTTGTCAGCCAGAAACAGTCAGGTTAGCATCTCTGCCCCTATGAATTTGTTTTTCTTGCCAGCACTCAGAAGCCATGTTCAGCAAAATTCACAGAATGCAGTTTCCTCAGAAAAGAGAAAAATCAAATCATACCTCCTTTTCTTGAATGAAATTGAATACCAGGAACAAAAAACACCACATAAGAAAATCAGAAGTTACAATAACAACCAGAACTACACAAAAACCTCTTTTGCTTATTAGGCAGAAACTTTTATCCGTTTCCAGAGCCTTCACCTGCTCCTCTCTCCTCCTCATAGCAACCCCTTTATAGGCTTGCTCCTGTCCCAGTGCCAACATCAGGGGCTTCAGCAGCTGCCTAGCCCTTGCCTTCTGCAATTACAAAGGCTTTCCACGTGTTCCTGCCTCTGTAAACATTCCTGCTCGCTAACAGGGCCCTTAAACACCTGTTTGATATCACAGCAAATGCCCATGACAACACCACTACAGAGCCTTTCCTCCAGTGAGGTGCCTGTTTGGATTTCTGCCTGTACCAAACTCTGTGTCACCACCCAAGTGGTGCTGAGCAGTGCTCTGGCCCTGTGCCCAGGGCCCACACAGCAAGGTCCTGTGTGCCACCTCACAGCCCTGCCAGGTGACATTGCCATCCTAGCAAGGACAGTTCTCTGCCCATGGGAACCAAGAAGGAGTTGCCCAATTCCCTTTCACTGCCAGGAGGTGATTCTTGGGCACAATACCAAACCTTGTAAAAATCTCCTTCATTAATCACCCTCCTTGTATTTGACCAGTGACCATTAAATTTATAAGATGGTCTGTGGCCTCCAGACATGCTACTTGCCTTACACAGGGGGAATGGGGAATGCACACAGGTCTGGCACAAACAGCTGAATCGGTTTGGATTAAGAGCACTGCTGGCTCTAAGTGTAAATATAGACTGATGTCTTTTAAGCAGTTTCAAGCCAGCAATTAATTATTTTCAATTAAATCCTTAGCTCTGATTAGCATTAGCTGTGTTTGTCTTTCCTCACATATTATCTTAATCTTTTGGAAAATGTTTATAATTCATTTAACATCAAACCACTGGCAAAAAGATTTTCTTTAACACAATGCAGGAAACAAATTACACGTTTGCCTCATCACAGATACATGGACCTTTATTCAAATGGTTGATTGCTTTTCAATTGCAGCACAGCAGGCAATCCTCTATTCTGCCAAACACATCACCCAATGTCACCAAGAGTAGGAAATGTGCATCACAGCGACAGCAGTTTTGAAAAGGTCATAGTCTGAACAACCTTTTACACATTTTAATACTTATTTGAAATAAGGCTTTATGAATATCACAAAGAGTTAGCTTACTTCTGAGTCAGACAAAACAAGCTATTTTTTTTGTTGTTATTCAAAAGCCAAACTGATGAGTTTTAGTAACGATGATCAAAACAGTCAGACGTTTGAATAAATTATTGACTGGAATTTTCCTTTTACTTAGTTAAAATTAGGAAGACTGTTAGGATTTTGTTTCAAGAAGCAAGGTTTAACTGCTGTATCACAAAATAATATGAACTGTTCCTCTTTGGCAACTTTCTACATGAAGAACACATTTGTCCATTTTGACCTAATGGTATAGTAAAAAACTATTTTTTCCTTGATAGGTATATATGGTTTTCCCTGGCATTAAATACGCTTCTGTATGAAAGAAACATTATAAAGAGAAAATTTAATTCATCTGTGATCAAGTCGCTGCCATGAAATAGGTAATTCAATTATCCATGGTAAAAGCTAGCATATCATAATCCAGATATTATTCATTTCCTGTGTTAGACATTGAAACAACATTGTTGTGTTGGAGTTTTTAACTTTAAAGCCCTCCTCATAGATAAATCTGTGATGTCTTTCTGCTTCCTTCCCCAGGGACCTGTACTAGAAAAAGTAGCACACACATTGAGAGCATTTAAACCATATGGTTAAAGTGCAGCATCATTTCTGTTCAAGGAAAGCTAAAAAAGAAATGTCAAGTATTTTCAGTTTTACTGATGTGAAACATTTGCTCCTAATAAATTTTATATTGTCCATTTTTTCCCATTATCACTAGGGAACTGTGGTGGGTTGACCCTTCATGGTAGGTGACTGCCCAACCAGTCGCTTGCTCACTGTCACTGGAATTCAGAAGGAATTCAATAAGGAATTCACTCACTAATTTCTACTGGCAGGCAGATGCCTAGCCCCCCATCTTCTGGAAAACAGCAGAAGTAACAGGGCCATGTCTTAACCACCAGTATTCCCCCCTCCCCACACTGTCCTCCTCTTTTTGCCCAGCTGTTATCACGGAGGAGAACACTTTATGGAGTGGGATGTTTCTTTGGCCAGTTTGGGCCAGCTCCACCAGCCATGCTTTCTCCCAGTTTCCTGCTTTCAGAGGGGCAGAGTGGAAACAGAAAAGGCCTTTTATACTATTTAAGAATGTTTAGTGTTGTCTAAAACTCAGCACTACCGTGGTCACCAATGAGAGTATTATGTGGGTTGCTTTCATGACAGAAAGACCCAATACGAGAATACTGTGGGAGCTTTGAGAGATTTTCAAGCATTAATAATCCAGCAAAGGGCATGTGGGGGAGTGTGTGCTGTAATCCAAACTGTTAATCAGTGACACTTTCAAGAAAAAAATATATTTAGAAGAGTATCACAATTATTTTTTGTTATATGGAATTTTTCATTCCATTTCTTCTACAAAAGCAGTAAGGTACTAATAATTTCCATGTCCTTTACATGTGTGAAACATAAACACATGAAGTTTAATGGTATAAAGATTATTAATGTGAGATATGATCTTTACAAGCCCTTCAGAAAGAAAAGCAAAACACTACACACTTGTATATGAGTATAGCTCTCAGAGACACTTAGCTAACAAACTTAGACACCAATCACCCATGTGTGGATTTCTAAAAAGAAAAAAAAAACCACTAGCAGACCACAAGAACCCCAAAGCCCCCCAAATACCCCAAAAAACGACCTGCAAAAGGTACATATTTTAGAGATAATAAAAGAGAGTTTTAAAAATAATGTTTCCATAAATAATATCACCCTCTGGACTTGGCTAAAAGAAAATAATCTTAATTATGCTTGAAGTTTCCTGACTTAATTTCACCATTTTAAGTAAGCTAAGAGTGATGCAGAGCTCCATGCACTGTGTGTACACCTCCTATCTTTTTCTTTCCAGAGCAGACTGAGCCAATCTGCTCCATATATTCAGCAATTTTTTTTCCAAAGATGTTAGAATTAACCCAAAATATCTAGAAATATGAATAATCACACTGAAACCTAGGCAGTATTGACACAAAAAGGCAGAATGCTATTCCAGACCTCTTTAAGATTATTGCTCTATGAAAAGAAAAAGATATATAGAAAAGTGAAGTAACAAGAATTTTCATCTTGACATATGAGCATAGTCTCCAGGAACAGTCCATTTAGAATTATTTTTACATCTATGTCTATCAAAAGAAACCTGATAAAGCAGAGATGTCCACTCAAATAAATATATAAGTGACTACTTTCATAGAAAATAATACCCCAGTGATATGATTTAGTCAACCAATGTGACTACTGAAAACTTTTTTTGTGCTTAGACTAAAGTTATTTTCTGTGAAATATAAGCCTTAGGAAAAAAAATTAATAAAGTATAGTTTTCTGCTAAACCTGAGTAACACAGTTTCAATTTTATGTTCAGTAGTTTTTATGGAAATAGTTTGCTATGGTATCGATTATTCTCTTCCAGTAAATATGTAAAAGCAAACTGAAGTCAAAATACAAACTGTCCTATCACCAACTTCATGGAAAATCAATCTTACGAGAAAAGCATGTATATTTTTACGAATGAGAAAGCATTTTCAACAGAAAGAAAAAAAAACTAGTCAGATATTTCAACTGTCTTTTTTTGTATTAGTTTATACAACTTCTGTCTAGTGACAAATTGCCCTTCTAACCACAGAAAAAAAAATACTACTTTTTTCATAGATAACATTAATATTTGATAAAACCCACCAGCATTCTACATAAGAATTAATCTAGGGCTATAGTAATAGATGATCCTAAGCACTGAAGAAACACAAGCTCCAAAAGTAATTGTACAAAAAATAAAATAGGATTTTAAACTACTGTTCAATAGAGTGCTGTCTACAAGAACATTTCTAGTGATGCATAACTTCCACAAACCTGGTTCAGCTGTCTCATTTCTTCCCACCAGAAAATGGCAGAAAGTTAAACTGAAACCTATGGCCACCACAGCTACCAAATCCCTGTCTGTTGTTTCAGTGGTTTAGCTGTTGAAGTGCAGAAATGTTTCAAATGAATGAAAATTAAAATCCTGCTATAATGTTTGTGGTATATGCAGTTTCTAAAAGCAAGACTAACTTTCATGCCCATTAGTAAAACCAAAGAGTTTGCTACACGTCATACTTTCTTACGTAATTTCAAGAAATCTACAAAATGAGACATACAGATATAAATTTATTCTTCATAACTACAGAAATAAACTTTACCATGGGAATAACTATTTTGAGCTACTATTTTTTTTTTATTTATCTAACTGAATTGAGAGTCATTTCAGGTCACCAAAGCCTGTTTATGTTTGGCAACCTTAAATTATTAATTGAAGTAGAAATAAATATTTCATCACAAATCCTTTGAAAGCAGCAATGCCTTTGTAACTAATTTTTTACAATTGTTTTACTCCTAAACAGTTTAGTTGAATGACTGAAATTATAACCCACAATATCTTTTTCTCTGTTGTTAAAGGCTGCTTTTACAGCATGTTGAAAACTATTAAGATCTGTGTGAAATGACTCATTAGTTCAAAGTTGCTAGAATGACCCTGATAACTGACTTTGTTTGCCATAACATAGTTATCTCTTGATGCTATGCATTTATCTTTATGTACAAGCATGACTGAATTATAACTGTATGATTTTCTTTTCAATACTACATTGTAAGGTAACATTGATATAATCCATTTTATGTCATGGCAGAACTTATTTTACTGTCTTAATTTCATTTTGTATGCAGATAGAGTAGCACAGTACTACAGTCTAGGGAAAAAATACAACTAGGAATATGAATGACTTTTAAAGCAGTTTAATCCATAAACTACCATTGGTATTTCTGAAGAATTTGAGCACTGGTGTACTTCCACTTTGTCACTGGTTAAGACAAACTTCTTGTTGAGTCTTTATACTTACCTTTAGTTCATAAAGAATTTAACCTGTATCACTTTTTGAGTGTTCAACTAAAGCTAAAAGACATTTTAACAGTATTGCTACACATGTATTTGTAAACAAATTTCACAGAATCCTGTTAGCACTACAATTTCTAGAAAATAGAAAAATTATGGATTTGATATTTGTAAAGCTTTCTGGAGCTCTTGCACCTTTTTTGAAAAAGAGGTGGAAAGCCCAGTACCATGAAAGAATGCTACGTATTTCCTTTACAGTTATGTTTCATTTTTCTCCTGAATTTAATAGATAGTTTAAACAATATTCATCAATATATATGGCCTATTTTTTTTTTTCAACAAAACTTTATTGGACTGATTTTTTCTGGGTATGTAAGCTTGACAGTGTGCAGGTACTGATCTTCTATCTTCCTCTCTCTTCCTCATCTCCACAAGAATTACTTGACTTTCCTTCCCCCATTTCCCTTCTTGATGAACCTTTTTGAATAGACAGAAGTCTTGACAGTAATATTCCACTCACAGGGACACCACAAGAGCACCACAAATTAACTCAGTAAGGGAAAAAAAAAAAGTTCTATGGATTCTGCATCGAAGACAAGTCAAACTGTTTTTCCTAAAGAGGCACACTTTCCTTTAACTTGATACCTGTATGCTATGATAAAAGAGAGACAGAAGATTTCCAAGGCGTGATGCCAGCTGAAACAGATAAAACTGTGCAAATGACTTAGCAAGGTGTTAAGTGCACCATCTTAAGTTGTGTCAGTACCGTGAAATTCCTGACGCTAACACAGAAAGCATTCCAAGTGCTAATGACTAAACCCTTTTCATGGTCTGGGTTTTATTCAATTTGTTTCAGCTCCTTTTTTCTCCCTCTAAGTGGACTATTTGCCATTTTATTTTGCCATTTGCTTGAGTACTGTAAAAATGAGAAGTCATACAGTCATACTGAACAAATGTGTAACAAAACAAATGACAAAAAGCATTTAGTAAATACAGTGATTTTTCTAACATTATTATCTATTACTATTGTGTTTTAATAAAAAGGAGACATCTTTCTTGCAAATTTCTCAGGGATTATTTAGTGTCTTCTATTTTAGAATAATATGTAATCTCATAACAATATCTAATAGACTCCTTAAAACACAGTACACACCACCGGAACAGCAGATGAATAAAATATTACTTTTTTTTTCACAATTTTCAGTTCAGTCCCTAGAATATAATGGTCACCAATAATGGCCATACTCCAATTTCCACATCTGCATTCATATTTAAGATAATTCTGGCTACCTTGAGTTTATTTTCTTTATTCTCATATGTGAGAGGGAGGAAGACTCTGCAATCCAGTTTAGACTTCTAGAGGGATAATCATCAGCTTAGAAAAAACAGTCAGTGTAATGCTTTTAAAAATCAATTTGGCATAGAACCATTAAATCCTTAAGGTTACAAAATACTTTTAAGATCTCCGAGTCCAACTGTTAACCCCGCAGTGACATCTTCATCAATAAACCATGTCCTCAAAGGCCACATCTACATGTTTTTTGAATATTTTCAGGTATGGTGACTCTACTACTTTACTGGACAGTTTGTTCCAATGACCACTCTTCCTGTGAAGTAATTTTTCCTATAATCCAGTCTAACACACACACACATCAATGCAACTTGAAGCCTTTTCCTCTTTTCCTATTGCTTTTTACTTGGAAGAAACCAATCCCCACTTACAACTTTCTTTCAGGTATTTGTAGGGAGCAATAAGGTCCCCTCTGAACCTCCTTTTCTCCAGGTTCCAAACTCCCTCACCAATTCTCATCAGACTTGTGCTCCGTTGCCCTTTTCTGGAGACACTGCAGAACGTCACCCTGTAGTGAGGGGCTCAAAAGCCTCACCAGTTCTGAGTCCGGGGGGATGACCACTGCCTGGTTCTGCTGGCCACACTTTTCCAGATAGAAGCCAAGATGCCATTGGCCTTGGCCACATGCTGGCTCCTGTTTAGCTGGCAGCCAACCAGCACCCCCAGAGCCCTCTCTGCTGGGCATTTTTACAGCCATTCTGCCACAAGCCTGTAGCACTGCATGGGGCTGTTGCGACACAAGCACAGGACCCAGCACTTTGCCTTTTTGACTCTTGGCCCATACAATTGGCCTCTGTAGAGCCTTCCTGCCCTCCAGCAGATCAACACTCCCACCCATCCTTGTGTCATCCACAAACTAACTGAGGGTGTACTCAGTGCTCTTGTCTAGACCACTGTCCTGGGTTAAGTAACCAAAAAACTGTGTATTCTATTTCATCTGTAGAAAGTGGTTGGGAGACAGTTTCTTTTTTCATTATCTCTTGTACTCCAGAGGGGAGGAGAGTGGATGACTCCTGATAACAGACCGACTGTTAAAACCAGGTGGGGAAGTGTTTCTTATCTCTTTTATCAACTTTGTCCACCCTTTGGGGGATATCTTCTGTTCATGGGCCATGAAGGTTCACCAATGACATGATACATTTCATAATCCCATTGCGAGATGCTCCACCCAGTGGGGAGGAGCCAACCATTCCCTCCCCAGATAAAAATGGGGACACAGGGACCCCAGATCATCCTCTTTTCCACTGGATTCTCCGAGGAAGACTGGGCTCATCTCACCTCCACTAAACCTGTTTACAGGATCATCTCTACTGCAACAGAACCACATCTGTTACTCCAGGAGGACTTATTTGGACTGCTTCCAACTCCCTGCCCAACAGGGTGTCAGGTCGTATTCCTGACTCTGTAAGGGTTTTCTAGGACTTTCGTTTGTTTGCCTTTTTTTCTTTTTTTTTATTACTGCATTTGCATTTAATACTCCTAGTAAAGAATTGTTATTCCTATTCCCATTTTTTTTGCCTGAAAGCTCCTGATTGCAAAATTGTAATAATTTGGAGGGGAATTTTAACAGTCTCCATTCCAAGGGAAACTCCAGTTTCTCCTGACAGATACCCATCTTTCCAAACCAAGACAACTATCAGTAAAGATACTAAAGAGGTCTGGGCCAAATACTGAGCTCTGGGGAATCCCACTAGTGACCAATCCACCAACTGGATGCAACTCCATTCATCATCACTCTCCGGGCCTGGCCATCCAGACAGCTTATTACCCAGTGAAAAGTAATCTGTCCAAGCCATGGGAAGCCAGTTCTCCAGTCATGAACTCAGATTTGATGGAAGACACAAAGACAGGAAAAAAAAAATGAAAAATCTTAAGCATGTGATTTTGGTTCCTAAGTTCTCATCTCAGGAAATACACAAAACACAGCTAAAAGTAGTAGATCTTCGGGTTTCATTTGTTTACTTGGTTCAGCCAAAGCATTTGTAAAAACAGACATGTCTGTGTTATGATCTCAAATGTGGTAATAATCTGCATGTGCACCAAGACTTGTTTTCAATACTAAGATATTGGAAATGTTTTCCAATGGTAAGAATACGCCTCTATGCGTATGACATAGCATTTCTTTGCCAATAACTTAAATATAAGAAAGAGGGAATAACTGAAGACCAGAACATCAACCATTCATATTTTAACCTCCTGTTATTTCAAACATTTATCAGTTCTAGACTTCAACTGAACTCTCCACTTTGGTTTGTGTTACTCAGAGGTTCTGTGTGGACTTGATTTAAGCATTCAGCGATCATGCAGAAAATAGTTCAACTTCTGAACGGTAACTGATTTTCAAAACAAAACCCAGAAGCCTTGTATTGAACAGAGGGTTTTTCCTCTTCGGTACCTAAATAAATAGATAGATAGATAGACAGACAGACAGATAGATAGATAGATAATTTTTCCAGTGTAAAGTAAAGCAAGGATGTATGTGTTCTTTACTGCTTCTCCACAAAAGCCTTATTTTACATAGTTTCCCTAATACATCCCATGAAAATACAATCTGCATTTATTCAGTCAGGTGTTAATTCTGGGCCTTGAATAGCCTGAATTCCTACACTAAGAAAAAAAAACAAACAAACAAACAAACAAACAAACAAACAAAAAAAAAAAAAAAAAAAGTAAGAGATTTGGAGATAGCAGGAGGAATTGTTTTGTGAGATCATGAAATTTGGTATCAAGATGAATTCCCTCAAGCATGGTAGTTCTTAAGAGAAACACTAGTGACTAGGACTGGAATGTGCAAAAAGACTATCATTTTTACATTCCCTCTAGAATAAGAGCAACATTAGAAAACAGTAATCCAAACAAACTCACTGTTTATTTTTCTGTTACTATTGTTGAACTATTCTGAAAGAATCTTGTTGAAAAAGTACTTTCCCTGAAGAACAGATAAAAAACAAAGCAGAAAAGCTAACTGTTACAAGCCTGTGAAGAAATGGGAGGAAAATAGAAGTTTATAGACCCTAAGCTGAAGTAGAAAACAGTAGAACACCCCAAGGCCATGACAATCCAAGTGTTAAATAAAACTATGAAATGAAATAAAATGAAATCTAAACTCTAACAGACAGCATTGCAAGCATGCATAAAATAATGCATAATTCATCTTACGTAATGTCTCAGAAAATGAACTCAAATAGTATTAAAAACTAGATTTACTTTAATGCTGGTGCTGACACAGACTTTCAAGGATAAACATCAACAAAATCTGAGCCTAAACTGAAAAAAAGCTTTTTATGAATACGTCTGATAACATCTATCATCAGGCAAATACGTCTGTATCTCTGTATTAGTATACATATCTAACTGTTTTATAAACTGTGAATTCCAAGCTATTACACAGCTGAATTTATGAAATATTGACATAAAGTGTGTTCTGAGTACAAAATATATATAGCAATGCGTGTAATTCTGAAGAACAGAAAACAAAGGAAAGTACATGAGGTGAAAAGAGCTGTTATTGACAGCTGTTTTTCAAGAGTGTTACAATATAATACACATAGCTTGTCCTTAAACAGAGAAGCATAAAGAGCAGAGGACACTTGCATTCTTCTCTGTAATGGAAAAAGTAAGATGTTATTCTGGAACTCTCTGATTGCTTTTCCTAATACTGGTATACTTTCTAAAAAATAAAATGGAGCAGGGTAAAAAGAAATTCTTTCCCTCTCATTCCTCAAGAAAAAGCTGCTTTATTGCTGTGATTCTCACCCATTCTTATAGCTGATGAAATAGATTGTGGATCTTGGGGGAAATAAGGTGTTCTGGCCTAACATTTCCTTTTTCTTCCTTCCAAAAACTTTCTTTTCTTTCTACTATCTTCTCTTTCGCTCCAATGACAGAGAAAAGAAAACTCTCTTTTTGAGATTCACAATTTACAAATATCTACACCTTTGTGCTTAGCCAATCAAAGCTGACTTAATGTGAAAAGCTTTGGCAGGTAGCTTTATTATTATGTGTTTATTTCTTTTTAGCTCTCTGGCAGAGCAATAGTGAAAACCATTATTACATGATTCTGGAAGTTGTGACAGAAAGTCGTGCTTCTATTTGAGTCCACGTAGGCCAACCTATCTTACACTCTTACAAAGAATGCATGATAGGATGAATTTTGAAATATGTTTTGTATTCCTGCTATGTGAGAAATGAATGGTTTGTAAACATCATATATATAAGAATTATATGAGAAACAGGCTATCACAATGCTAAAAACTAAAAAGTGGGGTGCAACAAAGCAGGATGCTTATGGATTTCTTCGAAAGAAGACTACCTTTAGAACGAGCTGATGATCTGGAGATGAGTCAAATTATCTGTTCATGGATAAGAGCAAACATTCAAACTTCATAAAAATTACTACTTCTCTGTACAAAACTCCAGTTTAAAACTGTATCTTTATCTGTTTAAGTTGCAATCAATCAGATTCAGTTTCCTTTTTAAGTAGAGTATTTCCGAGGGAACAAAAGGAAAACTGCAAAACAACATCTGGACCACATTAATGTCAACATGGACAAAGCACAAAACACTGATCATTAAATAGTTCCTGAGAATAAAGGCCATCTTAAATACACAGATCACTTCAAGAAGCAGTGAGAAGATTTTTTGTGGAGATCTTTGTTTCTATGAAATGAGTACAAATTTGTGGGAGGGTGTCGTTGCTCATCTATTCCAGTTCAAGAAGAAAAGTCAGTTGGTCGCCAAAATTCTTCCTGAAAAATCTCTTGTGTGAGATACAAGGACTGTGCAAAAGGAGGGTGCATCCACCATTGCATATACTCCTACTGCAAATCCAGTTCATTTTCTTTTCACAAATACCTTTCAAATTTTGATCAAATTTCATCCTAATTATGTCATCATTCTGAAATCAAAATATTAGACTAAATGATACAAATGAACTCGTGGGCATATGAAAGGCACTTCAAAAAAATCCAGTGCTTCTGTCACTACAGAGAAGATCTAAAATCTTTTCACATGTTCGATTATTGAGTCCAAAATTTCAACACTTTGTGTTTGGATATAAAATTCTGCTGTACCTTTGTCATGTAACAAAATTAGAAAAAAAAAAGTTAAGTGATATTTTAGGAGCAAAAACCTCAATTCTCCAGTAATATCTAAATTATTCTTGTGCACATTAGGGTCTTTTCCTCATTATTAAGTCAACCTTTTTTGACAGTACTTGACAAACACACATAGATTCTTCTTTAAACCAGAAGGGAGAAAACATCATATTTCACCAAATTTTATTAGTTTGTATATTCATCAGGCAAATCCAATCTCTGAATAATAGCGTTTTTTATGCTGCCTTCAGGTGAGTAACATGCCAAAGATACCTAAAGATTAAATGTAAATAATACCTAAAGATTAAAACCAAAGTAAAGTAGTTGTAAGTTGTCTACAAGGTATTCCTAATTCTCATTTTAGCATGTTCCCACATACATGGTATGATAATCCCATGAACAATTCTATGTATAAAAGGTCAACTTTAGAGTAATTGTTAATAAAATTAGTAATTTCTCAATATGAAAAAAGAGTATAAGAAACTGATGTAAAAAGAGAAGTAACTAAAAAGGTGAGGGAGAATAAAATGTTATTTAAATGTTATTTAAAAAGGCGCAAGCATGTCTTTAATAGTAAAGCTAAATATTTCATAAGGGAAAGTCAACCTGTCAAGTAAAAAATATTTTGCTGTTATTGCAGTTGTCTTCATGCTTTGTTTCCTAGGAATCCTATGCATCAGGTCTACGTAATATATGACAAGTGATTCCACAAAATCAAAATTGAACTTGTAATGAAAATATATATTGCACTCAGCAACATGAAGGAAAGCAAACTCTGCCAAAAATCAGCCATTCCTTTGCATAGGCATTCCAATAAAGAACATTACACATATCATTATGTTGTTTTATGCTTTTGTCAACTATTTTATAAAATCACAGGAAATTAACTAAATTATTTAGGAATAAAGAATCCTGGTGAACAGATAAGGATAAATACAGTTTTCTGCTAGAGACAACTTTACCTTCAGATTTTAAAGTTACACTGCAAGTTTTCCTGCATGGGATAAAATCACAAATTACTACAAGAGTCATCTCAGTTGCTTTCTTTACTATTCAGTACACTTCAGGGCCACAGATGCATTTAAAATGCAGTAGTAAGCATTTTGATGCTAAGGATCCTGAGAGAATGACAATCATACGGAATGAAGCTGACTGGAAACACTGTTCTAGCAAGAATCAGATAATGTAGCATAGATTTTTATTAGCAAATATAAATTTGTTGGAAAAAATTCTCCATGGGAAGATATTCACTCGAATAAAATGACCAGGTAAAGTGGTTGAGGCTGTAATAGACAGTAGCCTGATTTTTGCTGAGGGCACAGGATACTAAAACAGCTCACACTTAAAATACTTGAAGGCAATAAAATTTACTGAGGGTAAAAAGCCCCTTGGCTCTGAACAAATTGCAATTCTGAGAAGTCTCAATTCTCTGTCACTATAAAATTTTGATTCACTTCTGAAACAGAAGAGAACCATCAACTTTAGTCAAAAATTTGTCTAAGCTTGAGTATACTTTCGATTTTCCCCATATTGGGAAAGTCTTCACCATATGTCTCTGATATAGTGCAGTACTGTACTGTAAAGTAAAAAAGTTTCCTTCACAGCTTGCTTTTCATCAATACCACTCACCATAATGGTACTCAGTAGTATAAAGCTTCTTAACCCACCCGGAGTTAAGATTTAAGTATATAAAAATCTGACATCAGATAACAGAGTACAGAAGTCTCATAATCTGTTCAGAGACCTCATCTCTTCCATCCTTGTGGAGTGAAATGAGTTTCCTTTCTCAGGTAATTTCAGAAAAGGAAAATTATGAATACTGCTCACTCTGTACTAATACTCATGCACATCTCTCTTCTCTACTATCATTTGCAACACTTTAGAACAGAATTTTGTCTCGTTACTCCTAAAGTACAGAACCTAGAATGTCTTTCTTTTCATTTTTTTTCCCATTTCTACTACTTCAGTTTAAATAACTATATCTTCTGAATGCCTCCTGCTGTGTCTTCTGAGATAAAGTTTTTTAATAGTTCAAAATGTCCTCACCCACCCAAGGATAATTCTAGTACAGCTAAGAAGGAATTGTAAAAGTTTTGTTCCCCACAGAATACCATATGACTGGAGCTGTTTTTACACAGCAATGCTCCTATAAACAACACATCAATGCCACTGAATAACAGTGATGCTTCATAAACGATATAGTGTTTTACAAAGGCACTGTATGCAAACTTTCACTGGATGACTTTCTAAGAAGTTTATTTAATATAGCCAAGCTCCACTTAATATAAATCAGTCAGAAGGCAGAATTAGGCCACGTTAATGCAAACTTATTTCTCTAAAGATGTCTTGGGTTGAAAAATGTAACCAAAAATATGTATTCTATTTTCATCTGTTGAAACCAGTTGGGAGGTATTGTTCTTTCTCTCTTGTAACTCTAGGGGTGGAAAGAAGGCAAATGCCTTCTGTTAATGGGACACCTGATAACACCAGATAAGGCAGGGCCTTCTTATATCTTCCTCCACCCATCCTCCTCCGAGGGACATCCCCTGTGAATGGGCCATTTAAGGCCTCTCACACAACTGATAACATCACCTCATTCCAGTGTGAGATGCTCCACCCAGTGGGGAGGAGCCAAAGCCTTTCCACCAGGATAAAACCAGCAATCCCAAACACCAATTCAGCCAGTTTTCCACTGAATTCTTGGAGGAAGACTGGACCCATCTTGCCCACACTGGACCCTTTGTTCTACAGGATCATCTCTACTCCACAGAACAACATCTGTTACTCCAGCAAGACTTATTTGGACTGCTTCCAACCCTGACAACAGGGTGTCAGGTCATATCTCTGACTCTGTCAGGGTTTTCTGGGACTCTTGTCTGTTTGTTTGTTTGTTTTTTTGTACTACTGCATTTGTATTTTTTTATATTCTTAGTAAACAACTGTTATTCCTATTCCTATATTTTTTGCCTGAAAGCTCCTAATTGCAAAAAATTATAATAATTTGGAGGGAGGAGTTTTTACATTCTCCATTCCAAGGGAAACTCCAGTTTTCCCTGATATATACCTGTCTTTCCAAACCAAGACATAGTAGTGATGCTTCATAACCAATATAGTATTATTACAAAGGCACTGTATGCAAACTTTCATTGAATGGTTTTCTAAAGTTTATTTAATACAGTCAAGCTCCAATTAATATAAATCAGTCAGAAGGCAGAAATAGGCCACGTTAATGCAAACTTATTTCCCTAAACACTAGGCACTCTCCTGGTCACTGCAGGGAAACAAAGCTATTCACACCACTTTTGTCTAAGAAAACTATCCATCCAGGTCACCCATTGCTCCAAGGAGGAGATGCAAGCCAAAGGGCAAAGATAGGCATATAACCCCCCGTTGGCTAATTAGTAATTAATTACTAATCAGGTATTCAAAGCCCACAAGACTCAAGCCTCAGATATATGAACAAAAATGAATGTCAAGGTCCACATAAAGGTTAAGATTTGATGTCTCAAAACACTTTTCTGTTTAAATCCTGAGTATTCTACACCACATCTGAGGTGTTCCCTGTGGAAGACACTCAGTCCTCCTTCTGCAGAAAAATGTTTATGCTCCACTTTGCTTTCTTCCATGTCTTTTATGAACTTACATAATTTTCTTATTGAGGAAATTAGAATCCTTTGGCTATATCTAGTAAGAATTAAAAATAAAGAGCATAGATTGGTCTTTGAGCCATCAGCCTAATGAAACTCTCACTGTCTTCCGTCTCTCAGCACTGCCTTTGCATTTTACTTTTCCTTGCCGCAAATTTTTCTCATGTTTTCCAGTAAATCCATGTCTCCTATAACATGCTACCAGATAAGAGTCACAGTATATGGTGAATAGACCAAATAAACAAACCAACTGACATACCAGCATTTATACAGAGGTTAGCCTGACATTATTTACGTGCAGCACATCTTGACAACATCTTCTTTTCCCCCTCTGAGATACTAATGAAGTGGTTAATTTTGCAAAGTTAACTACGATAAACATGGTAGAATGTATTTCTAAAACTACAATTTCTGTTTCCAAGTTGACCCAACCTGATCAACATGCTTAAAAAAATATTGAGAGGGGATTGATATAAGAAAAAAAGGAAAAGATGACTCAGATGACTATAAGTCTCCTTTTCTAAATAACTCAGCCTATAAAAGAAGAAAAGTATAAGGAATAAAAGAGTAGCTAATAAATAGTTAATATATACTGACTAGGAAGTATTCAATTTACCTTTGGACAGAGCTTCTAGTTACAGTAAGAAAACAACTTACATGAAGTAGAATAACCATCAGGAGATTTACTAGAGTTAGAGCAATTCAAAATAATTTTAATGTTACCTAAAATTTATCCAGTTAAACTCCTTGTGCTGGGTCTGTAAAACAACTTGTAAGTAAACACATTCCTGATGCTATTAAACAGTTTCACTGGAGTCATCAAAGGCAGTCAGCATCTTATAAATGCAAGATGAGCTCACGTTAATGTTGTCACTGGATTTGTTTGCCTTTTTGATTGTTAGCTGGATAAATTTTCTTGTCATTTTTGTCCATGTTAATCACCTACAGCATCTTTTAAATAGTCCCAAATTCCATATTAAAAATAAATTTTACAGACATTTATACAGTTACTCACTTCAAGTGTCAGAAGGCCAGAGCTACAAAACTACAATCCTCTTAAATACACAATCCACTTAAAATTGATTTCTATCTGTAACTTGTACTTGAATCACAGATGACTTCTATGTTAATGTTCATTTAATATATGTTAATATGACAGTGCAAGAACTTCAAGAGTTCATGTCCTAAACACTGACATCAAAATTTTGAAGCCTGAAACTGCAGACAGGTTAAATTTGCTGAAAGCTGTACTAGACGTCATGTGCCATCGTGAGATCTCCTCCATCCCATCTTCAGATTCCTCAGCACATCAACAGAAAAAACTCCCAGTCTTTGCAGTTTCTCCTCAGGGATAGAAGTGTTTATTTTTCTCTGTGGTCCTGTCAATAACCAGGCTTAGGGGTGGATCTCTGCTCTGTAATCACAGTGGATTTGACACCCTACTTACGTAAAGACAAGGAGGCAAATCCAGCATTATCAGGATAAACCACAGAACGTAGAAATTTTACAGCTAAAATATTGTCAGTGATGTGAAAAAATGACAGTTGTTCTGTTTTCCCCCTTTCACTCTTAATTTTGTTGGGTTTTTTCAGAGGCTATAAAATCTGGTAGCAGACAGACATTTCAGACTGCTGCCCATAGGTGTGAGATGCATGGATGCACTGAACACTTCAAGTAAATCACCATCAACATCACTGCAGCCATGTTACTGAGGAGTATAAGCTCCTTTTGTCCCTAATAACGAGGATAAATTTATGCTGCGTGGTACCTTGGAATGACTACTGATGCACAAAGCCCCAGTGGATTTTGGAAATGAGAATGGGTTTTTTTGTTAGGTTGCAACTTCTTACTTAAAATGCCCTAACTACAAATACTAAGTGCACGCTTGTGTTGAAAACTCACCTAAAGAAATCCCAGTATGTATTAAGGAAGCTACAGTTCTCAAGTTTCATGGCCTTAAAATGAACCTAGTTTTTTTTCTGCAGTAAGAAGATAATGTGAAAATGGGGTTTTTTCTTCTTTTATGGTTTTATCTTTTTTAGTTTTAAGCGTATGTACTTTTCATTATACAGTTTACTCACATTTTCACTATGTTTAAGTAAGGAAAAAAATTAGAAGGGAAACATTTTATAAAAAACCCCAGCACTGACACTCAAGGCAAATATCTCTTAAATAATTTTGTCTTCAATGGACAGTATGAGATGGGGAATGGAAGGAAAATTACTTCTAGCATAGCAGATAAAGCATAAAATTCCTATTAACTAGAAAATGTGGCATAGAAAGTTCATTTCCTATTTTGGTGAACACTATGACCAACTCCCAGAAAAAAAAAAAAAGGAGTTAATACCATATAAACATACATTAACTATTGAAATGAAAGTTATTATTTGCACAATATCCAATCCAATTTTAGCTATAAGAAATTAAATGAAATGAGATTTGGGAAGAAAATCACTGCTCTCATATCTTCAATTTTTCCCACTGTTCCTCATACTACTAAAACTTCAAATACCTATAGGTATTATATATATATTATAGACATGCCTCAGAAACCAGGTTGTCTAAGGTATAAGGTCAGAGTTAAGCCAACAGGAGCATACCCCTTACTGTGCTAATATGCTCTGCATTCACTAAACCAACATATGCTATATGTTCTGAAAACAATAGCTTTTCATTTCTTATAGCTGTCTCCCTAAATTCAAGAACATAATGATAAGTTGCTAAAAATATAGTAATATTTACAACACCTGAGATAGAATGCAAATATTCAGAATTTCCTTATTATTAGTCTTGGCACTGCTTTGTGTCAATATCATTACCCTAGCTACAAGAATGCCTGTACTTTTCTAAGTCTTTCCTCCCTTGCTTGTGTCCTCTATTGCAGTTGGTAGCTGTACTGTTTTTGGTTTGTTTTTTTGTTTTTTTTTTTTGGTGTATATGAAAGCACTTCATACACAAAACTAAACTCTGAAAGAGAGAGACTGACACAGTTTTTTTGTTTGATTGTTAACAGAGAAATTCACATCAGAATTTGAACTGTGATCAGCCTGAGTTATATTGTCTTCCAGCAGAATTTCGATTTTAACTATAGATAGTTTGGGGACACATAAAAAATTGCCTCTCTTCTCTATCATAGAGTGCCACGTTCCAGAACAACAGAAATATTAAAATAGATTCCTGCTACAGAAATGAAAAATAAACAAATATGAGATTCATTTCTTCAACTTGAAGGGTGTTTGTCATGTTAGGCAACCTCAGTAGAAATGCAATCATCTTCCCACCTATTGGCATAAATCTAGTTCTTTTGCACATTCACCTGTAGACTGAACACTAGATTCAGTGAAAATTTAATACCTTAGGCATCTAGTCTTGATTTCTGATGTTTTTGAATATCTAATCATTAGGAAAATCTAATGTTCCTAAATCCCCAATATTCCTTTTTTTTTTTTTTTTCTGTCAAGCAGAAACTAGTGATCCCTAGGCAAAATTATAAATAACATCACCAAATAATAAAAGTTGTACCATTCACATGCATGTAAAGCTGAAACATAAATGTTTAACAATAGCACAGGCATTTTCTATTGTAATTAGACGTTTCAGCCACGTTCAGCTGAGTCAAGTAAGACAATTTCAAGTAACTAGAGATCTCTTCCTCAAGATCAAACCTAGATTTTTTAAATTGCTTTTTTTGGCTTTTTAAAAATTTATTTCTGAATAATAAGCACGGGACCACACAAGCTTTAGACTCTACATGGGTTCATTCATGCTATTTTGATTATTTAATTATTAATTTCTATCTTGCATACTATTTGTGTTCTATCTTTACACTGTCTCCTGCAAATAAGGAAATATTAAACAGAATTGGCACCCAGTAGGCTTGCCCTAGATAAACAGTAGAAAATCCCCGAAGAGATTAGTGGTTTACAAATGCTTTAATGGTTTCCTCTGAGACAAAAGTCTGAACTCCTTTAATGCAAGCAAGGATTACAAATGTTATCTCATACTGGGGCTAGCTCTCCAGTTCAAAAGTTCTGCTACCAAACAACCAAAGTATCTGTTAAGTACAGAAGAATATGACTTGTGACCTGCCTTGTGTGTATAAATCAGAAGGGTGCTTTCGTATATTCTATACATAAGGAAATATATCTATTTCTATGAGAAAAGCTGACAGAAAAAAGTACAGAAGTCCTCAGATTAAAGCTTGGAGGACATTAAAGATGCACAGTCAAGGTCTGTGCAGCCATACCATTTTTTCAGAGATATAAGATTTCTCTATGAAAATCTGGTTTGATGTGCTTCATGTAAAATATGTATGGTCATTTAATTCGAAAAAAAAAGACAGAAAATCTGTAGCTTTAGTAGAACCCTTGGGGCATGATGCAGCTACAGGGGAGTGCTGCATGGGCTAAAACTAAATGCTGCATTTTTGACTCCTAGATTCTAATATAGATGTTTAGATCATCCATACATGAGGGAATCTTCAGTACACAGATATTTGTGGAATGCTGTACCTTGATATCACCTGCATCAGCCAAACAAGTTAGCATTCAAGAGCATATTAAAGTAGAGGAATTAAATTAATTGTGGTAGCTCATATGTATGAAGGAAGCTCAGTGGTTGTTCTGCTGCCTGAAAGATTTTTTTAATTGCTCTTTCATGGTATTTTTTTAAGGGTACAGGATGGCAGCCACTAAAACACAAAATATCTGCAGCTGCTTCATGAACTCACCACCACAGACGTTTGAGTAAATTCTGATCAGACCTTGTTGGCAAATAAGTTATCTAAGGCTGAGCTAAAACAAAAAAAGTATCTGCTAAACTACAGGGTCAAATTGTCTCTCACAGTCTTGCCCATCTTGTTTAGCTGTGTTATGATTTAACTTCAAGAGTAAAATCAGTAGGATCTGACTCAAACTTTGATTTCTCACATCCTACAAGAGCATTTTAACCTTTACATGACAAACATAAGAGCACAGCCCTCATTTCAGAAAGTGACTCCTGCCCAGTGTTGGGCAGGTGTGGGGGTGGCCAAGTCTTGCTGAGTAAGCTACTCAAAACCTCTAACTGTAGTCATTGATAGGCCCAAGTTTATGGTTTTTATTGCCAGGCTATATAATCAGATTTTTAAAGTTTTTAATTACAACCATAAAATTCACCTTTTTCCAATCATATTAATCAGATTTTTACTTATGTTTGGCTGGTTTACAAGTCTTACAGGCACTTATCTATCTCACTGATGTTTTATGCTATAAATATTTTTGGTCTTTCACTGCTGCTCCTTAACTGGCTGCTATATTTTGACGTCATAAATCAAAGGCATGAAAATATTTCAAGCACAGCTAAACTGGAAAAATTTTTCACTCAAGCAACTATTGTAGTGAAAAAGATAGAAGTATTTTTCCAAATATTTAGACACAAAACAATTGTAATGACTACTTGATGTACTATTGTAATTTTAAGTAGTTTTTTTCAAAAGTCTAGTTCTATTTTTAAGAAATATAGATAAATTTGTGTTGCATATTATGCTCTGCTACTAGTATGTACAGTAATTTGTACACACACAATTTTAACTCATGGAAAATACACCTTTGTTATTTGGTCTTTTCTGGAAGTCTTTGAAAAGTTATGCTACACAAGGCAGCAAAATAGATCTAAACCACATCATTTGCTCAGTGCTGTTATGGAGATTTTAAAAATTGAGTGCTACAGATAAAAATTCCATTGGGCACCTTTAATAACTTCCCTCACCAGCAATTTAGATCTTAGCTTTTGCAATGTTGCAGCAAAGGAAGATTCTTTTTCTGAATAGGTTTTACATACATATAAACATCAGGTCAACCCTTATTAGATGCTTGAAAATCTACATGCACAGAAGTTTTCCTCAGAAAGCTTCCACAGGGGTATAAATTATATCTCCCCTGTAAATCTCTTTCACATTTACAGGAAGATGACTTTTGCTTAAGTCTCCTTAGGAATGCAATCCTGTAACCTTGGTCTCATCTATTAAAAATCGTATTTCTT